>NC_037338.1:103737152-104362152 GCF_002263795.3 Bos taurus | reverse complement strand
GTCCTTCCTGCACTAGAGAGCGGCCCCGCCGGAGGGGCCTGCCGGAGTGGGCGGCGGAGCTGGGCTCTGGCCCCAAACTGCACCCTGCACCCAGGAGGCGGCAGCAACCCGCTGTCGACGGCCCAGGCACAGGAGGGCGGCCCAGAGGCCTGACAGCCCCCGGAACACGCACGGGCCCTGGGCGGGCCCTGGGCAGGCAGCACCGCCGTCCAGTGGCGTCACACACTTATCCGCCGGACCTGCTGGCAGAGGCGGCCATCACACGGCCTCAGGCCAGGGACAAGGCCTCGCTGGGAGACTTCGTGCTGAGGACAGACGGGGCCGGTGCTGGTGGACTGGCTCTGCACAGGGACGCCGCCACCCCGTCTGGTGCTCCCATCGCCTGGTGGCCGCGCGGGGACCAGGACAGGAAGCTGCACCAGTGAGGCCTGTGGACACCACAGGGGATGCGCTGGATGCCCACCGGCCAGGGCACAGGACCCAGCATGGACTCTGCCTCCTACACCCGCCCTGCTTCCGGGAATAGGAAGCGCTTGAGGGTGAGCTGTGTTCACACTATTTATACCAATAAACGAGAAGAGGGAGTGGGGAGTACTCCCTGTGGGGGAGCCCCGCCCAGCAGCCAGCCGGACCCAAGATTCAGCCAAGGTCACCAGGGCCTGCTACCCCAGGCCACCCCAGTCTGCCCGCTGCGAGGCAGAAGGAAGGGGTGAGGGCTGGGTGCCCCCGGCCGTGAGGTTCCAGCTCCTCCGAGCTGTGTGCCGTCTGAGATGCTGGGGGCAGGCTGCACGGCGCCCGTGACACAGCAGGTTCCCCTGGGGCTGGGGCCCCACTCGGCTGCTCTGGGGTCGGGACATCCCTTTTGGACCAGAGGGAAAAGTTAACAAGCAGAACGTGGGAGCAAGCGTACAGACCATCACCAGGCTTTATTGCTCAAAACGCAAGCCAGACACGGAGAGTCGACAAGGAGCACAGGAGGACAGAGCCCAGACCCCCAGGGTGGGTGAGCCCTGGCCACCTCGGTGGGTGACCTGCCCACTCTTGCCTGTGACCCGGGGGCTGGAGGGCCTGCCCAACACCCGCCCAGCTTCCTCACAGGCCAGAGCCACAACCCTGCTCCACACACAGCCAGCTCTTCCTTCCTGCAGCAAGGAGACACCCATCAGCAGGAAGGACCCCGTGAGCAGGGAGACCCCATGAGCAGGGAGACCCAGCAGAGGCAGGAGTGACCCCAGAGCCCCACTTCCTGGGGAAGGATGAGCCAGGAGGTGGGCAGGGCCCTTGCTGCTCCAGGGAGGTAGACAGTCTGATCCACGGCACACGTAGGAGACACACGCACGCACACACACGCACACCCGGCCGGCCTGCGGAGGCCCACAGCCCTTTGACCCCGGCGCTGGCCTAAGGAAGGTGGTCCCAGAGGACCCCTGAAGGCACGTGCCACGCCAGGCCGGCCGCACGGTAGACCCTGCCACCCCAGAGCTCAGCCCAGCTGAGGGCTGGGGGCATGCTGCTATCCTCAGGACAGGGCCTGCCCCCCAGCCGCCAACCCTAGCAACCCCCAGAGGTGAAGGTCCACCTGGAAGCAAAGACTGGGTGCAGCCCTGGGGCTGGCTCCAGAAGGCGGGAGCGGCCCCCAGGCTCCTGGGAGGAGCAGGGGCAGAGCCCCAGAGCCGCGCACGCTGGCCCGGCCGGCCAGGCCCAGGGAAGAGACCTGCTTCCACGCTCGTCCACGGTGCTGCGACCAGAGGCCAGAGCACGCCCAGCCGGTGGTCAGGCTGCCAGGGCTGCCGGCGGGCGCACTGGAGGGGCATCTCTGGGCTCCATGGAGGAGACTGGCGGGGCCTGGGCGGTGGTGGGAGGCCGGACAGAAGCAGCCCAGGCAGCTCAGCTCACGGGGTACCCTCGTGCCTGGGAGGCCAGGAGGCCCGAGCGGATGTGCCCGCGCGTGGAGACGGGACCCACATCCCCAGGAGCAGCTCCTCCCAGGCCTCTGGCCGGTCACAGTGGGTGGTCCCGCCAGCCACCCAAGGTCTCGAAATCTACCCCGTGGCCTGCGGCCAGCCAAACCAGGCCAGCTGGGAACAGTGGGGCCAGGAGGGTGTCTGTGCGGAGCCCTGCAGCTGGTCACCCCGAGGCTCCCCCTGCTCGCCCTGCTGCTGCTGGTGAGGCCCTCCGAGCCCTCACCCTGCCCCTCGGCACTTGGCTCAGGGTGATGCCAAGGGCGGGGTGCAGGGGCGCAGAGAGAGGACGACTCTGGGCGTGGGGACAGGTGAGCGGGATTAAGAGAACCAGACACCGGCTCCTCCCCAGACCCCTCAGGGTCCACGCTCCTCGGCACACGCTCACACAGACCAGGAGGTGAGCGGGGGCAGGAGGGCCCCCGACCCCTCACAGCTCTCCCTCCAGGGTGTCCGTGAGCTTCTCCTCGTCCACCTGCTGCCTCTGCTGCTGGATCCTGGCGTAGGAGATCGCGTCGCCCCTGGGGAGACAGGGCAGTCAGCACCAGACGGGCGACAGACCCCAGAAACGCAGCCGCCCGGCCTCTGCCCCATTCCTGGCCTAGGGCCCTGGGCAGGGAGGCCCTGCCTAGTGCCTGACGCACCCCCTGGTTTCCCCAGATGAGACCCCGTCACTGAGGATGGCAAAGACCCATCCTGTCGCCTCTAAGAGTGGCCTGGGCTGCCGGGGACGTGAGTTGAGGAGGACTGGGACCCTCAGGCTGGGCTCTGCGGGACTAGGGGGCGGGGGGCATCAGAACACCGAGCTGGGAGCGGGCCCGATGGGCAGAGGCTCTCCAGGAGTTGTGGCCCTGCGTCCCTGCCATCTCTACGCCCCAGGGGTCCCGTGAGTTCTCCTGCCTCCACCCCTTAGAGCTCAGATGCCTGAGAGGCACTGACGAGGGTCACCGACAGCGGTAAACAGGGCCACTCCAGACCCGCGTCCCCGAGAGGCTCCAGAAGGGAGAGACCACCCCCACTCCCACTGCAGCCGGGCCGGGACCAGTAAACGCACTTTTTGCCTAGCGCTGATAGTCCATACAGCACTCCGGTGGCAAAGGCGATGGCGTTGCCCAGCAGTGTGGTCAGGGTCAGGCTGATGACGATGGGAACGACCGCCATCCTGGGGGAGGAGCAGAGGTCACGGGGCAGGCCCGCCCACCCATGGCCACGACCCCTTCCCCCACAGCGGGCACAGGAAGGGTCCCCCGGCATCAGCTGGGACACAGGCTCACAATCGAGCTTCATAGAATCCTCAAACGCCCATAAGCCTGTCTGCAAAATTCTGTGCATTGGGGAGAGAATCCAAAGCTTTCATCGGATTTTGGGGAGACCTCCCTGGTGGCTCAGTGGTAAAGAACCCCCCTGCCAATGCAGCAGACACAGGTTTGATCCCTAATCCAAGAAGATCCCCCGTGCCACTGAGCAACGAAACCCGTGGGCCACAGCTACTGAGCTCTCGCTCCACAGAGCCCGTGCTCTGCAGCGAGAAGCCGGCAGACCGCGACTGAAGCGCAGCCCCTGAGGCTGCAGCTAGCGAAGGCCTAGACAAAGCAACAAGGGCCTGGCACAACCAGAACACAAGCAAAATTATTAAAAAAAAAAAAAGATTTTTGAAAGGGTCCATGATCCAAAAAGGTGGAAACAGCGCTGAGATGGTCCAAGCCTTCAATGTGCATAGAGACAGAAAGAGGAGGAAATTCCGGTGTCCATTCAGGCCTGTGCTGGCCTTGTGACTCAGGACAAGTTATTCAACTGAGGCTCAATCTCGCTAGGGTGAGGTGGGATCAAATCTCAGAGGTTGTGAGATGGAGCAGGTAAGGCGTGTTAACTACCTAACACGATGCCTGGAACAGCATAGACAGTAAAGAAACCAAGGCTCTGACTGGCGCAGTAAAATCAGCCACATCTCAACAAGGAAGATTCCAAAGATGAAACTGCATGGGACTCGCCCGCGGTGAGGCACACGCGGAGCGCGTCACCGGTGAGGCATCACCCCGCTCCGTCTGGTCCCGCTGGCACCACCTGGAGGAAGGTGGGCACTCTGGCTTACGTGTCCACAGGGTCAGTGCCTGGTCCTGGTTGGGACGTCCAGACCAGCGTCAGTGATCTGGGTTAACACACACACCCTGTACGCAATGAAGACAAGACTGTATACCCTCTTCTTGGGCACGACCAACTGAATTCTACCTGCGTGTCCATTCTGGCGGGATGTGCGATCATGAGGTTTTACTGGAGTTATAAAATTTCCCAGTAATAAAATAATAATAGGAACTGTGAAGGAAAAAAGAGACCGTGGGAAAAAAATCTTCTGTCAAAACAAAATTAAAGGCAAACAACAGGCTGGAAATATATTCACAGGAAACACAATAAAAGATGATGAAATCTTTAATACAGAAAACACATGCAACTTACCAAGTAAGACATGATGATGCCAATGGGTAAAAAGGAAACGAGACCATTGATTACCAAAGAAGAAAATGCAATTAGTAAAAGCGTAGAGAAAAAGACGTCACCTCTTAGCTAACAGATAGAAACGTGAAAATAGCACAGCACCCAGGGCCAGGGACAAGGAGGAAGAAACCCAGGGAGCCCCTGCAAATTGTGGAAACAATTTAGCCACACATTGGAATCATCTGAAGGACCATCATCCTTGACCTAGTCACTCCACACCTGGAAACAGATCCTGAGAAAATCATCAGAAACACAGAAATTTTTAGCACCAAGATGCTCATCGCAGCCTGACCTGTACTTCAGTTGGCAAACGAAGAAAAGCGTGACACAGCCCGTGGGGTAAGTATTTCTGTCACTAACCGTCATCTTATGAAGCCTTTGTGGTAAAACTGAAAACATTTGTACCATGATGTTAAGGGGGAAAAACCAGGACACAAATTTACTTGCAATGGTTAAAACTGGGTGAGAAGGGGGTTTTTAATATGCCTGCAGACAGACTGAAAGAACTCATATCACAATGTAACAGGCAGTGGGGCTTTGAGTAACAACTTTCTCTTCTCCAGGTTATCTTTAACAAACATACGTTACTGTTAGCATTTTAAAATACATTTAAAAAATAAAGATCAAGGCACAGGACATGCATTTCATATTCCTCTGTGATCAGACACGGGGGAAGCAGCTCTAGAACCGAACACACATCTTATGCTCAGACTGTCACAACCAGTGGCCTCCAGGAAGGGAAGAAACCTTTGAAATAAAAACCTCTGTGTTGACGCCTAAGGATAATCCAGATAACCACTCCTCCTGCTGCTGCCTGGAGCTCTTAACAGCCTCCCAGACACCAGGCGCTATTCTAGAAGCTGCATTAGACACATCCTGAAGTTAGTTCAACCTCAGGGTTCAGACGCGAGGACTCGGATGCGGACCTTGTTGCTAGGGGTGGGACAATCCGAGAAAAGCACGTTTGGAGGCCCTATTTCCTGTTCTTCCCCCTTCCGTGTCAGGACACCTAGGTGGGCCACTCTCCTGAAAGGCTTTCCAGAGGGACACAAGGATCTACCAGAATCCGCCCAACAACTCCAAACGGATGGGCCAACAGCCCAGGGGAGCCTCCCTTCCCTTATCACCCTCGATGCTGCAAGGCGCATGGGCCTCACATCTGAAGCCTGTGTGCCTGGAGCTGCGGGCGGGGGCAGAGCCCTGGGCGCAGAACCACTGGATCACGTGGTACAGCAGGTCCATCGTGCGACTCAGCACAAAGGCTGTCCCCGTTTAACCTCCCCGGGGAGTACACAGGAGTGGTCAGCCGTCCCCTCCCCGCTCCCGGCCAACACCGCTGCGTGGGGCAGAGGCAGGGTCTGGGGGAGCCGAGTCACGCCCGGCCCGCGGCCCCTCACCCGCAGTAGAAGACGGCCTTCTGCCAGGAGCGCAGCCGGTCTGCCTTGGCTGCCACAGCGTTCGCAAACTCCATGAACTGGCAGCAGAAGGGCGCCTCGCACAGCAGCAGGACAGAGGCGTTCATGCTGGAGGGCCGGGGAGAGGAGCAGACTGACACCGGGCCAGGCTGGCGGGTCCCGGCGCCCGTGTCCCCGGGAAGCCACCCCTCCCGCTGCTGCCTCGAGGAACCCCTATCTGGGCTGCTCACCCCACCAGGCTCCGAGACAAGCCAGAACAGGGTGGCTGGAGCAGGGTGCCCAGGGCAGAGCCAAGGCTGGGGGCTGCCACGGCCCACCTCGGGGAGCTCCCATGGAGGAGCCCAGGTCCCAGTCGCAGTGACCAGACCCTGGGCCCTTCCAGCGGGCCAGGCCCTTTCATCCCCCACCCCCAGCCTGGAGGGAAAGAGCTCCCGTTTGCCCCAAGAACCCCCGAGCCTCGGAGCAGGAACTGTTCTGCACAACTCACACCCCTCCCAGGTCCCCGAGCCCCCCGCACACCACCAGCATCCGGCATGCCTCACAGACCAGCGCTCCCAACTCGACCCCCATGGGCTCCCCCCAGCCCTCCTGGAAGGTGAGGCTCTACACACACCCCCAACCCCCTAGGCAGGACCGTCGCACGCTTACTCACACCATCCACACGCCGGCCGCGATGTTCAGAGGATGGATGGTGATGCAGTTGAAGAGGCCCGAGATCGCACAAGCTGGAAAGAGAAACACACGAGCGGGAGTCGGCCAGGGGAGGCCACCCAGGGAGACAGCTCCAGACGGTGCGAGAAGCCCTTCCGACTCAGCCCCAGGCTCTCCTCACAGCACCCAGACGTCTGCCCTCGGATAGCTGACCCAAGCGAGGCCAGCACATGGCTCCACAGACCGGTGAGGACAGACTCAGGCAGGTGAAGTGCTTGCCCAGACCCCATGGCCAGGGCGCAGCTGGATCCCGGAGCCGGCTTGCTTGAGGGCTCAGTGAGGGCATCCCGCCCTCTCTCTGTCCCAGGCCTGGGGGAGCCCACCCTCTGAGCCCCAGCTGTCCCGACACCCACCTTGCAAAGTGAGCAGCATCAAAGACAGACTGTCTCTCAAGGGCTCGGGGCAGGGAGGCGGCACCACGCACGGCGTGGGCCGCGGGAGAGGCCCTTTGGGTGTAGGTGCAGACAGGAATGCCCCTCTTGGAACAGAAATCGGGATCAGGTCAGCCTGGGTCACAATCCCCGCTCTGACCACAACCAAGCCCAGTGACTCTGGGTACGGTCTTTTCACCTTTCCAGGCCGGTTTCCTCTCCTGCAGCCCAGCCCACCCACCTGGAAACACCCAGGGCCTGCGGTGTGGAGGGGGCATCCTCTGCTACCCGGGAAAGTGGCTTCCCTGGGGCCCCAAACGTGGAGCCCGCTCACGCCCCCGATGGCCTCCCATGGCAGGGTCTGTGCACTCGCCTCCCTCCGTCCCCAGGGCCCCAGCCCGCTTCACCAAGAACTCTGGGAGCCTGCCAGGCAGGGCCAGGAAGCCGGTTGCTGGGCAGGAAGCTGCCCCCCCGCCCCAAGGCAACAATGAGCAACCAGTTCATTAAATTTGCAGCAGCTCCCTCCATACCTGATCCCTGAGAAGGCCTGGAGCCCTCCTGGTGTGTTCCCGTGTAACCCTACACAGACAGCAAGCGATGCAAGACGAAACCACGTGCAGGAAGGAGCCTGCCCTGTGTGACCCCCAAGGTCTCCCGCAGCAACAGACGCGCTCCGCCCTACTAAAGGTGGCACCTGTCCCGGACCAACCGTCACCTTCATTCAGGCAGCAGGCTCCCCAGGCCACAGGTATGAGTGCCCAAGACATGGCACTGCTTCTGCCCGACAGTCCGCTGTGCCCGTCTCGCCTGACAGAGGCCCATACGTCCTGCCTTCCACCTCCACCCCTGTGTCTACCAACAGCCAACCTTCCAGGAGGACCAGGTTTCAACCCAGACAAGCAGGCTCCAGCCAGGAGCCCTTTAACCATCAAGGGCTGGAAGATGTCCCCTCAGGGGCCTCCAATGCTCGTCCCAAGTGAGGGGGGTGTCCAGGGCCAGCCTGTCTTCTCCAGATGACAATCAAGACCCCGAGGAAATGCCTCTCCAAGGCCCCCTACCTGAGGAAGGTGGTGCTCCCGCACAGCGACCAGACAGAAGCAGGAGCTCTATCTGAACTCTAGTCTCATCTCTAAAACTCCTATGTGCTTTGCAATCGACCCTGTGTTACATGCTGTTGGGAATCCACATGACAATCACGTTCCTAAATCTGCAGGTGAAAGTGACATTTCAGGGTGAAGCCACAGGTTTCTCTTCATCTTCATGGGTCAGCACCCCAACACTATGAACTCCTGCAGCGGCCCAGGTATCCCGCTTCAAAAGCACAGAGCTGGCTGGGATGCCAGAGTTAACAAGGGACTCAGCCTCATGGCTCAGCTGGTAAAGCACCTGCCTGCGATGAGGAGACCCGGGTTCGATTCCTGGGTCGGAAAGATCCCCTGGAGAAGGAAATGGCAGCCCACTCCAGTATTCTTGCCTGGAGAATCCCATGGACAGAGGAGCCTGGCAGGCTACAGTCCACAGTCCATAGGGTCGCAAGAGTTGGACAAGACTTAGTGACTAAACCCCCACCACCGGCAGGGCTGAGGACCCCAAGACAGAGGGAGGAGGGTGATGGCCCACAGGACACAGTCAGGCCCTCCACTCCCCTCCCCATGCCTCATCAATGTCAGTCCCACAGCAGCCTCACTGATCTGCCAGGGAAACAGCTACCCAGACTCTGAAGGATCATATCTAAGACCCGACCAGTCTCTCCTACAAAGTCAAAAGCATGCTTCCTCTGAATAGCAGTGACATAGACTCAGAGGCCCTTTGGTGACTGGCAGAGGGCCTGTCCCACTCTGGCCTCTGGACAGGGGCACACCCTGCCAGAGTAGCACACTCCTAACCTGCACTCCTGGCTTTCTTCTGGCCTCCACCCACCTGGGAGGGCCCCTAAAGAGGTGCTCCTTCTGGCATATCTGATCAGGGTCTGCCTGGCCCCGGCCCTCTGTGCCAGGCAGTCACTGTTCAAATCCTGAGAATGCCTGGACAGACACTCCCTTTTTAAGACCTCGGGCTGTGCCCGCCTGAGTCCAGTAATTCTCAAGGTTGTGGGTAGCAGCACCATTCAGCTAGACTGACGCTTGCCTCGGAAGACCTCCAGATCTTTATTTCACTGAGTAGCAGATCCGCCTTCCTATACCTGATCTTTTGAGGGTGATTGCGCTAAAAGAGCCTGGCTTCCCGGAAAACTTGAGGTTGGGGGTGTGTCCAGGACGAGCCTGCATCCCGCGAACAGGAGGATGCGAGGCGCTGCTGCGGCTGAGTTGACAGCCGGAGGCAGAGCTGACATCAGAGGAAGCGCACCGTCTCCAGATGGACCCCGAGGACCCAGAGGAGGGGCCACCTCCCTTCCTCGGGGATCACCTGCTCCCCGACACCACCTGCCCCTTGGGAAACCTGGCCAGACCTGCACCCGCCCCACGTGTAAACAACCTTCGCCGGAGGATAAGGCGGTCGCTGTCCGCACGCGCAGCAGAGTCAGCAGGCGGGGCTGCCCTCCGGCCAGGCGCGTCGGGGGGAGGGGGGAGCGGCAGTGAGGCCACGTCGGGCCCGCGGCTCCCCGGGCGGTCACGCTCCACCTCCCCCGCGGCGGAACGCGCCTGGAGTCCCGGCCGCCAGCCGGTAACCATGGCAACCACAGAAGCGCCCGCTTCCCGCGCGCCCAGTGCATCCAGCAGACTGCATCCCGAGCGGGTCCCTTCCCGGGGGCACGCGGGGTGGGGGGCGCGGGGCCGGGCCGAGTACTCACAGACTGCCCCTAACACCCCCGACAGGCGACACAGCCAGCGGTACCACCACGTCATGCCCTCCTCCTGCGCGGGCTGCGCCGAGCTCCCGGGCGCCACCGCCGCCCCGCCCGCGCCGCTCATGGTGCAGCCGTCCGGCGCTGCCCGCCGCGCGCACAAAGGGCCGCGGAACCGGCCGCGTCGTCCCGGCGCGCGGCCTTGTGGGAGAGGCGGCCGCTTATTAGCATAGGGGGCGGGGCTGGCGGGGAAGGGGCTGGCGGGGCCCGGCGGAGAGAGGGCGCCCGAGAGGCCCGGGCTTATTAGCATAGGGGCGGTGCGTCGTGTCTTTAGCATGGGGGCGTCTTTAGCCCTCGGATACCTGGACGGAGAGCGCCCGGGGGCCTCGCGCTTATTAGCATAGAGGCGGGGCTTCGTGTTATTAGCATACGGGGCGGGACCCGCTGGAGAGCCCGGGGGCCTCGCGTTTATTAGCGTAGGGGGCGGGGCCGCGGCGAGGTGCGCCCGAGAGGCCCGGGCTTATTACTGTACTAGCACAGGGCCGGGCCCGGCCCCGCCGAACTCTCCGACGGTCTGCCTTCCCACCCAGACTAGCCTCCCACCCAGACTAGCAAAGGGGCGGGGCGTCGCAGGGAAGCGACAGGAGCGCGGGCATCAGGGCCTCGGTACTCCAGCCTCCCTCCTTGGGTAGACGGACGTCCGCTGGCAGTGGCCAGGGGTTTTCTGGAATCGGGTGTGGATGTGGAGCCCGACTGCGGCCAGGGAATCCCCGTCGTGCGGTGGGCTGGGTTTTCAAGCCGTGTTCGGACACTTTGGATAAAGAAAACGCCACTCAGCCGGAACGCTCCATTTATTGGTATCCGAGGGCTGGGAGAGTCCCGCCTCCCACCCTCTAGTGTTCTGTCTGTTGGAGGAGGCACTCAGACACCAGAGTCAGCTCACCGGGGCTGGACGGACACCTGCCAGGTGTTCATAAATGTCAGGCACCTTCCTTTCCCTACCGGGACTGGGAGGAGGCATTCCACTGTGTCCACTGGGCAGCTTAAGGATGCGCTTGGAGAGGAAGCTGAGGCAGGGGATCGGCTGGCTAACCAGCTCTCGTGTGGAGGGTCCAGTACTGGCCCCGAAGGCTGGCGTGTGCTTCCAGGAAGCCCTGGCTAAACTCCATCTCTGCCTGGCTGCCCTCTGACTCCCAGTAGAGCGTCTTCTGCCCACGAAATGCTGTTGTCCTCAGGCTGTGGATGTCCCGGATCTGGGAGAAAAGAGGCAGCCCAAAGGACCGACCACAAATAATAATTAGCATAAGCATTTTATGTGTAAAGTATCGTACACCCAGGTCACACAACAGCCCATCACAAAGACGCTGTTATTCTACCTGAGCAACTGAGGCTCAGAGAAGCTGCACTCCTTCCTCAAGGACACACAGCCAGAATGCCAGAGCTGGGATCTGAGCCCAGATTTGTACAGAGGCCAGACAGCCTCCTGCAGGGAGCTGATACCTTACAGAGGCCAGTTCGCCCAGAACACACCAAAGCTCATCGAGGGAGGGCTTGGCCTACTCTTCCAGTAAAATTATCTGATGTGCTAAAATTATGCTTCAGTCCTGGGTGAACCGGCTGCCTACATCAGCCAGTTCTGTATTTCATTCTTGTAGGGAGCTCAAGAAACATTTGTTGGTGAATAAATGGAAGAAACTTATCTCCCATTCATTCATTGATTTTGAGGATTTTGGTCTGAAGTAGACTCAGTGGCCCAGTCCAGTCCCTGCCCCCTGTCCCCAGGGACGGCTGTCCAGAATGATAGCAGAAGTCAGCCCTTCCTGTCCCCATCCCAGCAGCCTCACCAAGATGTAACTGGCATCAGTTCCCTCGGCTCTGGTGCCGCTGTCCACGGTCAGGGCATGGATGGCAATCCGGGCCCACGGGGCCACGTCGATGAAGATGCGACAGCCCCCCACGTTCCTCCCATCTGGACTCATCGATGGGCTCGAGATTTCGCCCCGGGGTCCGAAGAGCTGCATGTCACATCCTGCAGGGGAGAGCAGGTGGACAAACTGGGAGAGGACCATCTCACACACAGAGGATGCCCCAGGGATGGTTGCTCCTGCCAGAGGCCAGGACAGCTTACGGCCAGGCAGCAGTGGGGGTCGGTGCGGCACCACGGTCAGGATCAGGGCCCCCTGGCAGAAGTCCCCACTGAACCCCACCTCTACCACTTCCTGGCTGGGTGACCCTAATGAAGGCTTTAAATGCTCCGGGCTGCAGTTCCTTCTGTAAAGTGAAGGGAATAGCAGCACACACTGGGCAGGGCAGACTTTTTAAGATACCTCAGGGAAGCCACACGTGCAAAAGAGCTTCACACCAAACCCGGCCCGGGGGCAGCCCTCCTGAGTCTCCCCCGAGGTAGGTGCCTGTGCGTGGGGAGCCTGGGAAGTGAGGAGCGATGACCAGGCCAGCAGCCAGGGCCTGTGCTCCATGCTGAGGGGCCAAGGAAGAAGGGTCCCAGGATCCCACTTCCCACCTGAGGTCTGGGGGGCCCAGAAGTGCCTGGAACCCCGGGGGAAGCCACCTTCCAGCAGCTTGGGATGCAGAAAGAGGGCAAGACCCCCAAAGCAAACCAGAGGGCTATCCACGGGTCTGCTGGGGCCCCAGGCTTGCAGGGCTCCCGGCCACTGTCCTGCACATGAGGTGCGTGTGCACACACACCCTGCTCTGCAGAGGATGAGCCAAGAGGACAGTGCACTCAGGGGGGCTGGGCAAGGCAGCTTGCAGAAGGCCCTTAAAGGATCCTGAAGGACCTGAGTGCCAGGCCAGGGTGTGGGGCCATGGTGGCCTGAGGGAGGGTGTGCGCCCTTGTGCCATGGGGCCCCAAGAGGAAGGGAGGCCACACAGCTCGGGACCCCATCCTGGCCACACGCGCAGGGGTGGGGTGTCAGGGGGTCCAGGAAGGCCATGCATTTCATTCGCAGTCAGCTCATTACTTTGCCGACAAAGGTCCGTCTGCTCAAAGCTACGGTTTTTCCAGTGGTCATGTACAGATGTGAGAGTTGGACCACAAAGAAAGCTGAGCACCGAAGAATTGATGCTTTTGAACTGTGGTGTTGGAGAAGACTCTTGAGAGTCCCTTGAACTGCAAGGAGATCAAACCAGTGAATCCTGAAGGAAATCAACCCTGAATATTCATTGGAAGGACTGATACTGAAGCTGAAGCTCCAATACTCTGGCCACCTGATGCGAAGAGCAGACTCACTGGAAAAGACCCTGATGCTGGGAAAGATTGAGGGCAGGAGGAGAAGGGGGTGACAGAGGATGGATGGTTGGATGGCAGCACTGACTCAGTGGACATGGGTTATGAGCGCACTCAGGGAAACAGTGAAGCACGAGGAAGCCTGGTGTGCTGCAGCCCCTGGGGTCTCAGAGAGTGGGGCACAACGGAGCAACTGAACAGCAATGGCTCAGTCCTCTGTCTGCCTGGCCCGCCAGCCCATCAGCACTGGCCCCGCTGGCAGGTTCTGGGCGGGTGGGGAGGCTCCACTGCCTCGCCGTACCTCGGTGGAAGGCTCCCAGGGCAGGCTGGCTTGAATACCGCAGCAGCACTCCGCCTCCGGGCCGCACAAGACGCTGCCTCACCAGCAGCGTGTTGGCTTGGGAGCTGAAAACCATGCCGGCCGGCTTCCCGCACATCTTCCTCCACACGAGCCTGCCCCAAAGCAGCAGCATCTCCCCTGGGAAGGGGCAGTGCAGTGAGGACCCAGCACCCCCAGTCCAGCGGCAGCCCAGTGGCCTGGGGCAGACTCAGCTGAATTCAGGTCCCGATGCTCCCACTTACTGGCCATGCAACACTAAGGAACTCCATGTGTAAATTAATCTCTTCTAGCCTCAGTTTCCTCATCTGTGAAATGGGGACAGCCACACCCCAGTCCTCAGCTGGCTGTAGTGATTACACATGGGGAGGCACTTGGAGCATGCTCCCAGGCATGGGGCACCCTCGAGTTACCCTCACTGGCACCCCCAGACCCTGGGACTGGCAACAGCTGCTCCCGTGGCCCCAGACATACCAGCACTGCAGTTGAGAGAACCCTCCAGAAACCGGAGAGTCACCACTTCACCCAGGGGCCGCCCGATGGCCACCGCACAGTCTGGCCGCGCCGTGCCTCGCATGTCGATGATTCCCGTTGGCCCAAGGTGCTGCCGGCCACAGACACCTAGCAAGCAAGCAGCAGGACGGCGGGTGAGCAGCACTCCCAGGTGGCGCGTCCCCCGAGGGGCAGGGCCAGGGGAGGAGCCTGGGAGCTGGGGTGGCTCATGTCCTCCCAGGCCCCACCAGAAGCCTTCTCGGGTGAGCAGGGCACTGCGTGGGTCAGCGCATCACCACCCCAGGCATAGAGCCACGCCTGATGCGCCAGTGGGTCACACGGGCAGGGCTTCTGACTCTTCTCAACCTTCGGGTTCTTCTCCCCGATGGTAGTAAAAGTGAGCTTGCACTTTCCCAGTGAGGCAGAGGGCCCAGCCTCCCAAGCCCACCCCTCCAGTTCAGCCGTGCTCAGCCCAGTGTCCAGAGTGCTGCAGTCACAGGTCCACCCCCTTCTCTGGGAGGTCCCCATGAGGAGCTCGGTCTTACTCTCCCCGGTGAAGATGCCTTTGCCCCCCCTCCTGCAGCCCCCCCGCACAGAAAGAAGGAATGAAACTAACTGGTCTCCACTGGGCTTTCCTGGGGCCCGGGCAGGCGTCCTTGAGCTGGGGAGAGGAGGCGGGTGTGGGGCTGGGGCCACTCCAGGGACGCAGCTGTGGCAGCTGTGGTCTGGCCTGGAGCAGTGGCTTCCTCACGGGGCGCCGGGCTGGCCATCCCCTGCCCCACGCAGGGCCCAGCCTGGCAGCCCCGCACGGTCACTGGCTTGGGCAGGTGTTGGCAGAAGTCGGCGGGCACAGGCACCTGGGCCCCAGGTCCTAGGCAGGCATCGTGCCGATGCTGGATGCCCTCCCCACAGGAGACGGAGCACTGCCAGGGAAGAGGGACAGAGTGAGGCTGACCCTGCCAGGGCAAGACAAGCACAGTGGTTGACCAGTGGCCAGGCAGGATCTGATATAATCTCTGCCCAACGCAGGAGGCGAGCATACGTGCCCATTCTCCAGATGAGAAGACTGAGGCTCAGAGAAGTCACCCTTCAAGGGTCACAGAGGGAGGAGGAGCATGGATTCAAACCCGGGTCTCTCACTGTGGCCCTCCAGGCCTCGCTGCCTCCAGGCCGCAGAGTGAGGACCTGTGGCTTCCTCCTTCCGCCCTCCGTCACTCACTCAGTGCAGTGTCCGCCCTGCCTTCCCGCCCCGCACCGCCCCTTCCAAGCGATCATCTCTCCACCCCGGATGCCCAGGCTCCTCCTGACGCTGGCGGCCATGTGCTCCGCCTCTTCTTCCCTCCATGCTGTGAGCGAGCCCCTCCAGGGGGAGGGACCCAGCCCTGTCTACCTTCATCTCTCCAGGGCCTTGCAAGGTGCTGGGCGTGGGATGGCAGCTGCTCACCTTCCGGAGTTATCAGCCCTTCATCTTCGGGCGTCTCCAGACCTTGGGGCCTCTGAAGGCCTACCTGTCCCCTGACACCTCTAGGTCTTCCGTCCCTGGGTGCCCTAACAGGCCTGGCTCTCCCCCTCCTTTCAGGGGATCACGACCCCCTGCCCACGTCCCCATGCGTGAGGACCCTCGGCTGACACACTGGCCGGCCGGCCCCAGCTGCAGCGCTTACCTGTGTCCAGGCGCTAACGTGCCACCGGTAGGCACAGTCAGCGACGATGCAAGGGATGCTGGCCTGTGGCTGCACAAGACCTGCGCAGGCTGCCCCGTCCACCTCTGTGTCCTGGCCGTGGTCCAGCCGCACACAGGCCAGCGAGCGTGTGGCTGTGCCTAGCCCACAGCTGGCCGAGCACGGGCCGAGGGACGTGACTTTCCACCTGCAGCAAGAGAAGACCCCAGAGAGGGGTTCGGCTCCCCCAGAGGTGGCACTGCCCAGGGGGGCTTCTCGGACGGCCAGCCAGGACCAGTTCCGAGGCCCCTGGGGGCTTCCAGCAGCACAGCCCCTGGGCCCCTCCTGGCTGATCACCGGGCTGAGTGGCATGGGGGAGGCTCTGCAGGAAAGAGAGCTCTGTTTCCTTAAGAAGGTCCCCCCTTCCGTCCCCTTTGTCACAGAACACCCGTGGCACCAGCTGCTGGCTGGGTCAAGAACAGGGCCGGGGCAGCGGTGCCCTGGGATGATGGACAGCTGATCTCCGTCCCCATCATTCACTCCTGACCATTGTGGTTTATCATCTTTCAGCAAATGATGATGACTGGTGCATTTCAGAGCCGAGGCTGAAGCCAGGCAGGCTGCCCTGGGGCCTGGAGTCCTTATCATCACACTAGGCTGCCCCGGCCCTGAGACCCGAGATGCCGCCTCCCGATTGCATGCCTTCTGTGGGCTTGGTGCTGTTCTAGATGCCAAGATACGGCCGGGAACCAGACCAAGTCCTCCCCACGCACCTCGGAGCACACACAGGTCTCTGCCTCGTGCCACTTGGGGCCGGATGGGTCTTTGTCGCGGGGCCATCTGAACGGTGGAGGGTGTGTTTAGGGGCACCCCCGGCCTCCACCCACCATATGCCAGCAGCAGCACGCCCCCCGCCCACCCGTGTTGTAACGGTGTCCCGGGGGGACCCCCTGCACCCCTGTGATGGCACTTTGAGCAGAGCCTGGGGAGGGATTTCTGAGGAGACACATACGAGAGCAGCGGGAAGGCAGGCGCACAAGCATCCCCTGGAATGTTCCAGAACATCAAGGGAGGCCAGGGTGGCCACAGGGACATTCCAGGGGTAAGCAGAGCTCCTGTGTGCACGAAATGCCCATTTGAAAAATCCCAGATCATCTCAAATATGATGCGCAAAAATAAATGGAGTGCACGTTTTAGCGTGAGCAAGGAAATCAAGGGACACGGGTGTGGATAGCAAATGGATCATAAAGTTACAGCGATTAAAACAGTTTGACTTGGGGGTGGCGGTAGGTGGGGGAATAAGCCAATAGAGCCTGGTAGGAGGCCCCACACAGATCCGACACACAGGAGAAGTGAGGTGCAATACAGGGGGCGCGTGGCAGGGGCGGGGGGTGCAGCCAGTGCTGCCGCGAGCTGGTGATGTGGAGAAACAGCTTGCTCCCCTACTTTGCACGCGTGCTGAGTTGCTTCAGTCGTGTCCGACTCTTTGTGACCCTATAGACTGTCGCCCTCCAAGTTCCTCTGTCCATGGGATTCTCCAGGTAAGAATACTGGAATGGGTTGCCATGCCCTCCTCCAGGAGATCTTCCCAGCCCAGGGGTCGAACCTGAGTCTCTTATGTCTTCTGCATTGGCAGGCGGGCTCTTTACCACTAGCACCCCCTGGAAGCCCCCTACTTTGCAACAGACCCCCAAATAAATCACAGATGAGTTTAAAGGTTTCAATGTAAGTGAAGTCATCCTGTGGTGGCGTACTTCTTTAAAATGAAGGAGACAGAGGAAACAGAGATACAGAAGCATCTGTGAAGCCTGGCGGTAGGATGTGGGTGACTTACACTCTTTTCTGGATGTTTGAGTGACACAGAGGAGCACTGTGTTATTTAAAGTGCAAAATACAAAGAGGAAGCCGCAGGAGCACTGGGAGCTTCCCCATTGGGCTCCCATCCATCTCTGGACCCCCCTGGCAGGACCTGCGCTGTCCCCGTGGCTTCAGCAGTGCTGAGCCCCAGGTGGACTGCCCTCGGGCCCCGCTCAGATGCTGCCTCCTCCACTGGGAAGCCCCCAGCCCACCCCCATTAGAGCTGACAGCGACTGAGTTTGCCAGAATGGCACCAGGTGCAGCCTGCCAGGAGGAAGGTGGGGGTCCTGTTTCCGTTGCCCCCACGACGCCCTGTTACCCCCATGGGCCCAGCCCCACATCAGCACACGCCAGGCACTCAGGCTGCCTACTGCCCACGCTGGGGCTGCTGACCTGGGCGGGCAGGGCTCCGGGCTGCAGGCCTCCTGTTGCTCCGGGCGGGGCAGCCCCTGGCACTGGGTGTCCGGCAGGATCTCCTCGTCCGTGTCCTCACCGTGGGCCCGGGCACAGTACAGGATCCTCTGCGCCACCCCTCCCCCACAGCTCAGGCTGCAAGCGGCCAGCTTGTACCGCCACCTGGGGCAAACGGGAGTCAGGGGGCGCCCCGGGGGACCCGGCTTCCCCTCACGTCCACCCCAGACCGGAAAGGGCCTGGAAAAGGTTCTCTTTCCGGGGAGTCACTTTTACGTCTCCCCTGGGAGGCTCAGCGCAGTGGACAGAGAACATTCAGAAGACCCCACTTTGCAGAAGGGGAAGTTGAAGGCTGACGTGTCCAGAAAAGCAATGGGGGAAGGGGCAGGGCACCCAAGGGGCCCTGCAGAGACATCGGTCTCCAACAGGAATCCCACACCCATCGTCACCCGGGCCCGCTCCCCCAGGACTCCCAACCTTCTTTCCCGCTGTGTTTCCACATCACACCAACACCGTCCATCAAATTATACATATACACACATACATCAATCTTCTTTGTCATGCGTCCCCCCCCAGCCCCCAGCGTCTGCTCCATGAGACGGGGATGCCTCTGTCTTATTAGCGGTAGGGTCCCCTTGTGACAGCACAGCAGCTGGGCACAGTAGGTGCCCAGTAAAGAGCAACTGATGAAAAATGAGCCACCAACCGCATGTGCCCACAGCATTCCAAACCCTGTGTGATAAACGCCCTACCCCCCAGTCTTCTGTGCACCAGTATGACCCACTCCTGCGGGTGAGGATGCCAAGACTTAGGAGCTAATGGGAGGTGATGATGCCACCCTGCAAGGATGCTCGCCTAGGACCACCTGCCTCCTTAGGGAGGGGCCCACCTGGCAGGGCAGGGCTCCAGGCTGCAGTCCTCCAGGGTCCTAGGCCGGGGCATGGGCCAGCACTTGGAGTGAGGCAGGGAGACGAGGCGGCCTTGGTCCATCCTCACACAGCGAACAGCCAGTGGCACCTGCCCGCCTCCACAGGTCACCGGGCACGGTGCCAAGGCTCGGGTCTCCCACCTGCAGGGAGGGAAGGCCAGTGTTCCGTAGGGAGCCGCAGCCAGGGTGGAGCGCCTTCCTCCCGGGGGCACCCAGACTGCTGCAGCTCTGCACGGCCTCCCTCCCTCAGACTCACCTGGCCGGGCACGGGGCAGCCTGGCAGGCCTCCCGCCGGCTCCCGGGCTTGCTTGCCAGGTCACACAGCTCTTCCCGGACGGGTGTCCTGAGGGCAGTGTCCATGCACACAAAACGCAGTTCCACCAGGCCTGCGGGGAGGAAGGAGGAACCCCGCACCCCGAGAAGGGGGTCAGCGAGGACCATGGGAGCCCCAGTCTCTGGACAGCTCTAGCAGATGAGGCCTCCCTGGATTTGAGTCCCGGCTTCCCTCAGAGCTCAGTTGGTAAAGAATCTGCCTGCAATGCAGGAGACCCCGGTTCTATCCCTGAGTTGGGAAGATCCCCTGGAGAAGGGATAGGCTACCCACTCCAGTGTTCTTGGGCTTCCCTCGTGGTTCAGCTGGTAAAGAATCCGCCTGCGATGCGGGAGACCGGGGTTCTATCCCTGGGTTGGGAAGGTCCCCTGGAGAAGGGAAAGGCTACCCACTCCAGTATTCTGCCTAGAGAATTCCATGGACTGTATAGTCCATGGGGTCGCAAAGAGTCAGACACGACTGAGCGACTTTCACTTTCTGCCACCTACCAGCTGTGTGACCTTGGACAAGTGACTTAACCTCTCTGAGGCTCAGTTTTTTCATCTAATGGTGCCTGATGTGGAGGGATATTTATCAAGATTTTTCCAGGAGACTAGACAGTGCTTGATGGGCTTCCCAGGTGGCTCAGTGGTAAAGAATCTGCCTGCCAATGCAGGAGTCACAAGAGACACGGGTTCGTTCCCTGGGTCAGGAAGATCCCAGGGAGAAGGAAATGCTAACCCACTCCAGGATTCTTAACCTGGGAAATTCCATGGACAGAGGAGCCTGGTGGGCTACAGTCCATGGGGTCACAAAGGGTTGGACATGACGGAGCGAATGAGCATGCACGCACACACAGAAAGTGCTTGGCACATAGTAGGCACTCAGAAATGGTGGCTGATCTTTTTATTGAGGGACATTGTAAGAGTTGCTACGTTAAAACCCCTTACTGTGTCTACCGCCAAGATGTTATTAGGGCCGTGTCCTTGAATCTCTCCTTTAGGAGTATCCACAAAAGAAATCTCTGGCCTCAATTCTAAGTACGCTGGGGTTTAGCTGAGCAAGTGATTAGGGTTTTAGGTTAGTTAGATATTTTCAGCCTTGCCTCGCAGCTTGCAGGATCTTAGTTCCCTGACCAGGGGTTGAACTTGGGCCACAGCAGTGAGTCCTACCCAATGGCCCACCAGGGAATTCCCAGGGTTTTTAGTTTAAAACACTCTGTATCTTAACATTAATTTTTGCTTCTCTGGATTGGCCACCAGAAAGCTCAGAGCTAAGTTTGGGGCCTTCCTTAGACCTGAAGAATACGCTCCTGGGTCCCAGCACGGCTGGGTTTTATGGTCACTTCCTACCTTCCAGCCAATCAACAAGCACGTTCGCATGGTTGCTGTGCTTGGCTGGCCCCAGTCTCCTTGCTTATAACGTCATGTCCTTGTGTATGCCACCTCAAACGCTACTCTCGAGTTAGCCGACCCTCAGGAGCACCAGGGCCTCACCTTGACCACAGGAGACAGAGCAGGGCCCCGCCAGGGGTGTCCACACGTGCGCGGCAAGTGCCTCCAGCCCGGGGCCGCCCGCTGGGGACGCAGCCTCCCGCCCCGGGGGCCGGACGTCCAGCTGCAGGGGCCAGGCACCGAGCTGGTGGGTCTGGGCCTCCCACCTCCAGACCCCCGGGCACCTGGCCCTCCACTCCCACCCAGCACACCCCTTCAGGAGAGAAAGGAAGTGGTCACCAGTACCCAAAGGCCACCCACCCACGGCTGCTTTCCCGGGAAGCTGGCTTCCTGGCTCCGGCAGTGACTTCATGCCCCACACTGGCCTCTACACCAGCCTGAGCAGTCACCGTGGGGCAGGCGGTGCTGGGCCTTGGGAGCCAGATCAGCAGGCACGCCTGGCCCTGAAGTCCCCTCCCCACTGCCACAGCCCAGGGAAGTCGGGGGCATGGGCTGGCATGCTTGTCTGAAAGCAACGCCTCCCAGCTTGAGCCCATGGACGCCGGTGGGAGCCTGGCAGCAAAGTGCCACCATCTTATCAGGCTCTGGACGCTTCAGGCTGCTCGCCAGTGGGGAGGGGGCGTCCCAGCACCCTGAGCTCTGCATCGAAGTCTGCCCTCTGCCCAGGGGCCTCCCGGGGACAGCAGCCCTGCACGAGGGAGGTCTTCCAGCTCTGGCCAGGAGGCCAGTGTAACCAGAGCTCCCCCTTCTCCCAGGATGCTCACCTGGTCCCAGCCGGGAGGACATGTCGCCTCGACACAGGGCTCCGGGGCAGGCGGCTTCTCGTCTGCAGAGCAGGGCCCAGCAGTCACCAACAGCCCCGTGCCATCTGACCCCGGCACACACGTCGTGTTCTGCACGGCCGGGTCTGCGCCACAGGCCGACGAGCACGCGTCTGTTTCCCTGAGGACAGGACACGACAGCCGTCAGGCTCTGCCTCTGCCTTCGGGCGGTCGTGCAATCCAGGTCCTGGCATAGAGAGGCGGTGAACCTGCTCCCCAGTCTCCAAGAGCCCACAGAGGGTCCCCCACAAAGAGGCAAGGCCAGGAGCCTTTCCCTGAAGCCTGGCTGAACAGCTGCGGGCCTCCACTTGGCACCCAGGGTGCAGAGACTAGCCCTGACGCTCCCGCCTTCCAGAGGCAAAGGCGGGTCCCCAACCAGAGAAGAGCGTGGCTCCGCGCAACCTAGACCCAGCGGTGCTGGGAGGCACGTGCCAGATGCAGGCAGCTCGCCAGCTCAGGGGCAGCAAATGCGCCTCCTACGCCGGCCCTGAGAGCTAGAGGCGGCCTGGAGTGCTGTGTGGAGAGGATCCCAGGGCAGGCTCAGCCCTCAGCAGGAGAGAGCAGTGACTGCTGTGTCTGCCATGGTCACACGGCATGCGGGGGACAGGGAGGGTGCCCAGGGCCACCCGCGGACCACCAGCGCCCAGGCCACCCCCCTCCCCGCTGCCCAGGTGACAAATCTGGGACCCAGAGAGGGAGGGGACTGGCTTGGGTGCCCCAGACGGCTAGCGGCAAATCAGACTGATGAGTCTCTGTCAGCTGGAACGCCGCAGGGTGGACAACAGCAGTGACAGAGTGACGTCTGTGGCTGGACATCTGTGGGTTTGCTCTGTCCTCACGAGTTCGAAAAAAAGTTCAAAGAGAGGGGACTGGCCAGTCCAGGGCCTCCTGGGTGGGAGGGTGGCAGGGGCTGGCCAGAGGCCTCGGGAAGAGGGGACACCCCAAAAGGGAAGGGCTCAGTGCAGGGACGAGCCCCGCCAGGGAGGCTCTGCCCGGATCTGGCCTTGGGGGGCCCTGCCCACCCCGTGCTCACCTCTGGGGGCAGGGCTGGGAATTGCAGGTGTCCACGGCCGCCGGCTGCGGGGCCAGCGCTCTGCACCGGGAGCGGGGAACAGTCCTCAGCAGGCCGCCCCGGGCCTCCACGCAGCGCACCTCTCGCTCCCGCAGGCCACCCCCACACGAGGCGCTGCAGGGGCCGAAGTCTCCAGCCTCCCAGCTGAGGAGAGGAACAGGGCATCAGAACAGATCCGTCTGACCCGTCAGATCACTTCCCTGGCCAGGGCAGGGCTCAGGGTCCCTTCAGGGACCTAGACGCTCTCCAGGTGTCCCTGAGCCGCACCTGAGCCTGAGGACATCTGTTTGAAAGCGCCAGCGGCTGGCTGCCCCCTCCCCGCACTCAACACGGACCACCTTGCTCCTAGCATCGTGCTCCCACCGGGCTGTGGTCCCTCCCCAAGCCAACACCACAACTCTCGCAGGCAGGGCGGTCCTCTCCCCGAGCAGTGGGCGCCTGAGCTCAGAGAGGGAGCGAGCTACCCATAGACGGGGGCAGCAGGTCACACCAGGCTGACCAGCCACTCGGGTCTGCCCGAGTCTCGGTGTCTTCACCTGCCACCTGGGGACACTGCCAGGGCCGATCAAGGACTCGCCCAGACCCTGCCAGCTGTGCTGCGAGGGCCCCTGAGCCACCCCACCCCCAGGCGGGCCACGGCCAGCACTCACTGCGGGGGGCAGGGCCCAGGGGTGCAGGTCTCTGACCATGCCACGGGGGGCTGGCTCCCTGCACAGTGGGCAGCCTCCACCCACTCGCTCCTGGACTGGTCCCGACACCTGTAGGTCACCTGGCGCAGCCCTGGAGGGGAACAGGGGGCTGGGCCACCTCCACGGGGCGGGTGGCATGCCAGGCTTCCAGGCGAGCCCCGCCCTGGGCCCCACCTGCCCCGCAGCTCACGGAGCAGGGCCCCTGCACCGGGACCCACGCCCAGGCCCGCCGCTGCTCCGGCTGGAAGTAGATGAAGGTGATGTCGGGGCGGGCGGGGCTGCCGTACTCCTCACTGTAGCGCCTGTAAACCTGCCGGGAGAGCGGGGGCTGTCACGGCCGCCTCCTTCAGGAAGCCTCCCGCCCTGGCCTCCTCCCGCTTACGTTCTTTCACTCAGCAAACCACCGCTGATGCGGAGCCCAAGCCACACGTAGCAGCCAGGACACTGCCCCCGGCTCCGGGAGCTCATGGTGGCTGGGGGAGGGTGGGCTGCAGCCAGGCACAGCGACGGGTGTGCACAGGGGGCCAGGGAGCACAGAGAAGGGCCCCGAGGAGGCTGAGCAGGGTGGACAGCTGGAGGAGGCCACGGAAGGGGCCTTCCAGGCCAAGCCCGGGGTGAGAAGCCCACAGCTCTGGCTTCTGCAGCACGAGTGAGGCCGTGGGAAGGGCAGGGACGGGCCGCATCTGGGGCTCTGGAGGGGGCCTGGCAGCCTGGGCTCGGCCCTGAGGACACAGTGGGTTAAGGAAGAGGGTCCCAGGGAGGCTGGGCTTGTCTGTACTGCAGAAAGGTCCCTAGGTCCCGGGAGGGGCCAGCCTGGTGGGCAGAGGCCAGGAGGAGGCTCCTGGTCCCAGCACCTGCCCCCACCCGTCACAGCCCTCTGCTAACACGCGTGTTCTCGGCACACACACCACCCCCACTGTCACCAGCAGGTCCTAGGTCAGAGGCCCTGAATGCGGCCTGGGAATCTGTGTTTCTATCCGCGCTGCAAAGGATGCCAAGAGAACTGCTCGACAGCCAGCGTTTGGAAGTAGGCTCCTGGGGTGGGGAGGGGGCTGAGCTAGGCAGGCCACATGGGGAGGCAGGGAAGGGGTTAACCGCTCCCCCGGGGCCCGCTCTGGCCTGGCCTTCTGGGGGGAGCCCCGCTGTCTCCCCAGCTGTGGGAGCAGGGGGTGGGCTGCTAGACCAAGTCAGGGGCCGTCGACACTCGGCCCACCCCCAGAGGTTCTCCGGGGCTACTTCACCCTCCACTGCTTTCTGTCCAGCCCCATAAGCACCTTCCTCAGCAAAGCACACACGGGCCGCTCGCAGGCCAGGTCCCAGCGGGAAGGACCCGCACAGACACAGCCTGGGCTCCGTCCACCCCAGACAGACAGCAAGACCCACACCCACGCCGAGCTGCCCCGGGCGGGGCCTGCGGCCAACAATGCCTGGCGCACGCTCGCGTCCACTCCCCGGCCTGCCTGTGACCCCAGGAGGTAGGACTGCTATCCACGTGCGCGTGGAGGGTGCCGACGTTCGGCCAAGCCCCTACTGTGCAGGATTTTGGGGAAAAAATAGACGAATCTTCACAATCACTTTATCTCGGCGTGCTTAGTTTCGTTTCGCAGATGGGGGAAACCGAGGCTTGGAAAGGTTAAGCGTCCGCCCCAAGTTTCTGTGGAGCCAGGGCTGAACCCTGGGCTGAGCCCCTAACCGGGCTCTTGACCCCTGTGTCACCCTGCTCCCCTTTCTTAGGCTGATTCTGCTCCTCCTGTTGGGACGACAGACCCCACGGGGGCCTCTAACCCGGGCGTCGGCCCGGCCCCCCCAGCTGTCTAGAGGCCCACGGCCTCCGTCGGTGGGTCTGACACAGCCCAACCCCCACTGCACCTGCACAGGGACCCCCAGCAGCTCCCCAGGCCCCCAGGAGGGAGCTCAAACCCCTCACGCGGCCAGCAAGGCCCCTCAAGGTCTGCCCAGGCCTCCAGCAGCCTCCTCACCGGAGGGCCCCCTTGCTCCCCGCCCCTGAGCGCCTCTCCACTGCAGGCCCTGGTCCCCCAAGACTCTCCCCGCCCTGCTTGCCCGCAGCCTCAGCCGCAAGGCCCCTTCCTGGAAGCCCCCGGTCCCTCTGCAGGGCTCTCCCTCTGAGCCGCTCTCAGGACTCCAGGGGCTCCGGTGGGCTCTGAGTGGGACCCCAGCCCTGCAGTGGCTGCTGAAGGAGCAGGTGTGGGTCTGAGCTGATGGACAGGCCGACCCCGGCGGAGGCCCTGTGGTCACCTGGATCTCCATGTCGTCCCGGGTGGGGCCCCGGATGCGGATCTCCTCCCGGCGGGGCAGCCGGTCCTCGCTCAGGGTGACCCTGTACTCCACGCGGTTGTCCTCCAGGAGGGAGGGGTAGCTGGTGCTGGCAGACGCGCTCCCGTTTCCGGCCACAACGTAGCGGCCACGCACCCTCACCGCTGTGGGCGAGGGGCCGTCAGCACTGCAGGGCCCCCCACCCTGGGAGCCAGAACCTCCCCCTCCCACAGATGGCCCTGTTAGGGAGAGGGGACAAATGTGCTGGCAGGATGCACCGTCCAGGGCTTCACCTGCCACGCCCGCCCCAGGGCCCCCCGCTCTCCCGGGAGCAGACCTTCCTGGCGCCCCACGCACAGGGTGTCTGACCGACGGAGGCTTCCCCACACCGTTACTCTGTGCCTCTTCCCGGAGCCCGGGGAGCACTGTGGACCTGCTCCCTCACCAAGGGCAGGCACAAGGACCTCAGGGTGAGCACCCCAACCCAGATTCAAAGGGCACCCACGGTGTAGAGAGGTCGGCATTCCCCAGAGACGGGTCTGACCAGCGCCCTGTGCCTGACCTGATCCGTCTTTGTTTAGGGTGAAAGGTCAAATATGTGATTTAGGGTGGGGGCTTTGAGTCACCAAGCCTCAGCCAAGCTGGAGACTGAGATCGGAATGGTCCGGGTAGCGATCAATCAGTCCCTCAACCTCATCGACATAAGGAAGTCCCCATGACACCCGGGCACTGAGCTCAGGAGAGCTCCCGGGGTTGGCAGCACACTGCATGTGTGGTTGCTCTCGAGGCTGGACACAGAGCCCTCCCTGACACCACCCTAAGCATCTCTTCCTTTGGCTGCCCCCTTGTAATAAGCCGTAACCGTGAGTTTAACAGCTCTCAGAGTTCTGGGGGTCCACCTGGTGAATCCCCCAACTGAGGGCATTTGAGGGACCCTCAAACTTGCAGGTGGCATCGGAAGGGAGGACACCTCGGGGCTGTGCCCTCAGACTTCTCGGTCTGGCCAGCTCACCCAGGTGTGTGAAGAGAGGCCTGCGGTTGATGATGTAGATGCTGGTGAGGTTGGGGGTGACGGTCAGGAACGTGACGTACTCTAGGAGGAAGCAGAGGAGCTTACATGACTTGCCCCAGGTCACGGCAGAGGTGGTCTCAGGTCGCTGAGGTCACAGTCAGAGGGAGGACGTGTTGGCGCCAGAGGGAGGTGGGACTTAGCTCCTCAACCGACTTTGCAAGAGACCTGACTTCTTACATAAATAGATCAAAGTCAAGGATTTTCCAAGCATAGCATCCCTCATGCTCAGATGCCTCCAGCAGGAGAGGCGAGAACAGCCCACCTCAGCCATCCCACGTCTGTGTTCTTCTGCGTCACAGGTGCTGAGAGCAACCGTGAGTGATGGGCCACCTCATCACCGACCTGAGCCTCCTGGGGAGGCTGAGACCCACTGGGAGGGCCGAGGACCAAGACAGCACGCAGCCCCACCACCTAGGCAGCGGGCACCCGGGCTCTGGGCTGGCGCGCTCTCCTGGAGGCTGGGGGGAGCCGGGCCCTTCGCCCCAGGGAGGCCCTACCTCTGGCCCTTCCGGCCGTGAAGGAGCCGCTCTGTGGCTGGCACGTGCTGTTGTCCCCGCCGCACACCTGGCACACGTCCCGCACCTGTCCGGAGTCCATCCTGCCATCACAGCCAAACGTCTGTGCAGAGGAGAGTGGCAGGTGAGGCCCCGGCGGTGTCTTCGGACAGGGCTGGCCTTTGAGGTTCGCACAACCAAACTGGCTGTTTCTGCCGTTTCTGGTGTAGGAGGTGAGCTTACATGACTTGCCCCAGGTCACGGCAAGGCTCTTGACTCCAAGCTCGACCTGTTCCCCAGCATCACCCAGCACAGACTCTGCTGCAGCTTCGTGGGGGCTGCACCCCCAGACTTGACCCCCTCGAAGGCCCCTTCATGGCCTGGCTTCTCTGGGGAGAACCCTCGGGGCCACAGAGGGTAGAAGGGCACTCCACCGCGCACACACGCCTACCCTGCAGCTGCCTGACACGCACAGCCTCAGGGCCCCGTCCTCCTGAGGGTCGCCCGGCACACAGCGCGTGCCGTCCAGGAAACGGTCCCCACGCCGCACCATGAAACTCTCGCCGACGGCCCGGCACACGTGTCTGCACAGGGCGTTCCCTGGGGAGAAGCAAAAGACAAGGAGCCCGGAGGGAGGGTGCAGGGAGCCGGGGACAGAGACTCTGCGAAGCTGGATCCAAGTGGGCTCTCACTGACCCCCAAGCGCCATCTCACTGGGCTCTTTGCATTTGGGGTCGGCGCGGGTTTTACTTCCCACCTGCCCCGCCTCCCGAGGCAGTAATCACATCACCATGTGATGAGTGGGCTGACTTGTGAGCCGAGTGCTTTTCCAGCATCACGCTACGCCTCCTATCTCCGTTTGACAGACGGGAGATGGAGACTCAGGGAGGAGAGGTCAGGGCTGACCTGCCGGCAAGGGGCTGAGCCGGGGCGGGTGGGATGCTCGGTGAGACACAGAGCCTGAGCCTGCTCGCAACAGCATCAGAGTGATGCCGGGCCTCCCCTAGTGACGCTCCCCGCCCAGGGTCTTGGGCCTGGCCCCCCAACCTGGGCCCACCTTCGCTGTACTGCTCTGCGGTCCCCCAGCGGTAGAAGGCGGTGCTGCCCCCTGGGGAGAGGCGCAGGGGCTCGCTGTCCGTCTGCGCACACTGCTCAGACATGAACTCCAGCTGGGTCTTCTCGCAGGCCTGGATGGAGGAGGTGGAGGACGGGCACAGGAGGGGCCAGGGCAGGGGGCTCGGGGAGGGAACCCTCGCCCCCGGGAGACAGCAAGGGCCCCTGCAGCGGGAAGATGAAAACTCGGGTTTGAGCCTGGCTCCTGGCTGCACCTCAGTTCCCTGCCCTGGAGAGTGCGGTGTCGAGAACCTTCCTCTGCTGACAGGAGGATTCTACAAGAGTCTGAGAGGACACAGGGCAGGGCCTGCCCCAGGCAACGAAGAGGAAAGAAAGCCAGGCAGAGAGCTCAGCAGAAGGAAGGCCCCGTTTATGTGGATCCACTACATCTGTGCTACGTCTAGCCAGAGCTGTGGTTTTTCCAGTGGTCATGTATGGATGTGAGAGTTGGACTATAAAGAAAGGTGAGCACTAAAGAATTGATGCTTTTGAACTGTGGTGTTGGAGAAGACTCTTGAGAGTCCCTTGGACTGCAAGGAGATCCAACCAGTCCATCCTAAAGGAGATCAGTCCTAGGTGTTCATTGGAAGGACTGATGTTGAAGTGAAACTCCAATACTTTGGCCACCTGATGCGAAGAGCTGACTCATTGGAAAAGACCCTGATGCTGGGAAAGATTGAAGGAGGAGGGGAGACAGAGGATGAGATGGTTGGATGGCATCACTGACTCAATGGAGATGAGTCTGAGTGAACTCTGGGAGTTGGTGATGGACAGGGAGGCCTGGCGTGCTGCAGTCCAAGGGGTCGCAAGAGTTGGACACGACTGAGCAACTGAACTGAACTGAACTATGTCTGTGCAGGTATCAGTATTGGAAAAGTCACAGGAGTCGAGAGCAAAGGGCCTTTGCACGAGAAGCTGGTGCTGAGGCGGGCTGCGTCCTGGCCTGCTCTGCACTGGAGTCTGAGGAAAACAATCGGAGTGGGCCTGCTGAGTCCGCCTGGGAAAGGCGGGCAGGGAAGGTCTCACCACATGCAGATCTTAAGTCAAGGCCAGGGGAGTCTCTCCACACCCTCTATGATGGCCTCGTGGGAAACACAAGTAAGTGCTGGAGGGGATGTGGAGACGTCGGAACCCTCGCACATTCCTGGTGGGAAGGCCAAACAGTTCAGCTGCCGTGGGAAATGGCTTGGAGGTTCTCAAGGAGTTAAATGTAGAACTACTGTGTGATCCAGCAATTTGGCTTTTAGGTGTACACCCCAAAGAGTGAAAACCTGGTGCTCAAATAAGGCCACGTACACACACACTCGTAGCAGTGCTATTCGCAACAACCGAAGACAGAAACAGCCCAAATGTATCAACAAATGGACGACGGATGAAGGCGCGAGCAAAATGCGGTCCCGTGGAAGATTACTGGATAATGTTCCATCCCGTGGAGCATTATTCAGCCACGAGAAGGAGTGGAGTTCTAAGGCATGCTACACATGAAAATACCACGCGCCGAGTGGAAAACGCCAGATGCAGAAAGCCACACGCAGTATGATTCCCCTTAGATGAGATGTCCAGCGCAGGTAAACCCCCAGAGCTAGAAAGTGGATTGGTGACTGGCAGGGACCAGGGGGAGGCGGCAGGGGAGTGGCTGTTTAATGAGCTGGGGTTTGCTCTGGGGTGACGGGAACCGCTTGGAACCAGAAAAAGGTGGTGGTCGCACGGTGCTGTGAAGGTGCGAGATAACACTGAACCGCAGAATTTCACATGGTTGACGTTATGGGTGTCAAAGTCACCTGAACTCATAACTAAAACAAATCACCCATGCTCTCCCCGTATCCGGCTTGGCTGTGGGAAGGAGAGGTGTTCTCAGTGCAGGGCAGTGCCATCCGGGTAAGGAGGGGGACACTCTGGGGGCGGGGGCTGCTTTCAGTGGTCGGACAGGCCTGGGCTGTGTGCTGTGGTCCAGAAAGTGAAAGTCGCTCAGTCGTGTCCGACTCTTTGCGACCCCATGGACTATACGGTCCATGGAATTCTCCAGGCCAGAGTACTGGAGTGGGTTGCCATGCCCTCCTCCATGGGATCTTCCCAACCCAGGGATCAAACCCAGGTCTGCCGCATTGCAGGCAGATTCTTTACCAGCTGAGCCACAAGGGAAGCCCAAGAATGCTGGAGAGGGTAGCCTATCCCTTCTCCAGCAGATCTTCCCAACCCAGGAATCGAACCGGGCTCTCCTGCATTGCAGGCAGATTCTTTACCAACTGAGCTATAAGGGGAAGGTATCAATAAAACCACTTTTGCTCTTGAAAGTGCCCCGTGCGAACCACAGATCACAGCCGTCCTGACCCTTGGGCTCCTCCAGGCCAATGCCACCTCTGACCACAGCCCCTCCCCTGCCCAGGGAAGCAGGCATACCTGGGTGTTGCACATCTCGGCCTGCAGGTCCGAACCTACGCACGTGCGCCCCCCAAAGGCAGGTCTGAAAATGCCCACAAGACGACGGGGTGAGAGGGGACCCAGGGCCCTGAGCCAGGGAGCACGGAGCGGCCACCTCCACGCAGTACCTGGGGTTGTTGCACCGCCGTCTCCTGGTAATCACGCCGCCTCCGCAGGAGCGGGAGCAAGGACTGGCGGGCCCCCAGCCAGACCAGTGCCCGTGCACCACCCCCACGGGGGCCAGCTCCGCCAGCGAGCGGCAGTGACCCTTGGAGCACCACTGCAAGAGACGGATGGGACCGTGTTCTGCACCCAGGGCCCCCCACAGCCACAGGCACCCACACTCACACGTACCCCACACCCAGAGCATCCTACACCCACAGGTGCCCTACACCCAGGGCCCCCCACACCCACAGGCACCCATACCCAGGGCATGCCCGCACGCACAAGGTAACCCCCATACACACACACACACACACACACACACACACACATGCTTGCAACCCCCACCAATGCTAGACAGGACAGCCGACACCTGCCCGAAGTGCAGGGACTGCAGGAGGGTTCTGGCCACACAAGGCAGAGGGGACACGCAGGGGAGCCGCAGGACAGGTGACCAGGGCAGGGCACACAGAGGCCCACTGCCGAGCGGTCACGAGAAGCCCTGCCCCTCTGTGAGGCCGCTGACAACACACCCCTGTCCACAGGCCACCACACCGGGCCTGGGAGCAGGCATCCCCAAGTATACTGTGCTCTCTGGGGGCAGTGAGGAGGTCAAGAGGGGGACCCTGGACCCTCGCCTGCTCCAGCAGAGTCGCAAGGGTCCCGTAAGCCTGGAATAAAGCCACCTGCAGAGGGGGTGGGGCAAGCACTGGGCTGCCTACCACTCCTGACCAGCACACTCAGGACAGCGCCAGGGCCCTCTGCCCCCTTTTACTGAGGTCCTGCTGTCTCCCACCCCAGGAGGAGGGCTGCAGGGTGCAGGTCTGGGTGAGCACGTGTGAGTACGCACGTGTGTGTCCACACACACACACACATGCACGCACATGCCCTGCTGACTCCCCACTGACCTTCCCCACGCCACACTCTGTCCCATCCAGGAGAGGAATAAGCAGGCGGCTACAGCTGCTTGGGTCCAGGGGGTCTGTGTGGCAGGAGAGAGCCTGGCACATGTCCTAAGAGGGGGGACAGATGGCCAGCTGAGGGGCCCCCAGGGACCGTGGGGTCAGTGCCCAGCTGCACCTGTCCCTCCCAGGCCACAGGACAGTGACACAGCCAGCACCCCGGACAGTGGAGCGTGGAGAGTGGGGCCTGGCTGACCCCTTTATCGGGAACAGGAACAGTGGCCAGGGCCCACAACAGTGTCTTCATTTCTTTTAAAATTGGAAGAAAAAAAAGATGGTCTTTTAGATCAAATAGAATGTCCTAATATATAGCATTAATATACTTGTGTTTATAACAACACCTGTAATATCACATATTTTATGAAAACACTAAGCTGTAATTCCAAGTATTTTGTAAGCAGGAAGGGGCTCACAGAGGCAAAAGTGCCTGCAAGTCCTCTGCAGCCCAGGGAGGAAGTCTGTCTTTAGGGTACCTGCCCCCCGCCAGCTCCCCTCCCACTGCACTTTGGGCTTGGAGGTCACTTCCTCCAGGAAGCCCTCCAGCTCCCATAGGGTTGGAAGCTGTTGGTAACCACCTGTGCAGGATCAAGGTCCATGGGCTCAGGGGCTCTATCAGAGGCAGCTCTACATAATTTGTGGGGCTTCCTCAGAAGGAAAACCTGAGGGCCCTTGTTCAGAAATTGAGAATTTCCAGAGGCATCTGAGGGTCTGGGCCAGTGGGCAGGAGGGCGGAGAAGGGCGGTGGGGGCATGAGCGGGCAGAGGGAGGCCCTGGTGCGGAGGGGCGGGTGGCGGGGCGCGTCCCCCACGGCCGGACTCACCAGGTGCTCCCCGCGGAAGGTGCAGGCGACCGCCGTGGGGCCGAAGGCGACGCGGCACTGCTCGTCTGCGCCGTAGTAGAGGCCGGGCTGCACCTCGGGAGGCTGCCCCGCGGGCCCGGACAGCGGCCCCGGAGGGTCCCACAAGCAGCGCGCCCGTCCTGCGCTGCGACAAGGCCGCGGTTCAGGCCGGGGGTGGACCCCGGGTGGGGGACCCCGGGAGGGGGCGGGATGGGCGGGTGGGCACCGGAGGTGAGGGCGAGGAAGGCCGAGATGGAGGGGTGCCCCCCGAGACGGGCCGCGAGCCCAAGGAGAGGTGGACTGGGGCCGCGACGGGAGCGGACACCGAGCGGAGGGCCGCTGGAGGGCTGGGCCGGGGCGGAGGAGCGGGGCGCGCGGAGCCAGATGCGGGCGTAGGGAGGGGCGGGGCGGGGGCGCGGCTACCTGAGCAGACTCAGCAGCTGCCGGCGGCTGCAGGGGGACCACGCCGGGCCCCCGAGGGCGAGGGCGGGCGCCGCGCCGTCCGAGGCCATCACGTGGCCGCTGGGCCCGCAGCCGCTGCCCGGCACGCCATCGTGCTCCAGGCCGAAGCTGCGGAGGAGGCGGCTCTGAGGGCGGCGTTGACCCTGAGTAACCCACCCACCCTCGACTCCCTCGGCCCAGCGCTCGTCGCCCAGGTGGCTCTGGCCTCTTTTAGCCGATACACATCTAAAGGCTTTAGAAACGTGCCGGCCACACTCTTCACGGGGTTTGAAATCTGGGAGGACGGCGCTCCAGGGAGGGCCGTTGAGGCCCTGGTGCTGTTTGCCTTCTTGACCTGGGGTGCATCGGTGGGGTGAACACAGGAAAAACACTGCATTCTGGAGAAGTGGAAAGGTGGGCCTCTGGCCAGGGTTTCTGCTCCCAATGGAAGGCAACGGTTTTCAATTCCTGTTTGTTTCTCCCAACAAGATAGATGGAGGAGGGACTGCCCTGGCAGTCCAGTGGTTGAGAATTATTCATTTTCCAATGCAGTGGAGGGTTGGTCCCAGCACAGGGGAACTGAGGTTACACATGGTGGGGGGTGGGGGGCACCTAAGAGCCCATGCAACTAAATAAATGAATAAATAAATATTTTTTACAAAAAAGATAGATGGAGGAATTGTGATGGCTGGGCTGGGGGAGAAGTCAGGCAGAGATGCAGAGAACTGGGGTAAAAGTGGTGGCTGTGGGTAGGAGCCCAGCCTTGTCCTGGGGGGGGCGGGGATGGGAACTCCTCCACTCTGGCAGGAGGCTAACAGGCAGCATGTGGGAGCTGGGGGCTGGTGGGTGAGGAAGTTAGGCACTCACTTTCCACTTTAGGAGTCTCCGGTACTATTTGAATTTTCATAGGAAGCAGGTATTTGCTTTCATAATGAAAAGACTAAAAATCAAAAAAGCAAGACGCCCCCCACTCTTGGTAGACAACACAGAGGAGCGCGCTGCTGCTGCTGCGTCGCTCAGTCGTGTCTGACTCAGCGACCCCGCGCACGGCGGCCCCCAGGCTCCCCTTCAGTCATGTCCAACTCTGTGCGGCCCCACAGACAGCAGCCCGCCAGGCTCCCCCGTCCCTGGGACTCTCCAGGCAAGAACACTGGAGTGGGCTGCCATTGCCTTCTCCAGTGCGTGAAAGTGAAAAGTGAGAGTGAAGTCGCTCAGTCATGTCTGACCCTGTGCGGCCCCACAGACGGCGCCCACCAGGCTTCCCCGTCCCTGGGACTCTCCAGGCAAGAACACTGGGGTGGGTTGCCACTGCCTTCTCCAATGCGTGACAGTGAAAAGTGAGAGTGAAGTCGCTTCGTTGTGTCCGAGTCTTAGCGACCCCCATGGACTGCAGCCCACCAGGCTCCTCCGTCCATGGGATTCTCCAGGCAAGAGTACTGGAGTGGGGTGCCATTGCCTTCTCTGACAGAGGAGCACAGAGTTGCCCAAAGAGCGTGTAACAGTCATACGAGGAAAAGTCTGAAAATAACCTAAGTCTAACACTGGGGAATGGATTGAGTAAAATACGTGCATACCAAAAAAAAAAAAAAAATCAACATATGTTGTAAAAGAACATTTGAGAGAAACGTTTGGGATATATTCTTATATAAAAAGGTTAACTTGGCTGCCCTGGTGGTCCAGCGACTAGAAATCCGCCTGCTGGTACATGGGGCAAAGGTTCAGCCCCTGGTCCAGGAAGATCCCCCGCGCCTCGGAGCAACTAAGCCCGTGCACCACAGCTACTGAAGCCCAGGACCCCCGGAGTGGGCGCTCGGCAGCAAGAAGCCGCCAAAGCGAGAAGCCCACACGCCACTCCCAGAGCAGAGCCCCCACTCGTAGAAACTAGAGAAAGCCCGAGAGTAGCCATGAAGACCCAGTGCAGCCGAAGATAATTAATTAAAAAAATGGTTACGTGGAAAAAATTTTTTTAAAGGCAGTTAACCAACGTACAGCATAATCCCAATTTTGTGGATGAAAATGATGTGTGTGCGTGTGTAAAGAAAAGATGGATGTTTTCTCCAAGTGGTGGGATTTGGGGTGATTTTTACAGCCTTGTTTTCCTTTACATGAATTTCCTACAATAATCACTTTTTAACTCCTAAGTTTGTTTTGCTTATATTTGGGGGGGGGAATGTTTTAATTATTAGGTAATAAAGAAGTATCAGATTTCCAAGCCCTTGCCCCTCACCCTCCCAAGTCCACTGGGTCAAGAGTAGAGGCCCCTCCCACCTGGCTCTTCCTGATACCCCCACCAGCCATGACCTCCCCTCCCCAGGTCGTGTCCTTGCCTGGAGCTTGGGGCCAGGGCATGGGGCCCCTTACCTGTGCCCAATCTCATGGGCGATGGTGAGCCCCAGGTCAAAGCCAGTATCCTCAGTGATAAGGCAGCTCCAGGAGGAGGAGCAGGCGCCCCCCAGCTGGGTGACCCCCCGAACCTGCCGGTTACCATCGGGCAATTCCAGGTCAAACCTCAGGAAGAGAGAACAGACACCCAGGGGGCGCTGAGGTGCCTGCCCGCCAGCCGGCCACCTTGGCAGAGAACGGGAGCAGCTCCCGGGCAGGTTGGCATGCCTGCGGGGGCTTGGCTACCTGGTGATGTACAGGACCAGGTCAGCATGCCCGGGGTCCGTGTCGTCCTCGGGGTTCACTGTCCTGCTCCATTCACAGACGCTCAGCAGCGACGCGGTGATGTTAGCTGTGATCTCTGGAGCATCCTGGGAGGCCGGCAACAGAGCACACTTTTAGGGGCTCCACCCCAAGCCGGGTGCTGACTGCTGCTGCAGCCTCAGTCCTCATGACAACGCTACTACCATCCCAGGGCACAAAGGAGGGGCCTGGGGCTCAGCAGGGCAGAGCTGGAGCTCGGGGCCAGGGCTGGCGGGCAGGAAGACATCACCCCTGCTGTGCACCCGCTGGAGAAGTGAAGTGCAAGTCGCTCGGCGGTGTCCGACTCTCTGCGACCCCATGGACAATACAGTCCATGGGATTCTCCAGGCCAGAATACTGGAGTGAGTGGCCTTTCCCTTCTCCGGGGGAATCTTCCCGACCCAGGGATCGAACCCAGGTCTCCTGCATTGCAGGCAGATTCTTTACCAGCTGAGCCACCAGGGAAGCCCAAGAATACTGGAGTGGGTAGCCTATCCCTTCTCCAGCAGATCTTATGGACAGAGGTTAAAGACTGCAGAAACAGGTTTACCAGGGACTGGGCTCCCGGCTCAGCACCTACCTCAGGCTGGGTCAGGATGACCATCTTCACCAGGTGAACTCGGAACTGAGCCCCCAGGGATGGGTCCCTCAGCAGCTCTGACCCCTGTGGAAGGGCGGGCAGGAGAGGTGACACATGAGGGCGGCCGCGGCTGACGTCAGGGATCCAGGGGTGGGGGCGGGGTGCCTGGAGAGGATGCTCCATCAGCCTGGGGGGAACCTGAGGTGCTAGTCCTCCAGCTGGAAGCCAGCCATAGAGACAGTCGGTCCTCCGGCCCTCGCTTTGCTCACGGCTCAGGAAGGCCAGCCAACACAGAGAACCCTTGAAACACCAGGATGCAAATAACTGCCATCCATCTAGAATGTTCCTTTCAAACACGGGCTTCCCTGGTGGCTGAGATGGTAAAGAGTCTGCCTGCAATAAGAGACCCAGGTCGCTCCTGGGGTTGGGAAGATCTCCTGAAGAAGGAAATGGCTACCCACTCCAGTATTCTTGCCTGGAAAATCCCATGGCCAGAGGCGCCTGGCAGGTTATAGTCCATGGGGTTGCAAAGAGTTGGAACAACTGAGCGACTTCACTTTCACTCCTCTCTGCCTGGAGCCACCCTGTCCATTCTCATCTCCGTCCAATACCTCTCTTATGTCTGCTCATCTCCACGAGGCAGCTGAGGACCTCCTCCCCCTGCCCTGTGTCTCCTCCCTGGGCACCCCAATGAGAAGGCTCCCCTCCAGGTTCCCGGGCTTCCCATGTGGTACTAGTGGTAAAGAATCCACTTGCCAACGCAGGAGACACAAGAGACGCAGGTTTGATCCCTGAGTGGAGAAGATCCCCTGGAGGAGGAAAGGGCAACCCACTCCAGTATGCTTGCCAGGAAAATTCCATGGGCAGAGGAGCCTAGTGGGCTACAGTCCATGGGGTTGCAAAGAGTTGGGCACAACTGAGCAACTGAGCACTCCTGCACCCAGCTCCCGCTCTTCCAGTGCATCTGCCAAGATGCCAGCAAGGCTGTCACTTTGCACAGCGGTTGTTCACGTGAGCTTGTCCTCTAGAGACGTGGTGTCTGGCAGAGGATGTGGCCACCGCTGGCCTCGGCTGACCTGAGTCTGAGCCAGGCTCTCCCCCTACCTACCTGTGTCCTCAGGATCCTGTTAACTAACCTCAGGGCCCCAGTTCCCTCCTCTGTAAGAGGGAGAGAAAGACTTCCATGGCTGTTGGCAGACTTAGCAACAATGCAGCCGGCACACAGTGGGTGCCCGGCCGTGACGCGGGCCGTTACCACGACCGGCACCCCCTGGGAAGGAGCCAGTCTGCGGTACTACCTGACCATCGCTGGGCCTCATAAAACACGTTGAATGGCCAGAGGGAGCATGGTTTGATGATCAAATTTCAGTATATTAGACGTAGAGGCACCCCCAAAGCTTGGAAACAAGAGCTTTCAAGTGACTTAGAGGGAATATTTTCCTTCTTGGGGGCTGGGAGCTGGAAACCCAAGATGGCTTGTCCTGGACTTGAGCCAGCTTCTCCAGGGATTGGGACCTTCCTTTTCTCCAAGATAGCTGGGCACACCTGACGCTGGGAACAAGGTGATGCCAAGGACCCCACCTTCTGACGCTGCCCCGACTCCAGGGTCCACTCACCAGGGGAGCAGCTCAGGCCCTGGTGCTGCCAGCAGGGGCATTGCTTTCCCAAGGTTTGTGGAAACTTACCTGGCTGCCTAGGACACATGTGTCTCTGTGTATTTACAAGCGAACGCGCTCTGGTGTGGCCCGGCTCCAGTGGGAGCGCGATCACCAGCTTTGGGGCCGCCTGTGTCTGTGCTGCGTCTTTGTCTCTGAGATAATAATCAGTTGGAACTGTGCGTCCTGCCCCCGCTGTTACCCCAGAAGTCAAGTAAGGGGGAGCCCCTCCCACACGGGGGTGCCGGCAAGAAGGGCGCCGAGAGAGCCCAGCATGGGGGAGCCCACTACAAGCCAGTGTGAGCTGAGGGGCCCCCAGGTCAAAGGGACATTGGGGGAGCGGCCAGGCTTGCGGGTCCGGAGCACAGGGACCCAGGAGCAAGAAGCTGGGGGTTGCACTCCCCAGTTGAGTGGGGGATAAGAACAGATCGCATCTCTCCCCACCCCAGGACCCTGAGCCTCAAATGTGACCCCAGCCTCAGGCTTACACTGAGTTCGACTCACCAGATAAGCGAGCCCACTGATGCTGTGCGCAAGCCCCGGGTACGGGGAGCTGTGTCCACAGGCTCCCAAGGACGGGCCAGCGGTGGCCTCCAAGGACCGCCGCCGCCCCCAGACCCCCGAGCCCGCCCCCGGTCTGCACTGCCCACAGAGCCCGCTGCCCCGGCCCGCTCTCACCATGTTGAGGTTGGTGAGCACGTAGCGCTCTGTCTCCTCACCGTGGGTCCGGTGGACGTCAGGACCCACGGCCACCAGCAGCTCCAGGTGCAGGACGTGCCCGGCGGCCCGTCTCCGGAGGCGAGGGGCAAGGGGGCGGCCTGGTGAGGGAGCGGGCAGGGCTGAGAGCCGGGGTCCTGCAAAGCGGGTGAAACGGGGCTCTGGCCACCGGGTCGGCTGACCTCAGGGCCCCGCATGGCCAGGCCTCACCATCCCCTATGCTCGTGGGCTTGGAGACGCGGTGGTGGGAAGCCCCCCCATGCCATCCACTGTGGGGAGGGGGTAGTTGGCGGGCCCCAGCCTCAGCTTCCTTGCAGGGAACTGCCTCTGGCACAGGGAGACTGAGTGAGCCATTTGCCAGTTCTTTTCTAATTATTAATCTGCTAAGCATTTATTTAGTTAATTAACTGATGTATAGTAACTTACAATGTGTTAGTTTCAGATGTACAGCACGGTGACGCAGTTACGCGTGTGTGTGCGTGTGTGTGCATACGTGTGCATACGTGTATGTGCACGCGTGTGTGCATACGTGTGTGTGTGTGTGCACACGCGTGCGTGTGTGTGTGTGTTCAGTTGTTAAGTCATGTCTGACTCTGCAGCCCCATGGACTGTAGCCTGCCAGGCTCCTCTGTCCATGGGATTCTCCAGGCAAGAACACAGGAGAGGGTTGCTATGCCCTTCTCCAGGGGATCTTCCCGACCCAGTGATCGAACTGGAGTGTCCTGCTTGGCAGGAGGATTTCTTACCACTGTGCCACCTGGAAGCCCTTATATAAACACACACACATGTATGTGCACTCTTTTTCAGGTTCTTTTCCCTTTTAGGTTATTATAAAAAAAGTTAGCAGTTGAGTAGAGTTCCCTGTGCTATAAGTAGGACCTTGTTCATCTATTGTGTGTGTGTGTGTGTGTGTGTGTGTGTGTGTATTCAGTCGTGTCTGACTCTTTGCAACCCCACAGACTGTAGCCTGCCTGGCTCCTCTGTCCATGAGATTTTCCAGGCAAGAATACTGGAGTGAGTTGCCATTTCCTCCTCCAGGAGATCTTCCCGACCAATACATAGAACCCAAATCTCTTGTATCTCCTGCGCTGACGGGCAGATTCTTCACCACTGTACCATTTCATAGATCAGTTCAGTTCAGTTCAGTCGCTCAGTCGTGTCCAACTCTTTGTGACCCCATGAATCGCAGCACGCCAAGCCTCCCTGTCCATCACCAACTGCCAGAGTTCACCCAGACTCACGTCCATCGAGTCAATGATGCCATCCAGCCATCTCATCCTCTGTCATCCCCTTCTCCTCCTGCCCCCAATCCCTCCCAGCATCAGAGGCTTTTCCAATGAGTCAACTCTTCACACGAGGTGGCCAAAGTATTGGAGTTTCAGCTTTAGCATCATTCCTTCAAAGAACACCCAGGACTGATCTCCTTCAGAATGGACTGGTTGGATCTCCTTGCAGTCCAAGGGACTCTCAAGAGTCTTCTCCAACACCACAGTTCAAAAACGTCAGTTCTTCGGTGCTCAGCTTTCTTCACAGTCCAATTCTCACATCCATACATGACCACTGGAAAAACCATAGCCTTGACTAGATGGACCTTTGTTGGCAAAGTAATGTCTCTGCTTTTCAATATGCTATCTAGGTTGGTCATAACTTTCCTTCCAAGTAGTAAGCGTCTTTTAATTTCATGGCTGCAATCACCATCTGCAGTGATTTTGGAGCCCAAAAAAATAAAGTCTGACACTGCTTCCACTCTTTCCCCATCTATTTGCCACAAAGTGATGGGACCAGATGGCATGATCTTAGTTTTCTGAATGTTGAGCTTTAAGCCAACTTTTTTACTCTCCACTTTCACTTTCATCAAGAGGCTTTTTAGTTCCTTTTCACTTTCTGCCATAAGGGTGGTGTCATCTGCATATCTGAGGGTATTGATATTTCTCCCAGCAATCTTGATTCCAGCTTGTGCTTCCTCCAGCCTAAAGGATGTACTCTGCATATAAATTAAATAAGCAGGGTGACAATATACAGCCCTGACGGACTCCTTTTCATATATAGTAGTGTGTATATGGCACCCCACTCCAGTACTCTTGCCTGGAAAATCCCATGGACGGCAGAGCCTGGTGGGCTGCAGTCCATGGGGTCACTAAGAGTCCGGTACCACTGAGCGACTTCACTTTCACTTTTCACTTTCATGCATTGGAGAAGGAAATGGCAACCCACTCCAGTGTTCTTGCCTGGAGAATCCCAGGGACGGCGGAGCCTGGTGGGCTGCCGTCTATGGGGCCACACAGAGTCGGACACGACTGAAGCAACTTAGCCGCAGCAGCAGTGTGCATATGTTAATCCCAAACTCCTAATCTACTCATCCCCTCTGCTCCTTTCCTAACTATAAGCTTGTTTTCGGTGTTGAGCGAGCAGTTCCACGCTGGCCCTCCTGGAGCTGGCTTCTCAGCGCCCGTGGTTTTGAGCCCTCGGACAGCCACCACCTGAGTAGGACATCTCTGCCCTCCTCGGGTGGGGAGTGGGAGGTGCCAAGCTCTCGCATGTCACTCACGCTATGACTTTTAGAACAGACGGCTCACCTGGCTCACAGGAGAGAGGTAGCCAGGTCTTGGGAGGATGGCTGTCTCAGGTGGAGATACTTCATTCCACCCTCTGGGCTGGCTAGGCATGCAGGGCAGTGCAAGGCCCAGAAGTCAGCTACTGTGTGGAGTTTACATCCTCTGGCTACCCCAAAGCCCCACTGTGGGCACACTGGAGAACGACGTCGCCCCAGGATGGTAAGAAAAGCCCAGGGCCCCACCGTGCTTGCAGCAGACGCAGCCTGGGGAAGGCATGAGCAGGCCTGCGGGCGACAGGGCCGACTCCCACCCTGGCTGTGCCCAGGAGTCCTTGCGCAGGCTTGCAGCGGGCATGGCTCATCTTTGGGCCCCTGGGTTCCCATCTGCTGCATGGGAACTCTCAGCGACCTCTGACCTAGGGCCCAAGGCTCCAAGGCCCACGTCAGTGAACGTGCTTTGTAGACAGTGAATGGCTGTTCACAGGCGGGAGGTCTGCATGTCCGAGCAGACAGTCTGAGGGCACAGCTGGTGGCCATGTGCCCCCCGGCCTGCCCCGTGGGCTGGCACACCCTGCATGCTCACGAAGGCGGCTCGAGGAGCTCGGCTGTTCTGCATGGCCCCAGGCATCAGGAGAGCTGGGCCCTCCCCTAGAGCCATCCCTGCCCACAGCCCCTACCCCTCCCAGGAGCTGTACCTGGAACAGTGGGGGCCCCAGGGGTGGGCCTGTGGGTCAGGTGGGGCTGTGCACCCCCCAGGGATGCACCAGTGCCCGGTGCTGCCTCTTCAATGGCTGGATGTAGAACCTGTCTGCACCCACCAAGATGTCGCCCTCCTGGAGGACAGAGAGCCATCTGGTCTACCAGCCCTTCCCCCTGTGCAGGGAAGGGCTTCAGTGGGCCGTCACAGCACCAGGCATGGACGGGCCCTGGGTCTCTCCCAGGGCTCCTCCCCGAGTCCAAGGCCCAAGAGCCCATCTGTGGGAGACAGCAAGGGACCCATGCCCTCTGGGGCTGCACCCACTGACTGCCACCTGCCGCCAGCTCCCACGGCTGGCTTCCCGTTCCCCATCACGTGCTCAGGCTTCAGCCCCCAGATTGCAGGGCCTGGTGAAGACCACAGACAAGGATGGAGGGGTTCTCAAGGGCCGCGCTCGGCCTGCGCTAATGGACAGTGCTGCCTGTCACCAGGTGGACCGCGAGTGCCCTGTCTCAGCCCGGGCTGGACCACCCAACCCGGGAACCTGGCGGCAGGGGGCGGGGGGCGGGGGGTTGTAATGACATAAATGGCTCTGCTCACTGGGTGACACCGCGTGACGACACGTGACGCCAGTCCCCACAGCCCTCAGGAGGCCGGGGCTGCCTTCACCACGCCTCAGGGACAGCACAGGTCAGCCGAGGGGCCGGCCCTGGGTCAGCTGGACGAAGGGGTGCAGCTGAGCCCGAGCTCAGCTCTGACTGCAAAGCCCACCCTCTTCCCATCCCCACGCCCCGGGCCTGCACTCAGCTCTGCCCCTGCTAGCTGGGTGGTCCTAGGGAACTCAGCGGCTCCTCTGAGCCTCCAAGGAGCAGGCCCTCACTGGGTCAGAGTCTGGCAAAGATCCAAGCGGTCTTGCTCTCGCATCTGGGGGCTGGGGGACACATCTGCCCCATGGTGTCCCCCCAGCCAGCCCGGGCGCCCACTCACCATGAGGCCCGAGCAGTAGGTGAGCCTGGCTGCTGTGTCCGGGGGCAGCAGGGCCCAGCCTCCTGTGAGGCAGGGGTGGGGAGGCCCCCTCAGCAGCCGCAGGGAGGCACTGACTGCGCGCTCGCTGGCGAAGGAGGCGGCCAGCAGGCCCAGCTCAGGCTGGAAGCGGAAGGAGAGGAGCCAGCCCAGGGCTGCCAGGGAGCAGCGTGGGGCCCTGCATGGCCCGGCCTCGTCCTTGTCCTCACAGGCGCAGGCCAGGGGGGCCACATCGAACGGGGGCACCACGGGAGACAGGAGGCCCCGTGCTCACCCCTGCTCAGCCCTCCGGGTCCTCTCGGGGGTCCCCGCTGGCCCACAAGCCCGGCCCCATGCACCTGACCCCGACCCCAGAGCAGTCATGAGTGGGACACCCCTCACTCTCTGCTTGCCCTGCCCCTGGCCCCTACCAGCTCTGGATCAAAGTCCCCAGTGGTCCTTGTCAGAAAGGGGGCTGGCACCACAGAGAGGCCCCCAGAGGTGGCCCAGGAACAGCGGGAAGAGGCTCTGGCCGGAGCGCGACCCAGTGCCCGTCTTGCTTCTCACAGAAAACATAAATGTTTACATCCTGGCCAGAAATCCACAAGACTTCCTGAGCTGGTCGGCCCAGGCGAGGCGCCGGGCCGGGAGAGACCAGCTAATGAGTGACCATTGCCTTGAGCGAGATACCGAGGAGGCTCCCAGGGTCAGAACCCCAGCTCGCCTGGAACACCCGGGCCAGTCTTTATCAACTTGGCAGAGAGGACCAGAATTAATTAAGAGCGACAGCGGCACCTCTGACCTCCTCCCAGCAGAGCCTCCAAAAAGCCGGGCCCCCTGACTCAATGGTGAGACACCCCTGCCTCCCCGGACCCCCGTGGGCTCTGAGAAACCCCCCTTGCAAGGGGGCCCGCCAGGACGTGTACCTTCAAAGGCAGCATCAGGGCCAAAGTAAGAGGTCACGTCCGCTGGCTCCAGGACCTGCAGAAACTGCTGTGAGACAGAGAGACAGCGCTGAGGAGTGAGGAGACACGGGGTGGGGGAGGGGGGTCGCGGAGCAGGCCGAGGGGCGAGAGAGGGGCCCTGGACGGAGCGGGGTGGGGGGACGGCGTCTGCCCTCACCATCGGGTGTGCAGCACTGAGGCCAACTCCATCTCCAGGGAGCCCACTTTTCCCCTGAACCCTGAGTTCAGACTTCCTCCCCCTCTGCCCAAACGCTGTTGGGCGCCCCCTCGCCCCCCAGGGAACCCAGCCCTGAGCCCCAGAAGAGTCTGGATTCCCAGCTCCCAGGTTCCCCAGCACCGCGGCCTCATGGGCCCACCCACCTGCCGGGGATCAGGGAGTGCCCAGCAGCTCAGGAAGAAGAGCGCAGAAGTGAGGGTCCCCCGCACGCCTCTCCCCTGTGCAGAGGGAGCCATGCTGCCTGCGATGATCTGCAGGAATCCTGGAGTGCCGGCAGGCGGGCCGCGGGGCTGGACCAGGAGGCTGGGTTTACTCGCGGGCGCTTCCTCCCAGGGCAGGCGCTGGGGGACTGGGCGGCCTGCTGGCTCCTCCTGGCCGTGCGCGGGGCTGGCTCTGACTCAGAGGACTGCCACCCAGCCTGCCCCTGGGAGCCCGGGGCTGGGGTTGGGGATTGGGGAGGGGTGGGATTCATCTCCCAGTGGTGACACACGGGGAGATGAATCCCAGGGACACCCTGCTTTCCGGGACCTATCCCTGCACTCCCATCATCACCTCATTCCCTCCCTCTCGGCCACTGCCTGGCCTGTGTCTGTACCCGGCGGGCACTCACAGCACTGGGCTGGGGGCACCGGGCACACTCAGCGTCCCAGGCTCCCTGGTCCCCTCCGTTTGCTGGGAGGTTCTCAGGGACGTGTGCCCCACTCCATCCCGCCTCCAGGAGGCCTTCCCCAGCAGGAGGCTAACGAGGGAGGGGTCCCCCCTGGTCCATGCCCACCTCAACCCCCTTCGAGTCCCATTACGCTGGAGGCACCTGCCCGTCCATCTGGGCTGGTCCGCTTCCCCTTACAGATGTCAGTAGCGGTCTGAGCCTCTGCCTTTTATCTGCCGCGGGCATCCCAACCCAGTGGGTGGTGTTCATGCCCGACTCCACCTCTGGCAGCGCTTCTGAGACCCAAACTGACAACCCATGCTCATCCAGCCATCTCATCAACCTGGGCTGGGATCTGGACTGGGCTCCCCACCTGGCCCCTTGGCTCTCCCTCTCCACTCCCATCCGATGTCCTCACGCCCCAGCTCTGCCCTTAGGATGGCATGTCCACTGAGCCTCCAGGCCTTGTGATTCTCGATCTGGCCCCTGTCAGCCCCCTGCCTGCCTCCCTAGCCCGCCCCCTGTGCTCACAGACCTTTAGCTACCACCACCCCAGCTTGCCTTCCATCCCTCAGACGCTTCCAGGGTTCTGTCCCTCCCTCTCACCCTGGGTCTTCACAGTCCAGTTTCAGCCCAAATATCACCTTCTTCATGGCGCCATGTAAATACCCCTGCCCCCAAGAGGGGTGCCACATTTAGAAGAAAAAGTCAGGACAGCAGTGGAATTTTACTTTCAGATAAACAATGGAATTTTTTTTTCTTCTTCTGGTGTAAGGGTGAAAGTAAATGCAAGAAGGCAAAGTAGTTGTCCTGGGATGTCTGACAATTAGCTGAGAAAAGAGAAGCAAAAGACAAAGGAGAAAGGGAAAGATCTATCCAAATGAATGCAGAGTTCCAGAGAAGAGCAAGGAGAGATGAGAAAGTCTTCCTAAGTGAACAATGCAAAGTAATGAAAGAAAACGGTAGAAACGGAAAGACTAGAGATCTTCTCAAGAAAATCAGAGATACCAAGGAGACATTTCATGCAAAGATGGACACAATAAAGGACAGAAACAGCAAGGACCTAACAAAAGCAGAAGAGATTAAGAAAACGTGACAAGAATACACAGAATAACTATATAAAAAAGGTCTTCAGTTCAGTGGCTCAGTTGTGTCCGACTCTTTGCAATCCCATGACTGCAGCACGCCAGGCCTCCCTGTCCATCACCAGCTCCCGGAGTTTACTTAAACTCATGTCCGTTGAGTCGTGATGCCATCCAACCATCTCATGCTCTGTCGTCCCCTTCTCCTCCCATCTTCAATCTTTCCCAGAATCAGGGTCTTTTCAAATGAGTCAGTTCTTAACATCAGGTGGCCAAAGGATTAGACTTTAGCTTCAACATCAGTCCTTCCAATGAACACTCAGGACTGATCTCCTTTAGGATGGACTGGTTGGATCTCCTTGCAGTCCAAGGGACTCTCAAGAGTCTTCTCCAACACCACAGTTCAAAAGCATCAATTCTTTGGTGCTCAGCTTTCTTTAGTCCAACTCTCACATCCATACATGACTACTGGAAAAACCATAGCCTTGACTAGACGGACCTTTGTTGATAAAGTAATGTCTCTGCTTTTCAATATTCTATCTAGGTTGCTCATAACTTTCCTTCCAAGGAACAAGCATCTTTTAATTTCATGGCTGCAGTCACCATCTGCAGTGATTTTGAAGCCCAAAAAATAAAGTTTGACACTGTTTCCACTGTTTCCCCATCTATTTGCCAGGAAGTGATGGGACTGGATGCCACGATCTTAGTTTTCTGAATGTTGAGCTTTAAGCCAACTTTTTCACTCTCCTCTTTCAGTTTAATCAAGAGGCTATTTAGTTCTTCTTCACTTTCTGTCATAAGGGTGGTGTCATCTGCATATCTGAGGTTATTGATACTTCTCCCAGCAACCTTGATTCCAGCTTGTGTTTCATCCAGCCCAGCATTTCTCATGATGTGTTCTGCATATAAGTTAAATAAGCAGGGTGACAATATACAGCCTTGACACACTCCTTTTCCTATTTGGAACCAGTCTGTTGTTCCATGTCCAGTTCTAACTGTTGCTTCCTGACCTACATACAGGTTTCTCAAGAGGCAGGTCAGGTGGTCTGGTATTCCCACCTCTTTCAGAATTTCCCACAGTTTCTTGTGATCCACACAGTCAAAGGCTTTGGCATAGTCAATAAAGCAGAAATAGATGTTTTTCTGGAACTCTCTTGCTTTTTCCATGATCCAGCGGATGTTGGCAATTTGATCTCTGGTTCCTCTGCCTTTTCTAAAACCAGCTTGAACATCTGGAAGTTCATGGTTCACATATTGCTGAAGCCTGGCTTGGAGAATTTTGAGCATTACTTTACTAGCGTGTGAGATGAGTGCAATTGTGCGGTAGTTAGAGCATTCTTTGGCATTGCCTTTTTTTGGGATTGGAATGAAAACTGAGCTTTTCCAGTCCTGTGGCCACTGCTGAGTTTTCCAAATGTGCTGGCATATAGAGTGCAGCACTTTCACAGCATCACCTTTCAGGGTTTGGAATAGCTCCACTGGAATCCCACCACCTCCACTACATCATGGAAAATGCTGGGTTGTATGAGTCACAACCTGGAATCAAGGTTGCCAGGAGAAACATCAAGAACCTCAGGTATGCAGATGACAGCACTCTAACAGCAGAAAATTACGAGGAACTGAGGGACCTGTTGATGAGGGTGAATGAGGAGAGTGCAAAAGCTGACTTGAAATTCAACGTTCAAAAAACTAAGATTAAAAACACACGTGTACCTCATTGCAGCACTATTTCCAACAGCTAGAACATGGAAGCAAGCTCCATGCCCACGGACAGATGGATGGGCAAGGAAGCTGTGGATATGTACACAGTGCAATACTACTCAGCCAGCAAAAGGAACACATTTGAGTCAGTTCTGATGAGGTGGATGAAACTAGAACCTGTTAAACGGCTGAAGTGACTCAGAGAAAGATGAATGTTGTATTCTAACGCACATATACGGAATCTAGAAAAATGGTTCTAAATAATTTATTTGCAGGGCAGCAATGGAGAAATAGACATAGAGAACAGATCTATGGACATGGGGAGAGGGGAGGAGAGGGTGCGATGCATGGAGAGAGTAACAGGGAAACTTACATTACCATATGGAAAATGGGGAGCCAATGGGGATTTGCTGTCTGGCTCAGGAAACTCAAACAAGGGCTCTATGTCAACCCAGAGGGGTGGGGTGGGGAGGGGGATGGGAGGGAGGGTCAAAAGGGAGAGGAGAGATGTGTACCTATGGCTGATTCGTGTTGGAGTTTGACAGAAAACAGAAAAATCCTGTAAAGCAATTATTCTTCAATAAAAAATTAATTAAAAAATAAAACTAAGATTATGGCATCCAGTCCCATCACCCCATGGCAAATAGAAGGGGAAAAAGTGGAAGCAGTGACAGATTTTATTTTCTTCGGCTCCAAAATCACTGTGGATGGTAACTGCAGTCAGGAAATTAAAAGACGCTTGTCCTTGGAAGGAAAGCTATGACAAACCTAGATGCTGTATTAAAAAGCAGAGACATCACTTTGCTGACAAAGGTCCATATAGTCAAAGCTATGCTTTTTCCAGTAATCACATACAGGATGTGAGAGTTGGACCATAAAGAAGTCTGAGCACCAAAGAATTGATGGTTTCAAACTGCGGTGTTGGAGAAGACTCTTGAGAGTCCTTTGGACAGCAAGAAGATCAAACCAGTCAATCCTAAAGGAAATTAACCCTGAATATTCATTGGAAAGACTGATGCTGAAGCTGAAGCTCCAATAATTTGGCAACCTGATGCAAAGAGATGACTCCTTGGAAAAGACCCTGATGTTGGGAAAGATTGAGGGCAAGAGGAGAAGGGGATGACAGAGGATGAGATAGACAGATGGCATCATCAACTCAACAGATATGAGTTTGAGCAAACTCTGGGAGATGGTGTCGGACAGGGTAGCCTGGTGTGCTGTAGTCCATGGGGTTGCAAAAAGCTGGACACGACTTAGCAACTGAACAGTAACAACGATGCTCTCAGGGCTTCCCAGGTGGCTCAGTGACAAAGAATCTGCCTGCCAGGCGGGAGATGTTGTTGGATCCCTGGGTCAAAAGATCCTCTGGAGAAAGAAATGGCAACCCACTCCAGTATTCTTGCCTTGGGAAAGCCCATGGACAAGAGAAACCTGGCGGGCTACCGTCTACGGGGTCACAAGAGTTGGGACACAACCTAGCAACTAAACAAGAAGTATGCCCTCATATTGTAGCTATTATATGGAACATATTATGGTAAAAATTATCCTTTATCTGAAATTCCTGTTTCTCTGGGCGTCCTGCGTGTTCTCTGGCAGCCTTAACCTTCCTCGGTCTCTACCACAGCATTTCATCTTCTCATCTTGGTGGCAGTTGCTAGGATACAAAACTGCTGATTTGGTATCTGAATTTCCCTGAAGGCCCCCCAGCACAGGTCCAGAGGCTGGGATGGGAGCTTTGGGGAAACGCAGGCCTGGCCTCCAGGTGTTGTCAGAGCCAGGCAGGAGGTGCGAGTGACATCTCTGTTGTCACATAACATACAACACGCTCACTCCTTGGAAGAAAAGTCATGACCAACCTAGACAGCATATTCAAAAGCAGAGATATTACTTTGCCAAAAAAGGTCCGTCTAGTCAAGGCTATGGTTTTTCCAGTAGTCATGTATGGATGTGAGATTTGGACCATAAAGAAAGCTGAGCGGCGAAGAATGGATGCTTTTGAACTGTGGTGTTGGAGAAAACTCTTGAGAGTCCCTTGGACTGCAAGGAGATCCAACCAGTCCATCCTAAAGGAGATCAGTCTTGAGTGTTCATTGGAAGGACTGATGCTGAGGCTGAAACTCCAATACTTTGGCCACCTGATGCCAAGAGCTGACTCATTTGAAAAGACCCTGATGCTGGGAAAGATTGAAGGCGGGAGGAGAAGGGGACGACAGAGGACGACATGGTTGGATGGCATCACCGACTCAACGGACATGAGTCTGAGTACACTCCAGGAGTTGGTGATGGACAGGGAGGCCTGGCGTGCTGCAGTCCATGGGGTCGCAAGAGTTGGACACGACTGAGCGACTGAACTGAACTGAACAGACAACACTTGTCCCAGCGCTTTATCCTTGTTATCGGATGCTGCTGGACCGCGGAGAGCCACCTGGGGTCCTCCCTCCCGGCCCTGTGCCTGAGTGTCCCCGCCGCGTAGGCAAGACGGCCAGGGTGGGGACAGCGGCCGGGGGACAGCGGCTCCGCGCCCGCCGCTCCCCGGTCCGGCCGCCCAGCGCTCCCTGGCGGCCGCCTGCAGCTCTCCCCTCCGGCCAGGCCTCGGTGCTACACCAACAGCGGTCCCCCTCGCTCCCCTTCCGGCGTTCGCCTTTCTCGGCCCCGGGCCGACCCTCAGAGACATCCCGGGCTTCTTCCAACCCGACCCGTGGCCTCCAACCGCGGACGCCGCTCACTAGGGCGGCGGCCCTTCGCCTTAGCAGCCGAGGAGGCCCGCCCTTCTCCCGGCTGTGTGGAACCAGAGGCGAAGGCCCGGTTTCCAGCCCGATTGGGGAGAGAGCGAGCACTTCCCGGAAACCGGCGCCCACGTGAGGGGGACGCGTGCCGGGCGGCTTCCGGGGTCCCGGAGGGCAGTGAGCCGGGCTCCGGGGCCGGAATGGTGAAGGCGAGGGGGCCGGCCGCCGGGCGCGCCCCGCGTGGCCCCGCGCCGGACGCCGGGCCCGTCAGGAAGCCAAGGCGGAAGAAAAGAGTCCGGAAGAACAAAGCGCGAGAAGCCGGCGGGACGCCGGGGGTCGACCCCGGAGTGGTCGCGGTGCGGCCCCCAAAGGCCCCGGAGGACTTTTCCCCGAACTGGAAGGCGCTGCAGGAGGCAAGTCCGCAGGGGCCCTACGGGCGGAGAGGGGGACGGTGTGTGGGTCACGCGGGGCGCGCGGGCTGGTGTGGACTCGGGGAGCAGAGCCGATCGCAGGGGCCGGAGCGCGTGGGCTGCTGAACAGCAGAGGCTCGATGCAGAGGGTCCTGCTAACCGTTCAGGGTAGTCGCTCAGTCGTGTCCGACTCTTCGCGACCCCATGGACTGCAGCACACCGGGCCTCTGTGTCCATCACCAACTCCTGGAGTTCACTCAAACTCATGTCCATCGAGTCAGTGATGCCATCCAGCCATCTCATCCTCTGTCGTCCCCTTCTCCCGCCTTCAGTCTTTCCCAGCATCAGGGTCTTTTCCGATGAGTCAGTTCTTCGCATCAGGTGGCCAAAGTATTGGAGCTTCAGTCAGTCTCAGCATCAGTCCTTCCAATGAACACCCAGGGCTGATCTCCTTCAGGATGGACTGGTTGGATCTCCTTGCAGTCCAAGGGACTCTCAAGAGTTTTCTCCAACACCACAGTTCAAAAGCTTCCATTCTTTGGCGCTCAGCTTTCTTTATGGTCCAACTCTCACATCCATACATGACTACTAGAAAAACCATAGCCTTGACTAGACGGACCTTTGTTGACAAAGCAATGTCTCTGCTTTTCAGTATTCTATCTAGGTTGCTCATAACTTTCCTTCCAAGAAACAATCATCTTTTAATTTCATGGCTGCAGTCACCATCTGCAGTGATTTTGGAGCCCAGAAAAATAAAGTCTGTCACTGTTGCCACTATTTCCCCATCTATTTGCCATGAAGTTCTGGTAACACTGGGCTTTTAATCGGTGACCACTGCCACTGATCACTGAGCGCTTCAGATGTGCTTTAGACACTGCTGGATGAGATGAGGTGACGTGTTCATATTTAACCTGAGACTGACTCTCAGATCTTTTATCTTCTGCATTTTACAGATGAGGAAATGGGCCCGAAAGTTTAAGTAGATTGCAACCAGGTCAGCAGAACCAGGAGTCAGACCCCTCCGCTCCGCCCAACTCCCTGCTCGTAATGTCACGTTATACCTCCTTGCTTTTCTGGCCCATCAGTGGGCCAAGGCTCACTTGCAGATTACTTACTGGTCACTATCTCCTGAGTGCTGTTTGTTGGCTGTGCTTCACTCGTAAATTGTCTCCGGCTCCACCGGAGCTGGCTGCTGCTGTACCACTTATTTCTGGATGAGGAGACTGGGAGGGGCTGAGGGATGAGTCCCAGGGTCACACAGCCAGCACCTGGGGTGCAGCTGCACAGGGCTGGGTGGGAGATTGCACTCTTTGCTGCTGCCAACCCTCGTGGTGTCTCTGCAGCCTCTTCTGAGCTCCTGAGATCTCTCCCGGAGCCTCAGAGTGGGTGAGGGGGAGAGCAGAGAAGGGCTTCTGAGACTGTTAACCTGCGCCTTAAGGGGGAAGTCCAGATCCTTCTCCTGTCCTGACACACAGACCGTGAAATTCCCTCGGGCAACCCCAGGGGTCTTGGACTTCCTGAGCTGTGACTCTGCCTCTTTCTCACAAGAAAGTAAAGCAAAAAGAAGCGAGCAGAAGGATGGATATTTATTGTGGGAAGAAACTTCACGTTTTCTCTAATTCATACAAGAAAGGCAGTTCTCCTGTTCCTTAAACATCATGGGAACAGGTAGGTAGGATCCGCCTCCTCACTCAGCTGGTTGCTGCACAGCAGGGTCTTAACCCAGGGCACTGGGCTGGGAGACCTCAGCCCTCCCTGGAGGGGAGCAGGGGTGTGGTGGTCCACCCCGTGTCATTGGACGTGACCGTCTCTTCCTGAGACCCTCACAGCAGGAGCAAACCAAGAAATCTCACTGAGAAAGTGGCTACCGCGTGCCAGCTGTGAAGGAGTCAGCTCTAAAATAACTGAACATGGGAACAGGCTGCTTTTAGACACAGACACACTTTTTTTTCAGTCTCTAGTGTGTGATTTCCAAATTACAACGTGTTGTGTATTTTGTTTTGGGTTCTGTTAGCTGCTGAAACAAAGATCACGGACTCCACAAGAGCCTCCACTTCTGTCTCAAACGGATTCCAAAAAGCAGCCCCAGCGCGTCCAACAAAATAGAAACTCCATCTCAGATAAAGCAAAGACAGATGCGATGGGGACGGAAAACACAGACCCCGAGGTCACAGGGGCCTCCGGGCCCTCGGGATCGCTGATGAGCAGGAAGATACAGGCGCAGCCCAAGGAGAAAGGGGCCCAGAAAAGGACCAATGGAGACATTTCCCCGCAACAAGGCGACATCAAACATAAGAAGCGAAAAGCGAGGGAGCCGACCGCCCCCTCGCCTCCAGCCCCGCCCACCAAGTAAGTACCGCTGGACGTGGTGACGGACACGTCTCCCTGGCCGCCCCGTGCCTCAGCCTCCTCCCCGGTCACAGCGACTGAGGCCTCTCTCCCTAAGGAGGCCGAGGCTGGTGGCCCCTCTGTCCCCTTATCCTGGGGTTGTGGGTTTCTTTGTTGGTAATTCAGGGTAATTCAGGTAATTTAGAATTAACCTGCTGCTACTGCTGTCACTTCAGTCTTGTCCAACTCTGTGTGACCCCATAGATGGCAGCCCACCAGGCCTGTGCGGGCAGAGGCCGGGGGGCCTGTCCTGTCGTCCAGTGCGTCTCGGAGGAGAGGACCCGGCTGCTGAGCATCGCAGCCTGAGCGTCCCCGTCTGCGGGCTCGGCACGGGGACGCCACGGGCACCAAGGGGTGTCTGAGTCTCCGTTCTCCTGGTAGCGTGTTTATCTGTGGTTCCTAAATCCCAGGCTCTGCCGTCCCTGGGATTCTCCAGGCAAGAACACTGGAGTGGGTTGCCATTTCCTTCTCCAGTGCATGAAAGTGAAAAGTAAAAGTGAAGTCGCTCAGTTGTGTCTGACTCTTTGCGACCCCATGGACTGCAGCCTACCTGGCTCCTCCATCCATGGGATTTTCCAGGCAAGAGTACTGGAGTGGTTGCCATTGCCTTCTCCAAGAATTAACCCAGGGTAGGTCTGTTCCCCTAGAACGTAGGCATAGCGGAGGCTGACCCTGTCCCATAGCTGCTGTATCTCCAGGGCCCAGAACAGGGCTTGGCACCTCGTGGGCCCCCAGGAAAGACTTGTGGAATGAATGAACACCAAAGCCAGAAAGACTTGAGTTCAAAACCGATTCCCACGTCCTGCCAGTGGGTGGTTTGGGGCAAGTTCCTGAGGAGCCCTGAGCCGCAGCCTGGTCACCAGTGCGGGTCTGTGAGGTGCCCGTGCCGCCCCAGTGCCTGGTGGTTACTCAACAAAGCCTGGGTGTCGCCCACACAGGGGACCGGCCAGCAGCTGCCTGTCCATGGCTCGGCAGGGGTTGGTGTGTCTGTAAGTCTGCCTGGCTATGTGTTGCCGGGGGTTGAGGACACAATGGCTGGAGGTTTTGGGAAGCAGCGTTTGAGGGTCTGCATGTGTCCCGGTGCCGGGCGCCCTCTTGGGAAAGAGTGGTCCCAGCTGGGCCCTGCGTGGAGAAGGGGGCCGCCGGGGGGCGGGGACAGACGACAGGCTGGTTCGTTTCAGTGACTCCCGCGGTGTCGTCGGGATCAGCCCCGCAAGGGAGGGGCCTGTGCGGGCAGAGGCCAGGGGACCTGTCCGGTCGGCCAGTGGGTCTCGGAGGAGAGGACCCGGCTGCTGAGCATCGCAGCCTGGGCGTCCCCGTCTGCAGGTTCGGCACAGGGACGCCGCGGGCACCAAGGGGTGTCTGAGTCTCCCTTCTGGCAGCATGTTTATCGGTGGTTCCTAAATGTCTGGTAGCTGTTCATTCTGTCATTGAGAAGAAAATGTCAGCAGCCGTCACACCCGGGTAGGGGTGGAGGTGTATTTCTGTTTCGTGTTCTTTGTGTTGCTCTGTGGTTCCTCCATTTTAGCTAAAGGGCGTATTTTTTAATTAAATGGGAAAGTGCCAAGGTGATCACCGTGGCCGGCGGCCAGGCACACGGGCCTGAGCGCGCTGAGAGCGGGTCACGCTCGCCACCACTCTCAGCCCGTTCTCCCCTCTGTCTCTTAGAGACGACATCTGGTTTGACGATGTTGACCCAGCGGACATCGAAGCGGCCATTGGCCCGGAGGCAGCGAGCATAGCGAGGCAGCAGCTGGGCCAGAGCGAGAGCAGCAGCACGCTGGTGAAGGAGCGGCCCTTCGGCGGGTACGCGGGGCACACTCAGCCTTGGGAGGCCGGGGGGTCTTCAGGAAAGGGCTGCTTCCCTCCCCTCCCGTCATGTGGGCAGGCGCCTTGGCGTCTGGCCGAGCCCGGTCCTCGGCACGTTGCTGAGCGGTGGAGCCGGTCCCGGGTCCCGCGGGGTTAACCTGGAGCCTCGGTCCCCCAGGCTGACTAAAGCCCTAGCCATGGACTGCGAGATGGTGGGCGTGGGCCCCGAGGGGGAGGAGAGCGTCGTGGCCCGCGTGTCCCTGGTGAACCAGCACGGGAGGTGCGTGTACGACAAGCACGTGAAGCCGACCCAGCCGGTGACTGACTACAGGACCGCGGTCAGCGGGGTCCGGCCTGCGGACCTGGCGCAGGGTGGGTGGCTCAGCCGGGCACGGCCGCCGTGGGGGCCCGGCGGTCTCTCCTCCCTCCCGGGTGGGTGGGCTGTGTGTCGGCCTGGCTGCCTCTTGGCCACCTGACTGTCAGCCAGGCCAGTGTTCCTGAGCTGCGGTGTCGCTGGGCAGTGGGACGGAGTGGGGTGTCGGAGGAAGGCCGCTGGGAGGTAAAGATGGGCCTGGGGAGGCGGGACAGGTGGCAGGGTCTTCTAGATTATTCGGAAGCCGTGGGGATGGGGTGAGCAGCGGGAGGCCTGGCCTGGGGTGGGTTCTCGAAGGTTCCCTCAGGATCCCTATGGCTGCGGCATTGGGAATGAGGTTGGGGGGCGGGCGGAGGTGTCCCACCTTGGGACACACCCGGGTGCCTGGTCTGTAGACTTTGCCCTTGGGTGAGCTGTGCTCGGGGCCCTGAGATCGGGCCTGGAGGCATCCTGAGGGCGGGGGCTTGAGGCAGCTGCCCCCCTCCTCCGGCCACGTGGTCTCTGCCGTCCACGCCTCTCGGGTCCTCGAGCACGGCCCATGCTGCAGCCCGGCCGCTCCTCGGTCCCAGGCTCTTCCAGTGCTGCCTGGGCCGGGCGGGCAGCCCGAGGGCACGAGCACGGTTGGCGCAGCCTCCCCTTGGCCCCCCGCTCCTGAGGGCCTCACCCACCCCGGGTCTGACGGGGCAGGAGCGCTCGCTCTCAGCGCGGCCCTGAAACCCCTCCTGTGTATGGCTTCCAGGAGAAGAGTTTGAAGTTGTTCAGAGGGAAGTCGCGGAGCTGCTCAAGGGCCGGATTCTGGTCGGACACGCGCTGCACAACGACCTCAAGGTGCCGGCCGCGCCTGTGTGCCCCGCGGCGTCGGGGGTGCCCCACGTGCGCGCGCCTGTGTGCCCCGCGGCGTCGGGGGTGCCCCACGTGCGCGCGCCTCTGTGTCCCGCGGCGTCGGGGGTGCCCCGCGTGCGCGCGCCTCTGTGCCCTGCGGCGTCGGGGGTGCCGGCCGCGCCTCTGTGTCCCGCGGCGTCGGGGGTGCCCCGCGTGCGCCTGTGTGTCCCGCGGCGTCGGGGGTGCCCCGCGTGCGCGCACCTCTGTGTCCCGCAGCGTCGGGGGTGTCGGCCCACGCCTCCTGATGTGGGTGATGCGCCCGCAGGGAGAGCCGGGGCAGGGGGCGGCTCCTCACGCACCCGGGTAGACGGAGCCACGGCTGACGCTGCCTCCCCGCCCAGCGATGGCCCCACTCCTCAGGGCAGAGCCCCCTCCCCGGGCGGGGGCACCCCCAGTGCCTGTTACCTCGAAACCCCGGGCAGGCCATCTCACAGGCTGGCCCCTGAAGGCCAGCACGCCGGGTGGCAGGCCAGCTCCGAGGGCCCCTTCCTGTGTTCCCGAGGGTGGGGCTCGGCCTGTGCCCGCTAGGGTCTCTGCCCCGGGCTGCACTGGCTTGCCTCAGGCTCCCCCTTCAGCCCCTGTGCCCTCCCCACCCTGGTAACCTGGGCAGACTTGCCTTCCACCTTCTCCTGGGCCTGTCTCAAGGTCATGGGGGGGACCCGTTTCATCCCCGACATCCTGTGTGTATATGTGTGTGTGTGTGATACAAACTCAAGTACGGGACAAATGGTCGCTGGTTCCTTCGTGACTGAGTCTCCACCTTCCCCGCTTTTAAGGCTGTGTTTCTGTCCACGAGTTCTTCCTGCTGAGCATCACCTGTCCCGCGATAATCGCCCCTGGAGGTTCAGGCTCTCATCAGTGCCTTGTCCTGTCTGCATGCTCGGTATGGGATTCTGAGAAGGGGGTGCACCTTTCTGCAGACAGACACCAGAACGCCTGTCGGGCCTGCCTTCTCCAGGCGCTGTTTCTGGGCCACCCGAAGAAGAAGATCCGGGACACTCAGAAGTACAAGCCTTTCAGGACCCAAGTGAAGGTACCTGAAGCCATGCGGCTCTGAAGGCGTGGTTCACATGATTATGGGTTCTGGTCCCCGGAAGCTGGCTTCCTGGTTAGAGGTGTTTGGGTTTGCTTTGGTTTTCCCTTTTAACCTTTAAAACTAAGAGGAGGGACTTCCCTACTTGTCCAGTGGCTGGGACTTGGCGCTTCCATTGCCAGGGGCCCAGGGTCAGTCCCTGCTCAGGAAACTGAGGTCCTGCATGCTGCGTGGTTCAGCCAAAAAAAACCAGTGAATAAATAAACGAGAATCACAAGGAGAATTAGACGTTTTTAAAAAAAGTAATCTTAGAGAAAAAAGACTTGGCCAACCCAAAGTTTGTGCCGCTGAGGGCAGTGGGTCCGCTCTTGTCTGTGATCACACCCCCAGCCGAGGGCCAGAAGGCACGTTGTGTTTGCTCCAGAAGCAGGCCGCCCCATGACGAGCAGGGCTGCTCCCCACCCCGCCACGAGCAGGGCCGCCCGGGGCCAACGATGCACCGTCCCTCCCTGGTCCTCCGCAGGCTGAGCGGGCAGTCACCAGCCCACACGGCCACTTTGCGTGGGAGGGACACTCACAGTCCCTTGGGTCAGTGCTCAGCGGGCCACCCCCTGCCCAGGCCCCACCCAAATGTGGCAACGTGCTCCCCTCTCCTCGGCAGAGTGGACGGCCGTCTCTGAAGTTGCTTGCAGAGAGAATCCTGGGGATCCAGGTGCAGCAGGCAGAGCACTGTTCGGTAAGCGTGTCCCAGGTGATGGGGGCGACGGGCCTCTGGGTGATGGGGTGAGGGGCCTCCAGGTCCCGGGTGACAGGGCTGACGGGCCTCCGGGTCCCGTCTAGACCGCAGGCCCCCAAGGGCTGAGGGTGAGGCTGCGGGCCCACAGAGCCTGGCCCTCTGGGTGTCGGGCTGGGCCCGTGGGACGTGGGAGCATGTCGCCACGATTGGGTGGGGCCTGGGCAGGGGGTGGCCTTCCGCATTGTGTGGCGTCCGGGGCCCCTCATGAGCCAGCACGCCCATCCCTCCCCTGAGCGGGGGCCACGTCAGTGGTCGTCATCGCCCCACGTCTGGCGGCGGGACTCTGGAGCTGCGGGATGGACAGAGGGGTGTGGCCACACCAGTCACCGGCAGGATGACCGTGGTGATGCCCCATGTCCCCCAGGTCCAGGACGCACAGGTGGCGATGAGGCTGTATGTCCTGGTGAAGAGGGACTGGGAGAGCCTCGCTGGAGACAGGCGGCCCCCCGCTCCCGAGGCCCACAGCCAGGACGCCTAGCAGGGCCCCGCCCCCGGTGACCCTCGCGCCCGCGGGAGCCGCAGCCACATCAGACGACGGACGGAGCCCCGGAGTCCCCAGAGCCGGGATGCTGCGGGCGGGTTTCAGAATCATGACGGCAGAGGCGCGCGGCATGCGTGCTGCTGAGCTGAGCGTCTCTGTCTGGTTGTAGCGTCCGGGCCTCTCCCACACGGGGGCCCGGGCGGGAAGCGTCCGGTTGTCTGCTGGGTGTTCGTCACCTTCCTCTGAGGTGGGCCCTTTGCCTCACTGCCGTCGGCAACGGGAAGAAAGAAACTCCGTGGACTCGGGCGTGGACCGCATGGCTGCCCCGTCGCACCCTTGTTGAGGGATTTTCTCTGCCACTCGGGGGCTTGGGGGGATCTCCTGAGGCTGGGGTTCCGCTCGCCCCCCCGTCCCGTGCACACCCACTATATTTGAGTTCCAGGTTAGAGCCTGCAGCAGGCAGGGGGCCTCGGGCTGCCCAGCACGGTTTTCCCGGAGGTGGGCGCCCCCCGACCTGAATGGACGTGTGAGCGCGAGTGTCTGCAGCGCCCCGCCTGGCCCGGGGTGCGGACTCTCTCAGGACAGGAACAGCCTTCTGCACTGAGGGGGCATGCAGCGCCCGAGGCTATGCTGAGCCCCCGCTGGCCGTGTGAAAAGTCTGCAGCCACCATGAAGGTCGTGTGACATAAACGCATGTTTTTATTTGAGTTCCGCCTTGTGGAGGCCCCATGTCTGAGAGGACGGCTGGCTCCCACCTCTTCTGACCCCCTGCCCCCCAGGAGACGCCCGTGGCACTGGGCGCCCCTTCAGGTACAGGTCGAGGGGGAGAGGAGGGCCGGGCGGCCCCAGGGTGCATCTACAGGCTGCCCTTGGAGCTGGGCTGGGCGGCCGCCTCCAGTCTGTGGAGCATGCTGGCTGTGTAAGAAACGAGCTCCTGCAAGGAGAAGAGGGTTGGCTGTCCTAGACTGTGTCTGGGCGCTGCCCCTGCCCCGTGGGGTGTCCCACAGCCCTGGTGGGGCCGTGCGATGAAGCAGGGAGTGCCCACCGGCGCTTACCAGGCTGGAGGTGAAGCGACCATGGATCTCCGCAACCAGGGGCTGGATGCCGCTGGACGCCAGCTCAGACAGGATCTCCTCTGCAGGCAGAGGATGGTCCTGAGGCCGGCGCGAGAGGGCTGGGCCCCCACCCTTCAGGGCTCAGTGAGAATCCCAGGGACTCAGGAGCACAGTCCTGGCCCAGCGCGTTCCCGCCCACCCCCAGTCGGTGGCGGCCACGAGCCGGGGTCCTCACTGTAGGTGCCCAAGTGGGCCAGCAGCAGGCACACGCTCTCTACCACCTCTGGGTCATCACGGTGCAGCTGGTACGTCTCCTGGATGAGGTCCAGGCCGCTGCCGCTCTCCCTGGGCAGCACCACCTGCAGGGCGGCCAGCTCTGGGTGGGGGTGGGGGGGGGTTGTTCCCTGATGGGTGGGCCTCAGGGTCCCCCAGGAGATGGGGAACGGCCATACTGAGTTTGTGGGGTTGTCGAGAGCCCAGAGTGCTGTGGGCAGCAAGCCTCAGCCGGCTGAGGACACCACGGTGGCCTCGGGAACCACAGCAGTCAGGCCTTGACCACTGTGCACCTTGGGGGTGTTCTCCGGCAGAGGGCACCTGTCTCTCCACCCCAGCAGTCTCCCAGGCCGGAGGGGCGAGGGAGCGCCCCCACGAGAGAAGGCCCGTCAGGGCAGGTTAGACCCGGCTCCTGATGCCATGTGTCATCAGGTCCCCTGGAGTCCCGGGGGAGGTGGACACCCCAAGGTGTCAATAGATCCTCTAACCCTAACCCAGACTCTGACTCGGGTGTGGCTCACTGGGTTCTGACGACCCAGCTCCTGTGCGCTGAGCCACGAGCCTTTTGCTCTCACGGCTCCAGGCCCTGTCCCCGCCCGGTTTGCTGGGATCCCAGACGGAGTGGGGGCAGGCCTGCAGCTTAGGTTATCTGCATCAGAAAGGGGCGACCCTGCCCCACTCCAGAGCTTCTCCAGGAGTGAGGGTCACCCCATCTAGCCTGCGCATCCAAGCGGACCAGACGTCACAGGCTGAACCACCCTGACGCTGGTGGCAGCCTTGGCCGGACTCCAGGCCCCAAGCATCTCTAGAGTCTAGAGGGCTGTGGTCCTGAGTCGGGCGCAGCCAGGGTTCCCATGGCGGTGGGGTTCAGACCCAGTCTGCTGTGCTGACTTCACAGCCACAACTGGAGGAGCACCTCTGCTCACACCAAGTGTGCTTGGGCAGGGGAGGTGGTCATGATACAGGGTCACACCAGCGAGTGTGACTGGATGCAGAGGACGCCTGCGTGCTGGGACTACGGGTGTTTCTTTTCCCTGCTTTGAGTGTGTGTGTGGTTTTGGTCTGTGGGCCACCAGCAGGCTTCACTGGGAAGCCCGCCCCCCACCCCGCCCTGCCTCAGAGTGGCAGCCCCGTTGGGTCCAGGCTCACCGGACACCTTGGCGAGGCTGGCCAGCCCGCGGTAGGCGTTGTTCACCAGCAGGACTCGGTCCTGGTACAGCCGTACGCTCTGCAGGAGCAGGTCCACCACCTCCGCACACTCCTGCTCCCGGATGCAGCCTGTGGAGGGGCCAGCACGCCTGTGTCCAGGGCCCGGCCAGCTCTCCAGCCCTGGGCCCCCAGCTGCTCACCCAGCAAGGACAGCAGCCACAGAACCGCACAGCCAGCTTCAGCCACCTCCGCGTCCCTGGGGAACGTGACCAGTATCTCGGTGACGAGAGCCGGGGCTCTCTCCAAGGGGGCCTTGTTCACAATGATAGCTGCAACGGGATGGGGTGAGAAGGAGGGGTCGCCCACTTCCTGGCGAGGGGAGAAGTGCCTGCTGTGTGCGTGGCCCCTGGCCCCACCTGCCACAGGGATAGCAGGAGCTTTGGGGTTCCAGGTCCGCTGTCCTCTGAGATGGGGAAATGGGAGGGCCGATTCCAGCCTGCTAAGCAAGTCTGGGCAGGCATCAGACCCCAAGGGGAGGCTTGGGGTATCTTGCACCCAGCTGTGCTCAGGGCCCTCCAAGGCTGGGAGACCTCTTCTCCTTGGGAAGATGACTGTCCAGGTGCTGGAGGGCCCAGTGGGACCTGGAGAGGAAGCCATTTGGCCAGCGGGGGTCCCCCTTTCTGAATCAAAAGTCAAGAGAGGTCGCCCAGTGCTAGAGCCAACCTGTGAGACCAGGGAAGCCTCTGATGTGTGCGAGCAGAGGGCCTCCTGGGGTGGGCGGGTGGGGGGCCTAGGGTCAGGGTCTGCCCCTTCCCTTCTCCCAGCTCTCGGGTGGTCAGGGAGCAGCGGGGAGGGGTACCAACCTCGGGCCCACTCACCATCCACCAGCAGGGCCCAGAGCAGGCTCAGGCCGTGGATACAGATGTCCCTGCTCCTGGGGAGGCTGTCCAGGCGCTTCAGGATGTCCTCAAACAGCCAGGCCCTCTGCAGCTCGTCTGTGGCCAGTCCTGTGGGTGGGCCCTGGAGTGAGGCCACAGAGAGCCCCTCCTCAGGAGGCCTTCCCTGGGGCCCCTCCCTCCTCTCCTGACCTCGGACACCACGATCTCACGCGGGCTTAGTCACTAGAGCGTGTTCTGAGCCAGCCTCTGCCCAGCGTGGGGCTTGGAAACAAAGGGGTGCTCTTGCTCTTGGTCCATCCCCTGGGCCACCATCCCAGCACCTCGCGTCCTGTCACTGGGCTGGGACCAGCCTCCAGGGCTTCTCTTCCAAGGTGTTTTGTCTCGGGTGGTAAGCGGACATTGCCAAGTGGCCCTGACTTATGCCTGTCATCCCAGCATGAAGGCGCATGGCAGCCCTTTTCAGTCCCCGCCATGAGGTCAGTGGACTGTGGTGGGCCCGTTAGTGCGGGCGGGCTCCAGGTGAGGGCCTGGGCTCTCTGGGGCCCCAGCTTCCCTTTGCAGAGGTGAGTGGTCAGACGGGAGTCAACTTGGGTAAGGCCCTAGGGGGTGACCCTCTCCCCCACGCCGCCCCTCGGCCAGGACTTGCTGGTGGCCATTGTGAGGTGGGGCGGAGGGGCCGGAGGGGGAGCAAGGGCAGGAACCTGAAGCCCACAGTGATGTCGCCGCCTGGCAGGGCCCATGCCTGTAGGCAGAGGGACGTATGTGGGCGCAGGGCAGCCAGAGGCACTGTCTGTGCCCCTGTGGAGGGGCTGGGTGCCGCCCGCTCTGTGCCCAGCGCCCGAGGACGGCCCAGGCGGCACCCACCTTGGCTGGCCACGATGGTAAGCAGGCTGTAGACCATGGCCAGGAGCTGCTCCTCCGCGGGGTGGCTCTGCAGGATGCTCAGCAGCACAGCGGCGATGGTGCCGGTGTCCGCCACTGTGGCCGCCGGGTCCTGGGCCAGTGCTGCGTGGGCCACGGGAGAGGAGGGTTTACCCCAGGCTGGGGGCTTCGGGGAGGGGGCCTCCGTGATTGCAGGGAGGACGCTGAGGACGGGGCACAGAGCGGGTCCCCACAAATGCTTGTGTGACCGAGTCAAGGAACACGGGGCTGGGGGCCCTGCTGGGCGGGCCTGGGAGCCCACGCCAGGGTAGACGTTAATCACAGTGGACACATAACGCGTTGCATGGGAATTCAACCTAAATAATAAAGTTCAGAAAAGTAGTGAGATAATTCCAGTTTAAAAACCAGGTATTTAAAGCTTTGTTTAAAGATTCCAGGAGGAGCCCAGACCGTTGGCTCCAGCCTCTCGCTTACCCCCTCAGCTGACCCCCCTGGAAGCCCATGTCTAGGACCCCGCCCAGCCTGCCTGGGGGGGGCGGGTGGTCACACCCCGAGTCCAGCTCCTCCTCTCGTGCCTGGAGACCAGCCAGAGCAGGGAGGAGCTGGCCCAGGGCCCCAGAGCAGGTCACAGGCAGGCCCCGGGTGCTGCCCCAGTCTCCTGGCCACACCGTGCCGTCATCCTGGGGTGAGGTTGGCTGGCAGAACGCCCAAAGGGTCCAGATGCCAAGGCCAGACCTGGTGAGGGGGGCAAGGAGCCCACCCGGGCCCAGGGTGGGTGTCAGGGGGTAGGGGGAGCCCACCCGGGCCCAGGGTGGGTGTCGGGGGGTAGGGGGAGCCCACCCGGGCCCAGGGTGGGCGTCGGGGGGTAGGGGGAGCCCACCCGGGCCCAGGGTGGGTGTGGGGGGCCGGGGAAGCCACCTTGGCCCAGGGTGCGCAGCAGCAGGGCGCAGGCACACAGCTGTATGTCCAGGATCCTCTGGTGCTGCTTCATGACGGTGAGCAACACGTCCACCAGCTCCTCTGGCCACGGCAGACCTGAGTGGGTGGACAGGAGCAGGTGGGGGGAGGGGTGTGGACCAGACCAGGGACCAGCCCCGCCGGGAGTTGGGGGCATCGCACGTGGGCCCTGGGTGGCCAGACAGCATTCGTCAGGTATGCGGAGTGCCTGCCACTGGTCTACTGTAGCCAGCTTCCTATCCTAACGGCTCTACAAGGTCAACCCTCCGCTGACAGAAGAACCCAGCTGGTGTGACTCCAGAGTGCCGGCGCCCTTGGCTGCGGCTGCCCTCAGAGGGAACGTCTGCAGGCCCCTTAGACTGTCGGCTTGGCGGCCCGGGACCTGTGCCGAGCACGGGGAGGGGAGCAGGCCGTGGCGGCAGGGTCCAGGCCCAGCTGTGCCTCTTCCCACTGCCGTCCCCTCTCCCAGCCTGTGTCCCTGTGGTGAGAGTGACAAGGTCAGAGGTGCTGGTGCCAAGGAAGCCGAGTCGTGGCCGGCCCATCTTCAGACAAAGTGCCTGAGGCTGGGGTGGCCACCAAGGCCCCCTTCGGAAGGGACCCGGCACCGCCCTTGCCTTCCCTGGGAGCAGACTCTTTTTGCCCATGGACTCTGTCCTGGCCACAGCCCAGCTCGATGGGATCGCGGGGAGGGAGAAGGAAAGGGAAATGGCCAAGGGGAGGTCTCCGCGGCCTCATGAGGGGGCTGGGGTTTGGCCTGTGTGATCTGTGCAGCCCAGCCACTGGGACAGCCTGCTATGGAAGGATGGACGATGGACAAATGGACGGTGGGTGGATGGAGGAGGAGGATGGACGGTGGACGGAGGGGACAGGTGGTGGGTGGATGGAGGGGGATACTGGATGATGGACAGTGAGTGGAGGAGATGGATGGTGGGTGGATGGATGGATGATGGACAAATGGACGGCGGATGGAAGGGACCGATGGTGGGTGGATGGGTGCATGCATGTAATATTGAGGCTGGTGAGACAGGTTGAGTGCAGATCTTCCAAAACCCATCTTTTGGTAGAATTAACGGTATTAGTATTAACACTCAACGGAGATGCACTCTTGAGAGGTGAGTAGGTTGGTGCGTCTGCGCAGGCAGTAAGCAGCGTCTGAAAACATCAAGTACTCAGACCTGCACATTTGGGGTATTACTATGCAGAAGCGGACCGAGCTCACAAACGCCCCGAGGTGGTCCATGTGAACTCGGTTATGACCCTGGGAAATCAGCAGCCACTCAGATGCCTGACCAGAGGGACAGTGGAGAGGTGGGGTGTCTGTCTAGCATCCAGGAAAAGCAGGTGGAATGAGGCCACAGGAGATGGTTCTGACCCCGAGCCATCCACCACCCGCCACCCTCGGCTCAGTAAGAGAAGTCCAGGCTCCTGCTCCCAGCAGGCAGTGGGGCCGCGGATGCTGACGGATCAGGCCTCACAGGAGTCCAGCGAGGAGTGCTGGAGCAGGTAGGGCTCCCCAGGAAGCGCGCAGGGGCGGAGTGGAGCTGGGGCCGGGGGCTCTACCCAGCTGGTCTTCAGGCATCCTCAGGAGCCTCTTCAGGGCCCTGTGCTGGACTTCAGGGCGGCTGGAGAAGTTCTGCATGACCTCTGCAGGGGACAGGGCAGGGTGGGGAGGTCTCGGCTCAGGGCCCATCTGTGAGCCCCCCACCACACAGACACATGTGACCAGGCGTGAGGCCATGCCCTTATCCCCACCTCCTGGGCAGAGCCACCGGGCCAAAGTCCAAGGTCAGCCTCAGCGCCCACCCAGGGGGTTCAACTCGGGCGACTCCCTCGAGGCCACTCAGTTAGCGGGTGATGGGCTTCAACTGGACCCAGCTGTCTGCCTCCAAAGCCCATGACCAAGAGATGGGGAGACTGGGCCGCAAGGACCCAGGGGGTGCCCCTTGCCCACAAAGGGAGGCAGCGGTGGCCCACTGGGGGTAGGTGGGTGGGAGGGAATCCTTTGTAGCCCAGGCAGGGGGCCGCTGAAGGGGAGAAGGGAGTGAAGGGCCCACCCACACCAGGGGCAGCGGGGTGGGAGGGCGGAGCCAGGCCTGAACTGAAGGTGACCTCCAGACCCACCGTCCACCCAAGAGCAGAGGTGTGGCCCCGGCCGGCGCAGGTGGAGGGGTCTAGTGAGCAGGGCATGCTTGGGAAGGATGAGGGGCAAGCCCACCGGCCGCACGGGAGGAGCAGTCCAGGGACCCCCAGCTTTATAAAGAGGCCACGGGCCCCCCTGCGCTGGCTTCTGGGGCCCCCATGGTCACCGAAGATGCTGGCCACGTTGCTCTCGAGCAGCATGTCAATGATGAACTCGGGCACCACCTGCCGGCGCAGAACCAGGGCGAGGCTGGAGGACCGGAAGTTGCTGCGCACGAAGGTGAAGTGAATCACGTCCCTGGGGAGGGGCAGAGAGCTGCCGCCTGTGCCCGCGCCCCACTTGCCGGCAGCCGCGTGGCCCCCACCTTTGTGGGCGCCCACTTCTCAAGCACCTCTCACAGCAGGCGCCCCGGCACGTCCCGTCCAGGAGGGACCCAGCGCTCGCACCCTCGTGGACCCCTCCCTACATAACGTAGACTGAAAAAAAAAAAGAATTCCCGGCTGTGTTGCAGTAAAGGTGAACAGAACGCAGAATGGATCGTGTTGTTCTTCTGACTTTAAAATACGTTAGAATTCAAACACGCTCCTGCGCCCGGGGCCGTGGCCCCTGTCGGGCCAGGGCTCAGAGACGCGGCCGCAGCTTGGGACGGCCCAGCTCAGAGGAGCCATTGTCCGTGGATGGAGCACTTTGTGGCATTGAAACCCCAAGTGGCCGCTGAGAGATTGAGAGGGGAAGACGGTGGCAGACAAGAGTGAGATGGGACCCCGGAGCCTGAGCTCACCTGACGGTGACTCGCTCCGCGGGGTCGGCCTGGAGCATCAGAGGCAAGAGGGCCTGGAAGGTTTTCGCGTCGGGGACCTTCTCCTCCATGGTCCGCAGGACGCCGCTCAGGCTGGCGGGGGAGCTCCGAATGGACTTGCGCAGGTGCATGGCTTCCAGCGTCTAGGAGGAGAGAGGACCGTGTATACTCTCCCCACGGGAGGGAGGCGGCCTAACCCCAGACAGAGGGAGCTGCGGTGGCCGCCGCTGTCAGGAAGGCATGGAGGCCACCTGTGCCCCGGAGTTCTGGTCCAAAGAAGAAATGCAGGTTCGGAGAAGAGCCAGTGGCCATCTCACTGGCCTAAGGGAGTAGGGACAACCTCCCTCCACGGCCGGGACCCCACGGTGGGCCGGGTAGCGCACCTGAACTCGGCGGATCTCGTCCCCGAGGGGCTTCTGTGAGGGCCAGGTCAGTGTGTTACCAGCATCGCCCCCACACGAGGGCCCAGTGGGGTGGAGCACAGGGGGCTTCACACAGGCACACCCGCTGCGGGAGGATGCCATGGGGGCGTGTGCCCCTCTCAGGGCCAAGGTGGGCTCCCGGGGGGCTGAGGGGCGGGGGCGGGCGGGAGGCCCTCACGTCCAGGAAGGAGCAGCTGGCCATGTCCAAGACGATGCACCCCAGGGACCAGATGTCAGATTTCTGGCTGAAGGAGAAACTGAGGGCTTCGGGCGCCATCCAGGACTTCTGGAGGGGGTCTGTTGGCAGGAGCAAGGTGGGCCATACGTAAGTCCTGTGCTCCTCAGGGAAGCAAGCAGCTTGAAAATGGGCCCTTGGTCACTCTCCTCGGGGGAGGGAGAGACACGCTGTCTGAGGCCCCAGGCCAGTAAGATCCTGGCCCGTGAGGCTGGGGCCCACCAGGCTGGCCGTGTGCACCCCTGAGTCCCCCGGTGGCTGCCGGAACGTTCGGACGGGGCGTCTCCAGGAAGGCTGAGACCGTGCGCTCACTCAGCATCACCTCTGCGTGTCAGGACCTCCAGACAAAGCTCTAGGTCCCTTTCCAGTTTCTCAACTGGAAGCCCAAATGGGGTCCCTGTCTGGCTCAGGGCCTGACCCACCTTGGGCACCCCTGCCTTTCTGGACCCCCACTGCCCAGACAAAGTGGGGCCCAAGGACCCCTGCCATTTACACTGCCAGCAGACCGGCCCATCCACGCACCTGCCCGCCCACCCACCCGTCCATCCACCTGTCCACTTGTCTGCATGTCCATCCACCCACCCACCGGTTCACCTGTTCACCATGGGCAGCATGCCACCAGCACCTGCCAGCCCAGGACTCTGCCGTTCTCCCATGGAGAGCCGCCCTCTCCTCTCACCGCCCTGATGGCTGTTAGGCTTGAAGCCCAGCTCCCTTTGCCCTGTGGTCTTTTCAGAGGATGGAAACATCTCTCTGACTCCTCACCTCTACCATCTCCTGGGTTACTCTGAGGCTCAGTAAAGAAATCCAACCCGAGGGGCTTCCCTGGTGGTGCAGTGGATAAGAACTCGCCTGCCAGTGCGGGGGATACTGGTTCAATTTCTGGTCCGGGAAGACCCCACAGGCTGCAGAGCAACCACGCCTGGGTACCACAACTACAGAGCCCGAGTTCCGGAGCCTGCGAGTTGCAGCTCGTGAAGCCTGCGTGCTCCAGGGCCCGCAGGCCACAACAGCTGAAGCCCGTGTGCCTAGAGCCCGTGCTCCGCAACAAGAGAAGCCCCCGCAGTGAGAAGCCGGCGCACCGCATCTAGAGAGCAGCACCCCCGTCTGGAACTAGAGGAAGCCTGTGCAGCGATGAAGACCCCGCACGGCCACATATAAATAAACACAACCCAAGCTAGTGCCCGGCGTCCACCAGCCCTCCCCGCGCTTCCCTCCCCTTCCTTCCTTTGGAGACCTCCCTCCCCCTCCGTGAAGGGGAGCATTTTCTGAGTGTCTTCTGGACCCTGCATGTGCACCACCCCCCTGTGGTTGCACCCTGCTCGGTTACAGCCCAGGCAAGGGGGTCTCTGTGGAGTCCACAGAAGTCTGGGGTGGGGGGGCGGTCTCTGGGGACCTTCTGAGCAAGGGGAGTTTTGCTGTTGCCCTGTTCCAGCTGCTAGAGCGGCCCCTGCCCTTGGACCCCCCTCGAGGGGACGGCCCCCACTGCTCCCAGCCACCGCTGCCCCCGGCCGGGGTGGCCAGCCACCTTCCTCTGCCCGGACGTTCCACTTGGCCTTGTCGGTCATGAGCGTGTTGGAGCTCAGGTCCTGCAGTTTGCAGTGGGCGTTGCTGACGAGGGCGATGTTGGAGGGCTTGAGGTTCCTGCAACCGAGAGGCACGCCCTTCCACCCGCTGCCCGGCGGGGCCACATCTGCAAACCCTCCACTCCCTCCACACCTAGGGCCCCCAACCCCTTCTCCCCCCGCCTCAGTAAACGCCTGTTGGGACCACTTCTCGTAAGTGTAAGTACACTCAGTCACTTCAAATGGGGAAAATGGGGCGACTACGAGCAGGGAAACGGGCGATCCACCCGCGGTCCCTCCACTGGCAGCCTTCTAGATCTCAGCCGAGAGCTCGTTTGGGGCCTGGCTTCCCATCCGTGACTTTAACAGGATCGCAAGCGCTCCCTGCCTGTATTGGTTCACATGGTTTTCTCTCCTTCACCCACGGGCGGGTCCTTCCAATGGTGACTAGAGCGTGCAGCTGCACTGCCGCTGCGACTCCCAGGGTCGAAAGCTCGGCCTGGGAGGGCCCGGAGCCCACGGGTGCTGCCATCTGCTGCTTGCCTTGCACTTTAGAACCTCCCGCCCCCTGTGTGCCTGGGGAGGGTCGCAGAGGGGGTGGCACTCCCTCTGAGTCTGGGAGGTGCTCCGGGAGGAGCAGGGCCCACCCTCGTCCAGCTGCCCCTCCCTCCCATGGGCGTGCCCGGCCACCCGCTCACCTGTGGATGACGTCCAAGTGGTGCAGGTAATCCAGCGCGTCCAGCACCTGGCCTAGCATGTTCTGCAGCCACTGGGGAGAAAGATGCCAGGATGGGAGGCCAGGAAGTGCCCACCCCTCACAGGCAGCTCGGGGGCTGCTCAGCGCAGCCCGTGAGGTCACAGCCCATTCCCACCCTGTGGGTCGAGATGGGCCTAAAGCCAGTGGCCAACAGCTCAGAACCAGCGCGGGAGCTTCTGCCGAGGGCTGCGTGGGAGCTCTCAGGACAGCAAGACCTCGTCACTTCCAAGGCCCTGGGTTCCATCCCCAAGCTCTTGTCCCTGGGTTCCAGCTCTACCTGCACCCCACCCCTCGAGGGTACCAGAGATGCTGAGTGTTCAGCTCTCACTTGGGACTTCCATGTCCAGGTCATTAGTGTGCAAAGAGCCCTGAGAACATTCTGGAAGCAGTTTGTGTCATCAACAAGATCCATGTGGTTTCTAGGGCAGTGGTTTTCACACCGTGTTCTTGAGATCCTGGACCCCACCCAGGGTGCCCGAGAGGGGCTGAGGGGCAGGACCTCAGACTTCCTGACCCCAGGCCCCTGAGTAGAGTGCCTCTGATCTCCTTACTGGGGTTCTGAGAACATCCTGTGCTTGACAGGGTTCTACAAACAAAGTTTGAAACCCACTCTGAGCCTGTCTCGAGGCCCACCTTGGGAGAGGAGCCGGGTGCCCCTCGGAACACCCCACCACCAGCAGGGAGACGGTTCCCAGAGGCCCACAGAACAGAGGTGTGTCCAGAGCAAATGTCACGTGGTGTGGGTCACAGGCCTAAATGTGAAAGCGAGATAGATCCAGTCTGAGGACAACGGAGCAAAATATCATCCTAATCCTGGGCCAAGAACAGCTGCCCCGAAGGCTCAGAAGGCACCAACCAGAGAAACACTGATGAACCGCAGCTCGTGACAACTAAGAAAGTGAGCCGGCGGCCGCAGACTAGGAGACACTTGGGCACCGTGTCCAGGATACAGACACCATTTGTCCGTTTGTACGGATCAGTAAGACGGACGGCCCCGTGTTTAAACAGGCCAGGGCCTGAACAGACACCAAAAAAGACATCCAAATGGCCACAAAGTGCTCACCGTGCCCATGCTCAAAGTCAGTGAGGCTGAAACGTGATTCTTAATTGAAACTAACAAGTCTAGGATTTCCCTGGCGTCCTGTGGTTAGGACTCTGGGCACCCAATGCCGGGGGCATGGGTTTGATCCCTGGTCGGAAATGAGCTCCCATAGACCACAAGCGAGAGTTCACACGGCACAGCTAGAGATCGCGCGTGCCCCGGCGAGGACCGAAGATCCCGCGTGCCCCGGCGAAGACCGAAGATCCCGCGTGCCCCGGCGAAGACCGAAGATCCCGCGAGCCCCGGCGAGGACCGAAGATCCCTCGAGCCCCAGTGAGGACCGAAGATCCCGCGAGCCCCGGCGAGGACTGAAGATCCCACGTGCCCCGGCGAAGACCAAAGATCCCACCAGCCGCTACTAAGACCCTGTGCAGCCCCGTGAAGAAGACACTAAAAAGAAGACAACTGACACGGAGCAGGGTGGGCTGGGATGCAGAGCCCGAGGGCCACAACTTGAGGGTCAACACCAAGTCGACTAGCCATCCCGGAGACTGGGGACGCTGGCCACAGCAGCACACGCAGCCACTCTGTGACCCGGCAACTCCACGCTGAGGGACTCCCCCAGGAAACGGATATTTCGGTCCATCAGACACATGCCCTGCAGTGTTCGTGGCGGCCCTCGCTCGCAACAGCCCCAAGCTGGAAGCAATGCAGGTGCTCACAGCCCCGGGACCAGGTGTGTGATAGAGATGCGGCCATCTGATGGAGCCGCGCCTGGCCATGGACAGGCGTGCTCTCCTGACACACTCAATTCAGTTCAGTCGCTCATTCGTGTCCGACTCTTTGCGACCCCATGGACTGCAGCATGCCAGGCCTCCTTGTCCATCACTAACTCCTGGAGTTTATGCAAACTCATGTCCATCGAGTTGGTGATGCCATCCAGCCATCTCATCCTCTGTCATCCCCTTTTCCTCCTGCCTCCAATCTTTCCCAGCATCAGGTCAGTTCTTTGCATCAGGCGGCCAAAGTATTGGAGCTTCAGTTTCAGCGTCAGTCCTTCCAATAGATATTCGGGACTGATTTCCTTAAGGATTGACTGGTTCCTTAAGGATCTCCAAGGCTCTCTCAAGAGCCTTTAGCACCACAGTTCAGAAGCATCACCTGGTGTGAGTCAGGCGTGAGTCACCTGACACCCTCACAGGTGAGTGAATCTAAGCACCAGGACAAACAGGAGAAACCAGACACAGGCGAATGTCATGCTGTCTGAGCCCGTCTGTGGGAACTTCAGGGACAGGCAGAGGATCTCCGGAGGCGGCAGTCGGGCCCTGGGCACCAGCTGGGGGCGTCTGGAGGGCCAGGAGCACTCTGACCTCATGGGAGGCGGGGATGGAGTGTCCACCCATGCAAAACTCAGCCCGCTCTACACTTAAGATCTGTGCACATTACTGCTGCTACTGCTAAGTCACTTCAGTCATGTCTGACTCTGTGCGACCCCAGAGACGGCAGCCCACCAGGCTCCCCCGTCCCTGGGACTCTCCAGGCAAGAACACTGGAGTGGGTTGCCATTTCCTTCTCCAATGCATGAAAGTGAAAAGTGAAAGTGAAGTCGCCCAGTCGTGTCCGACTCCTAGCGACCCCATGGACTGCAGCCCACCAGGCTCCTCTGCCCATGGGATTTTCCAGGCAAGAGCACTGGAGTGGGTGCCATCTCCTTCTCCTGTGTACATTACGGTAGGCAAATACCTTCATTCATAAGCGTCGCAAGAAATGAGCCTGGGCTCCAGTGGTGCTTGCCCCCCGCTCTGCTGGTGCCCCTCTGCCCCCGCTGTGGGGCCTCACAAGGTCCAGGTGGGCCCCAGCCCTGGCATCCCCGGCAGTCTGTCTTACCTCGGAGTCTATGGCTGTTTTTGCCGCCCTGTTCTTCTCAATGACATTCTGGAAGCTTTCCTTGTGGTACTCCATCACCAGGCAGAGGAACAGAGAGGAGATCTGCTGGGGACACAGCCCCTTAGCCGGGTCCTACCCGGACCCCTTAGCCAGGTGCCAAGTTCAGGCCCCCGGCAGCCCAGGCCGGGGACCTCCTGGGCCATCAGCGCTCCAGGACCTTCCTCCCCCGGGCCAGCACCGGCAGTGGCTACGGCAGCACTGCCCTCGCCCCCCAGGGGGTGGACACGGCCCATCCCGAGTGGCTCCCCGCTCCTGCCCCACTTGGGCTTTTCTTAAAGGTGCATGAGTCCACCACAGCACACGCAGGCCACGGCGCCTGGGGCCCTGGCAACTTCATCCCTTAGGGCTCAGCTGAGACCCACTCCTCCTTCTGAGGGGCCTAGCCTGATGGGACCCAGCAGCCCCTGGCTCAACCCCATCTGGAGTAACCAGCAGGCAGGCCTCGGGGTCCCTGGAAAGACGAGGAGTCAGATGGCCACCGGGACCCAGCGGAGGGCTTAGGGGCTGCCAGGCCCAGACTTGAGAGACACTGCGTTGTTGCCAGCTGGTTTCTCCCAGCCTTCTCCTGGAAAGTGGGATAATGAGCCCCACGCAGAGGCTGTAGGGTCCCAGGTAAGATGCTGCCTAGAAGCCCCGCATGGCCCGGAGGGTGCAGAGCCAGGGGGCGCCTCGCAGAGGTCCTGCCATTGGCGCTCACAGGGTTACAATCGGCGGGGTGGGGGGCCCTCTGTGCCCGCGTCCACGGGACCGGCTCTGACCCACCTCACTGTTCCACATGATGAAGAGCTCCTGGTAGATGGAGATGTGGGCGTGCTGAAGCTTCAGCAGCGGCATCAGCTGTGGACAAGGGCAGATGAGGTGGAAGTGTGGGGAAGACTGCATCTCAGCCAGCTCCTCCGCCCAGGGCAGGGGCGGGGTCCCGGGAGGGTGGGCGGCCGGAGGTTAGGAGCAAGATGGCCTGGGGTAAGTCCTGTCTCCAGGATGTGCTGGCTGTGCTGTGTGACTGGGGACAGGCTCCTCAACCTCTCTGAGCCGCCCAGCCTCATCTGGAAAGAGCAGTACCCATGTTATCTGCCTTGTGGGGTGTCAGGAGGACCAGGTGAGCCGATGCCGGCAGAATGCCTGGCCCGCCGGAAACAAGCAGAGTCCGGGATGTCTGGAGGAGCGGGTGTGGCCGAAGGGAGGAGGGTACTACTGTGCCCTGGCCCCCTGGCCTCCTGGCTGTGGGCACTAGAGGTCCCAGGCCCCTGCCCTCAGCTCCAAGTGCTTTGAGAACGATCGCAGTGAGGCGGCAGAAGTGGCTCCCTTAGCAACTTGGAGCCAGATGGACAGCTGCTCATGATGGCGGGTTGGGTGTGAAAGGCAGTGGCCTAGCAGGATGTGGGAGGGAGTTGGGCAGGGGGGCTGTGATGCTTGGTGGGGTACGGGATGGCCCCCCACTTCTTCCTTCCGTGAATGTGGCCTGGGCCCACCACTGTGCCTCAGACACATTGTGGATGGACCAGCTGCTGGTAAAGCTCAAAAGCTGGTGATTCCAGAAAGAAGAGAAACGGGTGGCCACTAGATGGAAGGGGAGACATTTAGCTTCGTGTAAAATCCAAGAAGAGCAGAGAAAACAACTCAGAGCCTTTGCCCAGCAAACTGAAGCATACGCAGCTGTTTCTGCTCTTACTATAAACCAGGACGTTAACCGTCAGTGCCGACAGGCAGATCTAAGGAATGTAAACGAATTTACGTGTTCTTTGTTAAACATTCTCTATTTTCCAAATTTTCTGTTGTAACTGATACTTTCATAATTAAAGAAAAAGATCTTTTAAAAGATGGTTATTGGTAGGACAGCCTAGGGACCCAGCCAACATTTAAAGGTAATCTTCTCTGAGAATGTATATTCTAAGTTGTCGGCACCTGGATTTAGAAATAAATGTTTGGGGCACAGACTCCCTTCGTGACATGGGGGATCTGGCTCCACAGCACCGGCCAAGAGCTGGTCCTGACTCTCCAAGCCCCCAGCAGCCCCCACTCTTCACTCCACAGGCGGGTACAGAACAGGCTCTGTGCGTCCTCCATCACACCCTCTGGAGAGGTGATCCCCCAGAGAGTTACCTCCTCCAGGGCCTCATTGGCCTGATGCTCATCAATGCACTCCACCTAGAGCAGCACAAGAGAGCTCGGTGAGTCTACACGCAGTGAACACCCCTATCAAGACTGCCACCACTGCCATCACCACCACCAGCATCAAAATCTCAGTCACTACCATCGTCACTGCCACCACCACCACCATCATTCACCAGGGGTGCCAAGCTCCTGTCATTCGTAACCCACCACACAGCACCAGATGGGCCTGGAGAGGTTCTAAGGGATGGATCCAGAAATACTTTAAGCAGTGAGATCATCTTTGCTCCTATTGCAAGGATAAGTTTAGGACAGCATAACATAAACTTCAAAGCATCATTAACCATTTTCAGACCATCTCGAAAGCCGGGAGGAAAACAGTGTGTCGCCCCTAGAGCCAAGGAGCTTGGCAAAGTGTCAGCCTTATCCTGCATTTCTCACTTGGGCCGGGAGGGTTGTCCCCGGCGCTGGACGTGGCTGCTGGGGAACATGTGCAGAGAGAGGCAGGTGCTGGGCAGAGCAGCACCAGCTTCGACTCTGCACCATCTCTGGTGGCAGCAACTGTGGGTGCACGCTGTCCCCACATCTTACCAGATCCTCACCCAGAACTTCCGCTCGTAAGATTTACCAGTGGAGAACTCCTGTAATCAGCTGACCACAGATGAAACTGCAGTTGGAGAGTGGTTCTCAGACCCGTGTGAAGACCCTGAAACAGGCGCCCTGTGCGTCCCTTTCTTCTGCTCAGGGGCTCGTGCTTAAGTCATTTTGGCCAAAAACATACTGAGAGCTTTAAAATTATCACCTCTTTTTGACCTGGAAATCCCACCTCTAGGAATTTGTCCCAAGGAGACCATGGATCCTCAAAAAAAAAAAATTAACTAAGATTGTTTATCAGGGTTGCTTATTGTTGTTTGGTCACTAAGTTGTTTGTGACCCTATAGACCCCATGGAGCCCGCCAGGCTCCTCTGTCCATGGGATTTCCCAGGAAAGAATACTGGAGTGGGTTGCCATTTCCTCCCCCAGGGGATCTTCCCAACTCAGGGATTGAACTCGAGTCTCTGTAAAGGTGGATTCTTTACCACTGAGTCACCAGGGAAGCCCCATCAGAGTTGCTTATAGAGTGAAAAATCAAGAAAATTTTAGCGCTTGTCCTGAGTGGATAGCTGGGGGGTCAGTCCTGGAAGCCAGCCCACAAAGGAGCAGGAGGCTTGTACGCATTCCCGGCCTGCCTGCCTGCCTCAGGGGAACTGCTGCAGAGACAGGAGGCCTGGCAGAGCCGAAGGGCGTTGGCAGCAGCCCGCAGCCAAGCTCTGGCCTAGACCCTCCACTCTTCCAGACCACCTGGGCTTGGACATGCCAAGGTGCACACTACACAACCCCCTGCAGTGCGCACTCCACCCTGCCGTGCCAGCCCTGATGAAGAGGTAGGGGAAGGGCCCAGGGTTGGTGACCTGCCCTTAAACTTGTGTGACCTTGGGCAAGTCCCTGCCCCTACTCCCCAGCCAGCCTCCTTCAGTTCAGTTCAGCTCAGTCGCTCAGTCATGTCCGACTCTTTGCGACCCCATGGGCTGTAGCATGCTGGGCCTCCCTGTCCATCGCCAACTCCCGGAGCTTACTCAATGTCCATTGAGTCGGTGATGCCAACCAGCTCCTTATCCTTGGCTAAGGATAAGGGGTCATCGGTCCCACTTTGTTGAGTTGGTGGGCGGTTAAATAAGATGACAAGGATGCCTGGCACCATGCCCACGTAAATGGGGAGTGTGGTGATGGTTGCTGCTGGAATAAACATGAGCATTCCTTCCCCATCAAGGTGGAAGTGTTCAGTCTCCAGGGAACCCCAAGGAGCCTCATACCACCCCCACGGCTCCCCCCGCAGCCCCTGGCCACCCCTGGATTGCCTCCAGGACTGCTGGCAGACAGGAACCCGGCTGTCGTATGAGGAAGCCTTCCTCTAGGGTGGGGGAGGTCCGTGTGTGTCTGGGGCGCTGGCCCCACTGGAGTGCCTTAGGCACGGCCTCTTACCTGCTTTATCACGCGTTTTACTTTGGTTTTTGTCTCCTCTACCACGAGGTTCACCCCCAAAGCCCCAGGATTCAGCCACTCCAAAATCTGCCAGCAAAAGAGAAGCTTTCAGGAAAACGTACCCGTCTTTGCACTTCCCAAAGTGTGCCCACCTCCAGGGTCTGTTCCGGTCTTCCTAACGTTCTTCGTGGGCTGGCAAAGAAGGCAATGACCCAGAAGGCTGAGGAGGCCCGCAAAGGCAGAACCTGAGCCCGTCTCTCAGGGGCCGATTCTGGAGCTCCGTCCACCACCCCAGGCCCCTTCTCCAATCTGTGGTTAGGACCAGCCAGGCGTCCGAGAGCCGGCACCTCCCTGGGGCAGAGGGTTTCTTCACTCGCTGTAGCCCCTTAGGGTCCCAGCTTCCAGCAGCCACCTCCAAACTGGGCCACCAAACAAGAAAGTAACTGCTGCATAATTGGTGCAATCATAAGCCGTGGCTCCATGTGAGCCTGGATGTGCCAAGCACTTCACAGCCGCCCACACAGTTGGCACTGTTTCTCATGTCCTCGTTTAGACGAGGAAACTGAGGCACCAGGAGCTGGGTCCTTGCCCAAGGGTGCAGCACCAGCACCTCAGAGGGCCTGGCCTGGACTGGAAGTCGGGAGTCTGACTCCAGAGATGGTGCATGGACGCACGAGGCTGGGTGGCCCGAGCACATTCCTCAGAGGATGAAGGAAAGGGCGCTGCAGGAGGCAGAGGAGTCCGTCCAGGTGGTGGGGCCCTCAGTCTGTGGACCCTCAGAGTCCAGAGAAGTTTTAGGGCTCTGTAACCCAGCACCCGCAGCCTAAAGCCTGCTGAGAGGGTGACGGGGCGGAGACCTGAGCAACTCATACCCCTGTAAGAAGGCTCACACTCAGGCACTCAGCAGGCAAATGAAACAGTAAAATGCACACGCGTCTCAGATCAAGGCTTTTTTTTTCCTCTTAAAAAAGTAACTTTGTTTTTAAAATTCTCTGGTCACCCAGAAACTCGTCTGCTTTACCACCGGCTCACTCCCCACCCCCGACCACCCCCACCCCTGTTGCTCCAACACAAAAGGGGATTCTCACAAAGTGAGCAAAACCTAACTTAACGAATCAGTCAGATTAACGAATCTTTTTACAAAGACTGACTCTAACATTTAATAAAGTGGACATCTTATGCATTTGGTAAACATTCAAATGCACTCATCTCACACACTACTAAAGTAATGCTCAAAATTCTCCAAGCCAGGCTTCAGCAGTATGTGACCCGTGAACTTCCAGATGTTCAAGCTGGTTTTAGAAAAGGCAGAGGAACCAGAGATCAAATTGCGAAAATCCACTGGATCATCGAAAAACCAAGAGAGTTCCAGAAAAACATCTATTTCTGCTTTATTGACTATGCCAAAGCCTTTGACTGTGTGGATCACAATAAACTGTGGAAAATTCTGAAAGAGATGGGAATATCAGACCACCTGACCTGTCTCTTGAGAAACCTATATACAGGTCAGGAAGCAACAGTTAGAACTGGACATGGAACAACAGACTGGTTCCAAATAGGAAAAGGAGTACGTCAAGGCTGTATATTGTTACCCTGCTTATTTAACTTATATGCAGAGCACATCATGAGAAACACTGGACTGGAAGAAGCACAAGCTGGAATCAAGATTGCCGGGAGAAATATCAGTAACCTCAGATATGCAGATGACACCACCCTTATGGCAGAAAGTGAAGAACTAAAGAGCCTCTTGATGAAAGTGAAAGAGGAGAGTGAAAAAGTTGGCTTAAAGCTCAACATTCAGAAAACGAAGATCATGGCATCCAGTCCTATCACTTCATGGGAAATAGATGGGGAAACAGTGGAAACAGTGTCAGACTTTATTTTTCTGGGCTCCAAAATCACTGCAGATGGTGACTGCAGCCATGAAATTAAAAGACGCTTACTCCTTGGAAGGAAAGTTATGACCAACCTAGATAGCATATTCAAAAGCAGAGACATTACTTTGCCAACAAAGGTCTGTCTAGTCAAGGCTATGGTTTTTCCTGTGGTCATGTATGGATGTGAGAGTTGGACTGTGAAGAAGGCTGAGCACCGAAGAATTGATGCTTTTGAACTGTGGTGTTGGAGAAGACTCTTGAGAGTCCCTTGGACTGCAAGGAGATCCAACCAGTCCATTCTGAAGGAGATCAGCCCTGGGTGTTCTTTGGAAGGAATGATGCTAAAGCTGAAACTCCAATACTTTGGCCACCTCCTGCAAAGAGTTGACTCATTGGCAAAGACTTTGATGCTGGGAGGGATTGGGGGCAGGAGGAGAAGGGGACGACAGAGGATGAGATGGCTGGATGGCATCACTGACTCGATGGACATGAGTTTGAGTGAACTCTGGGAGTTGGTGATGGACAGGGAGGCCTGGCGTGCTGTGATTCATGGGGTCGCAAAGAGTCGGACACGACTGAGCGACTGAACTGAACTGAACTGAACTGAAACATTCAAATGGCTGTCTGAGGAGGCTTTACAAATAGCTGCGAAAAGAAGAGAAGCAAAAGGGAAAGGAGAAAAGGAAAGATACAGCCATCAGAATGCAGAGTTCCAAAGACTAGTAAGGAGGGGGAAGAAAGCCTTCCCAACTGATAAATACGAGGAAATAAAGGAAAACAATAGAATGGGAAAGACTGGAAATCTCTTCAAGAAAGTGAGAGATACTGAGGGGACATTTCATGCAAAGGTGGGCACAATATAGGACAGAAACAGTGTGGACCTAACAGAAGCAGAAGATATTAAGGAGACAAGAATACACAGAAGAACTAAAGAAAAAAGATCTTCATGACCCAGATAACCATGATGGTGCGATCACTCACCTAGAGCCAGACATGCTGGAATGCAAAGTCAAGTGGGCCTTAGGTAGCATCACTACAAACAAAGCTAGTAGAGGTGATAGAATTCCAGCTGAGCTATTTCAAATCCTAAAACATGATGCTGTGAAAGTGCTGCACTCAATATGCCAACAAATTTGGAAAACTCAGCAGTGGCCACAGGACTGGAAAAGGTCAGTTCTCGTTCCAATCCCAAAGACAGGTAATGCCAAAGAATGTTCAGACTACCACACAATTGCACTTATCTCACATGCTAGCAAAGTGATGTTCAAAATTCTCCAAGCTAGGCTTTGACAGTATGTGAACTGAGAACTTTCAGATGTTCAAGCTGGATTTAGAAAAGGCAGAGGAACCAGAGATCAAATTGCTAACATTCGTCAGATCACCGAAAAAGCCAGAGAATTCCAGAAAAACATATACTTCTGTTTCATTGACTACACTAAAGCCTTTAACTGTGTGGATCAAAACAAACTGAAAAATTACTCAAGAGACGGGAATACCAGACCACCTGACCTGCCTCCTGAGAAACCTGTGTGCAGGTCGAGAAGCAATGGTTAGAACCGGATTGGAACAATGAACTAGAACCAAATTGAGAAAGGAGTACGTCAAGGCTGCATATTGTCACCCTGCTTATTTAACTTCTACGCAGAGTACTTCATGTGAAATGCTGGGCTGGAAGAAGCACAAGCTGGAATCAAGTTTGCCAGGAGAAATATCAACAACCTCAGATATGCAGATGACACCACCCTTATGGCAGAAAGCAAAGAGGAACTAAAGAGCCTCCTGATGAAAGTGAAAGAGGAGAGTGAAAAAACTGGTTTAAAATTCAACATTCAGAAAACTAAGATTATGGCATCCATCCCATCAGTTCATGGCAAACAGATGGGGAAACAATAGAAACAGTGAGAGACTTTATTTTGGGGGGCTCCAATATCACTGCAGATGGTGACTGCAGCCATGAAATTAAAAGACACTTGCTCCTTGGAAGAAAAACTATGACAAACCTAGGCAGCATATTAAAAAGCAGAGACATTACTTTGCCAACAAAGGTCCATCTAGTCAAAGTGAAAGTGGCTCAGTCATGTCTGACTCTTTGCAATCCAATGGACTATACCGTCCATGGAATTCTCCAGGCCAGAACACTGGAGTGGGGGGCCTTTCCCTTCTCCAGGCAATCTTCCCAACCCAGGGATCAAACCCAGATCTCCTGAATTCCAGGTGGCTTCTTCACCAGCTGAGCCACCAGGGAAGCCCAAGAACACTGGAATGGGTAGCCCATTGCTTCTCCAGCAGATCTTCCCGACCCAGGAATCGAACTGGGGTCCCATGCCGTTGCAGGAAGATTCTTTACCAGCTGAGCTACAGGGAATCACCCATCTAGTCAAAGATATGATTTTTCCAGTGGTCATGTATGGATGTGAGAGTTGGACCATAAAGAAAGCTGAGCACGGAATTGATGCTTTTGAACTGTGGTGCTGGAGAAGACTCTTGAGAGTCCCTTGGACTGCAAGCTGATCCAACCAGTCAATCCTAAAGGAAATCAGTCCTGAATATTTATTGGAAGGACTGATGCTGAAGCTGAAGCTCGTATACTTTGGGCACCTGATATGAAGAACTGACCTGATGCTGGGAAAGATTGAAGGCAGGAGGAGAAGGGGACGACAGAGGATGAATTGTTTGGATGGCATCACCGACTCGATGGACATGAGTCTGAACAAGCTCCAGGAGTGGGTGATGGACAGGCAGGCCTGGCAGGCTGCAGTCCATGGGGTTGCAAAGAGTTGGACACAACTGAGCGACTGAACTGAACTGAAACATTCATTTCTCTTTATTTTCCAACTTTCCTTTTGTGAATTTTTTAGGCCCTAAACATTTTCACAAGCCCTGAAAAAGGCCCAGTCTCCCCCAGCTAGGGACTACTGATGGGGTGTCTTAGGAGCCTGAGGGCTGCAGATGTTGAATTCTGAATGTTCTAGGGTTTGCAGGAGCTGAAGCACATGGACCTGTGGGGAAAAAAGGATGAGGTTGTTTTCTAGCATGGAAAAAGCAAGAGAGTTCCAGAAAAACATCTATTTCTGCTTTATTGACTATGCCAAAGCTTTTGACTGTGTGGATCACAATAAACTGTGGAAAATTCTGAAAGAGATGGGAATATCAGACCACCTGACCTGCCTCTTGAGAAACCTATATGCAGGTCAGGAAGCAACAGTTAGAACTGGACATGGAACAACAGACTGGTTCCAAATAGGAAAAGGAGTGTGTCAAGGCTGTATATTGTTACCCTGCTTATTTAATTTCTATGCAGAGTACATCATGAGAAACGCTGGACTGGAAGAAACACAAGCTGGAATCAAGATTGCCGGGAGAAATATCAATAACCTCAGATATGCAGATGACACCACCCTTATGGCAGAAGGTGAAGAGGAACTAAAAGGCCTCTTGATGAAAGTGAAAGTGGAGAGCGAAAAAGTTGGTTTAAAGCTCAACATTCAGAAAACGAAGATCATGGCATCCGGTCCCATCACTTCATGGGAAATAGATGGGGAAACAGTGGAAACAGTGTCAGACTTTATTTTTCTGGGCTCCAAAATTACTGCAGATGGTGATCACAGCCATGAAATTAAAAGACGCTTACTCCTTGGAAGGAAAGTTATGACCAACCTAGATAGCATATTCAAAAGCAGAGACACTACTTTGCCAACAAAAGTTCGTCTAGTCAAGGCTATGGTTTTTCCTGTGGTCATGTATGGATGTGAGAGTTGGACTGTGAAGAAGGCTGAGTGCCGAAGCATTGATGCTTTTGAACTGTGGTGTTGGAGAAGACTCTTGAGAGTCCCTTGGACTGCAAGGAGATCCAACCAAGACTGCAAGGAGATCCAACCAAGTCCATTCTGAAGATCAGCCCTGGGATTTCTTTGGAAGGAATGATGCTAAAGCTGAAACTCCAGTACTTTGGCCACCTCCTGCAAAGAGTTGACTCATTGGAAAAAGACTCTGATGCTGGGAGGGATTGGGGGCAGGAGGAGAAGGGGACGACAGAGGATGAGATGGCTGGATGGCATCACTGACTCGATGGACGTGAGTCTGGGTGAACTCTGGCAGTTGGTGATGGACAGGGAGGCCTGGCGTGCTGCGATTCATGGGGTTGCAAAGAGTTAGACACGACTGAGCGACTGAACTGAATTGATATTCAGACTGGAGAGGCTTTAATTTCATCCGTCATTTTAGAGAGGGGGAAACCCAGTGTAGAGGGGCAAGGGACACCCAGGAGGTCCCCTATGAGCTAGAGGCAAACACTGGCTAACATGGGCGCCTTGCCTCCCTGGGGTCAGACGTGGAAGCAGGGCGGCTTTTCAGGTGTGCTGTGCTTAGTTGCTCAGTCGTGTCCAGCACTTTGCAGCCCCCGTGGACGGTAGCCCACCAGGCTCCTCTGTCCATGGGATTCTCCAGCCAAGAATACTGGAGTGGATTGCCGTGCCCTCCTCCAGGGGATCTTCCCCACCCACCGATCGAGCTGGGGTCCCTCGCATTGCGGGGCGGATTCTTGACCAGCTGAGCCACCAGGGAAGCCCTGGGGGCCACAGGGACTGTGACCGTTAAACCGGTAGGAGCTGGGGGTAATGGCCACATGGCCGGGTCCTGGGCTCGGGCCTGACCATCGGCCCCTCGTCGTCCCCGCCTATTCGCCAGGGGACCGCTCGGCACCTGGTACTTTTCCATGGGGTCTTCAGGGAAAGACTCGGCCTCCCTGTCCCTCCGCGGGGCACTGGGGTGCACCTCTGGCCCGAGCCGCAGTCGGACCCCGGACTGAGCATGCGCAGTGTGGTCTGCGTCCGGTGTGCGCCCATCCCCCACCCGGGGGGCTCCCATCAGCCCCCGGGCGCTCGTTTGCCGACCCGGGCCCTCTCTGCCTGAACCGCGCTGGCTGCTGCGTCCTTTCAGCCGGCCGGCCCTCAGGGGCGGGGCCTCGCGCGGGGAGGGCGGGGCCTGAACGCGGCGGGGAGGGCGGGGCCTGGGTGCGGTGGGCCGCGCGCGGCCCCTTTAAGGCGCGGCCGGGGCGGGCCCCGCGGCGCGGCCCCTTTAAGGCTTGGCCTACGTGGCAGCCGCTGGAGCCGCGGACGCGGAGCGAGGCCGGCCGCTGGGTACTTCCTGTGGAGGCCGCAGCGGGCGCGGGCGCCGACGGGCCGAGCGCCGAGGGAGCGAGCGAGCGAGCGAGCGAGCGAGCGAGCGAGCCGAGCCTCCCGCCGCCGCCATGGGCCAGAACGACCTGATGGGCACGGCCGAGGACTTCGCCGACCAGGTGCGGCCTGCGGGCCCGTCCGCCCGGGGCGCCCCCCCCACCGGCCCTCCTGTCGGGCCCCCGGCCTGGGTGTCTCCGGGGCCCCGCCCGTGCCCCGCGGAGCCGGCCCCCGGCCCCCGGGCCGCCCCGAGGCCTGGCCGGGCCCCTCCCGATGCCCTCGCCGGGATCGCCCCCCCTCCCCCAGCCGGGCCCTGCCTCCCGGCCTCGCCGCCTGCCCGGGCCGGGGCACCCCCAAACTCGGCCTCGGGGGCCCAGCCCGCCCTTGCGCCGTCTGCGCGCCGGGGCGCCCTGGGTGTGTTCCCCGGGCCCGGGCTTCGGGCGCCCGGCTCTGTGGGCCTGTCCTCCCTTCCTGATCCGGCCCGGCTCGTTCTAGACGCCGAGGGGCGCCAGCGGCTGTCTCCCCGCCTCCCGAGAAGGGGTCTGAGGCCCCGGGGTGGGATGGGGGATGTTTGGGGAGCGTCCTCGCCTTTCTGCACCGCTGGGTGGTCTCTGCACGCTTGTCCTTCCACTGGGCACTCTTAGGGGGCGGGTCCTGAACAGGGGGGTTGGTCAGACCGAGGCCTGAGGGGGTCCTCCGGGTGGAAAGGGGGGCGCCCTGGTAGGCATCCCCGCTGCAGAAAGCCACGGCACTGATTCTTTGCTCTGTCCCAGACGTCTTGGGTCACGGGGTCCCTTTGACCCTTCCCTTCCATCTTCCTTCCCTGTCTGGACTCTGCCCCGCGATGAAATGAATGGATATCTGTCTGTACATACAGCTGGGGGGAGGGGGACGCCTACCTTCCTGTTCGGGAGTCCAGGAGTGTCCAGGTGGCATTCCTAGCAACAGGGAAGCGGCCCTTGAAACAGGCCACTGAGTCACTGCTAAAGGTGTTCAGAAACTAGACGGACTGAACCAGGTCCTGCCAAGGGGACAGAGCTCTCCCGCCGTCTCCTTCGACCAAGCGTGGCCCGGAGACCATGGTGGTGATTCTTCAGACGTGTGCCTTCTGCTTCTGAAAGTGTCCCGTTATGTCTACAGACTATAGGAGGAGCTGCGGCTGGCCCAGCCACCATGCTCTCTTTGGTTTACTTAATGGGTGTGTGGCTTTGTCCGAGTTAAAAGTAGTGAGCTTTAGGTTTCTGTTTTTATGGGGGTGGTTATAATTCATCATACTCCAAGGCTGGGCTCTCTGGAAGGTGTGTGTGAGAGAGAGAGAGGTTTAAACAGTAGTTAAGCGAGCTGTTTTCTAATCGGTTATTGGTGAGCAAGGTTTCCTGTTGCTCCCCTGACGGATGAGATCTCTCTAGCGTGGCCTCCCCATTGGGTTCTCCCAGCCCCACTTTCCTGTGAGCTGCTTATGGTATAAAACTGTGGGGCTAAAACCGTCAACTTGAAGAAATGTTTTTCCCTCAGGTCACGATTTTGTTTACAATCTAAAAATTGTATCCCTTGCAAAAACAATTTGTATAGAAAGCGCTCAAAAACCAAGCCAGCCGACATTGTCGGCTTTCGCTGACATGATTTTAGTGACCCAGTTTTGTTTCCCCAAGTAGCCGCTATCTAAGAAGACAGCTCGATTCAGCCATGGTAGCTGTGAGAGCCTCGTACACTCTCTGCAGCCCGGAAAAACCCCAGTTTTGCAAGTGAATTTCATAACTGAATCTAGATAAAATGTCTCCACTCAAGTCGCTGCCAACTATCAAATGATAAACCCTCCTCCTGCCAAAAAAAAAAAAAGACTATCTTTACGTAATCCTTTCTTTTTTTTTTTCTCCATGCATTTTGTTTGCTTTAAATGAAAGAAGCAGAATCTTGGAACTGGAAAGGCCCTCGAGGGGCACACAGGATCAACCTGTACTGGTTTCACTGCTGAGGCTCCTGGGGCCACAGCCCCAGGCAAAGCCCACAGGCAACACGCTTCTCAGGCCTGCTGTTTTTCTGTAAGAGAGCACACTGCCTAAGATCTGGAAAAACAAGGTCACATCTACGGGTCAGGGCAGGTTCCTTCAGTCAGTTTTTGAGGGCCAGAGCCCACCTTGGTGGTGACAGCTGTCCACAGACACCTCCGTGCCCTTCCGTAGGAGGGTGGGGCAGGAGCTGCTTCTGCCACCTGGCCTGGTGTGAGAGAAAGGCATGGACAGGTGACGGGGTGCAGAGCAAAAGTGATGGCTTCCTGTGGACAGAATCTGGCCAGGCTGGGCTGGTGCTTTTGTTTTTTGACATCGATCCACGTAGTGTTAAAACAGCTGCCAACAGTAAAGGTGCAGAGAGTCTGGGCTTTTAAGATGAAAATGATCTCACTTGCAGGGATTGGGGAAGTGTCATGACAGTCACTGATGTGACCAATAAATATAAACATGACATGCGTGGCTTTTCCAACCTCATTTTCAGAAAACAAAAGCAAAAATGAGGGACAGAAGGTCAGCCAGAAGTCAGCAGGGTCTCAGAAGGGCCATGTGTCCCCTGAGAGCTATGACGGTAATCTGGAATCTTCGATGCTCCGGCATAGGGCCAGGCCATCCGTGCACACTGCTTGTGTTGCTCGAGGGTCCCGGGAGCTTGGGCCACAGCACTTGCATCCAGATGCAGAGAGGGAGGTCTGTGTGGCCTTGCGCGGCATGTGGTGGCCCACCACGCTGAGTCGGCGAGCTGCGACCTTCCTCCGGGCCTGCAGAGACACTAGTGCGGGTGAGTGGTCTGGCGCCCTGCGGCCAGCAGGCTCAGCTGCCTCTTTGGCATCAGGCTCCTTGCCCTGGGTGGCAGGGACAGCGTCCTCCTGCTGGAGAAAGTGCTGAGAGAGCTGTCTGTGGAAGCTGGCATTCGGAAGCCATCTGAGCCTGGGTCTGAAGGGGCCAGAGACTAATGAACTCAGCAATCCAAAATGACGCCCGTCCCCTGCAGCTGAGACTCAGGGCCAGGCTGCAGGCTATGACTCCTAAGCACATTTGCCCCAGTAAATAGGAGTGTTAGCACTTAATGGGCTGTGTCACCAAGGTGACAGATAAGCCGCATGAGGCCTTGCTTTCCGTGTGGCCTTTGGTATTTCCACCTGTCCCCTGGCAGGACAGAGCCAGTCCTGGGAGCTCACACCTCCAGGAGCTCCCTTTGGCCTCGGGTCAAGTGCTGGGGAGCAGGGCATGGCTCTGGTGGGACACTGAGCCGGGCCTCCGTAGCCCCCAGGTCTCGGGGCTGTGCCTTAACCCCGCGTGGAGCCACTGGTGTGGGTAGGGTTTGGGACAGCGCTGGGTGGCTTCTCTGTGTTCTCCGCCTGTTCCTTTGTCATCCCTCCCCCACAAGGGCTTCCGGCCTTACACCAAAAAGGAGCGGGGAGAGGGCAGAGAGGAGCCGGCTGACTCACTGCTGTCCTCTGCTCTGACCTCAGACAGGAGGTTCTGAGAAGGCACCCTGCCTCCCTACCTCTTGGGGAGCGGGGTGGAGGCGCGGGCTTGGGGGCAGGGGCAGCGGGGCTTATCCCGGAAGGCCATGAGCAGCCTGGCACTGCTCCTGTCTCAGTGGCGCTGTGTCCCACTGGCTTCAGTAGGGAAGCCAGGCCATCTCTCCAGCCCAGGGCTGATCGACACCTCTTCCTGGACATCCAGGCGCTGCGTGGCCTTACAGAGCACTCAGGGAGACTCACTGGGGGTCTGGGGGCCCTGGTGGATGCGCCCCTGTGAGTCACCGGGCTCAGGTACCAGCCCTGACTCAGCCTGATTGGCCGGAGGTCACTGGCCACAGGCTCTAATCTTCTGGGGTGTGCAGGCTCGGAGTGGCCCTGGAGAAGGGCAGCCCCAGTTCTCAGGGTGCACGAAAGCCTGACCTGCCTCTGCCTGCAAGTTCTCATAAACCAAGAGTTGCAGCCTGCTTTCCTCAAGTCCCTTTTGTCCTGAACACCCAGAGAGAGTGGGTTTCCCTGTGTTCTGTGGGAGCTGCAGATGGCTGTGTGACGTGATGGCCGTGTCCCAGAGCCACGTCCCAGGTTGGGTACAACTGCTGCTTCAATCCCTGCTGCTCGGAAACCACAGCCCCGTGTATGGAAACCTTAGCTCTGTAGGTGAGTCCTCAGATGGGGTCTTGCTTAGGACCCATATGTCACGCTGGACCGTAAGATTCCTGTGAAAGGCCTGCCCCCCAGAGGGTGACAGACCCTGTCCCTTGCCCTGCAGGCCCTGCCCACTCAGCATCTCCTTCCGGCCTTCCCATCGTGATCCTCTGTCTGGGCACAGCGTGCACTGCCCGTGACCACTGGGTGCGTGGGCCACAGTCAGCCCCTGCCCTCGGGGCCCATGGTGTGTGCAGGAGGCCAGCTTAGCGTGAGCACCGGCCGGGTGGCCTCTGGGGGCCTGCTTCAGGGGCTCCTCGGCCGTGCCAGGGGGACGCTGTCTGCAGCAGCACAGCGTGGGCCCAGGGACCGGGCGCCGAGAGCATAGTGTGTGCAGGCGAGGCGCACATCGGGTCTGCTCTCACTCTGTCCCCCCGGCTGCCTTCCTCCGTGTTCAGTCCAAACAGGTGCTCACTAGAGGGTGGCTGGTCTCAGAGAGGCCCTGGATCGGCCTGACATAAAACAGCCCCAAACCTAGCCCACGCCGTTGTTTAGCTGCTAAGTCACGTCCAGCTGTTTGCGACCCCATGGCTGTAGCCCACCGGGCTCCTCTGACCATGGGATTTCCCAGGCAAGAATACTGGGGTGGGTGGGTTGTCATTTCCTTCTCCAGGGGATCTTTCTAACCCAGGAATTGAACCCACGTCTCCTGCATTGGCAGGTGGATTCTTTATCACTGAGATGTGCTTAGTTGAGAGCACAGATACCTGAATTTTTGCAGTGTTTTCTAACTCAGAGATGTCTGTCTTGGCATGTCTGCACTCTGAGGAAGGAGTGAATTACCTGTCCAAAGAGAACTTCTCTCCGCCGCTCTCTAATCCCCATGACCCAGACACTCAAATTAAGAGCGCAGACGTGTCATGGAGGCTTTAAACACCGCCTCCGTCTTGAGGTTTAGGGGCCAGTGGAGGCGAGTCGGCCCCCGCCTGGGATTCACAGTCCACACTGCCCTCCCGGCAGGCTGTGCCAGCCTCATATGGCTTTCCCCAGGTTTCAACACTCTGCTGAGGCCTGTGTTGTTGCCAGGGCTCCTTGGCTGGTGGCTGGGCCTACCAGGCTGGGTGATTACCCCGTTGCTGGGTGTTTTGATTCAGGCCCTGAGGCAGAAACGGGCGGGTGTGTGGCCTCCGCTGTTCCCACAGCTCCTGATCTGAAGTGCTTCTACCCTACGTGGACTCCAGAGTTCATGTAGGTGTATTTGGGATCTCTTTTTTTTTTTTCCTTTTAAAGACAAGGTCCATTGTCCTCTTTTTTCCTCTGCTTATTAAAGTTGGAAAGAATCTTCACGACTGTTAACCCAGTGGTCCTCACTTTGTAGGATAGTAGAGACCCCCGCCCCCACCAGAGCATTCACGCAGCTTGTCCACAGCGCGTGGCCATCGGGGTCAGAGCCAGGGTGAAAGCACCGGCCGTCAGCCTCAGCCCCGGGCCCGCCTGCTCGCCTGTCTGCGCATCTCCCTCTCCCACTGGGACTCTGGTGCGATTCCGTGGGGGTCAGGGGCCAAGCAGATGCGGGCAGAAGTGACGCCTTGGGGCCCAGGCTCTGGGACCTGGAGAGGGTGGACACCTGGCTTGTCACCCCTCTGTCCTCAGGCCAGGCTGCTGTGGCCCAGAGCCCGGGGGAGGGGAGGCGTCTCTGTGCTGACTAAGCCAGAACAGACAACTAAAGGTTGGTCTACACAGCTGGCGGCTTGCTAACCATGGTGGACGGCTTTAGCAGCGCCTAGGACTTTCAGTCAGCTTTTCAAAACACCAAAGCGGAAGAAACGCTCCCAGGCACACCGTCTTCTATCTCAGCAGCAGGTTGGCAGCCTCAGAGGTTGTGACACTCAGTGTCCCTTCGAGGGGTCAGATTCATGGGTGCCCTTCGGACTCTGGCTGCTGACACACAAGTCACGTGGGCGGGCACCCGATCTTTCTCCCCAGTTCCTGCTGTTACCGGGTATCACAGGGCGTCTTTCCCTTTGTCTCTCCGCTTTGAGCGCTTGGTAAGAGAAGGTGCGTGTGGTTCACCCGAATGACACTCGCGCCTCGGTTTCGAGTTGCGTGTGTGTTTCTTAGTCAGCCATCGTAAATGGCCTGGCTGGCACGGGGCAGGAGGAAGCTGTGTCTGCAGGCATTGCTGGCTGTCACCGTGGGAGCAGGGCTGTCCCAGCAGCTCGAGGGTAGCGAGGCCAGGCAGGTTCTCACTTCGTGGATGCCCCGAGACGGACCCTGGGCACATGCCGGGGCAGCAGTTCTGCAGTGGAGAGACCCTGGGCCAGCGCGCCGCCGAGGCCCACCGAGTCTGTCATGGGCCAGCCTGGCTTCCCACGCCCTTGACTGAGGTGGGCGTGCTGTCGTGCAGCAGTTGCACATGCGATGACAGTAGTTGACACGCACACGCCGGCTGAAACGACAGAGGAGGAGGTCGGGGGCCGGATGGAGGTCTCCCTCACCTCCAGGCAGGGTGCCCGGACCGCGCCCCCGCCCCCTGGGCAGTGCTGGGAGCGGGCGACAGGCCTCCCCCCACCCCGTCCCGCCGCCCTCACTGTGGCTTTCCCGGCCTGCAGTTCCTGCGCGTCACGAAGCAGTACCTGCCGCACGTGGCACGCCTCTGCCTCATCAGCACGTTCCTGGAGGACGGCATCCGCATGTGGTTCCAGTGGAGCGAGCAGCGGGACTACATTGACACCACCTGGAACTGCGGCTACCTGCTGGCCTCCTCCTTCGTCTTCCTCAACCTGCTCGGACAGCTGAGTGAGTGGCGCCCGTGCCCCCGCGGGTCTCCCGGGCGGCGGGGTCTCCCGGGCAGCGGCCTGCGACCCGCTCCCCCCAGCAGGGCGCCAGGTGGGCCTGGGAGCAGGCCCTCCCGGCCCTCGGCTGGCTGCCCTGTTTAGTCCTGGCCGCATTGCTTTGCGGCCCTGGGCTCAGTGACCGGAGCAGGAGGTGCAGGGCACTGGGGGGCGGCCAGTGAGGAGCCGAGGCACCCCGAACCCGGGGTCTGGGAGGGTGACAGCGGCAAACAGAGAAGGGCGGGCCTGGGTCACCGGTGCGGCCACGTGGCTTCGGGCCTGGCTCCCGCGACCGTCCCGTGTCCTCGGGGCACAGGGCAGGACTGCAGCTCCCTGCAGAGCTCCTGTAACACGCCGACTCTAGCCAGGAGGGCGCGTTCTGGACCAGGGCTTTGGATAGGTAGAGGCCATCCCCGCCAGAGGCTGCTTTTGGCTTGGGGTGGGTGGCTGGGCTGCCGCGGCGCCAGCAGCCAGTGCAGGGCTGCAGCCCTGACCTCAGCCCCCTTGCAGCCGGCTGCATCCTGGTGCTGAGCAGGAACTTCGTGCAGTACGCCTGCTTTGGGCTCTTTGGCATCATCGCGCTGCAGGTGAGTGGTCTCCCTCCTCTCTCCTTGCTTAGAGCCGAGCCCCTGGGGCAGAGGCCGTGAGGACTCGGCCCCACTCCCCTTCAGCCCGCTTGTGTCTGCCTGGAACTGCTTGGGGCCGAGCTCCGGGCTTCCACCGTTGTCCACTTCCCCAAGTTCCTTGTGACAAGGCAGCAGGTCAAAGGATTCTCTACTTCACAGAGAACGCGTAGCTACTCATGAAATGTTTAGCTCACATTTCACCCGGATTGGGTTTGTCCTCCAGAACCATCTGGGCCCAGCTCTGAGGAAGCAAGGGCTTGTTGACAGGTCCGGGCCACCACCCACCCCAAGGGACGCTGAGCCCGTTGCTGAGTTTGGGGCTGTTGATGTCCCGAAAGGGTTTTGTCTGTCTGGTTATTTAGATTTCTCATGTGTGTTGGAAGAATTGCCTGATGCTGTTAATTCTGTAGAAACAAATTTGTCTGGAAACGCTGAGACTGCAGTTTGCTTTCCTCTTCCCTCAGACGATCGCCTACAGCATTTTATGGGACTTGAAGTTTCTGATGAGGTAGGCAGCTTCTGCTTGGTGGCTAGTGTATCTCTTCGTGTCTCTAAAGTCAGTAGCTGTTGGTGGAAGTGAGTTTCTCTGGGTCAAAACCATGCTTCTTAGACTCTGTAGCGAACGTTGGTGAGGCCTTTTCCTCCCCATCCCCGAACCCCGAGAACACAGGTGAGAACCCCACGTCTCACGAGGGCTCACGGGTCCAGGGGGAGTGCTGGTCAGCAGGAGAGCCCGGCGCAGGCCCCGCAATGGGTGCAGATGTCCATGGGGGTCAGCGGGGTCCCCTTCCTGCTGGGGCCTCTGGCCCTGTCCGCCCGGCACTGGTGGGGCCGGGGGGCCTGAGCGACTGCTGTGGGGGTGTGTCCCGCAGGAACCTGGCCCTGGGAGGAGGCTTGCTGCTGCTGCTGGCTGAGTCCCGATCCGAAGGCAAGAGCATGTTCGCGGGCGTCCCCACCATGCGTGAGAGCTCCCCCAAGCAGTACATGCAGCTCGGAGGCCGAGTCCTGCTGGTCCTGATGTTCATGACGCTGCTCCACTTTGACGCCAGCTTCTTCTCGGTACGTCTCCCCGGTTGAGTCCCGACCTTCTGGAAGGGCGCTGCCCCCTCCTCTGCATGCTGCACACCGCCGAGGGGCCGTCAGATGGGACCTTGACACTGCCGAGTTCTTGGGGCCAGGAAGCTGCCCTGGCCTTGCCGCAGGGCCCCTCCAGCTGGGGATGCAGGCTCCCAGCGCGCACACCTGCAGCTTCCAGGCACGCTCGCCTGCAGCGGGCACTGTCTGCACACGGGGGGTCGGGGCTGCAGAGTCGAAGGCTTCATCCTTGGCCCTAGGAGCTCATAGAGCCGGGGCCCTGGCTGGGCAGGGTCCCCAGGAGGGCTCTTGGCACTGGGGGCAGGGAGTGGTTGGTCCTGAGCAGCTCCGGGGAGTGTGGTCCCAGGGTCAGCCGTGAGTGAGTCCCGCTAATAACCCTGCCTGTGAACTGCAGACCTCTCTCCGTCCCGAGTTACTCCACCCTGGCGCGAGGCCCGCAGGGACGCGGGCAGCTGGAACCGGCCGGCACATCAAACAGGACACGTCTCTTCTTCACGTTCATTCTCATTCCATACCTTTCGACCTATGCAGATCCTCCAGAACATCGTGGGCACGGCTCTGATGATTTTGGTGGCCATCGGCTTTAAAACCAAGCTGGCCGCCTTGACTCTTGTCGTCTGGCTGTTTGCCATCAACGTGTACTTCAATGCCTTCTGGACCATTCCCGTCTATAAGCCCATGCACGACTTTCTCAAGTACGACTTCTTCCAGACCATGTCGGTGATCGGAGGCTTGCTCCTGGTGGTGGCCCTGGGCCCCGGGGGTGTGTCCATGGACGAGAAGAAGAAAGAATGGTAACGGAGTCCTCCCTGCCTGGCTGGGACCCGCGGCCGTCGAGGACTGGTTCAGGGTGGATTTGAGTAACTGCCAGCATCTCCTGTACCCTCTTTCCTTCCCTCCCTTGGTAAAGGCACAGATGTTTTGAGAACTTTATTTGCAGACACCTGATCGTTAATGGCTAAACCTGCTAAGGACCCACAGCCTGGCACCTGACTATGTGGAGCCGGCCGGCCCAGGCCAGCGCCCCCGCCCCGGGGCAGGGCCTGGCTTGTTGGAGTGAGCATCTTGCTTGGCTGTGGCCTGTCAGCCCAACTTTTTTTTTTTCTTTTTTGGGGTGGGGGACCTTGAAGCTGTACTGTGAGCAGATACATTTGTGTATCATTCAAAGCAGTCTCCCTTTTTTTTTTTTTGAAGTTTACCTTTTTAGCTAACTACTCAATGATCTGGGGTGGCCCAGCCCAACATCACACTGGTTCAGGCCCGCACCAGTGCCTTCCCCGTGGGCTCCGCCCTGCGCTGTGATCCTCTTATAGGGCCGGTGAGAGCGTGTAGAGAAACCCCAGACCCCAAGAATAAGGCAGTATTAGAGCAGCAGCCAAAACTGCGGTTTACGGCCAGGGCGTTCCTCAGAGAAGTGGCTGGGGTCGGTGCGGTTTCCGCAGGGTGCTGCCTGGGAGCGCAAGGGGCTCATAGTTGGGGACGAGGCCCTCAAAGGCCGCCTGGAGCCCGCAGGGGCCGGAACCCAGGCCTGGCAGCATGTGTGGGCCTTATTGGTGCCCGCATGCCCAGATGGGGAGCAGCCGCCACTGCAGGCAGGGCTGGACCGGAGCGGGTGCTCAGACCAGTTACCTCAGGCCGACCTGTCCCAGAGCCGCAGCCGGCGCCCACTGCCCAGCGCCCCTGGCCCACTCGCTCCCTGCCCTCACGAGGCCGCTGCTTGCTCAGATTGTCTATTTGCTATGCTGAATGCAGCCCCAGTTACTTTTTACGATCTGTGATGCCTTACCGATTGGATCTTGATCCTGTATTTAAAGTTTTCTAACATTGCCTTATACTGTGTTTCTCTTCTTGGGGGTGGGGCCGTGAGCTCTTCTCGCTGTTCTTCACTCGTCCACCTGGTAGCAGAGGCCATGAGGTGACGGCAACCCCTATGCCGCCCCGGGTCCTCCTGGGGCCAGGCCCTCCGAGGTCTCACAAGACTTGCCTTGGAGCGGGCCCCATCTTCTCTGGATTCATCTGCTAGGGGTGCGAGCCTGACCCAAGGGCCTTTCCTGGGGCTTCTGGGGCCCATCCTGAACCCAGATCCACATGGACCTTCGTGTTGAGCCAGGGTGAGGGGAGCAACCCCCACCCCGACCCACTCAAGCCCCTGGCCAGCTTCACAGGGCAGGGGGAGGCTGGCTCTTACTCACTGGAGCTGCTAGAACCTTCCCTACAGTCTGGACCCAGCTAACCTGAGGGGAGCCATTGCCACCTTTCCAGCACCACCCATGTGCCCCCACCCACCCCTAGGCCCCCACTACAGAGGTTCCTTATAGCCCACCCCCAGGAGCCCACTTCCCTACTCCCCAAGTATTTACAAGGATGGAGGGCTTTCTACTTCCGTCCCTGGGGTGCTCCCACGTGAAGGGGGTTCTGACTCTGTCTCAGTCTAGGCAGGGTGGTCTCTCTCAGCGCACCCCCACCCAGTTACCCCAGCCTCCCGGCCCCAGGGAACAGCCCACTTGGCTAGGCCGCAGCTGCTCTGTGGCTGTTTTTGGCAGGGTACAGTTTCTGGTTTGTACAAACTGAGACTGACCCCTGGTGGTCCCCAGTCCACCTCCCCTGTCCCTGAGTGGGCTAGTGTTCGGGGCAGGGGTAGACGCTTATGTAAGAAGAAAAGGACCTATTAAATTGGTTTTAGCAAAAAGAATTTCTGAAAAAAAAAACAAACTTTTTTTTGCTCTCTGTGGGAAATAGGTATAAATCTCATGCTGTATTTTATATCTTAGTTGTGTTTGAAAACATTTTGATTTTTGGAGACACGTCAAAATAAATAATGGCATTTGTTGTATGCAGTGTGGTCCTCTGGTGTCCTCCAGCCAGGTGGGGCCTGGCCAGGGCTCTTCGCCGGAGACCACGTCCAGACGGAGGTCTTCCTTCGGGGTCCCTGCTGCTCCCTGGGTGTGGGGTCAGACCCTAGCCGTGCAGGCAGGGGCAGCAAACGAGGAGTGCGTGGAGCAGGTCTTGGGAACTGGATCAGCGGGGACCCTGGCGGGCAGCTTCCGAAGACTTTCAGAATTCTCTCAAGATGTCTTTTACCCCAGCGACCTTTCATCAACCTGACTGTTTAAAAGAGCTGAAGCTCTTAGGTTTGCGGTGGTGATTTTTGAACTTCTTTTTCAAGGAGCTGGACCGCTTCTGTGGCACAAACGGAGAATTCCCGTCAGCGGGAGCATTCGGACGCAATACCGGGGTGCTGTGAGCCTGCCTCCCAACCCCAGCCTGCAGGGAGGAAGGGGCTTTGGTGGGAACCCCTTGGCAGCTTTCTGCCTGCGGCTTCCGTGACGACTTGGCCGGAGTTAAAAGGCAGCACTCGGACCCCAACCGCACAGCCCTGCCCCGCCCTCTACCAGCCCAGTGCTACGTCACTGACGGAACTTCTTTCCTGCCCCAGTCTCAGAGGTTCCGGGGGCTGTGATCGAGTCCCTTCCTCGAGGTTCCTGCGCAGCGCTCTGGCCGCCCTGCCTTAGACTGCGGGCCCTGAGCCTGCTCCCTGCAGCCCCTTCTGCGTAGGCGCAAACCAGGAAGCAGCCCCGCCCCGACCGCGTAGCCCCGCCAGCGCGTCTTGTATACTGCTGGCTTGAAATTTCAGCTTTTAAAAAAAAGGTATCTGATTTTTTTCTAAAGAAGCTGAAACCCACGGCTATAGGAAGCTGCTGCTGCGCCCGCAGCCCGAGGGCCAGAACTACCTTCCTGCGCTTGAGGACGCGCTCCTGGCCCGCTTCCAGGGCCCTGCTGTCTTCAGGGCCCGGCTCTCGGGGGCACCTCGGCTTCTCATCCTCGTCCTCGGTCAGAAAGTCGTCAGTACTATCCCCAGGCCCAGTCGCTTCTGGGTCCTTCTTGGCGAACAGCTCTGCTGCAGGGGTAGAGGTTGGGGCTGTCTGAGGTCAAGTGCACCACCTGTGCCCAGGGGTCAGCCAGGCGTAGGACCAGAGGCGGACACGCAGCGGGAGGGAGCTGCTTGTGGATGGAACCCGCGGGGGCAGCTGTGACCGAATCCCAAGGACGGGTGGGCGGCGCTTACGCGGGTACAGGTCTGTCATGCTGTCGTCACTGTCGCTCGGGGCGGCGCCGTCATCACTGGACGGGGGCTCCCAAAAGGCTTCTCTAGGACGTGGCGGCCCGTCACCGTCCTGCTGGTCTTCCCTCCTCCTCCTCTTGTGCAGGAGGCAGGCCGGCACGAACTCCACGCCCCGCTCCTGACACTCCTCATCTGCGAGACAGACCGGTAAGCTGCCTGGCTCCCTCGCGCCTCCCCACCGTCCTCCGGCACACAGCTGGGCTCAGCCAGGCCCTGCCACCCTCCTCCCCAGGGAAACGTCAGGAGAGCCTTCAGCTCGGCTCCTCCTGGGAGAGCAGCCAGGTACGTGGGGGTGCAGGCCAGGGACAGGACAGTGGAGACCGAACGGGCCTGGAGCACCCATTCCATCGGCTCCAGCCAGTTTCCAGGAAGCTGTGCCTGGGAGAGTGCCAAGCAGGCACAGGAAGCCACGCCAGCCTGCCACCCGGAGACTGAAGTCCCCTTGAGCACAGCAGCTAGGACCCCTCCCTGGATGGTGCGCTCCATAAAGTCCCGGCTCTAAGCCTCCAGCGCACTCCCATCCAAAGCTGCCAAGACCCTCTGTGGTCTTGTCCCCACCTGCCTTTCTAAGCCCACCTTGCCTGGTGGCACAGTGTCCTACAGAACCACCCCCCCCAGCCAAGCCGAGCACTCTCCCCACAGCCCCTCAAGTCCTGTCTGAAGAGAAACCCTCAGAGAGCCGCCTGTGTCAGGCAGGCCCACTGGGCTCAGCACCACCTTCTTCAGAGCACTTGACCTCACCTGCGCCGCTCTGGAGTCCGCTGCCCGCCCTGCGCTGCCTCTACCATCGCCCTCTCCTCACCGTGCTGGGACTGGGCCTGGTGCACCCACCAAGGGCCACCAAAGGCTGACCGGGCTGCCGTTTCTGCCTTCTAGGGCTGCTGGCCTGGGGAGAGCACACAAGCACCCAGACACCCACGTCCCCCGAGGCTACTTACACTTCCGCAGCGCCCTCTGGTACCGCTGGCCCTGGGTGTGCCTCAGCACGTGCTCCGGGGACTTGTTGATGTGTCTCAGGGTGAGTTTGCAGAACAGCTGGTGCCTAAGGGACAGTTCACAAGCCAGGGTCTAGACCCACAGCTCTCTACCATGACCACGTCTTAGAATCACCACCAGAGAGTATGATGGGGGAGGTCTGCCATGTGGCTTAGGCATCAGGATTCTTCCAAGCTTCCAAGCAACTGCAGCCTGCCACTCCTCCAGACAGCCTCACTGTCCACCCAGCAAACAGGTGTAGACAGCCTGGCCAGCCTCCCCAAACTGCTCCGGCAGGAGAGGCATGTGGACCACTGCTTCACAAAGCGCTGGACAGTGGGACTGTCTGCCACCCCCTTCATCTTGACTACTACTGTCAACCGTGCCCTCTCGGCTAAATCAAAGCTCTCCTTTAAACGAAAGAAGGAAAATGAACACTTTCAGAACCTCAGATGACAAACCACAAGTGTGCCAACCCTCTACGAAGCACACAGGCCCGGGTGGCAAACCTCGTGTTTCCAAAAAGAAAACGAAATATCAACTTCAGATATGCAGATGGTACCACTGTAATACACTACCACCCAGCAGTCATGTATGAATGTGAGACTTGGACCATAAAGAAAGCTAAGTGTGGAGGAACTGATGCTTTTGAATTGTGATGCTCAAGAAGACCTTTGAGAGTCCCTTCTACAGCACAATCAAACCAGTCACTTCTAAAGGAAATCAACCCTGAATATTCACTGGAAGGGCTGATGCTGAAGCTGAAGTTCCAATACTTTGGCCACCTGATGCAAAGAGCCGACTCAGTGGAAAAGACCCTTAAATTGGGAAAGATTCAGAGCAAGGGGAGAAGGGGATGACAGAGGATGAGATGGTTAGCTAGCATCACCGATTCCATGGACATGAATTTGAGCAAACTCCAGGAGATGGTGAAGGACAGAAAAGCCCGGTGCACTGCAGCTCACGGGGTCGCAAAGAGTCGGACACGACTGAGCGACTGAACACACACACATACAGACATGAGCGAGACGGGGGCCTCACTTGGGGTCCCAGGTGACTCACAGCTCCAGAACTCCCACCTGCATCTCAGGTCTCCTATCAGACGGGAGGGTGGGCGCTGCCAGACTGGCCGCATCTCTGAGGAGCGCTCACTCTGCGCAGAGGGGTCGGGGCTCCGGAGTCTACCCAGTCCCGGCCAGACTCAGCACTAGGAACTGTCCCTCCCCGGGCCTCCCCGGCAGTGCCCGGCCGCCCCGCCCCGGTCTGGCCACGTACGGGTTCTTGGTGCTGGGCACGATGTGCGGCTCAAACTCGGCGTAGTCGAAAGCCGGGGAGGCGCGGACCAGCCGCTGGTACTTCTTGCCGCGGGTGTAGACCTGGAGCTCGGGCAGGCGACACGGCAGCTCGTGGCCGGTCAGAGCGCACCGCACCTGCGGGCGGGAGCGCGGCGCGGTCACGGGGTCCGGGCGCTGGGGGTCTCGGGGCCCGCCGTGGGGTTCCCGCACCCCACCCCCGCCCCGCTCCCACCTTGCAGGCGCCGGGCTCCAGCCGCAGGCTCGGGTGCTCGCGCAGAAAGGCGCGCACGTCTGCCGGCAGCTCGCTCATGGCTCGGCGCGCGGAGCTGGGCACCGACCTTCGCCGGAACCACGTGGGCCGGGGGCGGGGCCGGGGGCGGGGCCGAACGGCGCCCGGGAAGCACACGCCTCCAGGGCCCGGAAGTGAGCGGGCGGGGCGATGGCGGCGGCGCGGCAACTGGGGCTCCGCGCTGCGGGTCTGCGGCCGCTCCTGTGCGCGGCGGGCGCGGGGCCGGTGAGCGGGCCGGGGCGGTGCGGCCGGGCGAGGGTGCGGCCGGCCGGGCGCGCCCTCGGAGTGGGCGCGCTCAGCCGGCCCCTCGCGTCTCCGCAGGCCCCGGCCAGCGTCGTCTGGAGGAGCGTCCTGGGGATCGCCCCGCGCGCAGGTGAGTTCTCGGGCAGGGACGCCCCAGGCGCCCCGGGGAACCGTTTCAGTCCGTGCGTCCACTTTGCTGGGGGCGAGGGCGTCGCGATAAGCTCTGAAACTGCCGCCCCAGCCTCGGGAGTCAGACCCTGGGTGCGCGCGCGCTGTTCTCGGTGCTGCCGCCCTCCCACCGCACCCGGCCAAGTGCAGCCACTGCCTGAGGGCCCCTGAGGCTGAGGCGGGGCCGACCCGAGACCGAAGCCGTCTGGGATCCTAAAGGAAAGCATGGCTTATCTGTACAGTTTGCATGTGGTCCCCGAGGTTCAGCAAAGGATGTTTGTGTATAGAGCGCTGTGCACCCTGGAAAGGCGGCTGTAAGTCTACTCCAGGCCTGCCTTTTTTTAACCATCCCTAAGACCTAGGATGCTTTCCGTTGATGGAACTCACGCTCTGAGAGCTTAAAGGTATCTCTTGTGTACGTTTTTCCAACTTTAAATTTATGAGCGATTATCGTTCTGAGAGCTCTGTAAAGCACTCTCCTGAAGTGTATCACGTTCTCTCTCTGCAGAGCATGGGCAAGTCCTTGAGTCTAAGTGACAGGATACGTCTCAGCATGTCCTTGCAGGAAAGCCATGAGGTGGTTCCATGAGTTACCCAGGGTCATGTGGGTGGCAGAGCCAGGCCCTAGTCGCTGGATCTCATTCAGTCGGTGACTGTCCGCTGAATGCGCCGGGCGCTGGGTTTGGAGCGGGCTGGACGCAGGTGCTGCTGGTTGGCTGCGACTGCCCGTGGTGGCCCGGCCCTCCTCCTGTTCCACGTTCTCTCAGGCAGCCAGGGCAGCTTCGAGGAACTGGCCACTCCAGTTTTTCGTTCCAGGGCTTCTGGCCCCATGCCCATGCTGTGACATCTCCTAGGGTTGGCCTGGAGGCCCCGCAGGTGTGGCAGCTCTTCAGCCGAAGCAACTGCCACAAAAACCGAAGATGAGTCCTTCCTCCGCTGGTTTCTGCTTCTCATTCCTGTGACTGCCTTTGGCCTGGGGACGTGGCAGGTAAAGGCTGATGTGGCTCTCCTGGCCCTGAGCCCTTGACCGTGCTGCCGCCCACTTGGGCTTACGCCCTGTGCCCACAGGTCCAGCGTCGGAAGTGGAAGCTACAGCTGATCGCAGAGCTAGAGTCCAGAGTTATGGCCGAGCCCATCCCACTGCCCGCAGAGTGAGTTTGTGTGACTGCCCAGCTGGGGCTGGTCTTGCTCGAGGTCAGCAGCGGGGCCTGGCTGCGGCTTGCCTGGTCCTGCTAGGCTTCTTGTTGACATCCAGCTGCTGCCTGACACACAGGTGTAGAAAGGCCTTTGGGCTTCACCCGTTTCCAGGCCCAGTGTACTGAGGGCTGGCGCAGTGCTGACAGCCTTCCGTAGCAGTAGTTCTTAGGTGGCGGGGTGCAGGCGTCTGTTGCATCTGGACATGAGTGGTGTTTTGAAAATGTGCCTAGTGATTCTCCTGCCTTCCCTCCTTTAAAAGCACTCACCTACAAGGACGGCTGTCATCATGACGCTTCCCATTCAGAGGAGCAGACAGTGGGTCATATTTGCCTTGCAGATGGTTGCTTTGGCCCCTGTTTTACTGAGTTCACACAAGAGTCCACAGCTTTGTTTTTCTTGAAAACGAGAACCTTTTGGCAGCATAGATCCTTGTTCCCACGTGGCTTCCAAGGACTCAGCCCCGCCTAGAGGGCACAGCATGCAGCCCTGCAACCCCCACGGTGCTTGAGCATCGTCTTCTGCTCAGGCCATGGTGGGCGTCGTGGTCTGCAGACCCTCAAGTGGGTCTCGGCTCCCCTTCTCCCACCCCATGTAGCCCAATGGAACTGAAGAACCTGGAGTACAGGCCCGTGAAGGTCAGGGGGCACTTTGACCACTCCCAGGAGCTGTACATGATGCCGCGGACAATGGTGGACCCGGCCCGGGAGGCCCGGGAGGCCGGCCGGCTCTCATCAGCGGCCGAGAGCGGGGCCTACGTGGTCACTCCCTTCCACTGCACTGAGCTGGGGTGAGTGGTGTGGCAGAGGTACTGGTTCCCACGTTCCTTCTCAGCCCCCAGCCCCGGGGAATCCAAGCTACCCAGACAGCTCAACTCCTTGGAGAGTTTGAAATATCATCCTGGTGTCATTAAGACAACTAATTACTGAACTTCTTCTGCGTTGTCGAGCTCCAAAGGGGAAGGAGAATGAAACAGGCCCCTTTGGAGAAAACTGTTTAGTGGCTGACATATTTAGTGATTATGGGGCGACAAGAGGGGCCAGCAGAGGAGCCCCGGCCTTGCGTGGAGGGTTTCGGGTCGGGAGCCTTCCCAGGAGTGTTTGAGTAGGAAGTGGTATGTACTCGGCACCACCCCCACAGCACCGCTTCCCCCCCACCCCCCCAAGATCCAAAACTAGAGCATCAGCCCAAGAAGGAAAACCCAGGGCCTCAGCCTCCGCCTTCTGGTTTTAGGTGCAGGATGGGCCCCAGTGCTGCAGCTAGGGACAGGACAGGGAACTGAGGGCAGGAGTTGAAGGGAGAGGCAGTGGGGAGACGTCCGTCGCTGGCTGTGTCGCAGCAGGCCAAACAGCAGAGGTTGGCGGTGGGGAGGGCGTTACCCAGCTTCCCCCCAACCAGCTCGCTCTGCTTCAGTCTTCCCTGGGGCACCCAGTGACCACTGGTCATCACCTGCATTCAGAACCTCTTCCCTGCCTGAAACAGTGTTCTTACTACTCTAGGATCACCATTCTGGTAAACAGAGGGTTTGTGCCCAGGAGGAAGGTGAATCCAGACACACGGCGTAAAGGCCAGGTGAGGGGCTGGACTGTCCTCTCCCAGAGGAGCCGTCCCAGCTCTGCGGAGACGGCATTTCGCACCTTTCCTCACAGGTTGAGGGAGAAGTCGATCTGGTGGGGATGGTGAGGCTCACAGAGACCAGGAAGCCTTTTGTCCCCGAGAATAACCCAGAGCGGAACCACTGGCATTACCGGGACCTGGAGGCCATGGCCAGGCTCACAGGCGCAGAACCCATCTTTATCGATGCTGACTTCAGTACGTCATGACCAGCACACCCCAATCCCTCCCTCCTCCCCTCCTGTCCTCTACACCCCAGCGTGTGTCGGTGTGTGTCCTTGGCTGAGTGTCCCACAGCCACCGTGAGGACACCCTTGTGTTCCTGCAGAGAGCACAGTCCCTGGAGGGCCCATCGGAGGGCAGACCAGAGTCACCCTGCGGAACGAGCACCTGCAGTACATCATCACCTGGTGAGCCAGGGTCTGGCCTTGCCCCCCACCCCCACCCCCCACCCCAGACCGCGACAGTATGCCCTGCTTTTCAACCCAAGGTACGGACTCTGTGCAGCCACATCATACCTCTGGTGCAAGAAGTTCCTAAGTTGGACTCCTGGTGTGTGAGGAGGTTCGCAGAAGTCAGCCTGTCCCTGAACAACTGAAGCCACTTCAAGAGATTTGGTTTTATGCTGATCACATGCTCTTGGTATAAATAAATCTCCACCACACAAAGTGCCTTTCTTTCCACCCAAACTCCAGTGTACCACCTAAGACAGCTGGAGACACAGACAGGGCCTCCGTGGTGGCGCAGTGGGGAACCCCTGCCGTGAGAAGCCCGCGCACAGCTGGAGTGGCCCCTGCTCGCCAGATAGAGGGCAAAGCGCCACGCAGCAAACGAAAGCAAAACTGATCAAAGCATTGCCACTATCCCCAAACTCATTCCAGAATGCTTGACACCAGCTGAAGGAGAATCTTTATTACTTTTATGTACAGTAAACTCCCTAGTGCGCTCAGCCCAGCTTGGTGGCCAGCTCTTTGGCCTTCGCCTTTTCCAGCTTGGCGATGCGCGCCACCGACTTCGGCCCCAGGACGTTGCCTCCCCAGTGACGACGGATCTGTGGGAGCAGAGAGGCAGTCGTTTTCTGAGGCTTTCAAACCACAACAGTTCATGCAGTTCTATTTCACTGTTCGCAGCTGACTGGCATGTACAACTGCTCAGAGTCGAGAGCGGCCAGTCTTTGACTAAAGGCTCTGCTCAAAGACAACGTCTCGTATGAATACGTTTCTTACCTCATCGTATCTGTCGTTGTAATTGGTCCTGATGGCTTCCACCAGCTTAGCCAGGGCACTCTTGTCCTCCCTGACAAAGCAGAGGGGGAAAGTCAGGTCACTGGTCTTCACAGGTTACCCCCCTCCCTCAAAGCAGACATGACATCAATTTAGCTCCAACACAAGTCTCTTGCCTCAGATATAGCATGACCACATGGCTTATTCAGGTGAAGAAATTCATAACCATCATTGGCAAAGATTCAGAAAATGTTTTTTTTAAAGCTTGGTCTTTAAGGTAAGATCCTGAGAAATTACGGGAACCTGGAGTGGGGGTAGGGTGGTCCCCCAGTGACGGGAATGCTGGGCCCTGTGCACTTACGAGTTGACTTGTGTGAAGGCTACGGTGGTGCACGTCTTCCTGTGCACCAGGCGCCCCAGCCGGGCCTTGCCCTTGATGATGCAGTAGGGAACCCCCATCTTGCGGCACAGGGCAGGCAGGAAGACCACGAGCTGGAAGACAGCGTTAGCGCTACAGTTATCTGAAGCAAAAGCAGTAATATGAAAGGGCTAACGTGGTAGCAATTGCTCAGGGTTAAAAAGCTCATGTGTTTGCACTTCAAGGTTTAATTCAGTAAGAAGTTCACATCATTGCAAAAGCCAGGAACTGCATCCCTTGTCAGGACTTCCTTACGTGAAAAGCTGACCACCCCTGCCATTCCGCCAGGGCCTGCCAGACCCAGCGTCTAGCTGGCGCTCTTCCTGGGACAGACAAGCACCCACCCATCTAAGCCCAGCAGTCGACACAGGAGCAGCAGCCACACATACCTCAATGGGATCCACGTCGTGAGCGATCACCACCAGCTGAGCCTTCTTGTTCTCCACCAGGGTGGTGACCGTGTTGACCCCTAGAACACACAGCCAGTTTGCATGAGGGCGGCGTGGGGCTGCTGTTCCCAAGAGCAGTTCCACCGCAGCCTGGCTGTGACTCAGGGTTAAAAAGCTCGGATTTTACTCTCCACAGTGATTCCAGGTGAAGAAATTCATGCATCATTGCCAACAGCCTGCCCCACAACTCACCCTCTTCAAGGAGAGGTTCCCTCACCTGCTCGAAGGACAGGTGGCCTCTTGGTGGGGACATCGCCTTTGCCCGCGGCTTTCTTCTCAGCTCGGGCCAGCAGCCTCTGCTTCTTCTCTTGCTTTGTCTCTGGTCTGTACTTGTGGGCCAGCTTAAGCAGTTGAGTAGCTGACAAAAAAAAAAAAGACCACCGTTCAGATGTGAAGTTGCGATATTTGTCACTTAAATGCTAGATCACTGTCCTGAGTACAACCACAATCCAAGACATCTCAGACCCAGTTCATTATCCCATCAGTATATCATGTTGTGGAACTAGACAAGGAAAACCAGCCTATTAAAAATACCTACTGCCCCTTCAAACGCCTGAGTTCTAGCAGGTCCAAGAAAGGGTGGCAACCGTGCCCAAGAAATACCCCCCAACAGTGTTTCTAGGCCACAGAGCCGCACCTGTTTGTCGGTCCAAGGCCTGCGTGAACTGGTTAATTGCAGGAGGCACTTTCAGCCGCTTATAGAGAATAGCCCTTTGCCGCTGCAGCCGGATGTAGCGGGGCCATTTGACAAAGCGGGTGAGGTCCCTCTTGGGTTGGATGTCCTGTCCTGTGAGGTAAAAAGTAACTAGGTGAGGCTCAAGCTCCTTGCCGAGTTCGGGTATAGACATACACTTATGATGTAGTGCATCAGCGATCTTGGTGGTTTAAAGTGTCATCACCATCTTCCAGGTAACATACTTTTGCATCACTTGCACACAGACACCAAAGAACACAGAGGAGACGACAGCGCCACCTCTTGTTCAACAAGCAGCCAAGGTGCAGCCAGCCCCATCACCTCTGCTCTGGGAACGCCAGTTTTTGATGGCCAGCACCCGGGCTCCGTGTTGACGCAAGTTCGGGCCACCGAAAAACGACCATCACTGTGCCCCCTCTTAAGGCAAGAGACTAAAAGCCAGGCACAATTTAGTTAGAAAGTGGCAAAAACGTGAGAATTCCAACCCAAGTAAGCCTCGACTCCAAACCCAGTGAAATCTAAGATAGTACACGACCTTCTGTTCAACCATTTTCTCCATCGAGGACTACGTGAAAACACATCTCCTCCCGTTTCTTACCAATGCCAAAATTCTTGGGCCTCTTCTCGAACAGGGGGTTGACCACCTTCTTGGCCTCCTGCTTCTTCACCACGGCCGGGGCCGGGGCCACCTTCTTCCCCTTGGCCTTCTTTCCCTTCGGCTGGGTGAGAACAAACACCAGCTTTCGCCGCCGCCTCTGCCGGTTTCTCTGCAGAGGGGCGGGTGCGGGGGCCTGGCCCCCCGAAGACGAGTGCGGACGGCGGGCGACCCCGCCACCCGCGAGGGCAAGCCCGACCCCTGTGTCGGCGCCGCGCAGGCCCGGAGGCCGCGCCCGGCTCGTACATCAGCGATCTTGGTGGTCAGGACAGTCCTCACCATCACTCAGATAGCAAATATTCTTTCACATCATCTGCACAAGCCCGGCGGGCCCGCGAACCCGCGGCGCCGCCCCTTCCCCGCGACGGGGCAGCGGGCCCCCTCTTCGGGGACCGGCAGGCTCCAAACAGCAGAAGCGAGCGAAGACACCGCGCGGGCCAAGACGCCCTGAGCGGGCCCCCAAGAAATGGAGGAGCCCCCCACCCCCGGGGCACCGGCGCGCTTCGGCCCCGTCCGTCCCCGAGCCCCGCACTGCGGCGCTGCTCTCCTCGGATCCTCATCCCCCACTGCCGGGCGAAGTGGGGGAGTGTTATCCAGCCCCAAGGCCGCTGAGCGAGGTCCTGCGGGGCGCCCCTCGCTCTGGGCAGTGGAGGCACCCTGGCGAGGTCGCGCTCCGAGGAGGATGGCGGCGGATAGAGCTCAGACGGCAGAGCCGGCACCACGAGAGAAAAGCAAACTCACCATCTTGAGGGGCTGGCGTAGAGAGAAAGGACGGGGTATTGTGGGTAATTTGTAGGCGTCCTCGGAGATCGCGAGAATTGGCGCCGGCGCGGGATTTCGGATTTAAAGAGAAAACTCCCTTTTCCCCGCTGCGCGGTCGGGGGCGGTGCCTAAAGCAGGAAGAGCCGTGGGAGACCCGGGGAAGGGCCGCGGAGACTGACCCGCAGGGGCACGCGCTTGTTCCCCGACTCCGCCCCTAGCGAGGTACCCAGCGGGCCCTGGCTCTGCGGGCCCACTGAGGGAGCTGGGGCGTCGTGGCTCGGTCGGCGTCCTTCTGGTGGGGTTTACTCCCCCGCGAATTCGGTCGGGGGCCTCGCCGGGCGGGAGCGCGCGTAGCCCGGAGGAACCTGGCGCGGGGCGGGAGGGCGGGCGGTCCCGGGACTGAGGAGCCCCGACGCCTCCTGGGGCCGCCCTCTAGGGGCCCCGGCGTGGAGACGGGGGCGGCAGAGTCGGGATAGGACCCGAGCGGCTCGGCGGGGACGTGCGTGAGCCTGGCCTCCGAGAGGGCTGCGCCGGCGCCGGCCCGGTAGTCGTCGGGGTCCGGCCAAGGGGGCGCGGACCAGAGGAGAGCCCATAGCGCGTTTGGCAGAAAGGGCATCTCCGGAGAGCCTGCCCGAGGGTCCTACCCAGGCTGGCGCCTGCAGCGGGGAGAAAGGCCGGAGCTGGCCTGCTCACACCCAGACTCGGTTCCAGGTGTCCCGCTCCCCGTCCTGCGCTGCCTGAGGCCCCGCCATGGCCCAGCAGAGAGCCCTGCCGCAGAGCAAGGAGACGCTGCTGCAGTCTTACAACAAGCGGCTAAAGGACGATGTCAAGTCCATCATGGACAACTTCACTGAGATCATCAAGACCGCCAAGGTGGGTGGGGGCCACCGGTCTCCGGCTCCCTTGGAGACCAATACAGTGGTGAGCAGAGCTGAGTCGGGGAGTCCGCTTTCAACCTCCCAGCCAGGTGGTGGACATACTGCAGTGAGCCCATAGGCAGGGCCCTCGTCCCCATGGGGAGAAGTTTGGGAGGGTCGGGGATGGGGGGGCGGTGACCGCAGCAAACAGGGAGGCAGGTGAGTCATCTGGCTAATTACAGGCCCTGGGGAGGCATTTGTAGGGGGCTCCAGTCACAATGCCGGGATCCAGCATTACTTACTAGCAGCAAGGGGTTGGATGACGTCTTGACGTCTCAGTGCCTCAGTGTCCCCTGCAGCATGGCATCCTTGTATGGCTGGATGAGTTTATCCACGTAAAGCGGTCACTGTGGGGACTATTGTGAGCACATGTGGTCGCTGAGAAAAGCTGGGGAAAGCTCCTCACGTGGTCAGAGAGAGGGTCAGCGGCCGGTTCCGGGCAGGCAAGCCCACTGACTGGAGTGGGCCAGAACTCTGCATGACTGTTCCAGTCCTGTAACTTGTTTGAGCCTTAATAGTGACGATGACCGCTAGTGCTGTCGGTTGGGCTTCCCTAGGGGCTTAGAGGTTAAAGCGTCTGCCTGCATTGTGGGAGACCTGGGTTTGATCCCTGGTTCAGGAAGATCCCCTGGAGAAGGAAATGGCAACCTACTCCAGTATTCTTGCCTGGAGAATCCCACGGATGGAGGAGCCTGGTGGGCTACGGTCCACGGGGTCACAAAGAGTTGGACTCGACTGAGCGACTTCACTTTCACTAACTTTCAGTGTCAGGCTGAGCTGTGAGGGCCCTTTGTGTGCCGTCCCATTTAATGGTCACAAGAATGTTGTAGGGCAGGTCATTGCTCTCCAGTTCCTTTTCAGAGGAGGGAACAGGGACTCAGAAGCTTTAGCATCCTGCCCCAAGTCAGGATATTCTGCGAATATCCAGCAGGGCTGGGATTAGGACCTGGGAGATCTGGGTCCCCACCACTCAGGGTGCCCTGACCCCTGCCCATATCGTGGCCTGGTGGGTGGGTTGGGACAGTTGGTAGCCCGGACCTTGCACAGGACAGGCAGGCAGGACTCCCGGCCCCTCCACTGACTGTCTGAGGCACCTGGAGTGCACTCAGGTCTGTCCCGGCTTCAGGTTTGCCCACGAGGGAGAATGGTCCAGGCTTCAGTGAGGTTCCTAAGACGATGGTCAAGTGCTTAACACAGTACCTGGCACCCAGAAAGTGCTCAGTAAATGGTCACTTAAAAAAGTACATTGTCCTTTTATTCATCCATTCAGCAGGTCACTGACTGCCCAAGCTAAAAAGATGGGGCCAACCCCTCCTTGCACCTGGCACAGCAGCCCTCGTACTTAGGCATCTGTTGGCCCTGTGAGGGTGCCCATTACCCCTTAGAATGGGGCGGGGGGTGCCGGTACACACAGCCCGATGTCTGGGGGCGGCGCCTGGGGCAGAGGGCACGGTAGGCCACGGTGTGGCGAGTGTGGGTGCACTGCTGTCGCCGCCAGGCGCTGCGGGCCAGGGCACCTGCCCACGCTGGACTTTCTCGTTTGCCCCCCAGATTGAGGACGAGACGCAGGTGTCAAGGGCTACTCAGGGCGAGCAGGACAACTACGAGATGCACGTGAGAGCTGCCAACATCGTGAGTCACCAGGTGGAGGGGACAGTCTGGGCTCCAGAAGCCTTTGGCCCCTACTGGGTTCCCGGGGGGCAGAGGGGCAAACCACTTCTCAGGAGACTCCCTTTGAGAGGAGGGCTTTCCTCAGCAGCTGAGGGAGGGGCTGGCAGGTAGTGGGTACGGTCACGATGTCGAGTGCTGGGCAGGGGTTACAAAGAGGTCAGCCTTTCCTCTCTGAAAGTCCTCTATAAGTGCAGGCTCTCTATTAACTAAGGTTCCTTGTAAGTGAAGGTTCTGTAAATGCAGGAAGCAAACGGCTAGATGAAACAGGACAGGCGTCTTGATCCCTTTCAATGCCACAGAATAAGCCTAGCTACCAAGCGTTTCCATGGGTCCACACCCATGATGGAAATCCATAGCATGGGGTCCTAAATGAGTCCCCGCCAACTGGCAGGTATGCTGGCCCTAAGGAAGAACAGGGCAGGTTAAATGGACGGCAGTTTTGTCTGGGGTTTGAGGTTTTCAGAAGCAGAATACGTGATTGAATAAAGTGTGCGATTGGCCATCACACCTGCAGGAGTGGGAGCCAGAGGCCCGACAGAACCTGCCTTGGCAACAACTCACGTGCCTGCAGTGGCTGCCAGGGACCCTGCCCTCCCCTCGCTCACCTTCTAGTCCCTCACTTCTGACAATGACCCTGTGTGAGTGCCGTGGCCCCACTTCGAGGATGAGGCCACCGCTGCCATTGCCTACCCAGCATCAGGCGCACGGAGGCAGGCAGTCCCTCACCACGCCCCCCGATCCCCACGGCCGCAGGTCCGAGCCGGCGAGTCCCTGATGAAGCTGGTGTCTGACCTCAAGCAGTTTCTCATCCTCAACGACTTCCCATCGGTGAACGAGGCCATCGACCAGCGTAACCAGCAGCTGCGAGCCCTGCAGGAGGAGTGTGACCGGAAGCTCATCGCACTGCGGGACGAGGTTTCCATCGACCTGTACGAGCTGGAAGAGGAGTATTACTCGTCCAGGTACAAATAGGGCTGGACCCCTTGCACGGCGGACCTGCAGATCCTGGCCCGGCCAGCAGGAGTGCCCAGCCCCACCCGGCAGCCTCGTTTCCAAATCCTTCGTGGTCTCAGCAACAGAACCCTTTGTCTGGGTTTCACAGCAGACCTCAGGGTCAGAGCATCTGATCAACAGACAGCTGATGCTGCCTCCTGGGGCCCAGGCGTCAGAATGGAAATCAGAACCTCGAGGGTTGGAGGGCCAGGCCAGCGTTTCTGTCTGGGGGCGCGTCTGTCCGGAATAACCGTCTCATCCAGATCTGAATGTCCTAGCCGGGCGGGGCCAGCGCTCTTGGCTACCGGCCCCTGTCCAGGACCCCAGTGCTTGCCCAGGTTGTGACTCACCGTGGGTGACACCGTGGGCGTCACTGAACGCCCACGCTGTGTGTCTCGGGGTGGGGGTTCCTGGGAAGGACGGGGAGAAAATCCAAGCGGAGTGTGGCCTTGAACGCCAGGCCCGGGCACTCATACCACTGAGTTCTCATTCAGTTCAGCGTCACAGACCACAGCCCTCCTGCACGCTGGACCCAGCTACAGCAGTGGGCAAGGCCCGTGACACCAGCACTTGTGGCCTGCTTAGAATCCTGAAACCCAAGGCAGTTTGAGCTGGAGGGGCCCCAGGAATCAGAATCCAGGTGTAATTTACTCACAGGGAAGCTGAGGCTGGAGAGGCCCCCCACGTCCATCCTTGTTAGCTTGGAAAAATCAAGACTCAGTCCAGCGGACACTGGGTTGGCAGCCCCTCGCCCTCGCTGGACAAATGTGTCTTTCCCGTCATGGATTTTCATTGCTCCTTTCTGTCCGGTGGCGGCCAGGCTGGAGCCACAGAAGCCCAGAGCCAGCGTGTCTGTGGTCTGAGGCTGGATTTCTCTGTGTGCATTCCAGTGCCACCCCTCACGGTCCCTCCCACCTTTACCTCCGTGGGAAGGGACAAACGTTGCTGCCCAGTGGGAGTGGTTTAAACGCTTCCGGAGGGTTCTGGGGCCACCTCCATCCCTGATGCCTGTTGGCTCAGCAGGCATGGAGCAAGTGCCTCCTACGTACCAGCCTTCAGGGAGGGGTCCAGAGTGCTCCCTGGGGGCTTTCAGATCCTGCTGGGGACATGGCTCCTTATGGCCTTGTTTGTCCCCCTGTGGCCCCCATGGGCCCGGGCCATGGACTGAATGTCTGCAGGAGAGCAGCTTGGGCCTGCCTTTTGAGGCTGAGGGCAGAGAGGGCTGCAGGGGAATGCCTGAGAGCCAGGCTCCTCCTGTCCTGGCTCCGGGCCATCAGTCTGGCCCAGAGGGGTTTCTAGTCCAGCCTGGGGTCTTCGAGAGGCTGAGGCCCTCCATCTGTAAATGCCTGTGGTGGCCGGGGCTCAGCTGAGTCAGGGCCAGCCAGCTGTGGGCCCCTCTCTGCTTGTTCCCTACACAGGCGGCGTGTCCCGCCCCCCCCACCAAGCCACCGGCGCTCAGCCCGTTCTCCGTGTGTGTCCCCGCTGCCCACAGGCTCGCTCCCCCGCTTTCTGCTCACGATTTGCTCTTTCTCTCCCTCTCGCCTTCCACTCTCCTCGAAACTCTGCTCTGTGTCCAGGATGGTTCTGAGGCTGGATGCTGGGGGCGGGAGCAAGGGAGGGAGCTCGAGGCAGGACTCGGGAGGAAGCCAGCGAGACATGTGGGGAGGGGCAGGCCCCACTCGCCCCCTCAACGCCCTCCGCGAGCCATGCTCTGTCCACGTGCATCCTTGCTGAGAGGCCAGCCATGCTCTCCCCACACTGGACGAGATCTGGTGCGTTCAGTGTGGCGTGGCTGCAGATTGTCCCCGTGTTAGAGATGGGAGCCTGAATTCAAGGCGCTGGAGTCCTGTTTGAGGTCACACAGCTGGTGCAGGGCTGCAGGACAGAACGCCAGGGCCTCTGCTCCTAACCGCCACCCCATTCAAGCTGAGTCCCAGGCCCAGAGAGGAGACAGCATCTCTGTCCCCAGGGGCCTTGAGAAGCGCAGGGACTGTGGAGACCACTTCTAGATGCTGGTTCCTGCAACTGCAGAATGGAGCGTGTGTTCAGGCTGGCAGCTCCCTGCTAGAGGAAGGCAGCTGGAGCCAGGACAGGAGGGGGTGGCAGGAGGGACGCAGATGGGTCAGTGGAACGGACCTGCCGCGGTCACACAGCCTGCCAGTGGCTGGTCCCAAATGGGTCCCTGTGGAGCCCCTGGAGGGCCCAGAAGCAGGGGCCGCGCCCATGCCTCCCCCTCAGCCAAGCCTACTTGGTGGAGGGGCCCGCACACAGGGGAGGAGGGGAATGCAGGTCTGTGGTGTGCTCTGTGTTTCCTTAACTGCTTCTATCTTGCTTTCCTTCCCTGGCTTCATCTCTGCCTGCTCCTGTCTCTCCCTGGGTTTCTGGTGGTGGAAAAGCTCAAGTCTATGCGAAGCTAATGATCTGCCTCTGTGCGAAGCTTACTGGAGGCTGGACCCGGACACAGACTCCACTGACTGCCTCTCAGCCCCTCTGCTCGCGTCCCCGGAGCCCAGTGCTGGCGGCCCCCTGCAGGCTGCAGCCCCCACCCACTCCCACGCTGGTGGCCCTGGGCCCACGGAGCACGCCTGAGCCCCCCAGGGCTCCCCCACCCCCGGGCCCCGGGATCTTCGGAACGACATCCAGTTCTCACCCCAGGCTCAACTCCCTGCAGCCCTGGTTCCCACTTGGGGAGCCACTGTGGCTTCTTTGGGAACCTTGTCAGCCCAGGGACAGCCCACCTAGGAGTGCTGGGGGGAGGAGTGCCCCCACCATCCCAGGGTGGCCTATCCTTCCGATTTGCTACTTTCTGGGCTGGCCAGGAGGGTGTTTCCAGGAGAGTTTGTCCCGTTGAGGACCTAGCAGCAGGGCAGGAGGATGCCCAGTGTTGGGAAACCTGACCTGTGCATACTGTTTACCATGGGGGGAGGGGGAGGTGCTCAGAGTGGACAGTACTAGCCAAGGCCCAGCCTCCACGCACAGCTCTGCACACTACCTCATGCTGAGGCTCCTCTGATAGCTGACTGCCCCTGCAGGGCTGTGGGGAAAGGGGGCTGCCCACTCATGGAAGTCAGGCAGGGTCCTTCCTAATTCTGCTGCTGCATATGCTTGGTTGTTTTTGTAATAAGAGACTGTTGAATAAAACCACCTCTGCCCTTTGGCATCGCTTGGTTCCCTTTCTTGCTTTTGGACCACTCGGTCTCCCAGTGGCTGTCAGGAAAGAGCCCCTGGGCTCTGCCTAGTCAACCTCGGCCTTCAGGTCAGCTTTCTGGCCCTGGGGGGCTCTATCAGCATAGGGTTCATGGCTGCATTTCCACTGCCTGGAGAGAGCTGGCTAGGACCTAGAAGGGCCTTGATAGTAGTACTTCGTGAACGTATGAGAAACTGCTACCGTTACTGCATGTCACGTGGCCCGGGCATCTGAACCTCCGGTTGCCCCCAGGTCGGGGCTGTGGTTACCGGCATCTCAGAGAGAGAAGCTCCGAAGGGGCCGAAGTGTTGTGCCCCGTGGTCTGCGAGCTGGGGAGTGCAGTGAGAGGGGCAGGACTCAGCCCAGGTGGAACACGAGGCCCTGTGCCCGGTCTCCTTCCCAGAGGGAGGTCAGCGTCCCAGTGTACGGAGGAAGCGGCAGCCCTCGACCCGACACCTGCGATACTCAGAGTTTATCACTAGTCACCAAGGAGCCACACACTCGACGGGAACACCACCACGTGTTTTCTTCATCACTCGCATCCCCGGGGCTTGGAACCTGCCTGGCGCGCAAGTCCTTTCCAGACGAACGCGGTCTCGCCAGCTTCCCCTTGGGGGCTGAGCTCTAAACAGGCCTCAATTACTACGGTCTGTATGCAGGTCAGGAAGCAACAGTTAGAACTGGACATGGAACAACACACTGGTTCCAAATAGGAAAAGGAGTACGTCAAGGCTGTATATTGTCACCCTGCTTATTTAATTTATATGCAGAGTACACTGTGAGAAACGCTGGACTGGAAGAAACACAAGCTGGAATCAAGATTGCCGGGAGAAATATCAATAACCTCAGCTACGCAGATGACACCACCCTCATGGCAGAAAGTGAAGAGGAACTAAAAAGCCTCTTGATGAAAGTGAAAGTGGAGAGTGAAAAAGTTGGCTTAAAGCTCAACATTCAGAAAATGAAGATCATGGCATCTGGTCCCATCACTTCATGGCAAATAGATGGGGAAACAGTGGAAACAGTGTCAGACTTTATTTTTCTGGGCTCCAAAATCACTTCGGATGGTGACTGCAGCCATGAAATTAAAAGACGCTTACTCCTTGGAAGGAAAGTTATGACCAACCTAGACAGCATATTCCAGAGAAGGCAATGGCACCCCACTCCAGTACTTTTGCCTGGAAAATCCCATGGGCGGAGGAGCCTGGTAGGCTGCAGTCCATGGGGTCGCTAAGAGTCGGACAGTACTGAGCAACTTCACTTTCACTTTTTCTCTTTCATGCATTGGAGAAGGAAATGGCAACCCACTCCAGTGTTCTTGCCTGGAGAATCCCAGGGGCAGGAGAGCCTGGCGGGCTGATGTCTACGGGGTCACACAGAGTCGGACACGACTGAAGTGACTTAGCAGCAGAAGCAGCAGCAGACAGCAGCAGACAGCATATTCAAAAGCAGAGACATTACTTTGCCAACAAAGGTCCGTCTAGTCAAGGCTATGGTTTTTCCTGTGGTCATGTATGGATGTGAGAGTTGGACTGTGAAGAAGGCTGAGCACCAAAGAATGGATGCTTTTGAACTGTGGTGTTGGAGAAGACTCTTGAGAGTCCCTTGGACTGCAAGGAGATCCAACCAGTCCATTCTAAAGATCAGTCCTGGGTGTTCTTTGGAAGGAATGATGGTAAAGCTGAAACTCCAGTACTCTGGCCACCTCATGCGAAGAGTTGACTCATTGGAAAAGACTCTGATGCTGGGAGGGATTGGGGGCAGGAGGAGAAGGGGACGACAGAGGATGAGATGGCTGGATGGCATCACCGACTCGATGGATGTGAGTCTGGGTGAACTCTGGCAGTTGGTGATGGACAGGGAGGCCTGGCGTGCTGCGATTCAGGGGGTCGCAAAGAGTCGGACGCGACTGAACTGAACTGAAGTGATTCCAGTCGCCCCCATAGGTTACCCGGCGCCCGCCGCGTACTGGGAGCCGCCTCTGCCCACAATGCTTTGCGTCCCGCCCCACAGTGCTTTGCGTCTCCCGCCCCAAAGTCTTCCGGCGGCAGCGAGGCCCGGTTAAGCGATCGCCGCGCGCTGGCGGCTCGGCGCTCGGCCAGCCGCGCCTGCGCACGTGGTGATTTCCAGCGAGCGCCGCTGGGCGGGTGAGGGTCTTGGCTCGTGCTGAGGGCCCTGTGGGCCTGGTGGCGGCCCGGAACGCTGCACCCCGGTCCTCCTCGCTCCGAGCAGGACGGTGAGCGAGCCCCGGCCGACCCCCGAGCCTCCGGCTATGACATCCCTGCTGGCGAAGGACGCTTACCTGCAGGGCCTGGCCAAGAAGATCTGCTCCCAGCCCAGCGCCGAGCCGCAGAAGCGCAAATCGGGTAAAGGCGCAGCCCGGGCGGCCAGGGCGGTGAGGGCTTCGGACAGGGTACCCCGTCCGCCCTCGCGGCGCTCGCGTCCCCACTCCCCTGCACCGCCCCTGAGCCGTCTTCAGGCGGAGCAGACCCTCAGACGCGTGAAGCGGGCCTGCGAAGTTCCAGAGGGAGACACCGTGAGAGACGCTCAGGGCCGCGCCGCCGCCCCGGCCCGTTGGGGGCTGTCTCGGGGTCCGAGGGGGCTCAGCCGTGCGCCCCACCAGGCGGGAAGCTCGGCCGGGGTTTGGAGGACGTGACTCTGCGGAACAGGCTCGGCCAGCTCTCCACATTGAGTGGCAAGGCTGGTGTGAGCGTTGATGAGAAAGATGATTTATTCAGCCCATTACTGTGGGCAGTGTGGGGAGAAGGGAGGAAGAAGGTGGCCCTGCCAATGGTAGTGTACGTGGCAGGGGTGACAGGGCCCCCTCATACACACAAATAGGCGAAGCAGACAAAAGCTGCCCTGTGGGGAGCCGGGGCTCGTAAGTCCTGTCCAGCCTGGGAGGAGAGGGAGAGCGGCAGGGACGGGCGTGGACCTACCAGAGGAGAAACGGACTTTCGTTACACCCGGAAACCTGTTCACTCTAGGGGTTAAGTGAGTTCCCATCACTCAGTGAAAAGTTAGATCTGTGTCTTTCTAGTTCCTTTCCTGTGTATTTCTCCCTGAACCAATCGGGTCCCTACTTGGTGCACTCATTTCTCATTTTCCTTTTAAAATATAAACATTTTCTCCACCTTTTCTTTGCCACATCACTTATGGGATCTTAGTTCCCCAACCACACATTGAACTCAGCCCTTGGCAGTGAGAGTGTGGGGTCCTAACCACTGATTCAGTTCAGCTGCTCAGTCGTGTCTGAGTCTTTTCCACCCCATGGACTGCAGCACCCCAGGCTTCCCTGTCCATCACCAATTCCCAGAGTTTGCTCAAACTCATGTCCATCGAGTCCATGATGCCATCCACCCATCCCACCATGTGTCAGTCCTCCCACCGCATCCTGATGCCTTCTACTCCTGCCTTCACTCTTTCCCAGAATCAGGATCTCCAATGAATATTAGGTGTTGATTTCCTTTAGGATTGACTGGTTTGATCTTGCAGTCCAAGGGACACCAACTCCCAGAGCTTGCTCAAACTTCTGTCCATCGAATTGGTGATACCATTCAACCATCTCATCCTCTGTCATCCCCTTCTCCTGCCTTCAATCTTTCCCAGCATCAGGGTCTTTTTCAGTGAGTCAGTTCTTCACATCAGGTGGCCAAAGTATTGGCGCTTCAGCATCAGTCCTTCCAATGAATAGTCAGGACTGATTTCCTTTAGGATGGATTGGTTTGATCTCTTTGCAGTCCAAGGGACTCTCAGGAGTCTTCTCCAACACCACAGTTCAAAAGCATCAATTCTTTGGTGCTCAGCTTTCTTTATGGTCCAACTCTCACATCCACACGTGACCACTGGAAAAACCACAGCTTTGACTAGCGGACCTTTGCTGGCAAAGTGATGTCTCTGCTTTTTAGTATGTTGTCTAGGTTAGTCATAGCTTTTCTTCCAAGAAGTAAGTGTCTTTTAATTTCATGGCTGCAGTCATTTTGGAGCCCAAGAAAATAAAATCTGTCACTGTTTGTACTGTTTCCCCATCTGTTTGCTATGAAGTGATGAGACTGGAGCCATGGTCTTCATTTTTTTTTTTTTTTTCCATTTTTTGAATGTTGAGTTTTAAGCCAGCTTTTTCACTCTCCTCTTTCACTTTCATCAAGAAGCTCTTTAGTTCCTCTTTGCTTTCTGCCATAAGGATGGTATCATCTGCATATCTCAGGTTATTGATATTTCTGCTGGCAATCTTGATTCCAGCTTGTGCTTCATCCAGTCTGGCATTTTGCATGATGTACTCTGCATATAAGTTAAATAAGCGGAGTGACGATATACTGCCTTGACGTATCCCAATTTTGAACCAGTTCATTTTTCCATGTCTGGTTCTAACTGTTGCTTCTTGATCTGCATACAGATTTCTCAGGAGGCAGGTAAGGTGGTCTGGTATTCCCATCTCTTTAAAAATTTTCCACAGTTTGTTGTGATCCACACAGTCAAAGACTTTAGTGTAGTCAATGAAGCAGATGTAGGTGTTTTCCTGGAAATCCCCTTGCTTTTTCGATGATCCAGTGGATGTTGGCAATTTGATCTCTGGTTCCTCTGTCTTTTCTAAATCCAGCTTGAACATCTGAAACTTGTCAGTTTATGTACTGTTGAAGCCTAGCTTGGAGAATTTTGAGCATTACTTTGCTAGCAGGTGAGATGAGTGCAATTGTGCGGTAGTTTGAACATTCTTTGGCACTGCCTTTCTTTGAGATTGGAATGAAAACTGACCTTTTCCAGTCCTGTGGCCACTGCTGTTTTCCAAATTTGCTGACATATTGAATGCAGCACTTTTACAGCATCATCTTTTAGGATTTGAAGTAGCTCAGCTGGAATTCCATCACCTCCGCTAGCTTTGTTTGTAGTGATGCTTTCTAAGGCCCACTTGACTTCACACTCCAGGATGTCTGGCTCTAGGTGAGTGATCACACCATCGTGGTTATCTGGATCATGAAGATCTTTTTTTGTATAGTTCTGTGTATCCTTGCCACCTTTTCTTAATATGTTCTGCTTCTGTTAGGTCCATGCTGTTTCTGTCCTTTATTGTACCCATCTTGCATGAAATGTTTCCATGGTGTCTCTTAATTTTCTTGAAGAGATCTCTAGTCTTTCCCATTCTGTTGTTTTCCTCTATTTCTTTGCATTGATCACTTAGGAAGGCTTTCTCTGCTGTTCTTTGGAACTCTGCGTTCAAGTGGGTATATCTTTTTCTCCTTTGCCTTTTGCTTCTCTTCTTTTCTCAGCTATTTGTAAGGCCTCCCCAGACAGCCATTTTGCCTGGACTGTCAGGGAATTCCCTTTCCACCTTTTAATTTGAAAGCGTGTGTGTGTGTGTTCAGTCAGCTCAGTGTGTCCAGCAGTTTGCGGACCCCGTGTACTGTAGCCTGCCAGGCTTCCCTGTCCATGGGGTTTTTCCAGGCAAGAGTTCTGGAGCAGGTTGCCATTTCCTCCTCCAGGGCACCTTGCTGACACAAGGATCGAACCCGCATCTCTTTGCCAAGTGGATTCTTTCCCACTAGCGCCACCTGGGAAGCCCAAAACGATATAACCCATTCTGGGGTACACAGTTTGTTGTGGGACGTGCCTTCATTGTCCCTGAGGATGGATACAAGGAGACTGCTGGGTCAGTGTGTGGATGTTGACGGTGGGTCAGCATATTACACTCATCAGGGATTGATGAGTGTGACCAGTCTGCTTTCCAGAAGGTGTGTGGTTCTGAGCTCAGTGGATGAGGGTCCCCACAACTCCCATCTCAACTGGCTTTTGGCATCCTTCTGAAATCAAAACCTTTGCAGGACCTTCTTACCTACTGACTGGGTCACGGGGATTGAAGTTGCAGCCCTTCATCGTTTCTTGTTTCAGCTGGAAAAACTCAAGTCTCAGAAGCTGCTGCGCCCCCCAGGAAGAAGAGGAAGAAAGCGCAGAAGAAATCCCGGGAGCGGGAGAGGAAGACTGCAAAGCCCAAGGCCCAGGCCTCTGCGGAGAAGTCTGAGGCCAGGAAGCCAGAGGTGGCCAAGGAGGAGGAGGGAGCCACCAGCTCCACCAGGGTCCCAGCAGGTGAGGGGGCAGGCAGGCAGGCAGAGCCTGCTGGGATCGGGGATAGGTGTGCATGTGGCCCTCTCTGGTTATAACAGCAAGATCAGGTACACTGGGATGGTATGAGGCTTTGTAGAGGACAGATCGCAGGGTCTATGGGTGGATGGGCAGCTCAGGAAGGGCACAGAAGCCCCAGGTCATATAGTAACTGGGACAGACAGGGGCATGGCTGTGTCCTCTAAAATCCTCAGCGACCTGGCATGCCGAGCTTCACTGCCCTCAAGTTTCTGAAGTGATGTCCTGAGAGCTGCCTCTGGGTGCGGGTGGGTGCCGCAGGAGTTGGAAGAATCCAGAGATGGGTTTGGCCCGTGCTACACAAGCAAGCCCTACCCCGGAGGCCAATCCAGCTTGAAGAGGCCCTGCAGTTCCACCAGTGGCCACTTGGCGGCAGTGGGGGTGTGGGGCGCACACGGAGGCTCAGGCTTTGAATCCGGCCCCTGTTGGGGGGGGGGGGTGCACAGGAAGGTTGGGAGGGGCTCTCCTTTCGGATTTCTGATCCTTCTTTGCAGATGGCCTGGCCGCAGAGCCTGACTCTTTGTTTGCCTTGGACGTTCTGCGGCAGCGCCTGCATGAGAAGATTCAGGAGGCACGGGGCCAGGTAGGTGTGGGGTGGGGGCGGGCAAGGGTCTCTGGGTGCTGCAGGGCTTTCCCCACCCCACCTGGAGGAGACACCCTGGTGCTCTCCGAGGTTGGCTCCCTGCTCTGCCAGCCGTCGTGGGCCTGGGCAGGAGGGTCTCGGCAGCTCTGTTCTGAGGGAGGTCAGGTGCCGTTCTCGTCATCTAGGGGGGCGATGCAGGCTCAGCCCCCATGTTGAGCTGCTGCCTCTTCTCTGCTGCGGCCTTTGAGAGGCTTGGGCTCCTCTCTCAGCAGCACTTCCTGGGCGTTCGTTCTTTTGATTGTCCTGACGGCCCCTGAGGTAAGCCAGGGCCTGAGGTGAGGCGACCTGCCCGAGGGGACCGCCACGGGACTGTTGCTCCGGGATGTGAACCAGCCTCAGTGCCGAGTGCTTAGTGGGGTCGCCTCCCCCTCCTTTCCCTGGGGACCTCCCCAGGCCTCTGCCATGGGGGACAGGCCTGAGGGCCGTGCCTTCCTGCGGTGGTCCAGAGTGCTCTTGTCTGCCGGGCAGGGTCTGCACCAGCAACACTGCCTTGTCCTGACCGAACCTCCCCATCTGGTGGTGGCGGGGCCTCAGCCCCCTGCCCTCCCCCCGTCTGACCGGATGGAGGCCAGTGTGCCCCTTGTTGGGTCATCAGGTAGACTTAGTGGCCCCCTTTTGGGAAGTGCCCTGGCAGGTGGTCTGTGCCTGGAATCTGGAAGGTGTGGTTCTCAGAGGGTCCCCTCGTCCTTGTTTTGGGTGCACTCTGGGGCCAGGTCATCTCGGGGTGGGACGCTGCACCCCGCCGGCCCTGGTCCTGACCTGACTGCACGTGCTAAGCTGGGGGCCCCATTATGAGAACCTTATGAGTGAGCGCAGGATCACCCCACAGGGCAGCGCCAAGGAGCTGTCCGCCGCTGTTTTGGAGAAAAGACGCCGGAGGAAGCAGGAGCGCGACCGGAAAAAGAGGAAACGGAGGGAGCTGAGAGCAAAGGAGAAGGCGGCCAAGGCACTGGAGGGGGCAGAGGCCACCGAGCCGGACCTTCAGGTGCCCAGGGAGGAGGCGCAGGCCCAGCCGGGGCTGCTCTTCAACAAGGTGAGCGCTGGGCTGAGTGCCCGCCCTGTGCTGCCGTGGGGCGGGCGGAAGTGGGCCCCCGGGGTGGGCGGAAGTGGGCCCCGTGGCAGGCGGGCAGCGGCCCTAAGCTCGAGTCGCCCTCTCCCGCGAGGTGGAGGTGACCGAGGAGGAGCCGGCCAACAAGGCCCAGCGCCGGAAGGAGAAGAGGCAGAAGCTGAAGGGGAACCTGACACCGCTGACGGGCAGGAACTACCGGCAGCTGCTGGAGCGCCTGCAGGCGCGGCAGGCCCGGTTGGAGGATCTGCGGGACCGGGACGCGGGGCAGGCCCAGGAGCTCGAGGCCAAGATGCGCTGGACCAACCTGCTGTACAAGGCCGAGGGCGTGAGGATCCGCGACGATGAGCGCCTGCTGCAGGAGGCCCTGAAGCGCAAGGAGAAGCGGCGCGCGCAGCGCCAACGCGCCTGGGAGAAGCGCACGGCGCACGTGGTGGGCAAGATGCAGCAGAGGCAGGACCAGCGGCGGCAGAACCTGCGCAAGAAGAAGGCGGCCAAGGCCGAGCGCCGCCTGGAGAAGGCTCGCAAGAAGGGCCGCATCCTGCCCCAAGACCTGGAGCGCGCCGGCCTGGCCTGAGGCCCCGGCTGCCCAGCCCCCATCTCGGGTCATGCAGGCTCCGGCGGAAAGTGGACTCTGCCACGTACCCCTCACCGGTTTGTCCGGGGCTCAGTACCCCCGTGCAGAAGAGCCTTCAGATCCGGGGAAGGGGCTGACCCGGATCCAGCTCCAACCTCTTATTAGACCAGAGGCTCTCTGCAGGTTGTGGGGTAGCGGCCCAGGGAGCTGTGAGAGGGGAGCGGGCACCTGGGGGGCTTTGCTGGCCGCCCCTTCCTCTCACTGTCGCAGGAGCAGGAAGGGCATGGCCTTTGTGACTGCGGTGTTGGCCCCAGGCGCGCTTGGTAAGGGAATAAGCAGCTCCTGCCGCAGAGCTACGGTGGAGGTGATGGGCTTGGTAACGGAGCAGGAGGGCGTCCTCAGGCGCCTGTGATTGAGTTACACAAGTTGATGTGGAAAGAGGGTAGAGAGTAGAATTTAAGGTGAAGATGGTTATTAAAAATTCTGACTACTAAAAGATAGTGTTATTGGAGTAGGAGGGAAAAGAAATTGGAGCTGGCTGGATAGTATCAGTCTAGGGGGAAGTGGGAGAGAAGGGGTAAAACCTGGAGAACTACGTGGATGGATGGAGGGTCCGCAGTGACGGACAGGTGAGTGCAAGCCCACAGGCAGGCAGCGTTGACACGCGCGGGTGAAGTGTGTGGTACGTGGGTTGTGTTTCAGGAAGACTTCGTAACATTCTTTAGACTAAATTCCAGTTAAGAAACAGATGGTAACCAAAAGGAAACTGGTGTGACTGTCATTAGATGACGATGTGTTACTAGAGTTTTAAAGGTATTGCTAGAGAGAAAGGATGTCACTGAATAGTGAAACAGGTTCAGATCACCTGGAAGGTAAACAGCCTTGCCCCAGAAACAGCTTCAGATCTGCCTAACAGAAGCTGACACTCTGCAAGGAGAAGTCAGTTCACAAACCAAGTGGGAGATGCTTAACATCTGCTCTAGGGACTGATGGTCAAGTAGACAAAATCAGATGGATCCGGAAGATTCAGATGAGAGTGTTTATAAGCTTGATCTAATGGACACACAGACCTGTGTACCTGAAAACTGTGTGTACTGGGATTTCCCTAGTGGCCCAGTGCTTTAGTTCAGTCACTCAGTCACGTCCAACTCTTTGCTCCCCCTTGGACTACAGCATAACACCAGGCTTTCCTGTCCATCACCGACTCCTGGAGCTTGCTCACACTCGTGTCCATCAAGTTGGTGATGGACTCTGTTCCAGTGCAGGGGTATGGGTTCAGTCCCTGGTTGGGAAACTAAGATCCTGGATTCCGCAGGGTGTGGCCACATTTTTTTTAAGAAATTAAAAAGAAAACCTCAAGCACACACGGAACAGTGGTGAAAACTGACCATCACCTGGTCCACAAAGCAAGTCATATTTCAAAGCTTCGGCATCGTACAAAGTGTGTTATTGGGCCATAAAACAGTTTTAAAATTCCAGAGGTAACTGTTAAAGTTACATGTTTGGAAGTTTAAAAACACACTTCTAAATTACCTGTCAAAGAATCCTCATAGATGTGAGAGACTGTTTAGGATTGGAAGATAACGGAAGTGGTGTGCATTAACATTTGTGGGCCTCAGCTGAGACAGTGCCAAAAGCACTTTATAGCCGCAAAGCTGTGCTTATGTGTATCCTTGGTTTTAAGTGTTAGCAGGTGAGTCCATCATGCGGCACAATTTTCTGCTTGACCTAGAGCCTCACTCCTGGGCTCTGTTGACCCGCTCTGCCCCAGGCAGTTGCTCCCAAATTAATGTCCACACGTTGCAGTCAGGAGAGTTGGGAGAGTGTAGCCCCCTGTGGGAGTTGAAGGAGCATCTCCCAAGGCCTGGTGGGTATGTGTCATTGGGTATTCCGCTCCTTCCTCTGAAGCCTGGAAGGCCAGGAACCACGCCCCTCCACCCTAGAGTGCTGCTGTGGCCTAGTGTCATGTAGCTCGTGTGCAAAGCGAGCAAATGGTGCGCTTTGGCGGCAGGTAGCATCAAGCAGCCCTGGACAATAGGAGTTAGAGGGAAGGAAGGGTGAGGAGGTATGGAGCATCCACCTGGTGGGAGACCGTCTGTGTCCAAGTATAGAACAACGCTGCAGCCGCCCTGGGCTGGGCCGCCACGCTCCTGTCTGACCCAGGGCTGGAAGCTGGTGGTGCACAGAAGCAAGGACGTGCCACACAGGACTCAGGGCAACAGAAGTATCTCACTTGCAGGGAAGAGAACATTACTGGTTGAGTCTAGGAAGCTTGATGCCAACTTCTTGGGTGCTGTGTGCCTCGAGTGCAGAAAGTGAAATGCAGAAAACTTCCAACAGGCCTCACATCTCATATTTTCAGGACCAAGTGACAAGAGTCTCAGAAGGCCCCCTTCCTGGTCTATCCAGTGAGTAGGATAAAAGTAACCCCTAACAGGACACATTCATGGACTGTGGCTCACGAGGATCTGGGTTCCAACAGTCCCGCAAAGATGGTACTCTTAGTCCACTGGCCCTCCTCGGGTGAAGCTGGGAAGAAGGCTCCCAGCCAGCCTTTCCTTCTGCTTGGGTGCTCCAGGACTTGAGTGAACTCGTGGTTAGAAATTCAGTGAGGGGCTGTAAGCAATTGAGTAGCTCAGTGAAGCTCTTGTTCACCAGAGCTGCCGTCCAGGTGCAGAGGGCAGAGACCTGTCTCCAGACCCCCATGGGCTGGCTCGTTTGGGTCATTGCACTGAGCACTAGCTTGGCCAACAGTTGAGGAACCTCACACAACCATGTCACAACATGTTCCCTGCTGCCCTCAGGTCCCCGGTCTGCACTGCCCCGGGAGCTTGGTTCTACCCCTGTGTCTCCCACGGCATTCCATCCAGCCTTCAAAGAGCCACTGTGGTGCCTCTCTGGTGCTTTTCCCAGGACCTTGGGAGAGGAGGAGTCTTCTATAGGCTCCCCAGCCTATGAGGTGGATGAGCAGGTAACACAGTTAAGACCCTCCAACAAGCCTGGCCCTCTACTGAGAGTTCTTAGCTCTTGTAAGTTATTCCTAGGGATTTCTGTAAAGTTCACTTAATCTTAGCTTGGGCCACTGTGGGTTCCAGGTTTTGGCTGAGCACCAAAGGAAGTAATGGGAACTTTTCCGGTTCCCTAGTCAGCCCACTAGACCTTGCTTCTGGAAGGAACCATATCTGGAACTGCACCACTCCTTTCTTGGCCAAGCACTTCTAGAATTAGTTCCCACATAGTTACGTGATTTTTTTTTTTTCCAAACTTTTTTTTCTTTTCTTTTTTTTAAGGGAGTGCTTCTCCCTTTAAAAAAAAAAAAAAAAGTTTATTTCTTTTTGGCTGTGTTGGGTCTTCATTACTGCTCAGGCTTTTCTCTAGTTGTGAATGGGGGCTCCTCTCTAAATAAATGGGCTTTATTTCAGTGGCCTCTCGTGCAGCACAGGCTCAGTAGTTGGGAGACACGGACTTAGTTGCTCTTTGCCATGTGGGATCCTCCCGGATCAGGGATTGAACCCGTGTCGTCTGCACTGGCTGGCAGATTACCACTGAGCCACCAGGGAAGCCCCTCAGACTCTTCTGACTTTGACTTTGTAATTGACCACATGGGTCCTGCTGAGATCTCTCATATATCAGTCTAGAGACAAGGTGAGATGGGGGTGAAATGGAGGAGACTGGTTTCACCTTGGAAGTGATGCCTCAGATGAGTTTTTAGATATGGCAGGGACTGATTTCTCAAGGTGGTCCTCGGTAGGTTGGATATTCAGGGTACCGGAGGTACCCAAAATTGTCCAAATACCCCAGTCTCAATTCCCAGGACTGATGAGTGCTCCAGCTCTCCCATGAGAGATCTGGTAAGGTTGTGAATTCACCTGTTGGTAGGATTTGCTAGTGAACTAGCAAAACTTCAGTTTTCTGTTAATTCAGTCTTGGCAGTTGCAAACTCAGAGATTCTTCTACAAAGTAAGAGAAAGTTCCTGATTCTCAGCTCTTGCCTTGACCTAAAACTTTAGGACTTTGAGCCTGTCGTTGTCTATTGACTACCCAGCACTGTTAAGGGAGACCTCCCCATCCCCAGTCGCCTTGAGTAGTCCTTGAGTTTCTCAAGTCTTACTGTTTTTAAGGTGGTGTCAGCTAGAACTTTTCCGGTTCCCTAGTCAGCCCACTAGACCTTGCTTCTGGAAGGAACCATATCTGGAACTGCACCACTCCTTTCTTGGCCAAGCACTTCTAGAATTAGTTCTCACATAGTTACGTGATTTTTTTTTTCCAAACTTTTTTTTCTTTTCTTTTTTTTAAGGGAGTGCTTCTCCCTAAAAAAAAAAAAAAAGTTGATTTCTTTTTGGCTGTGTTGGGTCTTCATTTTGTCTCTGGTGTCCACATCTCCAGATAAGTGTTTTGTAGCTGTGTACCAGTACATCCAGGGTCCCCTCCCTTGGTGCTGTCTAGATGGCTACCCTCTGCTAAAATCATAGGCTTCCCAGGTGGCGCTAGTGGTAAGGAACCCACGTGCCAATGCAGAAGACATAAGAAATGTGGCTTCAGTCCCTAGGTTGGGAAGATCCCCTGTAGAGGGCATGGCAACCCACTCCAGTATTCTTGCCTGGAGAATCCCACGGACAGAGGAGCCTGGTGGGCTACAGCCCATAGGGTTGCTAAGGGTCAGTACGACAGAAGCGCCTTCGCATACACAGCTAAAATCCAGCCAGATAACAAATCCCAGGTTTTCCCTGACTCATCCATGACAGGTCATGTTGTGTTGTGTTCACAAAAGTGCTTTTTAACAAAACGTAGTTAAAAGCCACGCTGATGACTGGATATGTCTTAGCAACTAGGAATAGAGGAAAGTGTCCTCAACTGGGTAAAAGTTTACCAAAAGTGTAAAAATACCATCATATTTAATACCGTCATCAGAGTTTTCTTGCTAAGATGAAGAACAAGGCAAGAATGTCTCTTCTCATAGCTGCTTTTCAGTGTCACACTGGAAGTCCTAGCACATGCAATAAGACAAGAAAAATAAAACATGCAGATTGGGAAGGAAGAAGTCAAACTGTCTTTGCAAATTACATGATCATCTATATAAACATCCAAAAGATGACAAAACCTGAAACGCATAAGTGACTATATCAGGGTTGCGGGGTACAAAGTAAACATGTAAAAGTCAGCCGCTTTCCTGTATACCAGTAATGAACAAGTGGACTTTAAAATCAATAACATTATCATTTACACTGTGAAAATCAATATAAGCATTCCTCAGATATATTGCCATTTATTGCAATATCCAGATATTGCATAGACCACCACAATAAAGTGAATATTGCAATAAAGTCACACCTTTTTCTTTTGTTTCCCAGAGCATATAAAAGTTATGTTTACACTATATTGTGGTCAGTTATTAAGTGTGCAATAACATTATGTCTAAAAAAAATGCACATACCCACACCTTAATTTTTAAAATATTAGCAAAAAATGCTACCCGTCATCTGAACCTGCAGTGAGTTGTATTAAAATCAAAGATCACAGATCACTGTAACAAATACAATAACAGTATAAAGTTTTCTTTCAAGATTGTGAGAGGTGCAAAACGGGACATAGAGGCGTGAAGTAAGGGAACGCTGCTGGGAACATGGTGCTGACGGACGCTTGACGCGCCAGCCTTCAGTTTTTAAGGAAGCAGTGTCCTTGACGTGGAGTAAGGTAAAGTGCAGGAAGAGGTGTGCCTGTAAAGGGCGATCTCGCTGACACGGAACTGGAAGGACAGAAGCAGGAGCTCTCATGCACATATCACTCAATACAGTGTCAGTAGGAGCTGGGCCTTGCCTCTCAGGCAGGAATGACCCCACTACTGCCAACAGGAGGGAGAGAGAATTTCTCCTTGCCTGGTGGTAGCTCAATGTCAGGCTGTCACAACTCAGCTGATGAAAATCCACTGTACGTCAAGTCCCAGTTTACTCCAATGGACATATAATTTTTAGTAGCCCTTTCCAACTTCCCCTTCTGCTCTATAAAAGAGTTTCCTTGCAACTTCCATGGTGGCCTGGTGGTAAAGAGTCTACCTTGCAATGCAGGGTATGTGGGTTCAAACATTGGTCAGGGAACTAAGATCCCATATGCCATAGGGCACCCTAGTCCACAAGGAAGAGCTGCTGAGCCCGTGCACCACAACTAGAGAGTCCATGCACTGCCAGGAGAAGGTCCCATATGACACAGGATCCTATATGCTGCAGTGAAGACCTGATGCAGCCAATAACTGTTTGAAAAGTCTCCTTTACTGGACTTGCATGCGGTCCACCATAGTTGCATGTCCTGAATTGCAATTATTTGCTGCTCCTGAATAGGCCTTTTTTTTGTTGGTGGTGGTGGTGAAATAACTGATTGTCACTAACACACCTGTTAAAGTGAAGTCGCTCAGTCATGTCTGACTCTTTGTGACCCCATGGACTGTAGCCTATCAGGCTCCTCTGTCCATGGGATTTTCCAGGCAAGAGTGCTGGAGTGGACTGTCATTTCCTTCTCCAGGGGATCTTCCTGACCCAGGGATCGAACCTGGGTCTCCTGGATTGCAGGCAGATGCTTTACCGTCTGAGCCACCAGGGGAGCCCTGACACACCTGTTAGAAATGGCCAGAATGCAGAACACTTGACAACATTGAATTCTGGTGAAGATATGGAGCAGTACAGTTTCATTCACTGCCAGAATGCAAAATGATATAGCTGTGTTAAAAAAAAAAAAAAAACACTGGCAGTTTCTTACAAAATGAAACAAATTCTTACCGTATGACCCAGCAATCATACTCCTCAGTATTCACCCAAATAAAGTGAAAATTTATGTCCATACAAAATCCTGCAGAAGGATGTTTATAACAGCCTTATTTACAATTGCCAAAACTTAGAAGCAATCAAGATGTCCTTCAGAGCAACCTAGATGTCCATTGACAGATGAGTAGAGAAAAAAATTGTGGTACATATATATAATGGAATATTACTCAACTATAAAAAAGAGTATATTCGAGTCAATCCTAAAGAGGTGGATGAACCTAGAGCCTATTATGCAGAATGAAGTAGGTCAGAAGTTCAGTCACTTAGTCGTGTCTGACTCTTGGGACCCCATGGACTGCAGCACTCCAGGCTTCCCTGTCCATCACCAACTCCCAGAGCTTGCTCAAATTCATGTCCACTGAGTCAGTAATGCCATCCAAACATCTTATCCTCTGTCGGCCCCTTCTCTTCCTGCCTTCAATGTTTCCCAGCATCAGGGTCTTTTCCAATGAATCAGTTCTTCACATCAGGTGGCCAAAGCATTGTGGCTTCAGCATCAGTCCTTCCAATGATTATTCAGGACTGATTTCCTTTATGATGGACTGGTTTGATCTCCTTGCAGTCCAAGGGACTCTCAAGAGTCTTCTCCAACACCACAGTTCAAAAGCATCAATTCTTTGGTGGTCAGCTTTCTTTATAGTCCAACTCTCACATCCATACATGACTACTGGAAAAACCATAGCTTTGAGTAGACGGACCTTTGTTGGCAAAGTAATGTCTCCGCTTTTGAATATGCTGTCTAGGTTGGTCATAGCTTTTCTTCCAAGGAGCAAGCATCTTTTAATTTCATGGCTGCAGTCACCATCTGCAGTGATTTTGGAGCTCCAAAAATAAAGTCTCTCACTGTTTCCCCGTCTATTTGCTGTGAAGTGATGGACCAGATGCCATGATCTTAGTTTTCTGAATGTTGAGTTTTAAGCCAACTTTTTCACTCTCCTCTTTCACTTTCATCAAGAGGCTCTTTAGTTCTTCCTCACTTTCTGTCATAGGGTGGTGTCATCTGTATATCTGAGGTTATTGGTATTTCTCCTGGCAATCTTGATCCCAGCTTGTGCTTCATCCAGCCCAGCATTTCTCATGATGCACTCTGTGAAAGTTAAATAAATTAAATAAGCAGGGTGACAATATACAGCCTTGATGTGCTCCTTTCCAGATTTGGAACCAGTCTATTGTTCCATTTCCAGTTCTAACTGTTGCTTCTTGACCAGCATACAGATTTCTCAGGAGGCAGGTAAGGTGGTCTGATATTCCCAAGTCTTTAAGAATTTTCCACAGTTTGTTGTGATTCACACAACTATAAAAAAGAATGTATTCAAGTCAGTCCTAATGAGGTGGATGAACGTAGAGCCTATTACACAGCGTGAAGTAAGTCAGAAAGACAAATACTGTGTATTAACACATGTGTATGGAATCTAGAAAGATGGTATTGAGGAACCTATTTGCAGGGCAGCAATGGAGATGCAGACATAGAGAGCAGACTTGTGGACACAGTAGGGGAAGGAGGCGGGGATGAGCTGAGAGAGTAGCATTGAAACATATACATTACCATATGGAAGACAGATAGCAAGTGGGAGTTTGCTGTGTGACCCAGGGAGGTCAACTTGACACCCTGTGGCAACCTAGAGGAGCAGGGTGGGGTGTGCGATGGGAGGGGCGCTCACAAGGGAGGGGACATATGTATACTTGTGACTGATTCATGTCGATGTATGGCAGAAAGCAACACAATATTGGAAAGCAATTACCGTCCAAAAAAAAAAAGACATCCTTCAGGAGACCAATAAATAAATGTTGGTCCATTCAGACCAACATGAATACATAATATTAAGTGAAAGAACCCAATCTGAAAAGGCTACAAAGTGATTGATTCCAGCTGTTTATGACAGTCTGGAAAAGGCAAAACCATGCAGACAGTAGAAAGATCAGTGGTTGCCAGGGAGTAAGGGGAGGTGGAGGGGCGAAAAGGTGGAGCACAGAGGATGTTTAGGGCACTGAAACGATTCTGCACAATCCTGTGATGGAGGGCACACGCCATTATACATGTGTCAAAACCCATCGGATGCACAGGGGCTTCCCTGGCAGCTCAGATGGCCAAGAGTCCACCTGCAATGTGTGAGGCCAGGGTTTGATCCCTGGGTCAGGAAGAGCCCCTGGAAGAGGGAATGGATACCCATTCCAGAATTCTTGACTGGAGAATGCCATGGGCAGAGGAGCCTGGCAGGCTACAGTCCTTGGGGTCACAAAGAGTCAGGCACGACTGAGTGACTAATGCTTTCACTTTTCACTTTTGAAGAATGTACAGCACCAAGAGTGAATCCTAATGTGAACTGGACCTTGGGTGATAATGACGTGTCAGTGTAGGCTCATTGATCCTCACCTGTGGTGCAGGATGTTGGTAGTGGGGAAGGCCGTGTGTGGGAGACAAGAGGTTTTATGGGAACTGTTTGCACTCAATTTTGCCGTGAACCTAAAACTGCTCTTAAAAAAAAAATTTAGGGACTTCCCTGGCAGTCCAGTGGTTAAGCCTTCATGCCTCCACTGCAAGGGGTGTGGTTTCAGTCCCTGGTCAGTGAACTAAGATCCCACATGTTGCTTGCCATGGCCAAAAAAGTAGTAATAATAAAGTTTATTAGTTGAAAAAACAGAGTGATCATTGAAACTGAACGCTTTTCCCTGGAAGTGTGGTGTATCACTTCTGGTCACACTTCACTGCCCAAAGCAAGTCACATGGCTACAGTTCTTCCCAGGGCCTGGAAAGAGAGAGCAAGGATGTTCTTAGGAGCTCTGATGCCTCCTGAGCAAGTGTCACCTGCCGCCACTCTTGGCACAAATGTTTATGTCAATCAGGACTCTTAGGTGCAATTAATTGTATTAATTTAAGCAGAAAGGGGATTTATTAAAAAAGATATTAGGGCATGTCCAACTTGAAGATTCCTCTAGTCTCCTTTCAGAAAGTACCACAGAGCAACTCGGAGAGGAAAAAAAAAAAAAACAGAAACCACCTCCTAGAGTTAACTAACGATGCATTTAATGTCTTGGACCATACAGAAGTGGACAAGGCGTGGGAAATAGTAGAGGGGCGTCAGGAGAGCCAAATGAAGGGAGCAGGGGTTGTGCTTGGCTCCAAAGCTCTGGAAGCACTGGTGAGCCCCCTTCTCCAAGGTGCAAACCCAAAATCCTGCTCTGGCAATGAGGACAGCATGGGCGATGCAGCAGCCAGAGCCTGCGTGGAGCTCTGCTTCTGAGAAGCAGAGGGCCGGGCGTTGAATGAAGACCTACATGATGAGGTTTATTTGCAGGACTGTGTTGGAGGCTGGGGTTAGAGAGTCGATGCACTGGGAACAGCCTTAAAGCTTCCTTTTCTCTCTGACTCAGCGAAGTAAAGGCTAAAGGAACTGACACATCACGGAAATCCTTATTGCCCTTAATTATGATCTTGTTCCCTCCCACAAGGACACTTGTGCAACTGTCTATGCCAGGAAATACCTTACGTGTGGATGAGTTTCAAAATGGGGAATAGCAGAGGATCTATGTAATAACCTTACAGGATTAAAAGGAAGAAAGGAAAAGGTGAAACTTGTGGAAAATGAAGAAGCCACACCAAAAAAATTTGTAAAACAGATGGACTTCTGTCTGATATTTCTCCATGAATTTTCAAAAAATTAAGCAATCTCCTTAAAGCACAAAACAGAAAAATATGAGCTTATGGAGGAAATAGTCAACAGAAGGGTTTAAAAATCTAAGTGAGACAAACTCAGTGGAAAAAATTCATCACAGAAATTAAGTAAAATTAGAATTAGCATATGAAAGGATGGCTGGCTGTGTTGTGTTCGTTGCTCAGTTGTGTCTGACTCTTTGTGACCCCAGCAGCTCTAGCCCACCAGGCTCCTCTGTCCATGGGATTCTCCAGGCAAGAACACTGGAGTGTGTAGCCATTCCCTTCTCCAGAGGTTCTTCCTGACCCAGGGATAGAACCCGGGTCTCCCACATCACAGGCAGATTCTTCACCATCTGAGCCACCAGGGAAGCCCATATGAAAGAATGCTGCTGCTAAGTCGCTTCAGTCATGTCCAACTCTGCGACCCCAGAGATGGCAGCCCACCAGGATCCCCCGTCCCTGGGATTCTCCAGGCAAGAGTACTGGAGTGGGGTGCCATTGCCTTCTCCATATGAAAGAATAAACCCTCCTAAAAACACTGTAAGGGACATGGGGGGAAAAGTCATGATTATAGGAGTCCCAGAAGAAGCAGGCAGGAAGAAAGAGGCTGAGAGCATATTTGAAGACATAATAGCTGAAAATTCCCCTAACCTGGGAATGGAGGCAGACATCCCGTCCAGGAAGCAAAGGCAATCTCAAAGGGAATCAACCCAAAGAGGGTCACACCAAGACACACTGTAATTAAAAGGGCAAAGATTAAAGATAAGGAGAGAATGCTGTAATCAACAGGGAAAAGTAACATACAAGGTAACTCCCATTAAGCAAACTTTTCAGCAGAAACTCTAAGCCAGAAGAGAGTGAGTGGCATGATTTACCTCAAGTGATGAAAAGGAATAACCTACAACCAAGAAGACTCAGCAAGGCTTTTATTCACATTCATGGAAAGATCGAAAGTTTTACAGACAAAAACTAAAAGAGGTCAGCACCATCAAACCAGCTTTACAAGAAGTGTTAGAAGAACCTGTCCAAGTTGAAAAGAGAAGGCCACAGCTAGAGCTCCTTGGTAAAGGCAAACATGTCAACCATAGTAGGGAGGTTAAAAGGTCATCTATATCCAAAATAAGTAGTTAAGGGATACACACACACACACACACAGATGTCAAAAACTAAATGTCGAGGGTGGTGTGGTAAAAACGAAGGGTTGTTAAAATGCTGGGAAGGTCATGTTCAACATCCCTTAAGCTAGGCTTCAGCAGTATGTGAACCAAGAACTTCCAGATGTTCAAGCTGGTTTAGAAAAGGCAGGGGAACCAGAGATCAAATTGCCAACATCTGTTGGATCATAGAGAAAGCAAGGGGATTTCCAGGAAAACACTTACTTCTGCTTCACTGACTACATGAAAGCCTTTGACTGTGTGGATCACAAGAAACTGTGGAAAATTCTTAAAGTGGTGGGAATACCAGACCACCTTACCTGCCTCCTGAGAAACCTGTATGCAGAACAAGAAGCAACAATTAGAACTGGATATGGAACAACAACTGGTTCAAAATTGGGAAAGGATTACATCAAGGCTGTATATTGGAACCCTGCCTGTTTAACTTATATGCAGGGTACATCATGCAAAATGCCAGACTAGACCACTCACAAGCTGGAATCAAGATTGCCGGGAGAAATCAACAACCTCAGATATGCAGATGATACCACTCTAATGGCAAAAAGCAAAGAGGAACTAAAGAGCTTCTTGATGAGAATTAAAGAGGAGAGTGAAAAAGCTGGCTTAAAATTCAACATTCAAAAAACTAAGATCATGACATCCAGCCCCATCACTTCATGGCAAACAGAAAGAGAAAACATGGAGCAGTCACAGATTTCCTTCTCCTGGCTCCAGAATCGCTGAGACAGTGACTGCAGCCATGAAATTAAAAGCGCTTGCTCCTTGGAAGGAAAGCTGTGACAAACCTAGACAGGGTATTAAAAGACAGAGGTGTCACTTTGCCAACAAAAGTCTATATAGACAAAGCTATGTTCTTTCCAGTAGTCACATACAGATATGCGAGTTGGATCACAAAGAAGGCTGAGCCCTGACAGATTGATGCTTTTGAACTGTGGTGCTGGAGGAGACTCTTGAGTGTCCCTTGGACAGCGAGAAGATCAAATCAGTTAATCCTAAAGGAAAGCAACCCTGAATATTCACTGGAAGGATTGATGCTGAAGCTCCAATACTTTGCCCACCTGATGCAAAGAGCTGACTGATTGGAAAAGACCCTGATGCTGGGAAAGACTGAAGGCAGGAGGAGAAGGGGACGACAGAGGATGAGATGGTTAGATGGCATCACCGACTCAACAGACATGAGTTTGCGCAAGCTCTGGGAGATAGTGAAGGACAGGGGAGCCTGGTGTGCTGCAGTCCATGGGGCACAAAGAATTGGACAGGACTTAGTCACTGAACAACAACTGCAAGAACAAACGCGTGTGTGTGTGCGTGTGTGTGTGTGTGTGTGTGTGTGCGTGTATGTAAATGGGGGAATGTAGTAAATAACTCTGAATACCTTTTGATGGTGGCGTGTTGATGAGACTACAAAATGGCGAAGCAGGACGTGCTCTCATCTTCTGCGAGAATTCCAAAATTACAACTCGCTGCTGAACAACCGTTGACAGGAGAATGTTAGATCCCATCAAAAAAAGATACCCCACGTCCAAGGGCAAAGGAGAAGCCCCAGCAAGACAGTAGGAGGGGCAAAATCGCATTTAGAATCAAACCCCATACCTGCCAGAGATGCTCAGAGGGCTTAGACAAACCTTGTGGGCACCAGGAGCCCACAGAGACTGAGCCAGAACTGTGTTTGAGTATCTCCTGTGGGGGTACAGGCCAGCAGTGGCCTGCCACACGGGCAGGGGCTCTGGGTGCAGCAGACCTGGGTATGGCACAAGCCCTCTTGGAGGAGGTCACCATTAACCTCACCACAGAGCCATCAGAACTTACCCAGGACTGGGAAACAGACTCTGGGAGGGCACAAACAGAACCCTGCACACCAGGACCCAAGAGAAAGGAGCTGTGACCCCACAAGAGACTGCCCCAGACTTGCCCGGGAGTGTCCTGGAGTCTCTGGCGGAGGCGTGGGTTGGCGGTGGCCTGCTGCAGGGTCGGGGGCACTGACTGTAGCAGTGCATCATGGACCTTCTGAAGGAGGTCGCCATTATCTTCATCACCTCCACCATAGTTTGGCCTCAGGTCAAACAACAGGGAGGGAACACAGCCCCTTCCATCAACAGATCAGATCAGATCAGTCACTCAATCGTGTCCGACTCTTTTCGATCCCATGAATTGTAGCACGCCAGGCCACCCTGCCCATCACCAACTCCCGGAGTTCACTCAGACTCACGTCCATCGAGTCAGTGATGCCATCCAGCCATCTCATCCTCTGTCGTCCCCTTCTCCTCCTGCCCCCAATCCCTCCCAGCATCAGAGTCTTTTCTAATGAGTCAACTTTTCACATGAGGTGGCCGAAGGACTGGAGTTTGAACTTTAGCATCATTCCTTCCAAAGAAATCCCAGGGCTGATCTCCTTCCAAATGCACTGGTTGGATCTCCTTGCAGTCCAAGGGACTCTCAAGAGTCTTCTCCAACACCACAGTTCAAAAGCATCAATTCTTTAGCACTCAGCCTTCTTCACAGACTCTCACATCCATACATGACCACAGGAAAAACCATAGCCTTGACTAGACGGACCTTTGTTGGCAAAGTAATGTCTCTGCTTTTCAATATGCTATCTACGTTGGTCATAACTTTCCTTCCAAGGAGTAAGCGTCTTTTAATTTCATGGCTGCAGTCACCATCTGCAGTGATTTTCGAGCCCAGAAAAATAAACTCTGACACTGTTTCCACTGTTTCCCCATCTATTTGCCATGAAGTGATGGGACCAGATGCCATGATCTACGTTTTCTGAATGTTGAGCTTTAAGCCAACTTTTTCACTCTCCACTTTCACTTTCATCAAGAGGCTTGTGAATTCCTCTTCAATTTCTGCCATAAGGGTGGTGTCATCTGCATATCTGAGGTTATTGATATTTCTCCCGGCAATCTTGATTCCAGCTTGTGTTTCTTCCAGTCCAGCATGTCTCATGATGTACTCTGCATAGAAGTTAAACAAGCAGGGTGACAATATACAGCCTTGACGTACTCCTTTTCCTATTTGGAACCAGTCTGTTGTTCCATGTCCAGTTCTAACTGTTGCTTCCTGACCTGCATACACATTTCTCAAGAGACAGATCAGGTGGTCTGGTATTCCCATCTCTTTCAGAATTTTCCAGTTTATTGTGATCCACACAGTCAAAGGCTTTGGCATAGTCAATAAAGCAGAAATAGATGCTTTTCTGGAACTCTCTTGCTTTTTCCATGATCCAGCGGATGTTGGCAATTTGATCTCTGGTTCCTCTGCCTTTTCCAAAACCAGCTTGAACATCAGGAAGTTCACGGATCACATATTGCTGAAGCCTGGCTTGGAGAATTTTGAGCATTACTTTACTAGCATGTGAGATAAGTGCAATTGTGCAGTAGTTTGAGCATTCTTTGGCATTGCCTTTCTTTGGGATTGGAATGAAAACTGACCTTTTCCAGTCCTGTGGCCACTGCTGAATTTTCCAAATTTGCTGGCATATTGAGTGCAGCACTTTCACAGCATCACCTTTCAGGATTTGAAGTAGCTCCACTGGAATTCCATCACCTCCACTAGCTTTGTTCGTAGTGATGCTTTCTAAGGCCCACTTGACTTCACATTCCAGGATGTCTGGCTCTAGGTCAGTGATCACACCATCGTGATTATCTGGGTTGTGAAGATCTTTTTTGTACAGTTCTTCTGTGTATTCTTGCCATCTCTTCTTAATATCTTCTGCTTCTGTTAGGTCCATACCATTTCTGTCCTTTATCGAGCCCATCTTTGCATGAAATGTTCCTTTGGTATCTCTGATTTTCTTGAAGAGATCCCTAGTCTTTCCCATTCTGTTGTTTTCCTCTATTTCTTTGCATTGATCGATGAAAAAGGCTTTCTTATCTCTTCTTGCTATTCTTTGGAACTTTGCATTCAGATGTTTATATCTTTCCTTTTCTCCTTTGCTTTTCACTTCTCTTCTTTTCACAGCTATTTGTAAGGCCTCGCCAGACAGCCATTTTGCTTTTTTGCATTTCTTTTCCATGGGGATGGTCTTGATTCCTGTCTCCTGTACAATGTCACGAACCTCATTCCATAGTTCATCAGGCACTCTATCTATCAGATCTAGGCCCTTAAATCTATTTCTCACTTCCACTGTATAATCATTAGGGATTTGATTTAGGTCATACCTGAATGGTCTAGTGGTTTTCCCTACTTTCTTCAATTTCAGTCTGAATTTGGCAATAAGGAGTTCATGGTCTGAGCCACAGTCAGCTTCTGGTCTTGTTTTTGCTGACTGTATAGAGCTTCTCCATCTTTGGCTGCAAAGAATATAACCAATCTGATTTCAATATTGACCATCTGGTGATGTCCATGTGTAGAGTCTTCTCTTGTGTTGTTGGGAGAGGATGTTTGTTATGACCAGTGCATTTTCTTGGCAAAACTCTATTAGTCTTTGCCCTGCTTCATTCCATATTCCAAGGCCAAATTTGCCTGTTACCCCAGGTGTTTCTTGACTTCCTACTTTTGCATTCCAGTCCCCTATAATGAAAAGGACATCTTTTTTGGGTGTTAGTTCTAAAAGGTCTCGTAGGTCTTCATAGAACCGTTCAGCTTCTTTAGCATTACTGGTTGGGGCATAGAATTGGATTACTGTGATATTGAATGGTTTGCCTTGGAAACGAACAGAGATCATTCTGTCGTTTTTGAGATTGCACCCAAGTACTGCATTTCGGACTCTTTTGTTGACCATGATGGCTACTCCATTTCTTCTGAGGGATTCCTGCCCGCAGTAGTAGATATAATGGTCATCTGAGTTAAATCCACCCATTCCAGTCCATTTCAGTTCTCTGATTCCTAGAATGTCGACATTCACTCTTGCCATCTCTTGTTTGAGCACTTCCAATTTGCCTTGATTCATGGACCTGACATTCCAGGTGCCTATGCAATATTGCTCTTTACAGCATCGGACCTTGCTTCTATCACCAGTCACATCCACAGCTGGGTATTCTTTTTGCTTTGGCTCCATCCCTTCATTCTTTCTGGAGTTATTTCTCCACTGATCCCCAGTAGCATATTGGGCACCTACTGACCTTGGGGAGTTGTTCTTTCAGTATCCTATCATTTTGCTTTTTCATACTGTTCATGGGGTTCTCAAGGCAAGAATACTGAAGTGGTTTGCCAGTCCCTTCTCCAGTGGACCACATTCTGTCAACAGAAAACCAGATTAAAGATTTACTGAGCATGGCCCGGCCCATTAGAACAAGACCCAGTTTCCCCCTCAGTCAGTCTCTCCCATCAGGAAGCTTCCATAAGCCTCTTATCCTTCTCCATCAGAGGGCAGACAGACTGAAAACCACAATCACAGAAAACTAACCAAACTGATCACATGAACCACAGCCTTGTGATTTCATTGAAACTGGGCCATGCCGTGTAGGGCCACCCAAGACAGACGGGTCACGGTGGAGAATTCTGACAAAATATGGTCCATTGGAGAAGGGAATGGCAAACCACTCCACTATTCTTGCCTTGAGAACCCCATGAACAGTATGAAAAGGCGAAAAGACAGGACACTGAAAGATAAACTCGTCACATCGGGAGGTGCCCAATATGCTCCTGGAGATCAGTGGAGAAATAACTCCAGAAAGAATGAAGAGACAGAGCCAAAGCAAAAACAACACCCAGCTGTGGATGTGACTTGATGGAAGTAAAGTCTGATGCTGTAAAGAGCAATATTGCATAGGAACCTGGAATGTTAGATCCATGAATCAAGATAAATTGGAAGTGGTCAAACAAGAGATGGCAAGAGTGAATATCGACATTCTAGGAATCAGCAAACTAAAATGGACTGGAATGGGTGAATTTAACTCAAATGATCATTATATCTACTACTGTGGGCAAGAATCCCTTACAAGAAATGGAGTAGCCATCATAGTCAACAAAAGAGTCCAAAATGCAGTACTTGGATGCAATCTCAAAAACGACAGAATGATCTCTGTTCATTTCCAAGGCAAACCATTCAATATCACAGTAATCCAAGTCTGTGCCCTGACCAGTAATGCTGAAGAAGCTGAAGTCGAACAGTTCTATGAAGACCTACAAGACCTTCTAGAACTAACACCCCCAAAAAATGTCCTTTTCATTATGGGGGACTGGAATGCAAAAGTAGGAAGTCAAGAGATACCTGGAGTAACAGGCAAATTTGACCTTGGAGTACAAAATGAAGCAGGGCAAAGGCTAACAGAGTTTTGCCAAGGAACGCACTGGTCATAGCAAACACCCTCTTCCAACAACACAAGAGAAGACTCTACACATGGACATCACCAGATGGTCAATATTGAAATCAGATTGATTATATTCTTTGCAGCCAAAGATGGAGAAGCTCTGTACAGTCAGCAAAAACAAGACCGAGAGCTGACTGTGGCTCAAATCATGAACCCCTTATTGACAAATTCAGACTTAAATTGAAGAAAGTAGGGAAAACCACCAGACCATTCAGGTATGATCTAAATCAAATCCCTTATGATTGTACAGTGGAAGTGACAAATAGATTCAAGGGATTACATCTGATAGTGCCTGAAGAACTATGGCCGGAGGTTTGTGACACTATACAGGAGGCAGTGATCAAGACCATCCCCAAGAAAAAGAAATGCAAAAAGGCAAAATGCTTGTCTGATGAGGCCTTACAAATAGCTGAGAAAAGAAGAGAAGCAAAGGCAAAGGAGAAAAGGAAAGATATAACCATCTGAATGCAGAGTTCCAAAGAAGAGCAAGGAGAGATAAGAAAGCATTCCTCAGTGATCAGTGCAAAGATAATAGAGAAAAAAAAATAGAATGGGAAAGACTAAAGATGTCTTCAAGAAAATTAAAGATACCAAGGGAACATTTCATGCATAGATGGGCATAATTAAGGACAGAAACGGTATGGACCCAACAGAAGCAGAAGATAGTAAGAAAAGGTGGCAAGAATACACAGAAGAACTATACAAAAAAAAGATCCAGATAACCACGATGGTGTGTGTGATCACTCACCTAGAGCCACACATCCTGGAGTGAGAAGTCAAGTGGGCCTTAGGAAGCATCACTACGAACAAAGCTAGTGGAGGTGATGGAATTCCAGTTGAGCTATTTCAAATTCTGAAAGATGATGCTGTGAAAGTGCTGCACTCAATATGCCAGCAAATTTGAAAAACAGCAGTGGCCACAGGACTGGAAAAGGTCAGTTTTCATTCCAATCCCAAAGAAAGGCAATGCCAAAGAATACTCAAACTACCACACAATTGCACTCATCTCACACGCTAGCAAAGTAATGCTCAAAATTCTCCAAGCCAGGCTTCAGCAGTACATAAACTGACAAGTCACAGATGTTCAAGCTGGATTTAGAAAAGGCAGAGGAACCAGAGATCAAATTGACAACATGGATCATAGAAAAAGCAAGAGAATTTCAGAAAAACATATACTTCTGCTTCATTGACTATACTAAAGTCTTTAACTGTGTGGATCACAACAAACTGTGGAAAATTCTGAAAGAGATGGGAATATCAGACCACCTGACCTGCCTTCTGAGAAATCTGTATGCACGTCAAGAAGCCACAATTAGAACTGGACATGGAACAACAGACTGGTTCCAAACTGGGAAAGGAGTTCAGCAAGGCTGCATATTGTCACCCTGCTTATTTAACTTCTATGCAGAGTACATCATGAGAAATGCTGGGCTCGATGAAGCACAAGCTGGGATCAAGATTGCTGGGAGAAATATCAATAACCTCAGATATGCAGATGACATCACCCTTATGGCAGAAAGAGAAGAGGAACTAAAGACCCTCCTGATGGAAGTCTATCCTAAAGGAAATCAGTCCTGAATATTTGTTGGAAGGACTGATGCTGAAACTGAAACTCCAATACTTTGGACCCCTGATGCGAAGAACTGACTCACCAGAAAAGACCCTGATGCTGGGAAAGATTGAAGGCAGAGGATTGATGGTTGGATGGCATCACAGACTTGATGCACATGAGTTTGAGTAAACCTCTGGAGTTGGTGATGGACAGGGAGGCCTGGCGTGCTGCAGTCCATGGGGTCACAAAGAGTTGGACACGACTGAGCGACTGCACTGAACTGATGCTGTAACTAACTAGACTTATGGCGATCGCTTTGAAATGCATAGAGATTCCAAATCACTATGTTGTGTAATAGGAACTAACTGCGCTGGACGTCAGTTATACGTCAAAAACAAAGAGGCTAATAGAAAGAGAGATCAGACTTGGGTTTGCCGAAGGAAGAGGATGGAGGGCGGCGGGGAAGTGGAGGAAGGCATTGAAAAGGTACAGAGTTCCAGTTCTAAGATAAATACTGGAGATCTGATGCACAACATAATAAATACAATTAACACGGCTGTACGTTATATATGAAAATTGTTACGAGTAAACCCTAATCGTTCTCATCACAAGGAACAATTTTTTCTACTTCTTTAATATTGTATTTATATAAGATGATGGATGTTCAGGAAACTTACTGTGATGATCAGGTCATTATGCTGCACACCTTGGAGTTACACAGTGCTGTGTGTTGATTATATCTCCATTAAACTGGAAGAGAAAATAAAAAAACACCCCAAAATAGATTCATAAAGAAATACGTAGATGCAAGTTATTAAAATATGGATGCAAATTCCAGAAAAATCAGGAACAACATGGAAATGACCTCTGGGGGGTGGGGGGCTTGGGGGTGGAGAACTTTGGAGCAGAATCTGACTATTATTGCTTCTTAACACTGTGAACCTGTTTCAGGCATTTCCCTTATTTAAAAAACATCGAGCAGATCACTAGGTGCAGGGGCGCACGACGGAGAGCTTGTGTCCAGCCAAGGGAGGGGAGGGAGCGAGGCTCGGGCGGGACGTGGGCGGCAAGAGGAGGGGGCAGCAGAGCAGAGGGTGGGGGTCACTGGCTGGAGTGGAGGAGACAAGACAGGGAGTCATGGTGAGCCTGGGGTGCACCAGGAGAAGGGATCGTCCGCTGGGCACAAAGAGAGCGGCACAGATGAAGGCAGCTGGGGAGGGAGGCAGGGACAGGGACAGGCCCGTGAGCAGGCCCTGAGGCTCCTCAGAGGGCGGACGCCTGTGCTGAGGCCCCATGGTCCAAGCGGGTGATTCCACATGCCCACAGCGCTCCTGGAGGCAGGGACGGAGGAGGCAGACATCTGGGGGGACCTAGCTTATGGTGGGGGGAATGGGTCGAGGCCACGACGCTGGGTGGAGGCTGTGGTGCTGGGGAGAGAGAGGGGTGGGGGTCCTTACCCTCCTTTCTCCACCAGGCCTCCGAACCTCCTCCCTCCAACAGCACCTGCCGCGCAGCCAGCTGCAACCCCAGTCGGCTACTACGTGAACCTTTATGCGACATCTTGTGGACACGGCGACAGAATGTGTGCCAGCCTGCCCTCAGGCTCTCATTCTGCAGGGGACACGAAGCGCTTCAGTGGTGTGGGCAGGCCTTCCATGGAGCAGTGCCCGATGCCCGCAGGCCTGGGGAGTCAGGGAGAACCCCGGGGGAGCTGTTCCTAAGGGTGGCCTGGAGGCCAGTCAGAGGGGAGGGGTGCCGGGGCAGGTGTGGAGGTAGGGGAGAGATGAAGGGTTTCTGGGGGGCCACAGGGAGTTTTCTCTGGTGGGCTTCAGGCAGCAGGGGAGCCAAGGTGGGTGAGTGGGGCACGTGGGCGGCACGCCGGATCTGTGGGCCTGTGTTCAAAGCCTTTTCCTCTAAGGTGACCTGGCCGCGTAGGTGCTGGGTGGCTGAGGGGTGTGGAGAGAAAGGAGCGAATGCTGTTTATTCGGCTGAGAAGGAAATGGTCCTGGGTATCGAGACTCTGGAAATAAGGTGCCAGGAGCCCTGGCCAGGGGAGATTGGATTGACCAGACCAGCTTGGGACAAGGCTGGGGCCAACCCCGGGGAGCACGGCCACAGAGCCCAGGGGCAGGGGCCCGGCAGGCCGGGCACAGAGGCAGAGAAGACCCGCAGGATGCCCCCTTTGGTAAGGCAAGGGCGGAAGAAAGTTTGAGGAAAGAGCCAGAGCTGTAGGGAGGTTGTAGCCTGTCTGGATGGGCTCCTTGCCAGCCGGGCTTGAGCAACATCAGCTTTATTTTTCCTTAATTTCCATTGAGTTAGGTTCTGCCCTAACTGCCCTAACCTGTGTGTTAGCATTTGGAACTTCGACCCAATTTGAGTCATTGCCCCATGAGCGTGCCCCGTTCCTATCTCTCCTGGCTGCGTGGTGACCACTGCTCCTTCAGCCACATGGTCGTCCTCGGCCCTGACCTCAGGCTGGGCCTCTGGGGTCCCACGCTCTGTTCCCCAGGCCTCGATCTCAGTGTCCAGCCCCACGGGTACTCTTGCACATGCCCCCAGCAGATGTCCAGCCATCCCAGGCTTGGCGAGCACTGGAAACCCTCCCTCTGCCTCTCCCCACATCCCCCGCCAGACCCATCAAAGCCCAAACTTCTCCTGGTAAGAAAAACCCAGTCCCAGGAACTGGGAGACGTGGTTTCTGGGAAAGCAAATATCCTTATTTATTCATCACGAGCCTGTGGTAGAAAATACAACACAGTCGATTTTTTTAAAAATGTTAAGAGGAAGTTCACATACAACATTAAAAATTTTAAAGTATGCAATTGAGTGGCGCCTAGTCGATTCACAATCCTATGGAGCCATCGTCTGAATTTTGTCCAGAACATTTTCATCGTGCCCTAAAAAGATCCAGGACCCAGCGAACAGTCACTCCCCGTTCCCTCCTAGTCCTCGCCCACCAACCACCAGTCTGGGTTCATCTCTACAGACTCCCCTCTTCTGAGTACTTCTTATAAGTGGAATTACGTGATTGATCTGGGCCCTTGTGTCTCCTTTCTTTAACTGATCACATTGTTTTTTGGGGTCCATCCACGAGGTGGCATGTATCAGTACTTCCTTCTTCTTTATGGCTGAATGACACTCCGTGGTGAGAGTAGACCATTCTGTGTTAACCGTTTATCTGTTGATGGACACTGGGGTTCTTTCTACCTTTTGGCTACTGTGAGCAGCGTTGCTGTGAACGTTTGGGTGCATGTACTGGTCTGTTTTCAATTCCTCTGGGTCTATACCGAGGAGTGGAGTTGCTGGGTCATAGGATAATCCCGCGTTTACATTTTGGGGGAACTGCCAAACTGTTTACCACGGCAACTGCACCACTTTCCATTCCCAGGCAAAGCGTGAGGGTTCCGATGTCTCCACACCTTCACATCACTTGTCATTTTCCTTTTTTTTTTTTTTTGGATTTGGTGTGAAGGGTTGTCTGATTGTGGCTTTGATGTGTGTGCGTGTCCTTGATGGCTGGGGGGCTGAGCATCTCTTCACGTGCTTATTGGCGATGTGCATTTTGAGAATCGTCCATTCTGAAATTGAGTGGTGTTTGCTGCGTTCTAAAGGTTCCTATTTCTGCTTTATTGACTATGCCAAAGCCTTTGACTGTGTGGATCACAATAAACTGTGGAAAATTCTGAAAGAGATGGGAATACCAGACCACCTGATCTGCCTCTTGAGAAATCTGTATGCAGGTCAGGAAGCAACAGTTAGAACTGGACATGGAACAACAGCCTGGTTCCAAATAGGAAAAGGAGTACATCAAGGCTGTATATTGTCACCCTGTTTATTTAACTTATATGCAGAGTACATCATGAGAAACACTGGACTGGAAGAAACACAAGCTGGAATCACGATTGCCGGGAGAAATATCAATAACCTCAGATATGCAGATGACACCACCCTTATGGCAGAGAGTGAAGAAGAACTCACAAGCCTCTTGATGAAAGTGAAAGTGGAGAGTGAAAAAGTTGGCTTAAAGCTCAACATTCAGAAAACGAAGATCATGGCATCCGGTCCCATCACTTCATGGGAAATAGATGGGGAAACAGTGGAAACAGTGTCAGACTTTATTTTTCTGGGCTCCAAAATCACTGCAGATGGTGACTGCAGCCATGAAATTAAAAGACGCTTACTCCTTGGCAGGAAAGTTATGACCAACCTAGATAGCATATTGAAAAGCAGAGACATTACTTTGCCAACAAAGGTCTGTCTAGTCAAGGCTATGGTTTTTCCTGTGGTCATGTATGGATGTGAGAGTTGGACTGTGAAGAAGGCTGAGCACCAAAGAATGGATGCTTTTGAAGTGTGGTGTTGGAGAAGACTCTTGAGAGTCCCTTGGACTGCAAGGAGATCCAACCAGTGCATTCGGAAGGAGATCAGCCCTGGGATTTCTTTGGAAGGAATGATGCTAAAGCTGAAACTCCAGTCCTTTGGCCACCTCATGCGAAGAGTTGACTCATTGGAAAAGACTCTGATGCTGGGAGGGATTGGGGGCAGGAGGGGAAGGGGATGACAGAGGATGAAATGGCTGGATGGCATCACTGACTCGATGGACGTGAGTCTCAGTGAACTCCGGGAGTTGGTGATGGACAGGGAGGCCTGGCGTGCTGCGATTCATGGGGTCGCAAAGAGTCGGACACGACTGAACGACTGATCTGATCTGATCTGATGTGAAAGGTCCCTTACACATTCTAGACACTGGATCCTTATCAGATTTACAGTTTGCAAATACCCGCCCTTCACTGCGTTGCTTTCCCTCTCTCAGTAGTGTTCTCTGATGCACAAGAGTTTCAAACTCAGATGAAGGCCCGCTTCCTTTTTTTTTCTTTTGTTCTTATGCTTCTGGAGTCGTATCTAAGGGTCCATCACTGAATCCAAGTCAAGAAACCTCTGTTTTCCCCTAAGAGCTTTTATTTATAAGTTCCTATATTTAGGCTCACAAAAATTAACTAAAAAGGGATTTAACTTTTGTGTATATGGTATGAGGTAAAGGTGACAGATGATTTTCATTCAACTTTTTAAAAAAATATTTTATTGAAATATAGTTTATTTACAATGTGTTAGTTTCAGGTATACAGGAAAGATTCATATATGCAGCCTTTGTGATTCATATATATATATACACTGAATCTTTAGGATTCGTATGTGTATGTTAGATTCTTTTCTACCGTAGGTTACTATAAGATACTGAGTCGTTCCCTGTGATATACAGTAAGCCCTTGCTGGTTATCTCTTTTATATACAGTAGTGTGTGTATGTTAGCCTCAGACTCCTAATTTATCCCTCTCCCATCCTTTCCCCTTTGGGAACCATAAATTTGTTTTCTATGTCTGTGAGTTTATTTCTGCTTTGTAAAGAACTTCATCTGTATCACTTTTTCAGATTCCACATAGAAGTGAGGTCATATGATATTTGTTCTTCTCTGACTTACTTCGCTTAGTGTGACCATCTCTGGGTCCATCCATTTGCTGCAAATAGCACGACTTCATTGTTTTCCTGTGGCTCCCGCAGCCCCAGCTCGGCAAAGGCTAGGACCTGCCCTTGGGATGCTGGTGCAAGGACCCTCTCCTCCTTCCCCAGTGGCCGGCACCCAGGGATGGAAGCTGGAGAGGAGACAGCGTCCAGGTTGTAGGATGAGCCTGCGAGCCGCTACTCAGGAGGCTGCTCCCCATCCAGCCTGGTTCCCTCGTCCCCCTCCCTCGGCCGGGCGGGCAGGCGGGCAGGCGGGCACCGGCACACGAAGCGTGAGCTGGGGGAGGGGGCAGAGAGAGGGCTGCCGTCTCCTCTGCCCCTCTCTGAGCTGGTGAGCTGGGCCGTGTTGGACTTTTGAATGAGGCCCACCGGCCTGGGGTTCCCGCTCCCCAGATGGACCTCCCCAGGAGACACAGGGACAACTTCACTGAAGCTCCCCTTTACCCCTGAATGCTGGGATTCTCTGGGGCCAGAAGCTTCCCTCCAGAGAGGATGACGGAGCCCAGCGAGTGTCCAGGGCCTCCGGGCTGTTCAGCGTCAGGCGGGTGAGACAACAGGTGTTTGAGAAAAGCAGTCCCCAGGGTGGAGAGACGGCGAAGGGGGCGGGGGGGGGAGAGGCAAGCGGGGGTCCACCACTCGCACCCCTCGCTGGGCTTGAGGGCCAGAGCGCGGGGCAGGGCTTGGCCCTGCGAGCAGGGGGAGCGGCCCCCGGGGCCCCTCTGTGATCTGAGGTGTGGGCAAGTCACTGCCCCCGAGCTACGGGGGCAGCCAGCTTTGGGCATCCAGCCAACAAGTCTGGTTTCCGTCGTGGGACTGACCTGGCTGGCGGCCCTGGGCAGATCTGGGCAAACAGGTGAGCTGCTGAGGTTCCTCCCACCCCGAACGGACAGGCAGGATTGGCCCTGGGGAAGGGGCTGGACCTAAGTCCTCAGCTCTGGCTCTGAGCCTGAGGTCCAAGCTGCCTTCAGCTTCTGCTGCGCTGACCGCAGCCTCCCATCCCCGGCCTCTATCTCCAAGCACCTGGCTTGCAGGTCCTCCCAGGAGCCATGGATCCCAGAGGTGAGTGGGGAGGGCCAAGGGCTCCAGGATCAGGGGTGTGGGCACCTCTCAAGGGATCTGACCATCTGGCCAAGCGTGCCCAGCGGGGTTAGAGCCGGCGGTCCTGAACCAGGAGATGGGTGCAGAGAAGGCTTTATGTGTGTGGTGGGTGGTCGCCGGCAGGAATGGTGATGGCTCTCAGGGAAGTAGGGCTTCTCTGCTGGCTCAGACAGGTAGAGAATCCACCTGCCATGCAGGAGACCGGGGTTCAGTCCCTGGGCAGGAAAGATCCCCTGGAGAAGGGACTGGCTACCCACTCCAGTATTCTTGCCTGGGGAATTCCACGGACAGAGGAGCCTGGACGTGCCCAGGGTGGTGGAGGGTGGAGGGCAGACCCTTGAGGGCAGCTGTCCTGATTCGACAGCCAGGTCTCCCCCAGGTAGAAGCACCCCCAACAGGCGCATCTCCGGAGCTCTCTCTTTCCTCCACTTTGTCTGGGCCCCAGAGGAGGGAGCAGATGGTCACCGAAGGACTTCCTTCTGCTGTGAAGACTGCCCGGTCAAAGGCCCTCCCGGGTCAAAGTCTCTCGAAGTCCCAGTGTGGGAAGTTGGAACCCAGGACATCTGGGGAGTGGGGGGTTGGTGGGGGCGGGGACAGAGCAGGAAGCAGGGAGGGAGTGAGGGAGGGAAGGAGGAGCTGGCCAAGGGGCAAGGAAGCTCTGAAGGCACAGACTGTTTCCTGGATGGCAGAGCCCAGCCCAGCCCCAACCCGAAGCAACGAGCCAGCGTCAACCAAGGCCACCTGTGAGTCTGGGGGTCGAGAGGCAGAGGGGAACGGACCAGAGCGGGCGAGGAGGAGGAAGGGGCCGCGTGCTGCTAGGGTGCTCTATGCCCCCGGGGTGGGGGTGGAGGCTCAGCCTGGCCCTCTCCTGCCCCGCCCTGTGGCTTCCTGGCAACCACTCCTCTCTCTTCTGGGAACCGCCTGCTCTCATCCCCACCCTCCTAAGCCCTGGGTGGGCCCGCCCAGCCCCTGTGACTGCTCATGCAAAACCCAGTCTCTACGGGCAAGGGGACTGCCGGGCACCTGGACTCCTCAGGACCCCCGCACGGGGCCATTCATGTGCCCCCTTCACAGAGCCCAGCTCAGTGAGCACCCACAGTGCGAGGCAGGATAGTGGGGCGCTGGTGTGCAACCCAAGCTCCAGCTGGGGGTGGGGGGCGGGGCACCCTGTAGCCGGGGGCCACTCCTGGGGGCAGGCCAGGACACTGGGACCTGACTCTTGTATGCGTGTGTCCCGGGCCGACCCAGGCACTGTTCATTCACCTCATCTGGGGCCGGTTGCAATGAACCTGCCAGAGCAGCGGTCCGAGGCATGAATGGGAAAACCCGCTCTGTGGGTCCCCTTCTCCCGGGGACTAACCAGGGCTGCGGTCAAACCCCAGCTCCTGGAGTCTCCCCTTACTTGACCGGTGGAGGAAGGTAGGGAGGGACCTGGGGGCTCTGGGCTTTCCAGACGCCTAGGAAGTCTCCCCTGCCCTCCCGGCCACCCGCCAACCCAGAGCAGGAGGAGGCGGCCCTGGTGGGAAGCTGGGAGGGTCGGAGAGGCGACCAGGACCAACCTGGATCCCTCTCTCTGCGCCCTCCTGGCTCCAGGGACCGGAGGTCGGGGGGACTGGCCGTAGGGGATGCCTGCCACCACATGCGAGGAGGAGACAGTGGAGGGAGGCGGGACTCCCGCCGTCCTTCAGGGGTCAGTGGGAGCAAGACCCAGTCCTCTGCCTGCTCACGGGAGCCCCTGGGTGCCTGGGGGTCACACTCTCTCGGAAGACCAGGGTGCACGGCCGCCTCTTTTTTCTGACAGTTGACACGGAAGTTCTCTTTCACTGATGGAAGGAGGCAGACTGACTTGGCTGAGGCTGGGTTGCCGGGTAGAGCTCCTGGAAGAAATCCTTTTCCCAAACAGACTGGGAAGGACGCACTGGGTGTTCCCGGCTCAAGTGGCTCGAGTTTGTACTGATTCCCTGAAGCCATGTGTCCTCAGTCTGCTCTTCACGACCCAAGCAGAGAGGCCCTTGTGAGGGTGGTGCGTGGGAGCCGCGGGAACCAGGGCTCTCGGCCTTTCCCAGTCAACAGAAATTGACCAGAGGCCGGACAGTAGAGATTGACCAGAGGCCAGAGAAGTTCAGGCAAGGTTTTACTGGGGGGTCTGCGGCAGCAGAGGGTAGTGAGAAGTAACAGATTCCCTTGCTTGCTTGCTTACTGGGGGTGTGGGGGGTGGGCAGGCTTGTTCCTTTTGTGGGCTGAGGGTAGGGGTGTGTCCAGGCGTGGGACTGCAGGGCTGGTTCGCCCACCCCTCAGGTGCTATTGTGAGCAGGGTGCATGCGGGCTACCCTGCTTTTGCTCCCAATCCCCTGCTTTTGTTCCCAATCCCCTGCTTTTGTTCCTGGCTTTTCTGAGGTGATAACTAAGGGTTGGTTTGTTTTTTTTTTTTTTTTGTATCTTTTGTCCAGAATTTACCCCAACTGTGCGTGCATGAAGTTATTTTTAGTGCCATAGAAATTCTTTGTGTCTTGTTGCTGGAGGAGAGGTGTGTCCAGGGGCAAGTATTGCAGAAAAGGGTCCCGCGTCGTCTCCCGCGTCCCAGCCTGTCTCACTTCCCACTGAGAGACTCTACACCCTTATTCGTAAGGGGTTAGGGACCGGCGGTCTCTCCTTCTGAAACTTCTTCCTGCTGGTCTTCCCGGAGACCCTAGGTTTCCCGAGAGGTGTACAAGTCCCTTGCTGACTGTGCCAAGGGCCTGCAGGGACTTGAACCACCCTCCACAGGAATGGGTTGAACTCCTTGAGTCATCATGAGCCTTACTTGAAACTTTGGAGCCTAGTAGACACAAACTTCACTTTCACTTCTCACTTTCATGCATTGGAGAAGGAAATGGCAACCCACTCAGGGGCCACGGGGGGACTGATAAGGACCACCTGCCTTGCACAGTTCTAAGGTCTTGTACTATTCGACATTCCCCCATTGACTGAACAACGGGCAGAATTAGGATATTGCACGGGGCTTCCCTGGTGGCTCAGACAGTGAAGAATCTGGGTTGGGAAGATCCACCGGAGAAGGGAGTGGCTACCCACTCCAGCATTCTTGCCTGGAGAATTCCACAGACAGAGGAGCCTGGCGGGCTACCGTCCATGGAGTCGCAGAGTCAGACACAACTGAGAGACTAACACTTGTTCACTGTGGAGACTGATGGGGTACTAAGAGGCCATGTTTTAAGAATTTATCTGTGAGGGGTTGCAAACTTTTTTTTGCTCCCAACTTTATGTCTTATTAGGATAAGTGGCTTCTGGCTTAAGGTTAATTTTTACAGGTTGGATATTTATGGACTTCCCAAGGATTCTTTTGCCCCAAACATCAGGGAATAGGATCTTGCTCTTGCGAGTGATCTTTCTTATTCAGAGTCAAGAACAAGGGCTGCCTGGGGTCTCCTAATTGTCATATGGCTGAGAGGCAGCCATATTATGGTCTCTCCCCAGTAGTGGGGAGAACTTCCCTGGTGGCTCAGACAGTAAAGTGTCTGCCTACGATGTGGGAGACCCGGGTTCAACCCCTGGGTCGGGAAAATCCTCTGGAAAAGGAAATGGCACCCCACTCCAGTACTCTTGCCTGGAAAATCCCGTGGACGGAGGAGCCTGGTGGGCTACAGTCCACGGGGTCGCAGAGTCGGACACTGAGCGACTTCCCTCTCCAGTAGTGGGTAGGAAGCTCAGGCACAGCTACAGAGTGTGTGTTCGATTGGCAAGTGAGAGGCCCAGGGGAGCAACTGCTTCAAGGTTTTCCATCAACAGCAGTTACTGTGCAGGTTTTAGAGGGAAGAGGTCCAGAGGGAGAAGTCAGGACAGAGTAAGTGGCTCCGTATTGATTTAAAAAGTCAGTCTTCTTACCTGCCGCGTCAAGGACCACCCACGGCTTCTTGATGGAGACAGACAGCTTGTTGAGGGGCGTCACCAGAAGCCCCAAGCGGCCTTAGTCATCCAGCACAGCTGTCTGGGGAGTGGGAGCCCCTCCCGCTCTGGGAGGGGATGGCCCCACCTCCGAGGACCGTGTACAGACTGGGCAGGGACCAGGGGGGTCTTTTTTTTTTGCACTTTTGGCCCAGTGGCCAGTTGACCGATATTTGAAGCATAACCCCTGCTGGTTTTACCTCCAGGAGGACGGTTGGACTTCCGTGGCCCCCTTGGGTTGTCCTGAGGCTGCATGGCTAACAGCGTGGCCGTCAGTTTAGCTCGGGCCCTGGCCAGCCTGTTTGCACGCCAGGTTCTCTCTTCCTCCTCGGTGTGATCTGGATTATTAAATAGCCCAGAGGTCTCTCTAGGAGCTGGGGCATCGGGGTTTGTGGGCCGAATTGTAACTTTTGGAGTCTCCGCCTGCTATCAGGGGCAGGATGGCTGATAAAATGTTGTCCCAGCAGGGACTGACCCCTCAGGAGTGGATGGATCGAGGTCAGTAGATTTTTTTTTTAAAAACCACAGGCCATCCCTGAAAGAGGGCTGAATTTTCTTTTTCCTTCTTGGGTTGCTCCTTTAGCCTTTTCATAGTTAACTGACTTTTTGATGCACTTTCTCATTCTTCTGTACACACCGTAGCAAGTGTTCGCCGGCTTCTGTCCGTTCCCAGGAACTGCAATGCCCTCAGGATTCCCGACGTGAGACCGCGTCCCCACCCACATCAGAACGTTCGGGTCGGTCCTCGTCAGTGTGTCCCTGTCCCGGGGTCCAGCCCCGGTTGGATCCAGGGATATCCTCAGGAGGACGGCATTGGCTAAAGGATAGTTAAAAGGAGAAAGAGACAGAGGCTTGACCTGACTGGTTTATGTGGGAAACCAATAAAGTTCGTGACACCGAACTTGCTCTGACCACGGAGGCCGCAGGCGCCCTCTTGAATAGCTGAAGGTGCCCCACCTTAGGCACCTTCTGGAGTGCGTCTTAGAAGCCCAGGCAGGTAAGTGGTCTCAGAGAGCCCCCACGCTCCGAATCAGCCATCCTGAAGGAAGAACAGAGGAGAAAAGGAGAGAAAAGGAAGCAAGAAAGAACAACGTGGGGAGACCAAGCTTCGGTGAGCAAGGCCCAGTAGCTTTATTTTCAAAGGGAGCTTATATACCTTAAGTTGTGCATAGAGGATAACAGGGGGTGTGAAATCGTGCAAAGTCAGCAGTCTTTGATCCTTATCGAGACCAGGCTTTCTTTTCTGCAAACTTATCGTGTACAAATGCTTTAGGTGATTTACATCATCTTCTGGCCAGAAGGCCTATTAACATTTTAGGAGTCTTTGTCCCGATAAAGGTTAGTTAACCAGAAAACTTGTTTTTTCTAAGAGTAATTATTTTAAAGTTTGGCGCCATCCTTTGAAAGTGTTAGATAAAGTTGCATTCCTATAGGACAAAGGTGCAGTGAGCTCACAGCAAGGAAAGAATTTATTACCTTAAGGGTCTAAGGTTGTTAGCACCAAGGCCACTACTTACTTCTTCTGTATACCAACTATATTAATTAATATACACAATATAGGGGATGTGGCGAGCATTGGCTCAACAATGAAATATTCTGCTAGTTCCATTCTAACAATTTCTCTATACTATTTGAATATCTTAAGCTTCCCGTCATTCCATCCGGGTAAACCTGTCAGGCAAGTTAGAGAGCCATCTGAGGGGTTTGGATTGAAATACTCTTAATATGCCCAGGAGGCTAATTAACTAGAGCTTTAAGTTGATTTTCTTCAAAGAAAAGGTGATCGGGGATAGCCCCCCGTTAATGTCAGAGGAGTTGGTGAAAGTCGTAAAATAGTTAAAAAAAAAAAAAAGAAAGTCGTAAAATAGTAAAACAGACAGATTCTGGTTTTGGGGTAGACGCTCAGGCAGATCCGGGGGGCCCTCGAGTCCTGACTCGCCTTTGCATATCAGGCCTCTCCGCATGTCCTTTGTCATGGGTGGGAACTCCCATGCTGGCTCCCGGTACCCCTGGGCTGCCGCCCAGGCTCTCTGTTTTTCCTCAAGGGTACAGCAAGTAGATAAGACTATTTGGACACCCTTCCAAGTTACAGGCCAGAGTTAGGGCCTGAAACCTTTCAACAAACTTACTAGGTCTTCTGAAAACGGGCTCAGTCACTGTTTACATGGGGTTAAGTCAAAGAGAAGGGTACATGTCCTCTGATTAGATGTCCTTTTGCCCTTTGCCACTTCCCTAAGTTAGTTCAGCTCAGTCGCTCAGTCGTGTCCGGCTCTTTGTGACCCCATGGACTGCAACACGCCAGGCCTCCCTGTCCTTCACCAACTTCCTGAAGAGGACATCCTATTCCCGACTCTGGCTTATAGGAAGTCCCATTATGAATCACCCCGAGGGACTAGTCTCTCCCTCCAGGGGTAATGGAGACTATAAAGGAACATAGGTGGGGTGAGAGGTTGGTCAGAGGGATCTGGGGAAGCAGGTGGCTCCGGAGAAGCAGGGGAAAGATTGGAGAGGGTTAGAAGGAGTTCACCTAACATGTTGGGAGTGCTTTCCGACTCCCCAGGCTTTTCACTACAGGAGACACACAGAGTGGGGTATTGGTAAAGGACCATGAAGTCTTGGACATATAGAACCTCAGTTCATCTTCCCATCTTACAACAGTAAAGATCCAATTGCAAGATAGTACTGTAATTTAGAGACCCATATTCAGGTCATTTTCCTCCATAGCCCCAACTTATCTAAATGCCAGGCAATCACAGTAGACTTCAAGTTTTTTTTCCTTTTCTGCCCATCTATTTTTAAAATGTCCAATTTTTAGGGATACATCCCAGAGATGTTTCTTCTGACTTAGAAGAGGATCCTTCTGTATTGATTAACCTGCAACTAAAAACGCTTCTAGAAATGAAATCCATCCTGGAGACGTTTACCAGCAGGCTGTTATCAGAAGAGAGTCAGGGTGTCCTCTGAATTTCCTTCTTACCTATGAGATTGGGAGCATCATCCACGCTCCCTTGGATTCCCTGGGGGCTCAGACAATAAAGAGTCTGCCCTCAATTCGGGAGGCCTGGGTTTGATCCCTGGGTCAGGAAGATCCCCTGGAGAAGGAAACGGCAACCCACTCCAGTATTCTTGCCTGGAGAATCCCACAGACAGAGGAGCCTGGCGGGCTAGAGTCCATGGGGTCCCAAAGAGTCGGACACAACAGAGTGACTGACACTTTTACTTTCTTTCACTCCTTGTTCAGACATTTAGTCTGAACAGGGACTCCACTGGCCTCATGCAAGCCAGGCAGATGGTCACCCTGGCCTGGATCTGAGCCCTGACATTGCCAGGAGTTCTACATGACTTTGGGCAAAGCTGTTCCTTCTATGGAAAGTTCCTCCCTGGCTGGAGCTCCTGTAATGAATTCTTGGGGGACGGTGATGCCCATACTCTCCTCTGCAAAGCCCTCTATTTCCTCCCCTCGCCTGAGCACTAAGAAAGGAGGAGCACTGTTTCCAAGGAGGAAGTTCAGGGTGGCCTAGGGGACACCTGAGGCCCTGTGAATTGCTGTCGTTGTTCAGTCAGCAAGTCAAGTCTGACTTTTTGATCCCATAGACGGCAGCCTGCCAGGCCTCCCTGTCCCTCACCACCTCCTGGAGCTTGCTCAAACTTACGTCCATTGAGTCAGTGATGCCATCCAGCCATGTTATCCTCTGTCGTCCCCTTCTCCTCCTGCCCTCAATCTTGCCTTAGCATCAAGGTCTTTTCCAACGAGTCGGCTCCAAAGTACTGGAAGCATCAGTCCTTCCAATGAATATTCAGGATTGCTTTCCTTTAGGATTGACTGGTTTGATCTTGCTTTGAATATTTGAAGTTAAAAATCTCTGGCTTCCTTGGTTAGTGGTTGATAAAGTGTTCTTTGTTCATCTCACTTGACCTGTCGGCAGCAGCCCCGGGACACCTCTGGGTGTGGTTTGGCGGTGTCAGGGCACAGATTTCAAGAACCTGTCGGGGAAGTGCAGCCTTCGAGACCTCTTCCCTACTCCATCCCCACACCCTCTCCCTCCCTGGACGTGCGACTCAGGACAAACACCATGACAGCTTGCTTGTTGTCGTGCCCAAGTGCCATATCCAGTCCAACCCTGGGGCCTGGCGGCCCAGCTTCCAGGCTCCCTGGATCCTCCAACGCCAGGAGCCTTCCATGGTCTCTTCCATCATCCGGCCTCTCCTCCTCTCTCTGGTCCAGCTCACCTCACTGCACCCCACCTTCTGGGCTCACTTCCCCGTCCTGAGCTGGTAGCCCTATGCCTTTGTGGGAGCACAGGAGAGCTTCTTGCACTTTGCCTCAGAACAGTCATTTGAGGTTCACCTGTGCAGCCCGCTCTGTTTCAGAGGTGGGTGAGGAGTCGGGGGGCTCAGGAAGTCAGCTGGGAAGTGCCAGGAACCCAGACCAGCTTCCAGCTCCGAGCCACTGGGCAGCTGAACAGTACAAGGTGTGGGCCGAGAAGATTCCATCCAGACCTGTGTGCCAAACACCATTGAGAGAAGGGACGAGAAGAGAGTCAGAACACGTGTCCCGACGCCCCCAGCCATCCTGCATGGGGCCGGGGGAGATGCCAACAGGGGAACCTCGAGGTCGGGATGTGGCTTTGCTGGACGGGACCCACCTTCAGCCCACCCTCCCGTCAGCTCGCCTGGGCCACTGAGCCCCATCAGCGGCAGGAAATGAGCCTCCAAGCCCACCCCATTTGTCGGCCCACTTTTTTTTTTTTTTAAGAATTATTGTGGTAATATATACATAACAAGAAACTTACCATCTAAACCACGTTTAAGTGTACATTCCTGTGACGTTAAGTACATTATGCAGCCATCACCACCACCGTCTCCAGAACGTCTCATCTTCCCAAGTGGAAACTCTATGCTCCATCCCAGCCCCGGCCCCTGACCCCTACCACCTACTTTCTGCCTCTAAGGATGTGACTCCTCTAGGGACCTCAGAGAAGTGGGAAACTACAGGATTTGCCCCTGGTGACTGGCTTGCTCCACTTGGCATGATGTCCCTGAAGTCCATCCACATTGTATCTCACGAAAGGGATAGTGTTAGTCGCTCAGTCGTGTCCGACTCTTTGCCACCCCATGGACTGTAGCCCATCAGGCTCCTCTGTCCATGGGATTTTCCAAGCAAGAATACTGGAGTGGGTTGCCATTTCTTTCTCCAGGGCATCTTCCCAACCCAGGGATCGAACCTGGGTCCCCTGCATTGCGGGCAGATTCTTTACCGTCTAAGCCACCAGAGAAGATCCTGTTGCATCTCATGCCAAGCCTTTGTAAGGCTGGCTCGAATTCCACAGTACTGATGCCCCACGGTTTTTTTATCCATCGATGGATGTTGGGGTGTGTCTTCGTTTCGGCTCTTGTGAATAATTCTGCTGTGAACACCAGTGTCCAAATATCTGTCTGAGTCTCTGCTTTTACCTCTTTTGGGGTATATACCCATGAGCAGACTTGCTGGATGATAAAGAATTATATGTTTGATTTTTTTGAAGAACTGCCATACCTTTTCCCACATGACCAGGGATACATCTTGAAGTTGGAACTGACACAGTGAGACGGTGAACTGAATTCAGGAAAAGGAAGAGTTAAAGATGCCTCGGGTTTTTTTGTTTTGTTTTATGGCCACCAACCAGGGCTCGGACTTGGGGCCAGCAGCAAAAGCTCCGAGTCTTAGCCACTGGATCGTTGGGGAATTCCCAGCCTCAGACTTTTCTTAACGTTTATTTATTTTTGGCTGTGTCGAGTCTTAGTTGTGACACACAGGGTCTTCCTCGTGGCACGAGGGATCTTTCGTTGGGGTGCATGGGCTTCTCTCCAGTTGTGACTCGTGGGTTTAATTGCCCTGTGGCATGTGGGGCTCAGTGGTAAAGAATCTTCCTGCCAATGCAGGAGATGTGGGTGCAATCCCTAGATCGGGAAGACCCCTTGGAGAAGGAAATGGCAACCCACTCCAGTATTCTTGCCTGGGAAATCCCATGGACAGAGGAGCCTGGCGGGCTACAGTCCATGCGCTCGAGAAAGAGACAGATACTACTTAGCGACTAAACAGTAATAATGACCTCTGGGACCTTAGTTCTCCAGCCATGGACTAAACCCCCGTCCCCCGCACTGGAAGGCGGATTCGTAACCCCTAGACCACCAGGGAGTCTCAGTCTTGGACCTTTATGTGCATGGTGATGCCCTATCCTCAGACAGGAAGCGTGCCCCTTGGAGGTGTGGTGATGGGGACCTGTACGTCCTGTTTGGCCATGATAAGGTTGATGTGCCCTCAGTGGGGATGGCCATTCCAGTTTCCTGGTCCGCAGGTCCACAGAGCGGTGAAGGCTGCAGATATGCAGGGTCATCAGCATAGGTATGATATTTAATGCTCTAGGAGCCCCTGGGTGGTGAGTGCGGGTGCAGGAGGGAGCCCAGGACCATGCCTGGAGCCTCCAGTTCTCATGCTACATGGCGAGGAAGAGCGAAGGGAAATAGCCCAAAGAGTTCAACTGCAGCTGATGCGTTAACTCAGACAAGGACGAAGACATCGGATTAGGGAGCTGAGACTCTTGGAGGCTTTGTGTAGGGAAGCTTCAGTGAGGTGCAGGGTGAAAGGCTGGCTAGTGAGGGTTAAGAAGACTCTGGAGAAGGGTTGGAGGGCTCAGGAATAGAGGATTTTCTTTTCCAAGATTTTCTCTAAAGAGATGCTCAGATGAAAAGGGAGGGGCGCCAGAGGCAGACAAGTCAAAAGAAGAATGTAAGCGATGTACACACGTCACATTCTGCCGCACCCCTGCTCTGGCCACGGCCTTTGTTCCTGCTCACCTGGTCCTGCACACACCTTATTACCAGGGCACAGCCAACACCCCATTGCTCACCCGGTGGGTGAGAACTGGAGTCTCAAACAATCTTTATCTGCCCACCCTTCCTATCATGAGGCTGAATGCCTTTCAACATGCATTGTCATTTCACACACTTTGCCCCTGAAAAAAATTCAACAATTGCTTATATTTATTAAGTCATAGGAGGTATTATTAAGGGAATTAGGATTTTTCTACGACATGAGTTGTAAACATTTTTTTCTCCGTTTTGGTTTCTTTTGACTTTGTCTGTGGTTCTTTTTAACCATGCATAGCACTTCATTGGGTCATATTTATTTGCCTCCATTTAGGGCTATTAAGAAAATCTTTTGTCAAACTTGGGCTTTTCTCCTCTCCAGGATTTAAAAAGTGACATGTTATTCTGGTTTATTTACATGCTTATTTAATGTCATTATTGTATATTTGGAGAAGGAGATGGCAACCCACTCCAGTATTCTTGCCTGGAGAATCTCATGGACAGAGAAGCCTGGCGAGCTGCAATCCATGGGGTCACAGAGAGTCAGACACGGCTGAGCGACTAACACATTGTACATTACCTGGTTAAAAAATAACAATGATTCTTCAGGAGATAAACTATACGTCACGTCCACCTGGCCACCGCGAATACTGCTCCCCTGCTCTTTATGCACATTTTGCATTTATTTCTTGTGCTGCCTTTTCAGTTCATCCATTCAGTTCAGTCGCTCAGTCGTGTCCGACTTTTTGTGACCCCATGAACCACAGCATGCCAGGCCTCCCTGTCCATCACCAACTCCCGGAGTCCACCCAAACCCATGTCCATTGAGTTGGTTAGGCCATCCAGCCATCTCACCCTCTGTCGTCCCCTTCTCCTCCTGCCTTCAATCTTTCCCAGCATCAGGGTCTTTTCAAATGAGTCGGCTCTTCACATCAGGTGCCAAAGTATTGGAGTTTGAGCTTCAGCATCAGTCCTTCCAGTGAACACCCAGGACTGATCCCCTTTAGGATGGACTGGTTGGATCTCCTTGCTGCTGCCTTTTAGGTTTTTTTTTAATGTAAATGTAAGTTAATATGATTACATGTCCTTTCCACCCTCTTTTCTTGCACAATGGGTAGAATATTACTTGCACTGTTCTGTACTTTGCTTGAAGCACGACTTATAAATTCCAACCGCATTTTTTTTGACGGTTGTACAGTATGCTTTGTTGGACACACCAAAGCCAATTTAATCAGCACAGCCCCGCCCCAGAGGAACCCTTGGGTTGCTACTGGTCCTTTGCCCTCACATACCAAGCCTACCAGTCACTCTACTCGTGTGCAGCTTCCTCTGCCCTGTAGCTGCTCAGAACTGAATCTGCAAGGTCACTTGCTGAATCTGCCTCTGGGCAGGTACTGTCTCATCTGCCTTCGTTGTGGGTTCTACCCTCTCTACTCTCTACAGCGGTGTTTCTCGCTCGCCCCCCACCTCCACACACACAGCTATGGCACTGTAATGGAAAATATTTTAGAAGATCTTATTGAGGAAATGGCACCCCACTCCAGTACTCTTGCCTGGAAAATCCCATGGACAGAAGAGCCTGGTAGGTTACGGTCCATGGGGTCGCAAAGAGTTGGACACGACTGAGCGACTTCACTATTGAGTCAGGTTAAGCTTTGGAAGGCCACACATCATTGATGTCCAAGGTTTTTTGCACCCCAAGGGTCAGTTTTCACCCTCTTAAGGGTGATATGCCTGCTCGCCCTTCTCCCGGCTCCTACCCTGCCTTGAGAAAGTGCCACACCGAGGCGTGAGCAGGTGCGGTCCACGCAGTCCACTCAGTCCCTCCCGCAGAGCGTCCATCATCGCTGGTCTTTTCTCCATCTGATGGTGAGAAGCGGGACCTCGCTGTGGCTTCATTGTTTTTATTTTTAAAACAGCTTCAGGAATAATTGACATAATTGAGGGTTCCATCCCTGGGTCTGGGAGATCCCCTGGAGAAGGAAATGGCACCCCACTCCAGTTTTCTTGCCTGGAGAATTCTGTGGACAGAAGAGCCTGGTGGGCTACAGTCCACGGGGTCCCAAAGAGTCGGACATGACTTAGCGACTAAAACCCAGCAACAACAAGCTACACGTATTCAGAGTGTGCTGTTGGATAAACGTGTAACATCTGTGTACCTCCGTGAAGCTATCGCCCCAATTGGGGTAACAGATGAACCTGTCACCATTACAGTTTCCTCTTGCCCTTCTGTGCCCCGTTCCACCTTGCCCACCCCTGCCACACAAGCCAGAGCCCCCTTTCTGTCCCTATAGACTACTGTGCATCTTCCAGAATTTCATATACAGGCAACTGTACAGTAATGACTCCTCCTCATCTGGCCTCTCATTATTTTGCAAATCCTCCACGCAGATCTGTGTATCCAGTTCGTTCTTTCTGCTGTGGTGCAGGCACACATCGATTTGCATATCCTTCCATCTGTTGATGGACATTTGAATTCTTCGCTGTGACAAATAAAGCTGCTGCATCAGTCTTTGTGCGCACACGCTTTCATTTCTGCTGGAAAGGCTGGGTCATCTGGTAGGAAATGCCTAACTTTTTCAGAGCAGTTGGGTAATACTACAACCCCCCCACACAAGCATATGAGAATTTCTTAAAAAAATTTTTTTAATTTATTTATTTTTAATTGAAGGATAATTGCTTTACAATATTGTGTTGGTTTCTGCCACACATCAACGTGAATCAATCATAGGTACATGCCTGTCCCCTCCCTCTCGAGCCTCTCTCCCATCTCTCACTCGTCTAGGTTATCACAGAGAGTTTCGGTTGCTTCATAGCCTCACCATCATTTGGTATTATTGACCTTTTAAATTCTAGTAGATATATAACAGTATATTACTGTGGTGTTATTTTATACTTGAAAATGATTTCTTTTTAATTTTAATTAATTTATTTTTCAGCCTCACCACATGGTTGGTGGGATCTTAGTTCCCCGACTAGGGATTGAACCAGCATCCTTGGCAGTAAAAGTGCAGCGTCCCAACCACTGGGCCGTCAGGAAATTTCTTTTACTGTGATTTTAACGTACATTTCTCTAATGACTAATGATGAACATTTTTCATGAACTTTTTTTTGACATCTCTATATCTTCTTTAATGAAGTCACGTGTGTTCAGATCATACATATATGTATTGGGTTGGCCAAAGGTTTTCCTGTAAGATTTTATTGCAAAACCTGAATGATCTTTTTGGCTAACCCTATGTATAGAATTGATGCCTTTAAACTGTGGTGCTGGAGAAGACTTCTGAGAGTCTCTTGGACTGCAAGGAGATCAAAACGGTCAATCTTAAGGGAAATCAACTCTGAATACTAGTTGGAAGGACTGATGCTGAAGTTGAAACTCCAGTATTTTGGTCATCTGATGTGAAAAGCTGACTCATTGGAAAACTCCCCAATGCTGGGTAAGATTGAGGGCAGAAGGAAGAGGGTGTCAGAGAATGAGACGGCTGGATGGCACCACCGATGCAATGGGCATGACCTTGGGCAAACCTTGGGAGATGGTGAGGGACAGGGAGGCCTGGTGTGCTGCAGTCCATGGGTCACAAAGAGTTGGACATGACTGGGGGACTAGACAGTTCAGTTCAGTTCAGTCGTGTTCAGTCGCTCGGTCGTGTCCGACTCTTTGTGACCCCATGAATTGGAGCACACCGGGCCTGCCCGTCCATCACAACAATAAAAATAATATGTGTGTGTTTTCATACAATTGGGTTTTAGATGCGGCTCCTTTATCAGATATGTGACTTGGAAATAATCTTTTCCTGGCTGATTTGTTTTTTTATTCTCCTGTGTTGTTGACAGAGCAGAAGTTACTCATTTTGATTAAATCCAATTTATGAATTTCTCTTTTCTGGTTATTGCTTTTGGTGTTGTATCTAAGAAATCTTTACCTAGTCCAAGGCCATAAAAGTTGTATTATTTTTTTCTAAATGTTTTATAGTTTCAGCTCTTATATCTTTGTCTATGATCCATTGCAGTTAATGTTTGTACATGGAACAAAGTTCATCATTTCTGTGTACAGATCGCCAATCTATACACAAGAAAATAAAGTCTGTCACCGCTTCCACTTTTCCCCTCCTATTTGCATGAGGTGGTGGGACCAGATGCCAAGACTTCAGTTTTTTGAATGTTGAGTTTCAAGCTAGCTTTCCACTCTCCTCTACCATCCTCATCAAGAGGCTCTTTAGTTTCTCTTTGCTTTCTGCTGTTAGAGTGGTATCATCTACATATCTGAGGTTGTTGATAATAACAATTGGTTTTTGTATGCTGACCTTGTATCCTGCCATTTTAAACTCACCTGCTCACTTGTTAATTCTAATGGTTTTTTTAAAATAGATTCCATCAGATTTTCTACAGAGATGAACATGTAGTATGGGAATACAGACCGATCTGCTTTTTCCTTTCCAATCTGGATGCATTTCTTTTCTTTTTCTTTTTTTAAAAGCAGCTTTATAGAGGTAAAGTAGACATGTAACAAACTACACATTAATTTAGAAACTATAGAATCTAATAACTTTGACGTGTACACCTGCAATACCCATCATGACAATTATGAAAATTAATATAACTCTCACCCCCCAAAGAGTCCTGTGCTCATTTGCAACTTCTCTCTGCCATGCTCTGCCCACCGCCATCCCCAGGCAACCACTGTTCTGTTTTCTGGCACTACAGATCAATTTGCATTCCCTAGAATCATATATTGGAGAAGGCAATGGCACCCCACTCCAGTACTCTTGCCTGGAAAATCCCATGGACCGAGGAGCCTGGTAGGCTGAAGTCCATGGGGTCGCTAAGAGTCGGGCACGACTGAGCGACTTCACTTTCACTTTTCACTTTCATGCATTGGAGAAGGAAATGGTAACCCACTCCAGTGTTCTTGCCTGGAGAGTCCCAGGGACGGGGGAGCCTGGTAGGCTGCCGTCTATGGGGTCACACAGAGTTGGACACGACTGAAGCGACTTAGCAGCAGTAGCAGCAGAATCATATATAAATGGAATCTTCCAGTAAGTACTTGCTCCTATCTGGATTTTTCCACACAGCATAATTTGTTTTAAACTATGATTGTAAGCTGGATTCATCTAATTCTCTCAGACACACAAGACGGAACAGAAGGCTCTCAAGTACAAAATCTCCCTATGCACTTGAAAATCTTCTCCATCCATTAAATCAAACCCAAACTGGGCATATCAAGTTCCCTTAAACATTGAAAATATGGGACACATAGAGTTTATACAGAATTATATAACACAGTGTTACCAAATTCATTGTAAACTTGTATAAGCTCAAGCTTTTGTTGTCTTTAATTTTTATTTTTTTAATTGAAGTATAGTTGATTTACAATATTGTGCTCATTTTAGGTGTACAGGAAAGTGATTCGGTATTTTATATATCAGATCAGATCAGATCAGTCACTCAGTCGTGTCCGACTCTTTACGACCCCATGAATCGCAGCACGCCAGGCCTCCCTGTCCATCACCAACTCCCGGAGTTCACTCAGACTCACGTCCATCGAGTCAGTGATGCCATCCAGCCATCTCATCCTCTGGCGTCCCCTTCTCCTCCTGCCCCCAATCCCTCCCAGCATCAGAGTCTTTGCCAATGAGTCAACTCTTCGCATGAGGTGGCCAAAGGACTGGAGTTTCAGCTTTAGCATCATTCCTTCTAAAGAAATCCCAGGGCTGATCTGCTTCAGAATGGACTGGTTGGATCTCCTTGCAGTCCAAGGGACTCTCAAGAGTCTTCTCCAACACCACAGTTCAAACGCATCAATTCTTCAGTGCTCAGCCTTCTTCACAGTCCAACTCTCACATCCATACATGACCACAGGAAAAACCATAGCCTTGACTAGATGAACCTTTGTTGGCAAAGTAATGTCTCTGCTTTTCAATATGCTATCTAGGTTGGTCATAACTTTCCTGCCAAGGAGTAAGCATCTTTTAATTTCATGGCTGCAGTCACCATCTGTAGTGATTTTAGAGCCCAGAAAAATAAAGTCTTATACTGTTTCCACAGTTTCCCCATCTATTTCCCATGAAGTGGTGGGACCGGATGCCATGATCTTCGTTTTCTGAATGTTGAGCTTTAAGCCAACTTTTTCACTCTCCACTTTCACTTTCATCAAGAGGCTTTTGAGTTCCTCTTCACTTTCTGCCATAAGGGTGGTGTCATCTGCATATCTGAGGTTATTGATATTTCTCCCGGCAATCTTGATTCCAGCTTGTGTTTCTTCCAGTCCAGCGTTTGTCATGATGTACTCTGCATATAAGTTAAATAAACAGGGTGACAGTATACAGCCTTGACAAACTCCTTTTCCTATTTGGAACCAGTCTGTTGTTCCATGTCCAGTTCTAACTGTTGCTTCCTGACCTGCATACACATTTCTCGAGAGGCAGATCAGGTGGTCTGGTATTCCCATCTCTTTCAGAATTTTCCAGTTTATTGTGATCCACACAGTCAAAGGCTTTGGCATAGTCAATAAAGCAGAAATAGATGTTTTTCTGGAACTCCCTTGCTTTTTCTATGATCCAGCGGATGTTGGCAATTTGATCTCTGGTTCCTCTGCCTTTTCTAAAACCAGCTTGAACATCTGGAAGTTCACGGTTCACATATTGCTGAAGCCTGGCTTGGAGAATTTTGAGCATTACTTCACTAGTGTGTGAGATGAGTGCAATTGTGCGGTAGTTTGAGCATTCTTTGGAATTGCCTTTCTTTGGGATTGGAATGAAAACTGACCTTTTCCAGTCCTGTGGCCACTGCTGAATTTTCCAAATTTGCTGGCATATTGAGTGCAGCACTTTCACAGCATCATCTTTCAGGATTTGGAATAGTTCAACTGGAATTCCATCACCTCCACTAGCTTTGTTCATAGTGATGCTTTCTAAGGCCCACTTGACTTCACATTCCAGGATGTCTGGCTCTAGGTCAGTGATCACACCATTGTGATTATCTGGGTCATGAAGATCTTTTTTGTACAGTTCTTCTGTGTATTCTTGCCATCTCTTCTTAATATTTTCTGCTTCTGTTAGGTCCATACCATTTCTGTCCTTTATCGAGTTCATCTTTGCATGAAATGTTCCTTTGGTATCTCTGATTTTCTTGAAGAGATCCCTAGTCTTTCCCATTCTGTTGTTTTCCTCTATTTCTTTGCATTGATTGCTGAAGAAGGCTTTCTTATCTCTTCTTGCTCTTCTTCGGAACTTTGCATTCAGATGTTTATATCTTTCCTTTTCTCCTTTGCTTTTTGCTTCTCTTCTTTTCACAGCTATTTGTAAGGCCTCGCCAGACAGCCATTTTGCTTTTTTGCATTTCTTTTCTATGGGAATGGTCTTGATCCCTGTCTCCTGTACAATGTCACGAACCTCATTCCATAGTTCATCAGGCACTGTATCTATGAGATCTAGGCCCTTAAATCTATTTCTCACTTCCACTTGTATAATCATAAGGGATTTGACTTAGGTCATACCTGAATGGTCTAGTGGTTTTCCCTACTTCCTTCAATTTCAGTCTGAATTTTATATATATACACACACACACACACATATAACATGTATATATATTCTTTTTCAGATTCCTTTTCCTTCTAGGTCATTATATAATATTGAGTAAATCTCTCTGTGCTATACAACCAGTCCTTTTTGGTTATCTATTTTATATATAATACTGTGTATATGTTAATCCCAAACTCCTAACTTATCCCTCTCCCCCCTTTTTCCTTTTGATAACCATCAGCTTGTTTTCTGTCTGTGGATCTATTCCTACTCATTTCGACCTTTTATAAGTGATACCATATATTTGCCTTTTTCCGTCTAACTCACCTCACTTAGTATGAAAACCTCTGGGTGCACCCGTGTTGCTGCAAGTGGCGTTATTTCGCTCCTTTTTATGGTTGAGTACCGTCCCATTGTACATATTCTTGTATACCTACCACATCTTCTTTCTCCATCCGTCTGTTGATGGTCATTTAGGTTGCTTCCGTGCCTTGGCTATATATATGTGAATAGAAATCTCATCTTCATGCCATTTTCATCTTCACACCTAGTCAAAGGAAGCAGACGTGTCTGTCTTTGGCCAAACGCGGTTCTTTGGTAAATGTTTCTGGACTGCACCCGATGTACATACTTTTCTTAGTTCACACTTGGGAGCCCCTCAGGCCGCTGCAACGTGAGACTTGGGCCTCTGAGACCCAGTGTGCTGGCCGCAGGTGGGGGCTTATTCAGGATGTCGATCAGTCACACAGTTGTGTCCGACTCCTTGCAACCCTGTGGACTGCAGCGCGCCAGCGTGGGGTTTGCTAAACGCACAACCTCCAGCCAAGACTGTATCAGCACATATGACACAGCTTCCTTCAAACATGCACGTTCCCTGGAGTGTAGCATCCTTGCAGGGTCTCCCGGGCCTGTTTCTGTTGTAGGTAACCCTGGTGGGAGCTCCTACAGCATTAGGGATTCAGGTATTTCGGAGGCTAGGAACCCCCTTGGCAGCTGGACTTGCGACCTTTGTCTCTCACAGTCCTGTGTCTCGTCACCCACCCTGCTGGTCAGCTCATGGCCATTGCACCTGCTTCTCTGGAGTGTCCACGTGGTCCTGGCCTCCAGGGGCCTGCTAATGAGCAGGAGTGCCCAGGCAGGTGCCCAGGGGCTGCAGGGCAAGGTTCAGTGGGATTACGGCTCCAGGAGAGGTTACAACCCACCTGCCCTGTGAGCGTAAAGGAGGGAGAGGCCGTCCCTGGCCAGTGCCTGATTTTGGCCTCGACAGGGTGACAGGCACCAGGTGACCCAGACTTCCTCTTCACAGATTTCTGGGGAAACCGCACCAAGTCCTGTCTGTGTCTGATCCTGCTCTTTGCCGTACTTCTGGGCTTCTACAGGTAAGGAGGATGGGACAGCCCGGGGCCCTGTGGAGGAGGGGACTCATGACCTAAGTGACCGGAGCAGGTGTGAATGGCGTCGTAATTCCCATCGTGCCGATCTCGTCAGGGCAAGGCTGAGGCGCCGGTTCCCCTCCAGCACCTTGCTCTGCTCCCAGGTGGTTTACAGGCGTGGCTGTAACTGCAGGTGATGGGCTCACCTGGGAGGTGGGTATAAATGTGACTGCGGGTGGGGAGGGCTCCGGAAGGCAGTGCTCATAGCTTTTTAGAAACACCAATTACATCAACAAAAGGGGCTCACAGGGCTTCCCAGGTGGCACTCATGGTACAGAACCTGCCTCCCAATGCAGGAGATGTAAGAGACGCAGTTTCGATCCCTGGGTTAGGAAGATGCCCTGGAGGAGGACACGGCAACCCACTCCAGGGTTCTTGCCTGGAGAATCTCCATGGACAGAGGAGCCTGGCGGGCTACCGTCCACATGTTCACAAAGAGTCGGACACGACTGAAGTGACTGAGCACACAGGCACGCATGGGGCTCACGTCGCACTTTACACAAATTTATGGAGAATAGATGACAGCTTTTCACTGCATTGGAATACACTATTTTATGTTTTAAAACAAACCTGGCAGCTGTAAAAGTGTATTCCCTTCAAAGAAGCTAGTCAATACTTTTTCAGTACTCTGGTTCTTATTCCACAAGAGGGTGAAATTACCCCCAGACGCAGTTGCGCAGTGAGTGCCGAATGTTTATTTACTGTTTCAGACTGCAGATTGCATATGTATTTAGTTGTTAGTTGTTAGAGCTATATACACTTTGTCACTGATGACTTTTGCAAAGAAATGTGTTAGAAAGAGCCTCCATTTATGGGGTGTTCATTCTGTGTGATGCCTTGAGGGGAATGCATGATGGGTCTTCCAGGCTCTCTCCACAACCTGTAAGATAGTCATTACTGTTGTGGTTTAGCCACTCAGTCGTGTCCAACACTTTTGTGACCCTGTGGACTGTAGCCTACCAGGCTCCCCAGTCCATGGGATTTCCCAGGCAAGAATACTGGAGTGGGTTGCCATTCCCTTCTCCAGCGGACCTTCCTGACCCAGGGATCAAACCCGAGTCTCCTGCATTGGCAGGTAGACTCTTTACCACTGAGCCACCAGGAAAGCCCAAGACAGGCATTATTATTCCCATTTTATACCCCAGGAAAGGAGGCTCCAGAGGTTAAGGAATGAGACCAAGGTCATACAGTAGGAAGTGGCAAGGCCAGGGTGCCAGCCCCTCCACCAGACTCCAAACCCAGGTTGCCGGGTCCCTCAGGGAAAGTGTACCTTAGGATGAGCATCCAGTCTTAGGGCTGACGGCCTAGGCATTGCAGGCTTTGGAAAACAGAGTGCACGCGCAGCGGGACAGGCCTGACGCTCACCTCTGTGAGCGTTTACTGAGTGCCTGCTTTGAGCCTGGTGGTTTGGAGGGCACCAGGATGCCAGTGTCCATGGGACGGTCCTTGTTCTGAAGGATGTCAGGTCTGTTAGGAGAAGACAGGTGCCAGGCAGTTACAGGTGACTGGCTGTCACAGGAGTGGGTACAGGATGTCCTGGCACTCCTGGGAGGGAGACCACCCCTCCTTGGTCTGCCAGCATTGGACTTACTGGGGCTTCCTGGAGCGAGTCTTGTCTGAGCAACAAAGCGAGCTCATCACATACACATCTGGTGCAGGGTCGGGAAGGGTGGGACATGCCTTGCGTGGGGGCTGTTCGCTTGCACAGGGCCCCTCCTGAATTGCTGCGGCACTGCCCTGGGCGCCCATCTCCGTCTCAGAGCCGCCTCTGTCATGCTGTGGGTCTTGGGGCCACGCTGGTCCCGCAGAGTCACTGGCAGGTGGCCAAGCCTCCATCCGATCGTCCCCCAGCAGGAGCGCTCAGTTCTCTGCAAGCAGCCTGTCCCCATATCTGATTCTTAGAACAAGTGCTCAGTTCAGTCACTCAGTTGTGTCCGACTCTCTGTGACTCCACGAAGCACAGCACACCAGGCCTCCCTGTCCATCACCAACTCCCGGAATCCACCCAAACCCGTGTCCATTGAGTCGTGATGCCATCCAACCATCTCATCCTCTGTCATCCCCTTCTCCTGCCCTCAATCTTTCCCAGCATCAGGGTCTTTTCAAATGAGTCAGCTCTTCGCATCAGGTGGCCAAAGTATTGGAGTTTCAGCTTCAGCATCAGTCCTTCCAATGAATATTCAGGACTGATTTCCTTTAGGATGGACTGGTTGGATCTCCTTGCAGTCCAAGGGACTCTCAAGAGTCTTCTCCAACACCACAGTTCAAAAGCATCAATTCTTCGGCTCTCAGCTTTCTTCACAGTCCAACTCTCACATCCATACATGACTACTGGAAAAACCATAGCCTTGACTAGACGGACCTTTGTTGGCAAAGTAATGTCTCTGCTTTTGAATATGCTGTCTAGGTTGGTCATAACTTTCCTTCCAAGGAGTAAGCATCTTTTAATTTCATGGCTGCAGTCACCATCTCCAGTTATTTTGGAGCCCCCCAAAATAAAGTCAGCCACTGTTTCCACTGTTTCCCCATCTAGAACAAGTGCTGGAATTGCATAAAGATATTCTTCCTTATAACACAAGGACCCCAGGGAGCCCTGAGAGCCGTGTGGCACATTCTGGGTCGTGCCTTCAAGAGTCTGGAGACACCCGTGGCCATGTCTTGCAGCTTCCCGCTGTAACTCAGCTCTGAAACTGCTCATCCCCTCTGGACTCCCCCTATTTCCATAAAGTGCCCAGGTCTGGCAGCCTGTTGAGTCTGGGGTCTGACCTCTCTTCTTTTTTGTTGTTTTTGGCCAAACTGCACAGCACACAGGATCTTATTTCCCCGACAAGGGTTTGAACTCAAGTGCCTTTAGTGGAAGCTCCGAGTCCTAACCACTGGACTGCCAGAGAAGTCCCTGACTGCTCTTCTTTATCTAATGCAGCCTTTTTGGACTCTTCATCTAGCAGCCTCCTCTTCTATATTATTCGTGTTTGTGTTCAGTCGTGTTTGACCTTTGTGACTCCATGGACTGTAGAGTGCCCAGCTCCTCTGCCCATGGGATTTCCCAGGCAAGAGTACTGGAGTGGGTTGCCATTTCCTCCTCCAGGGGAGGGATCAAACCCAAGTCTCCTGTGTCTCCTGCATTGCTGGCGGATTCTTGGCCTGCTGAGTCATCAGAGAAGCTCATCTTGTGTTTAGATTTCATTTCATCTTCTCCCCACCCCCTCATTTTTGTCAGGCTTTATCTTGTCTTTTTTTTTTTTAAAAAAAAAAGAAAAAAAATTAATAAATATTGACATCCAAAAGAGTCATCTTGAACTGTGGTGTTGGAGAAGACTCTTGAGAGTCCCTTGGACCGCAAGGAGATCCAACCAGTCCATCCTAAAGGAGATCAGTCCTGAATATTCATTGGAAGGACTGATGCTGAAACTGAAACTCCAATACTTTGGCCACCTGATGCGAAGAACTGACTTACTAGAAAAGACCCTGATGCTGGGAAAGACTGAAGGCGGGAGGCGAAGGGGCCGACAGAGGATGAGATAAGTGGATGGCATCACTGACTCAATGGACATGAGTTTGAGTAAACTCTGAGAGCTGGTGATGGACAGGAAGGCCTGGCGTGCTGCAGTCCATGGGGTCGCAAAGAGTCGGACACGACTGAGTGACTGAACTGAACTGACTGACTGAAAAGAGTCATCTGACTTCTGAGATAAGTTTTCTTCTAGAGCAAAGTTTTTAAAAGATTGGACTTTGCCTCAGAGATTCCTTTCATAATTTTTTATGGCTGTAGAATTTTTACATTTTTTGCTTGCATACAACTTAAAATTCAATCCTGGTTTGAATATGAACACTTTCCAGCAAGCTTCAAAAGCTCCCAGGGACGTCCCTGGCACTCCAGTGGTTAAGACTCCATTCTTCCAGTGCAAGGGGCACAGGTTCAAGCCCTGGTTAAGGAACTAAGGTCCCCACATGCTGTGTGGTGCTCTATGTGGCAGGGTTTCTGTAAAACAGAAAGGAGGCTGGTTCTCAACTGTAGAGTGTACGCAGATCACTTAGGGAGCCTGTTAAAAGTGGAGATTGCTACACATACACATCCCCTCCACACACACACACTCCCCTCCTAACTGCTCAGGTCTGGATTCAGGAAGTCTGGATTTGCCTCTAAAAACAATTCCCCAGATGATTCTGATGCTGGGGTCCCCTATCCACAGAGACCAAGGCCATGAGCAAGCTATTACAAGCTAATACTTACAAGCTATTCAGTTCAGTTCAGTCCAGTCACTCAGTCATGTCCAACTCTTTGCGACCCCATGGACTGCAGCACGCCAGTCTTCCCTGTCCATCACCAACTCCTGGAGCTTGCTCAAAATCAAGTCTGTTGAGTCGGTGATGCCATCCAACCATCTCATACTGTCAACCCCTTCTCCTCCCACCTTCAATCTTTCCCAGCATCAGGGTCTTTTTCAATGAGTCAGTTCTTTGCATCACGTGGCCAAAGTATTGGAGCTTCAGCTTCAGCATCATTCCTTCCTAAGAATATTCAGGACTGATTTCCTTTAGGATGGACTGCTTTGGTCTCCTTCCAGTCCAAGGGACTCTCAAAATTCTTCTCCAACACCACAGTTCAAAAGCATCCATTCTTCAGCGCTTAGCTTTCTTTATGATCCAACTCTTAAATCCATACACGACTACTGGAAAAAACCATAGCTTTGACTAGATGGACCTCTGTTGGCAAAGTAATGTCTCTGCTTTTGAATATGGTGTCTAGGTTTGTCATAGCTTTTCTTCCAGGGAGCAAGGTTCTTTTAATTTCATGGCTGCAGTCGCCAACTGCAGTGATTTTGGAGCCCAAGAAAATAAAGTCTCTCACTATTTCCATTGTTTCCCCATCAACTTGCCATGAAGTGATGGGGCCGGATGCCATGATCTTTGTTTTATGAATGTTGAGTTTTAAGCCAGCTTTTTCACTCTTCTCTTTCACTTTCATCAAGAGGCTCTCTAGTTTTTCTTTCTGCCGTAAGGGTGGTGTCATCTGCATATCTGAGGTTCTTGATATTTCTCAAGTTATTAGTTAGGGTGATGACATGGGGTTAAAGTAGGGTGAAATGGGGGAAGAGGGGATTAGAGCACCGCCTGGGGGATCTGCCTGTGCACCCCATTCTCTCCTTCCACCCGCGTGAGATGTCCCACTGGCTCCACTCGGGCCCCACACCTATTTTCTCAGGAGCCGGAGACCAAATGATCAGAATGCTGTGTTGAAGTCTCAGCCTCAAAACTACAGCCTGTCCGCTCTTCTCTTTCTGGTGAGGACTCAACTCCACACTCTTTTTGTCCCCCCAGCAACGTGTTCAGCCTGATCCCCAGAAGACAGACAGAAAAGTCTCAAAGGTAATGGATGGGTCTTTGGAGTCAAGGTGGTTCCTTCTAGAAAGATCTAGAACAGAAATAAAAATAGAATATGCAATGAATTGGAGGTCCTTATAATGAAAGAGGCACTCAGTTCTCGACAGATTCCGAGTTCCTCTCTCTACCATGTTTTCTCAAACCTAAAAAACGACAAAGACAAAATCCTGTTTTCTGTTGGAGAGGACCCCTTGATGGCTGGCAGCAGCTCCAGGCCCAGGTATGGGGACGAGTAGTGACCAGTGTTCAGTTCAGTCGCTCAGTCGTGTCCGACTCTTGGCGACCCCATGAACCGCAGCACGCCAGGCCTCCCTGTCCATCACTAACTGCTGGAATCTACCCAAACCCATGTCCATTGAGTCGGTGACGCCATCCAGCCATCTCATCCTCTGTCGTTCCCTTCTCCTCCTGCCCCCAATCCCTCCCAGCATCAGGGTCTTTTCAAATGAGTCAGTTCTTCGCAATAGGTGGCCAAAGTATTGGAGCTTCAGCTTCAGCATCAGTCCTTCCAAAGAACACCCAGGACTGATTTCCTTTAGGGTGGACTGGGTGGATCTCCTTGCAGTCCAAAGGACTCTCAAGAGTCTTCTCCAACACCACAGTTCAAAAGCATCAATTCTTCAGCACTCAGCTTTCTTTATAGTCCAGTGACCAGTATTGATTTCATGTAAAGCCATCCCCAGTGGCCAGTCCGTGACAGGGCGCCCTCTGACCCTCTTAGCACCCAGATGGGGAAAGGCTCATTTTTCCTCCCAGAGCTAATTCTTCCGCGATCGTCAGTCTCTGGCTGACCGACAACAGATAAGGTGAGCGCTCCTGACCAGCCTCCTGCAAGACCCCGCAAGGCAGAACCTCGAAGTCAAGTCTGGCCCCGCTCCCTCCTCTGTTCAGGCCTTATGCTATGCTATGCTATGCTAAGTCACTTCAGTCGTGTCCGACTCTGTGCGACCCCATAGACGGCAGCCCACCAGGCTCCCCCGTCCCTGGGATTCTCCAGCCTTGGGGCCCAGCAAATCCTTGCTGAGTAGAAGGGTGGATGAATGGGTTGAGCTGACCGGGCTTTTCTGTCTCAGCAGCCCTGAGGCCCACCACGTGCAGGGGCGACGGGAGAGCCTGACTTTAAGGTAATGACTTTCACCTCTTCCTTTTTATCCACACAAAAGTTGGCATTCCTGAGCCTTACCAGCAGCTGGAGACTTTGCTTGGTCTTCCGGACTGGGACGGCCGGGCCCCTCCGAGCTTCAACGGTGCGAAGGGGACAGGCCGGGTGGGAAGGGGCGGGGCTAGTGAGGAGGGCAGGGCTGGTAAGAAGGGGCGGGGCCGATGAGGGGATAGGCTGATGTAGAGGGGCGGGGTTTGTGGGGAGGGCGGAGCTGGCGGGGAGGGCGGGGCTGGCAAGAAGGGGCGGGGCTGGTGGAGAGAGGGGGAGAGCGGGGCTGGCAGGAAGGGGCGGGGCTGGTGGAGAGAGGGAGAGGGGCGGGGCCGGTGAGGAGGGCGGGGCTGGTTAGGAGGGATTGGTGTGAGGGGCGGGGCTGCTGAGGGCGGGGCTGGTGGAAAGGGTCGGGGCTGCTGGAGAGGGACTGGGCCGGTAGAGAGGGTGGGGTTTGTGGGGAGGGCGGGGCTGGTAGAAAGAGGCGGGGCTGGCAGGGAGGGCCGGGCTGTGGGAAGGGGACGCAATCCTAGCCTTTGTCTGGTTAGCCCCCTCCCCTCTTGAAGGGGCGCTTAGTTAGCAAGGCGCTCCTTTTTCCTGGTGACTGGGAGCCTGTTCCCTCTGCAGCCAGGATGAAAACGGCATGGTTCTGCAGCGGATGCTGCGGGAGAAGAAATCCAGGTGGGGCGGCAGCTGGGCTCCCAGGGCTGAGGGAGCCGTTGCCAGAGCTTCCCTTCGGATCGCAGGGCCGACCTGGGCGTCCATGGCTCTTCCCCTCCGGAGCGGGGTTCTCCCCAGGCTGGTTTGTCACCATCGGGCGTGGCATCGCTTCGGGCAGACTGGGCACCAGGCACCCAGGCACGGCCATCGTGTCCGAGGTGTCTTCGCCCTGTTTCCCGCCCCCGGTCCCCTCACCTGCCCACACGGCCGAGCTCTGCAGCCATAGGGAGCTCTCCTCAGTAGGGACTGCGACGTGATGGCCCTCGGGAGCCCTGGCCGGGCCGCACAGCAGTGCTTCTCCCAGCGCCATCAGCTCTGAGCGCTCTGTTTTCCTCCCTCAGTGAAGGTGACGGCCACCTGGACAGCTGCAGGATACCTGAGGTACCCAGGTACTGTAGACCGCGTCTTTGGGCGGTGTCTGGGCAAGTCGACTTGCTGTTTCCCCACTCCACTGTCCCCCTCATACCCGCCTTGAGTCTGATTGTGAGATTTATCAGGAGGGAAGGAGCAAGGGAAGCTGGGAGGAGGGTAACGAGGGGCAGAAGAGAATGGGAGCAGGGGGAGCAGGCGTCAGATGGTGGGGTCACAGGTGAGCCCGCCGTGACCTCGGCCTCTCGGCTGTCCCAGCTCAGCGGTCTTACCCGGGGTAGACTAGCTGTAGCTTCTAAGCCCTCAGCTCTGTTGAAAACTGACAGGGTTGCCAGGGAGGGCATGGAGGGTGAAGGAGCCAGCAGGAGAGCGGAGAGGGGCGGTGAGGTGGCTCCAGGTGGGATGCAGCTGGTGGACAGGTGGGAGAGGCCACCCCTGTGCTTCCCACTCCTGAATAAAGCAGGACACCAAGACCTTCCTCATAACGAGTTAGACCACAGGAAGCACTTCCGAAGCACAGGAGGGTCTCTAACCTCAGCTGAGCACGAGAGGGGGAAGAGCCTCCTAGCCCATTCTCACATTTCCACCCCATCAGTTTCTCTGTCGGTTTATCCTTAGGGAAGCCCCTGACAGCCCTGGGCTGGGGAGGGGTGGGAGGTGGCTGGATGAAGGAAGATGGGAGGATGGAAGGAAGGAAGCCCCTGTGGCTGAGTGCCGCCTCCTGGCAGAGCTGCCCACTGAACTGGGAAGAGGCCCCTGGCAGCTCTGGCATTGGTGACGTGAGTGTCTGCTCACACGCATGTCTTGTCTGCAGGTTGCTTTACCCCAAGGCTCAGCTGCTCAAGCCCTTGTAAGTAGACGGAGTTTCTGCCGTGGCTGCGACCAGTGGGTTCCCTGCCACCACTACCTTATGGTTGCCTTCTCTCGCTTCACTGCCTGGTTTCAGCCTTTCTTTTGCCCTTTTCCTTTCCTTCCTGTCTGGGCTATGGGAGGCTGGGCTAGTTTTCAGTGGGTTTGGTACACACTGAAGGACCAATGGAAGGTGCCTCTAATTTGTGGTCACCAGGAGCTGTGCAGAGGTCCGCACCAGGCATGGAAGCTTCTCTTGTTTCTTCTCGGGGAAGGAAGTTGGGGTCTGGGCTGGGTTATCCCTGAGGCCTTTCCATGACCATCAGTGTCTGAGGGCTTATGGTTCCAGCTTGCCTTCACATGCAAGTATCTGTCTCCTAATCCGGGCCTCCTTGCCTGTGCCCACACCTCCTGCTTCCACTGCCCGAGAGAGTGCTGGCAGCCTGTCACTGAGGCACTAGATCCCCGAGCTTCGGGACAGGAAGTCGCCCAGAGACCACTTTGATCAGCCCCGTTTTATGGGCAGGGAAACTGAGGCTCAGAGAAGTGAAGGAGGTTGCTTGAGGCCCCTCGGCTGGAGAAGGACAGGTCAGGACGCAAGCTGAGTGGCCTCTGTTACATCCTGCCACATCCCTGCCAGGGGACCTGGAGGTGCTCACTGTCATTTCTGGAAACCACATACACACCTCCTTGAACTTCCAGAGCCGCCAGCCACGTGTGGCCTTGAACGCTTGAAACAGGACTGCTCTAGGAGGAGCTGTGCTGTCTGCGTGGGGTGCACGGTGGACTCCACTTAGTACATGAAAAGTGTACCAGGAGCTTGGGATTAACATAGACACACTGCTGTATATAAGACAGGTGAACAACAGGACCCACTGAATGGCCCAGGGACTCTACTCGATATCTTGTCATATCCTATATGGGAAAAGAACTTGAAAAAGAATATATATGTATAGAGGCACACCTGAACCACTTTGCTGTACATTTGAAACTAACACAGCATTGTCAATTAACTATATACTTCAATAAATGTATCAATTACGTACTGAAATGATAATATTTTGGATATGTTGGGTTGAACAAAGTCTATCATATTAACAGTCATTTTGCTTGGTTCCATTTACTTTTCTGTGATTCCCAGACAATTTTTAGTGGCATACCTTTCCGGAGGTCAGCACACATCTGGAGGGGCAGGTGGGCATGAACTTTTTTGGTGGGTCCTGGCGGGGTGATGAACGAGTGAATGAACACTCGTGAAATAAGAGTCAGGGGAAGGTGAAAGGGGTCCATGCCGGCTGGAGAATGGAGAAGGGGCAGAGATCACAGGACACGAAGAGCCCCTGCGAGGGGAGGGGGCTTGAAACTCAGCTCTGCCTCTGAAAGAAAACCTTGTTCTGTCTGCTCACAGCAAACATGTGGTTACCCACACCAGGTGATTCTGATACTCCCTGCAGTCAGCACAGACGCCGCAGGTGGACAGTCAGTTTCACAGCCTGCCCACACTCAGACCCTTGTCGCAAGTTCCATATTGTCATCTAAGCTTTGACCAACGGGCTATAAATCATTGCTCACCACCCGCTCCTTGGGTTTGCTGGTTTGCTGGGATGCCCCCAGAACTCAAGAAGACTTTACTTACTAGATTCTTGGCTTGTTATAAAGGATGCAGCTCAGAGACAGTCAGACTAAGAGGTAAATAGGGCAGGAGGGGGAAGGGACGGGGCGCCCAAGCCCTCCCCAGAGCACCTCCCTCCCAGCACCTCCCTGTGTTCACCAACCTGGAAGCACTCTGAACTCCACAGCTAAGGGATATTTATGGAGGCTTCATCTCGCTGGCATGATTGATTGTTAACTTGACCTCCAGTCCCTCTCCCTTCCCAGAAGGAAGGGATCATCAGTTCGGTTCAGTGCAGTCGCTCAGTCGTGTCCGACTCTTTGCGACCCCATGGACTGCAGCACGCCAGGCCTCCCTGTCCATCACCAACTCCCAGAGTTTACTCAAATTCATGTCCATTGAGTTGATGATGCCATCCAACCAACTCATCCTCTGTCGTCACCTTCTCTTCCTGCCTTGACTCTTTCCCAGCCTCAGGGTCTTTTCAAATGAGTCAGTTCTTTGCATCAGGTGGCCAAAGTATTGGAGTTTCAGCTTCAACATCAGTCCTTCCAATGAATATTCAGGGTTGATTTCCTTTAGGATAGACTAGTTGGACCTCCTTACAGTCCGAGGGACTCTCAAGAGTCTTCTCCAACACCACAGTTCAAAGGCATCAATTCTTTAGCACTCAGCTTTCTTTATAGTCCAACTCTCACATCCATGCATGACCACTGGAAAAACCATAGCCTTGACTAGATGGACCTCTGTTGGCAAAGTAATGTCTCTGCTTTTGAATATGCTATCTAGGTTGGTCATAACTTTCCTTCCAAGGAGTAAGCGTCTTTTAATTTCATGGCTGCAGTCATCATCTGCAGTGATTTTGGAGCCCCCCAAAAATAAAGTCTGTCACTGTTTCCACCGTTTCTCCATCTATTTGCCGTGAAGTGATGGGACCAGATGCCGTGATCTTTGTTTTCTGAATGTTGAGCTTAGGAAGGGATGTGAGGCAGAAAGTTCTAAGTTCCAAGTTTCTAATCCTGGCTTGGTCTTTCTGGTGACCAGCCCCTATCCTGAACTACCCCCAAGCCCACCTGGAGTCACCTCATCAGACCAAAAGATGCTCCTACAATCCAGGACCTCCCAAGGGTCCTAGAAGCCTAGTGCAGGTAAAGGGAGGGCTGTGGCAGAGACCAAATGTCTGTTTCTTGTTATGGCAATGTTCTCACGTGCTGAGAGAGGGCTTAGTGCTTGCCCTCCCTCGAGACTGTGCTCCTCCTGGAAACAAGGGGCCTCACAAAAGGATGTTTCAGGGGTTCTAGCACATGGCTGGTACTCCGGAGATACTCTGAGTTACGGCAGTGAAGGGATGGAAGTGTTGAGTCCTCGGTGCTGAGCTTATGCTGCCAAAAGCACTGGGTTGGGAATCCAGAGTCCTGTCTGCTCCTAGCTCTGCAGCTCATGGACTGTGCAGCTTTGGACAAATCCTTCTCTATGGCCCACACCCCCATGACCTGCTCGCGTGTGCTGTGACTCATCTCCCCAGGAGAGTGGACGTGCTGGTCATGACCCCCTGGTTTGCTCCCGTCGTCTGGGACGGGACCTTCGACTCTGCCCTCTTGGATGTGCAATTCAGAAACACCACCATTGGGCTGACCGTGTTCGCCATCAAAAAGTAAGTGACGGACGCTCACCCAGGGTGAGCCAGGGAGCCGGCCTGAGCTGCAGGGCAGCACTCCACTCTGTTTTCCGGGACAAGGTGCTCAGCTCACAGGGTGGGTGGGTGTGCGGAGGCACCAGTGACTTTGGGTGTGGGTGTGCGTGGGCTGGGTTGTGCAGGGGTCACTGGGCAGTCACACATATATATGTGTGCGCCGTGATAGCACACAGAGACGTGTGTGTGTGTGAGCTAACTCACTTCAGTTGTGTCCAGCTGTTTCTGACCCTCTGGATGGTAGCCCCCCAGGCTCCTCTGCCCATGGGATTCTCCAGGCAAGAACAGGGAGTGGGTTACCATTTCCTCCTCCAGGGGATCTTCCTGACCCACGGATCAAACCTCTGTCTCTTATTTCTCCTGTATCGGCAGGCAGGTTCTTTACCACTAGCATCATCTGGGAGCCCCTGCTCAAAATAGTCCCACAGCTGCGAGTCATCACCCCAGAGGTTACTGTCAACCTTTTAGAGACGGGCAGCTCACGTCGCCATCTCCAGTACCAGCCACTGTGCCAGGGGGTCAACCCCACCACCGCCCCGACGCTGGTGCTCCGTTTCCCCAGCCTGTCACCCTGGGAGGCCAAGCGTTTGCTGCTGTCTTCTCCCCGCGTGTAGGTCACTTTTTCACTCTGCGGATCGTTCCTCTTGCGGTGCAGAAGCTTTTCAGTTTGATGTAGCGGAGCTCGTTTATTTTTTGCTGCTTGTGGTTTAGGTGTCGTGTCCAACAAGTCACTGCAAAGATCCACGCACTACGAGCTCCCCACTGTTTTCAAATAAGTATCTTATGGTCTTACATGTCAGTCTTCGATCCATTTCAGGTTACTCTTGCTGAGTGTGAGACAGGGGTCTGTTTTCATTCTTCTCTGTGCCAATATTCAATTTTCCCACGTGCTGCGACTAAGACCCAGCACAGGTGGTGAATATCCTGAGTGCTGCGTCTAAGACCTCGAGCATCCATACACATACATATTTTAAAAAAGAAGATTGTGTGAGTGTCAGAAAAATATGTCAGATGGCAACATGAGCTCCAAAAAATAACTAAGTTTGGGCAAGGGGATAGAGAGTAATTTGTTTTCATGTTTATTTGCTCCTTTTTTTTTTAATTTTATTTTTAAACTTTACATAATTGTATTAGTTTTGCCAAATATCAAAATGAATCCGCCACAGGTATACATGTGTTCCCCATCCTGAACCCTCCTCCCTCCTCCCTCCCCATACCATCCCTCTGGTTCGTCCCAGTGCACTAGCCCCAAGCATCCAGTATCGTGCATCGAACCTGGACTGGCATCTCGTTTCATACATGATATTTTACATGTTTCAATGCCATTCTCCCAAATCTTCCCACCCTCTCCCTCTCCCATAGAGTCCATAAGACTGTTCTATACATCAGTGTCTCTTTTGCTGTCTCGTACACAGGGTTATTGTTAGCATCTTTCTAAATTCCATATTAGTATACTGTATTGGTGTTTTTCCTTCTGGCTTACTTCACTCTGTATAATAGGCTCCAGTTTCATCCACCTCATTAGAACTGATTCAAATGTATTCTTTTTAATGGCTGAGTAATACTCCATTGTGTATATGTACCATAGCTTTCTTATCCATTCATCTGCTGATGGACGTCTAGGTTGCTTCAAAAATATGGAACGCTTCACGAATTTGCGTGTCATCCTTGCGCAGGGGCCATGCTAATCTTCTCTGTATCGTTCCAATTTTAGTATATGTGCTGCCGAAGCGCGCACTATTTGCTCCTTTTTATTTATTTTATTTTTATTTATTTTTTACTTGAAGGATAATTGCTTTACAGAATTTTGTTTTCTGTCAAACCTCAACATGAATCAGCCGTAGGAATACATCTCTCCCCTCCCTTTTGAACCTCCCTCCCATCTCCCTCCCATCCCACCCCTCTAGGTTGACACAGAGCCCCTGTTTGAGTTTCCTGAGACATAGAGCAAATTCCCGTTGGCTCTCTATTTTCCATATGGTAATGTAAGTTTTCATGTTACTCTCTCCATACATCTCACCCTTTCCCCGTGTCCATAAGTCTATTCTCTGTCTGTTTCTCCACTGCTGTCCTGTAAATAAATTCTTCAGTACCATTTTTCTAGATTCTGTATATGTGCGTTAGAACACAATATTAATCTTTCTCTTTCTGACTTGCTTCACTCTGTATAATAGGCTCTAGTTCCTCCACCTCATTAGGACTGACTCAAATGTGTTCCTTTTTGTGGCTGAGTAATATTCCATCCCTGCTCCTTTTGATTGAGCTGTACTTTGCACATGGTCAGATGGACACGTTCAAGTGCACAGCCTGCTGGAGTTTTACATCTGGTTGCACTGGTGTAAGTGCCAGCAGAACGAGCTCTGGGGCGTGTCCAGTCTGGGCATTAGTCAGAGGACGGAATGGCCCTCTAGGGTGAATACTGCAGGGGAAGGATTCCAGGCAGAAGAAGGTGCAGAGGCCTGGAGGAGGGTGGATGGCGTGTGTCAGGAATATCAAGGAGCTGGCCTGCCCTCCAGAGGACAGAGGAGAGAGAAGAAGACAAAGTCAGAGCAGATCTTGTAGGGCCTGGTAGACCACTGCAGGATCTTGAGTTGCCTTATTATTATTTTTTTAATACAAGAAACCATTTATTTTATTTATTTTTTGAAAGCCCAATGGTATTTTTTTTTAATACCTATTTGTTTGGCTGTCTCAGGTCTGAGTTGTGGCATGCAGGCTCCTTGCTTTGGTAGGTGGGCTCTAGAGTGCTCGGGCTGAGTGGCATGTGGAACCTTAGCTCCCCAAGCAGGGATCAAACCCGTGGGCCCTTCACTGGAAGGAGGATTTCTAACCACCGGACCACCAGGGAAGTCCCAGAAGCCACCAATTTTATACCTAGCAGTCCGTAGCTCTCAGCCCCACACCCCTGAGTTGCCCGCCCCTCCCCACTCCCCACGGTAAGCACCAGCTTGTTGTGTGTCTGCGAGTCTGTCTCTGTTATGTTAGATTCGTTTGTTTGCTTTATTTACATTGAACACCACAGGCAATGTTGTTGTTCACGTGCTAAGTCTTGCCCGACTCTTTGTGACCCCATGGACTGCAGCACACCAGGCTTCCCTGTCCTTCACTGTCTCCTGGAGCTTGCTCAAACTCATGTCCATTGAGTCAGTGATGCCATCCAACCATCTCATCCTCTGTCACCCCCTTCTCCTCCTGCCTTCAGTCTTTCCCAGCACCAGGGTCTTCTCCAATGAGTCAGCTCTTCGTATCAGGTGTCCAAAATATTGGAGCTTCAGCGTCAGTCCTTCCGATGAATATTCAGAGTTGATTTCCTTTAGGATTGTTTGGTTTGATCTCCTTGCAGTCCAAGGGACTCTCAAGAATCTTCTCCAACACCACAGTTCAAAAGCATTAGTTCTTCTTCGGCACTGAGCCTTCTTTATGATACAATTTTATAGCCAATATTTTACAATACCTTTAAAAGGAGTATAATCTATATAAATTTGGAATGACTATTTTGTACTCCTGAAACTAATATAATATTGTAAATCAACTATACCTCAATTTAAAAAAAAAAGACAAGAAGCCATTGGATGGTCCTGAGCTGGGAGACATCCATCATTTGGATACTATCAATCATTTGAATTTTTGCCAAACTTGTGGATTAATCAAATATCTTATGGTTGTGAATATTTGCTCAACACCAAATAATCTGAACCCCTCCTCTTACCAGCCACTCAGGGTCTTATCTGGTGGAAGGGCTATGGTTTTGTTTCAGAGTTTTAATTTTGGTAACATGCACACAGGGCTTTCCGGGCAATGCAGTGGTAGAGAATCCACTTATCAAAGCAGGAGCCTCAAGGGACTCAATCCCTGGACTGGGAAGATCCTTTGGAGGAGGAAATGGCAACCCACTCCAGTATTCTCACCTGGAAAATTCCATGCACAGAGAAGCCTGGCAGGCTACAGTCCACGGGGTCACAAAGAGTCGGACATGACTGAGCGCACACAACTCACAAAATGCACATAATAGAAAACTCACCATCTTAACTGTTTTTAAGTGTGCACTTCAGTACACATTTAGAGTACACACTGAAGACGTGATACCACCATCAGCACTGTCCCTCCCCAGAACGGTTCTCATCTTGCAAAACTAAAATTTCTGTGCCCATTAAACACTCGCTGCTGGTTCCCCGTCCATGGGGTCACTGAGGGTCAGACACAACTGACCAACTTCGCTTTCACTTTTCACTTTCATGCACTGGAGAAGGAAATGGCAACCCATTCCAGTGTCCTTGCCTGGAGAATCCCAGGGACTGAGGAGCATGATGGGCTGCCATCTATGGGGTCGCACGGAGTCAGACACGACTGAAGTGACTTAGCAGCAGCAGCTGGTTCCCCATTCCCTCAGTGTCTGGCAACCACCATTCTATTTCTGTGTCTAAGACATTGCCTGTTCTGGGCACCTCATCTACGTGGAATCATATAGCTTTTTGACTTTTTGTGGTTGTCTTATTTCACTTAGCATAACGTCCTCAACGTATGGCTAAGGTTTCACAGACTGTTTTTGCCCAAGTGGATTCTTCTGGCGCTGTTTGATTCTGTTAACACCCACCGTCTCTTTCCTGTTGGATTTAGATACGTGGTCTTCCTGCGGCTCTTCCTGGAGACGGCGGAGAAGTACTTCATGGTGGGGCACAAGGTCATCTACTACGTCTTCACCGACCGGCCGGCGGACGTGCCCCAGATCGCCCTCCAGGACGGGAGGCAGGTGGTGGTCCTCCACGTCGGCAACTACAGACGCTGGCAGGACATCTCCATGCACCGGATGGAGATGATCAGCAACTTCTCGCGGCGGCGCTTCCTCCGCGAGGTGGACTACCTGGTGTGCCTGTACGTGGACATGAAGTTCAGCGACCACGTGGGCGTGGAGATCCTGGCGCCGCTCTTCGGGACCCTACACCCTGGCTTCTACGCTGCGGACCGCCAGTCCTTCACCTATGAGCGCCGGCCCTTGTCTCGAGCCTACATCCCGAGAGACGAGGGTGATTTCTACTACGCGGGAGGCTTTTTTGGGGGGTCGGTCCCTGAGGTTTACCGGCTCACCACGGCCTGCCACCAGGCCATGACGGCCGACCAGGCCCAGGGCATCGAGGCCGTGTGGCATGACGAGAGCCACCTGAACCGATACCTGCTGTCGCACAAGCCCAGCAAGGTGCTGTCCCCCGAGTACCTGTGGGACGAGCAGATGCTGCAGAGGCCGCCGTTACTCCGGAAGCTGCGCTACGTGGCTGTGCCCATGAACCATACAGAGATTCGGAGCCGATGAGAACGTGCTTGCCAAGAAAGTCCGTGGGCATCAGACCGCAGCGCATGTCAGTGGTTCTACCCTCTTGATAAGGGATTGGCCAAAGGTTTGATGGAACCAATGAGAACGTACTTTCCAAGAAAGTCCGTGGGAATCCGGCCGCAGCGTATGTCAGTGGTTCTACCGTCTCGATAAGGGATTGGCTAAAGGCTTGATGATGCGGGTGAAGCCATCGGCTTACTTCCTCTTCTGGAGGGAACTCCACTCGGCAGACAAAGCCGGACCTGCAGTCTTCATTCCCTCCGCATCCCGCTTCCTCTTTCAATGTGACTTGTCCTCCGAGAGCTTGACAAGGTCACCTTCCTAGGACGCTTTCTTTGGTTCTCTCTTTTTCCGGTCGTTGAAGGGAATTTCTCCCTCCTCTGAGAAAACAACAGAAAGAACTGTGTTTTCATAGAGCACTAAGGATAAACCTTTGGCTGCGTCTGCCTTTCTGCCTACCTTACCCATTGGTCTTGCCCATTATAATGTGAGATCCTGAGGGTGGAGATCAAGATGTCTTCATCTTTCTGTCCATCAGGACATACCTCAGTGCCTGAGGTTTGCATTTAAATTTCAGGAAGGGACTTCCCTGGTACCCGTCCAGTGGTTAAGAGGCTGTCTGCCAATGCTGCGGACACAAGTTGGATCCCTGATCCAGAAGCTAAGATCCCGAGTGCTATGGGGCCATGGCTACTGAGCTGGCGCTCTAGAGCCAGCAAGAGAGGCCATCCAAAGGAGCAGCCCCGACTTGCTGCAACTAGAGAAAGACCCAAAGACCACGTGCAGCAAGGAAGAGGCTGTGTGCTACAACGAAGACCCAGTGCAGTCAAAAATAAATCAATGAATTAGAAAAATAAAATAAATCAATTAAAAAATTAAATTAAAAGTAAATGCATACATTTAAGGAACTCTTTGTTTTGCAGTTTCTTTTTTTCCCCCCAGACTTTATTTAAATTTTGTATTTTGTCTTGGGGAATATTGTCAGGTGGAAAGGAAGGGACTCGGCAGTACCTACACATGTGTCCGTTCTCCCCCAGACCCTCCTCCCATCCAGGCTGCCACACAACACTGAGCAGAGCAACTTTTTTTTTTTTTTAACTAATTTTTTTGGGGGGACAGTGCTTTGCTGCTTGCAAAATCTTAGCTCCCCATCAGGGCTTGAAGCCAATTCCTCGGCAGTGAAAGTTTGGAGTCCTAACTTCTGGACCTAAACGTCGGGGACTCCTGAAAGCCTAGCTTACCACGCTGTGTGACAGCGTGGGAGGCCCAGCCCGGAAGCACCTACCGCTTTGGTTTGCTTGTGTTGGTAGCTTGTCGCTTTGGGTTGTCTGTCTTTTTCTTATTGATCTGTGGGTGTCTGTTAGTATTTTGGATGTTAGCACTTCTAGTAGACACATGTTAAAAATAGCTTCTTCCAGTTTTTAGGTTGCCATTTCAACTCTTTTAACGTAGGTGATTTTGAGGAATCATCGCCTGCTTTGAAATCACCCAAATAGCCTTCTAGTTATTTTCTGAAAGCTTTTATGTTCTTGCCTCATACTTAGGTCTTTGAAAGTGAAAGTCACTTAGTCGTGTCTGACTCTTTGCAACCCCACGATGGAATTCTTCAGGCCAGAATACTGGAGTGGGTAGCCTTTCCCTTCTCCAGGGGATCTTCCCAACCAAGGGATCGAACCCAGGTCTCCCGCATTGCAGGCAAACCCTTTACCAGCTGAGCCACCAGGAAAGACCTAAGATTAAAGACTTAGGTCCTAATCTACTGGAATTTACTTGTGTGTGATCTTAATGGGATTTCCCTGGTGGCTCAGACGGTAGAGCATCTGTCTACCATGCGGGAGACCCGGGTTCAATCCCTGGGTTGGGAAGATCCGTTGGAAAAGGAAATGGTAATCCACTCCAGTACTATTGCCTGGAAAATCTTAATGTAAGGGCCCATTTTGACTTTTCTTCCTCTGGGTAATCATTATCTGAACACCACTTACTGACAATGTGTTTGAAAACTTACTGAAAAGCTCTCTTCCCTACTGATTTGCAGTATCACTGGTCACATGATATCAAGTGTCCGCATGTGCCCGGGTGTTTGGGGGGCTCTCTAGTCTGTGTGCACTGGTCTGTTTGTCTGTCCTTATCATCTCAGCCACTCTAGGTTTATACGTAGATGTTGGGATCTGACTCGGCAAGTCTTTCCACCTGGTTTCTCAAGAATGTCTCAACTGCTCTCGACCTGTTGCATTTCCATCTAAAGTTTAAACTCTTTTGTCAAATTGTACAAAGGATCCTTCTGGGCTTTCTTGAAAATCAGAATTATGTTGAAGATATCTGGCATCTTTTCAATAATTGGGATATCCCAAAGTAAGAACAAATCTCTCCATTTATTTAGGTCTTCTTTAATATCTTTCGATAATTTCATAGGTTTCCCCATAAAGGTCTTCCAAATCTTTTTTTAAAGATTTAAAAATCTTTAAAGACTTCAAGGTTTTTAAAATCTGTTTTTTTCAACATTTTGAAAAATTTTAAGCATACAAAAAATTGTAAGAAATTGTACAGTGAATATTCACATCAGTTCAGTTCAGTCGCTCAGTCGTGTCCAACTCTTTGCGACCCCATGAATCGCAGCATGCCAGGCCTCCCTGTGCATCACCATCTCCCGGAGTTCACTCAAACTCATGTCCATCGAGTCGGTGATGCCATCCAGCCATCTCATCCTCTGTCATCCCCTTCTCCTCCTGCCCCCAATCCCTCCCAGCATCAGAGTCTTTTCCAATGAGTCAACTCTTTGCATGAGGTGGCCAAAGTACTGGAGTTTCAGCTTTAGCATCAGTCCTTCCAATGAACACCCAGGACTGATCTCCTTTAGGATGGACTAGTTGGATCTCCTTGCAGTCCAAGGGACTCTCAAGAGTCTGCTCCAACACCACAGTTCAAAAGCATCAATATTCACATACCTATCGCCTAAATACTACCATTAACGTTTTGCTGTGTACTGAGATTGTCCCACTCACGTGTGTCATCCATCTGTCTGTCCGTGCCTTCATCCACCCATCCACTCAGGAAGATACATTTCCTGTTTCTTCATGTGTCTACTCATTCTTCATTGTCTCCTAGACATTGTGATCATTTATTGTGGAGTGAGTTTCTTTTAGAGTCTTCAGGAAAAGGTTAACTTTTTTGTTGTGGGAGGTAGGAACTTGGGTAGCTCCAAATTCCAGGCTCTCTCTCCTCTGTGGTGGGTGGGCCACAGCTCAATTCTTCAATTACTCTTCTAGAGTCAGCTTGGTGGCTTGACGTCTGTCCTACATGACTAGTTCACAGATCAGCCAAAGACTTGGGCTGAGGTTACACACAGAATTCAGGGCTCCTTCCCTTTGGCTCTCTCATTTCTGGTATTTTCCCTTGTAGTTTCCAGCTGCTGTGGTCACCCCAGACTTGTCTCCTTGTTCTTCAAACAAGTAAGATGTGAATTTTTTTCCTTATTGAGTTTTGGCTGCATGTTGCTGATGGGCTTGTGGCTTCAGACTAACAGCTGTAAGTAAAGGAATCTCTCTGACTGTTATCTCTTTTTCCCAGTGAAGATTTTCCTTCCAAATGTTCACTTTTCATCACTTTCTAAAGGCTTCAGGTAGTTTTGTAAAAAATGTGTATTTTGGCTAAAGTTTACAGTTATCATGTCCAAGAAGGTGCATCGTCTATGAACCACTCATCCACTAATAAAAGCAGAACTTTGTAATTTTCCTTTATATACATTGCCCATGGTTAGTAAGTTTCATTTCTAGGCATTTAATGGTTTTTATGGCTATGGTGAATGGTTTCATTCCTATTACCAGGGTCAGCAAACTTTTTCTGTGAAGGGTCAGATAGTGAATGTTTTAGGGCTTATGGGTCATTCAGCCCCTGTCATAACTAATTTAAGTCTGCATTTAGTGCAAAAGCAGCCGTAAGTACATGAACAAATGAGTGGTTTTATTTCTGAAAACAGGCAGTGGGATAGATTTAGTCCACACGCCACAATTTGCTAGTCCCTGCCATCACATTTGCCAATTAGTTCTTACTGGTGTGCCGTGTATGAGAAAGCTACTTATGATTAACAGTGTCTGTATCACGCATCTGGTTATATTTTCAGAATCTTTTATGAGTCTTAGCAGGCTTTCTTCTGATTGATCCTCTTGAATTTTCTAGGCAGATCATCACATCAAAATTAAAAAGAATAATACTTTTATTTATTTCTTCTAGTAGTCCTGTTGACTTTCTCTTTTCATTCCCTTCTGATACCTGGCCAGCTCTCAGGGTCATGATAAACTGGAAGACCAGTCCACCCCATCCGGATCTCGGTGCTCCAAGACCAGCTCATTTAGGGCACGTGGCCAGTGAGCTGCTTCTTGCTCCCTGTTCTTGGTTTCCTCCATTTGGCAACAAGTTGGTAGAAATGTGTCCTCAGGTCGGCTGTTCCCCAGATGTCTTCTGACAGGAATGCTGGGATTTGTGCAGCCCCCAAACCACTCTTCCCTGGATTCCACACACGTCTCTGCACAGGACATCCACTCAGGTGGTCTGTACCATCTCTGGGTGGTCCCACGGTGTGGCCTCCACCAAGAGCTCCTTGGGCAGCAGCCCCTCCTGTGGGGTGACTATGTCATCACCTCACGGGAAAGGGCTTGGTGTCCTGGGCCACCTCCCAAAGCTCTTGTGTCCAGTGTTCACATCTCTGACCAGGCTGGTTTTATTTCTTCCTTTGACCCAAAGGTATTTCTCCCAATAGGAGAGGGGGCGTGGTTTGGTCTCACTGTGGTGCAGTCCTTTGCTTGCTCACGTCTGCATTTGCTGTATTTTAGTCCAAGTGCTTGTTCAACAGCATTAGTCTTCACGCTGGCTGGCTTCCTTCCAGGTGTGGACACACAACAGTGTGTCTCTGAAATGAGAATCACGTAAGGAGCTATATGTTTACTGTGGTGACATCTCCTGCCGGCCAGTTGGTAATGAACAGATTGAGCTATTCATTGTCCCTGACCTGTTGATTCTGGTGTGTGTGTGTGTGTCTGTGTATAAGCCTAAGTTTATTCCCACTAAGTCTACTTATCTCTAAGTTACATTGTACTTGCTGTTATCCTTTATTTTACTCCCCACGAGTCTCTCTTTTTCTTTTGCTCCTCCTTTTTCCTCTTCCTGGTTCTTGCAGGGTGTGTAGAGCAACACTGAACAGTGACGGTTAGAAGAAAGACTCCCCAGGGCTTCCCTGGGGGCTCAGTGGTAAAGAATCTGCCTGTCAGTGTGGGAGACTCGGGTTCTATCCCTGATCCGGGCAGATCCCACGTGCAGCAGAGCAGCTGAGACCGCGTGCCACAGCTCCTGAACCTGGGCTCTCGAGCCCGGGAACCACAGCTCCTGAGCCCACGTGCCTCAGCCATGAAACCTGCACGCACAGAGCCTGCGTGCCACAAGAGAGGTCACAGCAATGGGAGGCCCACCCACCGCAACTAGAGAGCAATCCCCAGTTGACACAAGCAAAGAAAAGCCCACGCAACAACAGAGACCTGGCATAGCCATAAATAGATAGATAGGTAAATTAAAAAAAAGAAGACTCCCTATCCCTTCAAGTGTCCCTCTCTGCTTTGCTGTTGCTTAAACAACAGTGAGATTATTTCATCATCTCGGGAAGCTAGACATCTGAGGTCCAGGTGTTGGTTGGTTGGGTTGGTTCCCTCTGAGGCCATCAAGCAGGTTCTGCCCCATTCCGCTCCCTGGCTTCTAGTGTTTTGCTGCTGATCTGTGGGGTTCCTTGGATTGCAGACGTTGAACCACCGCCCACCTCTGCCTTCATCCTCGAGTGTCCCTTCTCAAGCATGAAAGAATTCATGGACTATAGCACAGAAAAGTCTTTTATCAAAAATAGCTCAATGGGGGCTTCCCTGGTGGTCCAGTGGCTAAGACTCCATGAGCCCAATGCAGGGGTCCTGGGTTCGATCCCTGGTCAGGGAATTAGATCCTGCATGCAGCAGCGAAGATCAAAGACCCTTTGTGCCACTGCTAAAACCTAGGGCAGCCAAGTAAATTAGTTAATTTTAAAAATAGCTTGATGAACAAATCATCTCTCGAGATTAAAAAAAAATATCTGAGTTTCACCATTTCCTTCGTTTTTAGTGTGGTTTCCTTTTCCCTCTTTCTTTCCATTATTCTGGTACCTTGAAGTGGGCTTCTTCGGTGGCACAAGGGTAAAGAATCCACCTGCCAATGTAGGAGACACGTGCTTGATCCCTGGGTCAAGAAGATCTCCAGGAGAAAGAAATGGCAACCCACTCTAGTATTCTTGCCTGGTAAATCCCATGGTCAGAGGAGCCTGGCAGGGTGCAGTCCACGGGGTCACAAACAAGTCAGACACAGCTTAGCAACGAAACGACATACCCTGAAGTACGTTGTCCCAAGGGTCTGTCATGCTCTGATGTGCAAAAATGTACATTCCCTTGGTCTTAAATAAAACTGTGATTCAAAACATCCTCCTCAGACTGCTTTCAACCAAACTGTCGCCCACAAGACTTTACCGTGGGGAAATTCTGGGACTTCCCTGCTGGGGTGCAGGTGGGGGGCACCCTTCTCATATTTCTTACTGTAGCTGCGGTGTTAGCGGTGATTCATCGTAGGAACCGGAGTTTGTTGTTGTTTCAAGATAACTTCTCTTTATTAAATTTAGAGTTCCTTAACTGTAGGTTCCCCTGCCCAACCTAGTCATGAATTTTGACTTTTGTCAAGTTGTTTTGTAATCTACTGTGATAGATAATTCCTCTCTTTCTCATATCATTAATATAAGTGAATTCCAAAGAGTATTTCTGAATTTATTTATCCTCACAAACCTGAAGTAAATTGTACTTGGCCATGGTATATTATTTCAGCATACTGATTATTATTTATACCATATTCACCAGCAAGATTGATTTGTGGTTCCTTTGTGGAATCTTCCCAGTAAAATTGTTACTGTGATCTATATAGTCTGAAATGAAAGTGTTAGTCGTTCAGTTGTGTCCGACTCTCTGTGACCCCATGGACTGTAGACTGCCAGGCTCCTCTGTCCATGGAATTCTCCAGGCAAGAAGACTGAAGTGGGTTGTCATTCCCTTCTCCAGGGGATATTCCTGACCCAGGAATCAAAGCCAGGTCTCCTGCATTGCAGGCAGATTCTTCATTGTCTGAGCCACCAGGGAAGCCCCAAGCAGTCTAGCAGACTGAATTGAGAACTCTTCATTATTTTTTTAGGCTCAGAGATATTTGAATAATCTTGGACTTTGTATTTGCTTGTATGATGTATGGTGGTAAATATTTGATGAGCTTTTCTATTTTCTTCAAGGTTACAATTCCTTCTGTTGTAATTTGTTCAAGTTTTCCACCTTGAGTCAATTTTGATCATTTATATTTTCTTGGAAAACTTTTCTGTGGTTTTGATTTTATGCTTATTTTTTCCTTTAACTTTACTTTTATTTTTTTTAGCACCCTTCTTGAGTAGGGTGCTTGGTTACCAGGGTCATTTATTTTGAATGATACTTGTTTCTAAGAAAAGCATATGGTTTCAACTTTCCATTTGAGGAGAACATAAATTCTGTCTCTGGGACCTTTACAGCGAGGGTCTTCATTGTCAGTCATTTCGAAAGAGAACATTTCATGCAAAAATGAGCACAATAAAGGACAGACACGGCAAGGACCTAAGAGGAGGAGGAGGGTAAGAAGGGGTGGCAAGAACACACAAAACTATAAAAAATAGGTGTTAGTGACCGGGAGAGCCATAATGGTGTGGTCCCTCACACAGAGCCAAACATCCTGAAGTGTGAAGTCAAGTGGGCCTTGGGAAGCATTGCTGCAAACACAGATAGATGAGGTGATGGAATTCTAGCTGAGCTATTTAAACTCCTAAAAGATGATGCTGTTAAAGTGCTGCATCAATATGCCAGCAAATTTGGAAAACTCAGCTGTGGCCACATGCCTTGAAAATGTCAGTTTTCATTCCAACCCCAAAGAAGGGCAATGCCAAAGAATGTTCAAAACACCACACACTTTGAAATAGTCTGATGTTTTTCCTTTGTAATTTAAAGTTATTTAAAAGACTCACTAACCATGTGTGAGTTGAAGTAGTGAGTTTTGCTTCTTGTCATCACTCCTTAGGTCTTTGTTTCTACATATATTGTTGCTGTCTACTCCTGTCCAACTCTTTGTGACCCCATGGACTGCAGCCCACCAGGCTCCTCTGTCCATGGGATTCTCCAGGCAAGAATACTGGAGTGGGTTGCCATTTCCTTCTCCAGGGGATCTTTCCGACCCAGGGATTGAACCCATGTCTCCTGCTTGGCAGGTGATTCCTCATCACTGAGGCGGTTGGGAGTCCCTTCCAGATACATAGTTTTACAGTAAGAATGAAATGAGCAGCACAGGTCTAACTTCGCTGTACCGATGTGTCATTCACTTTTCGTGGGTAATGAAACCCAGAGAGGCTTTCCCTGCCCTTGGACATGGCACACCACACTGGTGACTGATACCAGACAGTGGCTGCCATGGAGAGAGGTGGCAGTGATTGCCTGGAAAATGGGCTGGAGAGAGATATGGGAGAGTGATGGAAATATTCTCATCCTGTTACAGGCGATTAAAGGGTATATTGCAAGTGCCAAACATATTTGGTGTGTTTAGTGTATGTAAATTATATTGCGATTAAAATACCGGAACAATCCCTGCTTGCCAGTTAGAGCATCCCACATATTTGGATTCCATTCATTTCCCTGGACTTCATAACAAAGTGCTACCAATTGGGTGCCTTAAAGCAATGAAGAAGGAAATGGCAACCCACTCCAGTATTCTTGCCTGGGAAATTCCATGGACAGAGGAAGAGGACTCCATCACAAGAGTCGGACTCCACTTAGTGACTAAGCCACCACCAGAACAACAGAAATTTGTCCTCACAGTTCTGAAGGATAAAGTCCGGAGTCATGGAGTCAGCAGGACTGTGCAAATATAGACACTCACAGTCACGTACGCAGCATGAGCCAGGACCGGTGATCCCTGATCGCATTGTGTGTTCCCCACACTGTCCAGCACCATTAGGAGCCACCGGCCAACCTCACTATGCTTGTTAGTTTGACAGAAATGTCCCAGAGGATCAAATGCGTGATCATCCAGAGCCTGCCTCTTACACAGATATGACTGGGGCTGTTTTGTACATCCTGCTTGCCCATCACTGTCAGAACTTCTTCACTATTGGAAATGGAATCATCAGAGCATTTCCATTGAATCAGATCCAGGAACCTTACCTGAAATCCCAGAGCCAATCGGTAAACTTGCCCTTAAGATTCTCTTCCTCTAGAGTCATCCAAGCACAAAGTGTGTATTAACCTGGGTTCTCTAGACAAACAGACCCAGTAGGATATGCATATTTATGGACAGAGATTCATTCTTAGGAATTGAGCGATGTGACTTTGGAGGCTGGCAGTCCCAAATCTGCAGGTGGGCCAGCGGGCTGGAGACCAACCAGAGCTGGCACTGCAGCTTGAGTCTGAAGGCATTGTGGGAGCACAGCTCCCGCCTCCTAGGGGGCCCTCTGTCTGCTTCCTCAACGGCCTTCAACCGACCGGGTGCAGCCCACCCCCATTCTGGAGGGTGGTCTTCACTGACGAAGCCTGGAACATGGCAGGGACGAGGTAACATGTGCTCAGTGAGGAAAGAGTGAGAGAATGGAACCACAGAGGCAGGAGTCTACTCGAAATGAGCCTCTACTGGGGGTGAGGACCGGCAAGAGGGCGCGGTCACAGCACCGGCCCTGGATGGTGGCATGGAGGCCTTCCAGCTGTCCCTCCAGCACTGAGCCTCCTTCACCTGCGCTGTGCTGACCTCCTGGACCTTCATATGATGCTGCCTGTTCCTGGGGGCAGGGCTGCAGGAGGGGCCCCTGAGGAGGGACATCCTGGACCCTGGACCCTGTGGGACCACGGTGAGCTCACGCCTGACTCTGTGCGACCCCGTGGACTGTAGCCTGCCAGGTTCCTCCGCCCATGAGATTCTCCAGGCAAGAATACTGGAGTGGGTTGCCATTTCCTCCTCCAGGGCGTCTTCCCCACCCAGGGACGGAGCCCGCCTCTCAGTGTTGCCTGCGTTGGCAGGCGGTTCTTGACCACTGGCGCCCCCTGCAGGTGGCTCTTACATTCCAGGCACCCAGCAAGAGACCCAACGAGTCATTTCTTGGGTGAGTCTCCCAACAACCATCAGGCTGGGCCAGTGATTTCCCCATTTCACAGACAGGGCAACTGAGGCTTAGAGCCTTGCCTGGGGCACCAGCTACGAAGAGGCTGAGCTGGAGTTAGGACCCCACCTCCCCGACTTGGATCATTCCTGACTGCTGTCCCACACTGGGGGCCTCCTGGCGCTCAGGGGTCCTGGCTTCCCTGGGGGCCACACCCTCCTGGCCTTGAGCTTCCTGTGAAATCTGGGGTCAGAGCCACGCCTCTGTCTGGGGCTGGCAGTGACGGTTGGGGAATGGCCACCAGCCCTGGGCACTGTGGGCTCTCCCAGTACCCAGACCAGCCTATCCCCACCAGAGGACGAGGTTCCCTCTCTGGGCACCAGGACCAATGACTCAGGGAACGTCAGAGCCCAGAGGTCCCTCCTGTAGCATCTGGATGCAGCATTAATGTCAGGTGGGCCCCGCGGGGTCTAACAGGCACTGGGTTCAAATCCCGCCTTGGTCATTCTGTAGGGCACAGATGGGGCAAGTCTCTCTAAGCCTCAGTTTCCTCATCAGTGAAATGAAGGCATTAATCCCTCCTGGGCCGGGGCCAGTCCTGCCTCTCGCCGCCGCAGTGACCCACAGGCCCATGAAGTCCTGGGTATGAGGATGCGTGAGTCCAGCCCAGCCTGGTCGCGGTCCCGGGTCTCCATCCTGCGTGACTGTAGCGGGACCCGCTCTGATGCGTGCGCGCCGCCGGCCTGCGGGGCTGCCGGGCCTCGTGTCCACGGCCGGGCGCTCACACCCGGCAGCGCGTGCACGTGACGCCGCCCGGCTGCGCCCGCACAGCGCCAACGGCTCTCCGCGCAGTTGGTCCAGCCAACGGCTCTGCGATCCCCGCGTCTCCCGAGCCCTGGGATCACTCCGGCCCACAGGGCCAGCCGGCCGCGGGTGCCGGCGCGGTGGGTTGCCATCCAGGGAGAAGAAAGTCGCCGAACAACCACCCCCACCCCTCTGTCCTGGCAGCCAGACTCCATCCCGGGGCCCAGCTCAGCGCGTGGCCAGCCCGGGGACCTGGAGCCACAGTGAACGTCTACTCCGGAGAGAAAGGACAGGCTGCCCCACCCCTCCTCATCTACACCCTGTCCTGGCCCCCGGTCTTCCTGGAAGGACCCATGGAGGAGGGGGCCCACCACCCTTATGGGTGAGGGTTGAGAGGCAGTTCCTGCTATGAGGGGGCCTTCTGGGTGCTCAGTGATTTCACCCCACTTTGTAGATGAAGAGCGGCCCCATTGCTCAAGGTCAATCAGCTCTAAGTGACCAGAGCGGCCCCATCGCTCAAGGTCATTCAGCTCTAAGTGACCAAGGCCGGCTGTGATGGGGGGACTCGGAACCATTGCTCTTCACCTCCACCGAGCCCGTGCTGACCATTGCAGGCCTTGTCCTGTGTTGGACTCTCCCAGCCAGGCCACCTCCTGAGACCAAGCACTTTGGGTGCCTTCATCTCTCAACCTTTATCCCCTCAAAGCCTTCCAAGGTCAGAGTCGCTGACTCCATCTTCAGTGGAGGAGACTGAGGCTCTGAGAGTCGCCGCAGGAGCTGGCCTGTCACAGGGCCGGGATGTGGCCTTGCTGTAGGTTTGAACCCAGGTCATTCTGACCCCCAAATCGGTTCCAGCACAGGAGCCTTGGAGATAGCTCTGAACCAGGTTGGTGGAGACTCTGTCATTTGGGGGGGGCTGTGGGGAGGGGGTGCTGCAGGCAGGGGGCTCTGAGGGGGAGGGCTTGGAAGGGTCCCGGGGGGAGGAAGGCGGTAGGGAGGCTGGGGTGGGGGCGGGGGGTGCTCACAGGGGAGGGAGGGTGGACCAGACCACACAGGACTCTGAGTGTGGGGCCGGGGGTCGGAGGTCACCACGGGTTGTGTGTGGGGACAGGACATGAGGGGGCTGTCCTATCAGATCCGCAGCATGCTAGATTTGGAGGGAGCATGGAGGGCACATTAACTGCCCGCCCCCAAGCATGGGTCTCCAGTGACCTACCAGGAGGAGGAGGCCGCCTCAGTTTCCCCTGCGCACAGTGGGGGCTGTGGTGGTCATCTGCCTCATCTCAGGGTGGGGCCCGCTGCCCGGAGTGTCCACAGATGGCCTCTTGTCGAGGCGGCCATTCAGCAGAGGTCTGTGCCCAGGGACGTGTGAGTGAGGGGACCGAGGCGTCGCCCTCCCGGTCAGCGTGCAGAGGTCTGTACCCAGGGACGTGTGAGTGAGGGGACCGAGGCGTCGCCCTCCCGGTCAGCGTGAAGCTCTTGTCCATGTTGTGTTCTCATGCCCAGGCTGACATGGATGATGCAGCGTCGTCCACCTGCCGGATGGAGAGCGACAGTGAAGGGCTGGGCTGCAATCCCCGAGACCCAGAGTTCATGTGTCCGGGGCTCCACGGACATGTGGGCAGCCAGGTGTGGCTGGAGGCCCCGTGGGGGCCCGAGGTCCCGGAGGATGAAGACGGTGTCGACTCCCAGAACCCACGGACGGCGAGAGCAGCAGAGGCCCTGGACTGTGCGGGGCGCCCCATGCCAGCATCCAGCACTGGGGGCCTCTTGGCCACTTCTGTGGTGTGGAGGGGGAGACTGGTCACCGGAAGGAAGAGCTGGGAAAAGCTGTTCGGGGGAGGGTGGCATAATCACCTTGTTTTCCTGGGCATCAGGGGACTCGGGGTCACAGCCCACGTAGTCGTGACACGCTGCAGAGTGGAGGAGCTGGGCACGTGCTCATGCAGCGCAGGGCAGCGTCCCCATGGCTGAGGTCGGTGCCCTGCCTCAGCTGCTCACGGCTGCGGAGTGGGAGCTGTCCCTGGCCCTGGAGTCTGTGGGGGGGACCTGGTGACTGATGGAGGGGCCAGCTCCGCAGGGGTCGCACCCACTGGGTGAGTGGTGCTCTGGGGTGTCCATGGGCACACCCAGGGACCGTGTGACCTGCATCCGGGAAGGTGCAGGGCAGGTGCACAGAGGATGGGTCTGGGTGGGGGACAGGGCACCATGCTGGTGGGCAGCGCCCCTCGGAAAGTCAGCCGGAGCTAGCCTGGTGGACGGGCTCCAGGGCTGGGCCGGCTCTGCCTCTGGCAGCTGTGCCCAAAGTGATGCCCGAGCCAGTGGAGATGGGTGTGGCTTAGGTCTGGAGGGGAAGCCAGAGAGCGCTCTGACCCTGGAGCCGGTCCAGGTGAGAAGGCTGTGAGTGGGCCACCGGAGGTCAGGTCGGCCTGTTGAGCAGCAAGTGTCATCTTGGCAGCAGAAGTTCAAGGTGAAGTGTGCTCGGGTGGTCTGGACTGTCTTTTTAGGAACAAGGTGCCCAGCTGGTCTTGGTCTCTTGAGTCTGTAAGTGCTTGGCTTCCCAGCTGGGTGTAGACCCCAGCAGGGCACCCTGTGACTGGCCAGCGCGGGGGGCGATGAGAAGGTGCTGTTGGCAAACTTGAGCCCCTCCGGCTTCATGTGGGGGAGGGTTGAGCTGGCTCCATGCCTGGCCTCACCCCTCTGGTGAAGGTCAGCATCTCCAGGACAAAGTCATGGTGGGCGGTGGAGCCAGCGGCACTGAACACATTGGTGGTGTCAGAGGTCTTCACCTCTGGTGGGGTGGGGCACGGGAGGGTCAGCCAAGCTCTGGAGGGGGCCGCAGGCCGGGGCGAGGGGCGGGCACGGAGGCTGCAAGCAGGTTCACAGTTGTTGGGCGGGGATTGAGGTGTAACTGCTTGGTGGGTGCAGGGCTCCTGTTGTCATGATGAAGATGCTCTTGACCCAGGGAGTGGTGATGTTACACGGTCCAGAGGATGTAGTTAACAGAGTGCCCACTTAAAACTGACGAAAGATGAAATTATATTGAATCTAAAATTTAGCATATTAAATATAAACAAACCTATCACATGTAACAGAAATGTGTTGCCCTCACAGGCGAGCTTCCCTGGTGGCTCAGCTGGTAAAGAATCCCCCTGCAATGCAGGAGATCTGGGATCGATTCCTGGGATTGGGAAGATCCCCTGGAGAAGGGAAAGGCTACCCACTCTAGTATTCTGGCCTGGAGAATTCCATGAACTGTATAGTCCATGGGGTCGCAAAGAATTGGACACAACTGAGTGACTTTCAGAGGCGAGGTGGAGGAGGTCTCTGGGGTTGTAGTCGGGAGTGGCCAGAGCTTAGCGATAGGCGCTGAGGGTGGAGCTGTGGATGAGGCTGGACAGATGGCTGGTTCTGCCTGTGGAACGGGCCTGGGAGCTGGTGCCTCTTACGAGGCTGGAACATGGCTGTATCAGGCAACCGTGCTGGGGCTGGTTCTAGAATTGGCTCTAGTTCTGAGATCAATTCCAGTTCTGGCGCTGATACCAGATTCAGTGCAAGAACCGGCGACTGCAATGGCTTCAGCTCTGGAGCCGGTTGAGCTGGAGCTAGCTCTAGTCTGGAGCTGGGGCCCGAGCGGGCACTCGTCTACGGGTGGGGCACGTTCTCGCACTTCAGGGGGCTCCAGCCCTGGAGCGGGCTCTGCAGTCCACTCTAGCCCCACAGCTGGTGGAAGACGTTGTGCTGGGGAGGCCCTGGCTCTGCAGCCCCCACCACTGTGGCCATGGCTGAGACGCTGCACCCCTCCGTGGGTGAGCTCTCTGACGGCAGGGCTGGGGTGGGCTCACCACAGTGCCCCAGGTGCCTGCACACAGCAGGGACCACTCACAGTGCGCAAGGCCCAAGTGATGGAACCGCGGAATCTCTCCGCTTGCTCATCTGTAACATAGCACCTACCTCTTAGGCCTGTTGGGAGCATCGCACTGGTTCAATAGAATTTGCTTGCTTACCTCGTACCAGGCAGTGTTCTAGAGGCCTGGGAACACCGAACTGAGCAGGCCTGGAGCCGACGGGGGCCGGGGTCAGATGAGTTCAGGGCCCGGGCAGGGGTCCCAGCTCAGGTGGGAGCCGCAGGTCCCCCAGGCGTCTCTGTCCAGCCGCTCAGGACCTAGCAGGTGGGGGCTGTGGTGCAGGGGATATGAGGCCCTTGGTCTGAGTGCCCATGCTGCCCATCACCCCCACATACCTGCTCCCTCCACTGTCCTCACTCAGCCTTGCCCTCCATAAAATGGGCCTGTGAGGATGTCTGTTCCTAGGTTCCATCACGAAGGTGGCCTTCATCTTTTCAGACAGAAGGTAACTAGCCATTCTATGTCCTCCCAGCGGTAACTCAGAGGGCTGGGCTCGAGTCCAGCAGGGGAACCAGACGGCGCTCCCAGGGCATTGGCTTGGGTCCCCCTCCTGCTCAGGGGCTGAGCTGGGCCAGAAGTCCTGGGCTCACAGACAAAGCTACTCATCAGGTGCTTGGAAAAGGCAGCCCGGAGTCCGGGGGACTGTCCAGTGAGGCTCAGCCCTGCCAGCGGTCAGCACCAGGGGCGATCTTTCCAGGTCAGCACTCAGAGGTCTTCCCTTCCTCCCTTCTTCCTCCTTATTTTCTACCCCAATAACACTTTGTTTCCTCGTGTGGACGGTCATCACGTATCCTCTCCCCTACTGGAGGGAGCTGGGGTGTGTCCACTCTTTTGCTCTGATGAAGGTGCAGGAAACAAAACATGCCCATGGCAAGTGTAGAGGTGTTTCTAGGGGATGGACCCCTGACCTGGGACCACTGAGTCAGAGGGTGAATGCGTCTGTAATTTTGACAGACATGACCAAACTGTCTCCATTGAAAAGAAACATGTATTCCCATCAATGATGAATAAAAGTTCCTATTTCCACACAGCCCCGGAGTATATTTCCAAACCCTGGGGGTTTTGGAGTCATAACACTGAACTGTTAATTGTGTGTGTGACATGTCTGATAATGACCTTTGTGTTCCTTTATCTGCGCGGCTGCTTTTCTTCGTTTCTAGGGACTCTTTTTTTGGGGGGGCTGCACTGCGCTGCGCCTCTTGCAGGATCTTAGTTCCCTGACAAGGGGTTGAACCTGTGCCCTTAGCAGTAAAAGCCTGAGTCCTAACCCCGGGCCACCAGGGAGGTCCCTCGGGACTTTTTACATAAGAGGACGTGAGCCGCTTTGACACGTGGTGACAATTATTAGTTCCAGCTGATTATTTCCTCTTTTCAAATTTATGTGCTTTGCCCTCATGTATTGTTTCTTCTTCCCCAATTAACACAGACTCTATAAAATACCGTAGCACCTATCTCGTTGTGGAAACTTGGTCTTTTCATTCTTTGCTCCCGTCTCTGCCCCGGTGACCGTCTGAATTGCTGCCACAGAGGACGTTGTCGTGCTCCCTGTGTGCACACCAGTGTTCTCATGCGGTTGTGGGGCTCTCTTTGCCTCGTTGCCCTGCATGCTGCTCTTCTGGCCTGGGGGCTGAAGCTGGGGCATTCGCCATGGTGTGGCTTTTTGGAGCAGTTGGGTTTGTTCAGCGGGACCCCAGCCCTTCTCTGCCCCCAGAGCTCGTGAGGCAGTGGTGAGGAGGAAAGGCCAGCAGATCCATGCTGGAGTGGGAGTTCTGTGGGAATAACGGGATCACTGATGGAATAGCATTTGCCAGTCCCAAGAAAATGAGACAGACAGCAGACAGATGCCTCAGAGCCAGGAACATGGGAGCGTCCGAGTGTGTGAGCAGACCCTGGGACCAGAGGGGCAGCCTGGGGGCAGAGACAAAGGTCTTCACTGTCGTTTTGTTTTATTATTCACTTAGTTTATATATGTTATATACCTTATTTTTATTTTACTTTTTGGCCTCACCATGCCGCTTGTGGGACTTGGTTCCCTGACCGGGGATCAAACCCATGCCCCCTACAGTGAAAACACAAGAGTCCTAAGCACTGGCCTTCCATGGAATTCCCTTTACTGTTTATTTTATAAAGCCTGACTCTCCTGTCTTAGCCCAGGGAATACCACGGTCTACAGTGTGAATACCAGATTCCCCTGGTCTTTCAGATCATCTCCAAGGAAGCAGCCTGACCCTCTCCAGAACACACACCAGCCTCACCCCCCAGGAAAGAGCTCCGATTGCCCTTCTTTGGGATCGGAATGAAAACAAACCTCTTCCAGTCCTGTGGCCACTGCTGAGTTTTCCAAATTTGCTGGCATATTGAGTGCAGCACCTTCACAGCATCATCTTTTAGGATTTGAAATAGCTCAGCTGGAATTCCATCTCCTCCACTAGCTTTGTTTGTAGCAATGCTTCCTAAGGCCCACTGGACTTCACACCCCAGGATGTCTGGCTCTAGGTAAGTGACCACACCATCGTGGTTATCCAGGTCATTAAAACTTTTTTTATATAGTTCTGTGTATTCTTGCCACCTCTTTTTAATCTCTTCTGCTTCTGTTAGGTCCATAGTTTCTGTCCTTCATCGTGCCCATCTTTGCAGGAAATATTCCCTTGGTATCTTTCTTGAGATCTCCAGTGTTTCTCATTCTATAGTTTTCCTCTATTTCTTTTCATTGTTCACTTAAGGCGGCTTATCCCTCCTTCCTATTCTCTTGAACTCTGCATTCAGCTGGGTATCTGTCCCTTTCTCCTTTGCCTTTTGCTTCTTAGCTATTTGCAAGGCCTCCTTGGACAACCATTTGGCCTTTTGGGGTAACTTTTTCTTAGCCAATGGGAAAGCAAGCAGCTCAGCCAATGGGAAGCCCTCACCAGCCCTGAACTCGAACTTTCCTCCAATGGATTTTCCTCCAAAGCTCAGTTTCCCAGCTGCCTACTATTCTCTGCTGCTGCTGCTGCTAAGTCGCTTCAGTCATGTCCGACTCTGTGCCACCCCATAGACGGCAACCCACCAGGCTCCCCCATCCCTGGGATTCTTCAGGCAAGAACACTGGAGTGGGTTGCCATTTCCTTCTCCAATGCATGAAAGTGAAAAGTGAAAGTGAAGTCGCTCAGTCATGTCTGACTCCTAGCGACCCCATGGACTGCAGCCCACCAGGCCCCTCCATCCATGGGATTTTCCAGGCAAGAGGACTGGAGTGGGTTGCCATTGCCTTCTCCGACTATTCTCTGCAGAGTAACTCTGTTCTCCTGTTTCACGGACTTGCCTATAGTCTTTGCTGTGGTATGCGTGTCCTGATAGCAATCCTCTTGCCTTTCCTGATGAAACCCACTTTGTTAGTAAAATCACTGTCTGCTTTTCAATAAATTTGGATTCCTTACTCCACTGGCCCTAGTCACCCCAGCAGGTTCTTTCAAATCCAAGTTTCCCTTCCCCTGTGTATCTGGTAACAGGGAGCACAGGTGGCTGCCAGAAGCCCCAAGTGTCTCCGGAGTTAGCTGCGCCTCTTTCTCACTATCCGCTCATCCCTCAGCCCCTCACCCTCTCCTCCTCCCCAAGCCCCTCCCATCTCTCCCGCACCTGATGACCTGGCCGAGCAGTCAATTTCAGGGTGCTTTCCTCTCTCTCCCAGAGGTTCTGCCCACCCGGTAACAGTCCCCCGATTCTACTGGGGGGCACTGCTGCCCCTGCTGGCCTCCTGGGGAAGCAGACAGACAGCTGGACAGGTATCAGGGGATGGCAGCCCATAGCTAGCCCCGTCGTCCTCTGGACCTGCTGTGCCTCCATGCCCTTCCCACCAGCCAAGCCCCTGCCCCCTGTCCTGCCCAAGGGGCCCTGATCTGAGCCAACTGCACAAAACCTTGTCGAGAACTCTTGATGTGCCAGACATTTTCTTAAGAGCTTTCCCTGTATTAGCTCATTAATCTTCACCTGATTCTTACCTTTAAAAGGTAACCAAGGCCCAGAGAGAGGAAGTGACCTACACAAAGTAAGTGGTAGAGACATGATTTAGACCCAAAGAACTGGTCCAGAGGCTGCCCTCTAATCCAGTCTACCATGATCCAGCACTTGCTGGAGCCCCAAACCCATTCCTGTCCAAATCGTGGTTCTTAAGAGTTGCTTTAAGCCCTTTCTGCCCTCCTCAAGCCCTCAGTTCTTTGCCCCAATGCTGTCGGCTGGACCAAGGAGAGCAACTTCAGTTTTGGTCCATTGAGAACTAAGAAGGGTCTGAGATTGGGCCCACTTGCACACTAACAACTGAGCCTGTCACCATTTCCCAGAAGCTGGAAGAAGACACGGGGTTCCTGGGTCAGAGACAGAGGATGTTACAACTCTCCCCAAAGCAGCAAGCACACGCTTCACATTCCCAGGGGGGCCCTGTGCCCTCCCAGCCCCGTCCTGGTGATAGGATGCTAAAAGGTCCCCAGGGAGCTCATTTCTCCTCCAGCCTGGATTATGGAACTCCAGGAGCCTTACTTAGGCCTCTTGTCAGACCCATCTCCTGAGAACGAAACCTGCCTGGGAGGCATGTGTGCCTGGGCATGAAGATCTTATCTGTCAGCCTGTGTTCATGGCTCTGCCACCAGCATTTAGGAGGCGCCTGCATGGGGTAGGGGGCTTCCCAGGTGGCGCAGTGGTAAAGAGTTTCTGCCAACGCAGGAAACGCAGGAGACTGCGGGTTCGATTCTTGGGTCAGAAGATCCGCTGGAGTAGGAATTGTCAACCTGCTCAAGTATTCTGGCCTGCAGAATTCCATGGACCTAGGAGCCTGGCAGACTATAGTCCATGGGATCGCAAAAGGTCAAATAGGACTGAGCACACACGCAGGCGGAAGCCTTCATGGAACAGGCGCTCAGTAACTGGGAGATAAAATGAAGGCGTCCAGGCAGCAGGGAACCGCCTCCCGTGCCCTCCCCAGCGGTGGGTCCCGTCAGGCCACTTCCCACCTCTTTCTTCCTCCTCATCTCCTTCCAGGGTCCACTCCCAGCAGGGCATTCAGCGTGTGTGCGTGTGTGTGTGTGTGTGTGTGTGTGTGTGTGTGTGCACACGCGCACACTTGAGCCCATGTGTCGATGCCCAAAGGAAAGGGTCCCACGTGGGAGGGGTGGGCAGGGTGGGTGGGCAGGGTCTCCCAGGACCTCAGGCCGCCGGGTTCCCAGAGCAAACCCCATGGCAGGGCTGAAGCCCGGCCTCGGAGCCTGGAACCCTGCCTGCCCCTCTGCGCGGGGCTCACGCGCTGTGCTGGGCCGAGTCCCTGCCCCTCTCCTGGCCTGTTTCTTAACTGTCCCGTGAGGGCTTGGACAAGAAGTGCTCAGGAGGCTCAGGGCGCTCACTGCGCTGACTCTCCCTCCTGGGGGCTGGGGGTGCGCTGCAGGCTCTCAGCCCTCCCCACCCCTGCTTCGGGATGGGGCGTGGGGGTGACCCGCCAGGGGGGCGGGGCCTCGGTCACCCCTCCCCCTGCAGCCGCACCGCGCATGCGCGTCCCCCGCCTCCCGCCGCGCGCACCGCCAACGGCTACTCCGGTCGTGAACGTCCTGCCGGGCCCCCCAGTCCCCTGCTCTGGGGCCTGTGTCCCCTTGAGCTCTGACTCCACCCCCACCGCAGCCAGGCTGGCCGCCGAGCGCTGGCCGGGGTGGTCCTGGAGACCAGGAGACAGGACAGTCACCGTGCAAACCCCCAGCCCTCCGTCTGGACCCCAGGGCCCGGCTGGGTGAGTCGCTGGACGCCGACTCGGCAGGGAGAAGGGGAGACCACCACGTCCGCGCGTCCTCTGCCCACGTTGCTTGTCTTTCTGACAGCGCCCCAAGACTGAGGTCCAGCCTGTCCCCTAGGGCAGGCCTGGCCGGTGGCCGAGGGTCAGAGGGAGCCCATGGAGAAGGGCGCCCAGCACCCCGAGGGGTGAGAGTTGGGGGGCAGTAGCGGTTAATAGTGAGGCCTCTGGTCTCTCAGTGATTTCACCCCACTTTGTAGATGAGCAGCGGTCCCAGCTCTCAAGGTCATTCAAGTCTAAGTGACCAAGTCCAGCCGTGACTGGGGCGGTCAGATCATGGCTCTTCACGTCCACTGAGCCCACACTGAGACCTTGTCCTGGGTTGGGCTCCCCCAGACAGGGGACCTCCTGAGTCCAAGCACTTTGGGTGTCTTCCTCTCCCTGCTTTGATCCCCAGCACCCTCTCCCAAGGTCAGAGGCACCGATCCCGATTTCAGTGGAGGAAACAGGCTCAGAGAGTCACCACACGAGCTGGCCTGTCATGGGCCGTGACGTGGCCCTGCCGTGGGTTTGAGTCCAGACCAACCTGGCCCCAAAGGCTGTCCTTGCACAGGAGCCTGAGGCTCTGAGCCCAGCCTTGGAGGTGAGTCCACTGTGGATGGGGGTGATGGGGTGGGGAGGAGCTTGAGAGGGTCCCTGGGGGAGGAAGGCGGTAGGGAGCCTGGGGTGGGGATGAGAGGTGCTCACCGGGGAGGGTGTCTGGACCAGACCACACAGGACTCTGAGTGTGGGGACAGGGGTCAGATGTCACTGCAGGGCAAGGGGGACAAGGTACAGGCTATCTGGTCAGAACCCCCACTTCTCAGCTCCTAGATTCAGAGGTGTTTTGTTGGACGGTGTTCCAGCCTGTATAGCATGGATTCCAGAGAACCCCCCAGAGATGGCGGAGGTGGCCTCTGTCTCCTCCTTTGCTCAGTGTATGCTGTGCAGTCATCCTCCTCCTCTCAGGGAGGGGCCTGCTGTCCTGAGGGCCCAGAGGGGGCTTCTCATCAAAGCCCTTCGGGTGCCGTCTGGACCAGAGAGGTCCGAGTGAGGGGCCTGGGGGATCAGCAGGGCACTCTGGCCCTTGTCACTCTTCTGATGCCCAGGCTGACGTGGATGCAGGAGGTCCCTCACCTGCTGGTTGGAGAGCAGCGAGAAGCTGACGTTGCAGACCCTGAGACCCAGCCCTCATGTGCCCGAGGCTACCAAGGGCGTGTGGAGCTGAAGATGAGGGCTGCTGGAGGCTGAGGGCCATGGGGATGCTGAGGACGGAATGTATACTCCTGGCCCCCAAGGAGTGGAGGATCGGCAGAGCCCAGACCCCACAGGGCACCCCGTGCCAGCGTCCAACTCCAGGGGCTTCTAGGAGCTGGGGCATCTTGGTCCCCTCTGGGTATGGAGGGAGTGAGGCATGCTGGAACTGGGAGGGGCTGTCCCAGAGAAGGGGTGGGGCAGTCATCTCCTCCCCCTGGCCACGAGGGGGCCAAGCTCACGTTGGAAAAGCTCACGATCCTCTCCGCTTGGGCCTGGAGTGCACACCGAGCACGTGGGCACCTTCCCAGCCGCTGAGTCCAGGCCGTCATCTCCTTAGCTGATCCCAGATCCTGGAGTGGGAGCTTCTACTGGTCCTGGGCTCCATGTTGGCGAACTGGTGGCTGGATGGAAGGACCAGCTTTGCCGTTGTCAGATCTGACGGATGGATGCTCTTTAGTGCCCAAGGGCATAGGCACCAGGGACCCAAGCCTGGAGGGTGTGAGGGAAGCACCCAGCGGCAGAGTCTGGTGGTGGTGGGTAGGGCCCTGTGACGGTGGGCAGTGCCCTTTGCAAACTTCAGCAAGTCCTCTTGTTTCCAGATCACAGACAACACCTGAGGCCGTGGTCTGTGAGAGGCCAGGTCAGCCCGTCATCCATGGCAGCCACCAAAGCCTGGGGACTGACAAGGTTCAGGGTGAAACTGTAGTCAGAGAGTGGGGGGCCATGAAAAGCAACTGGTAGCCTGGTCCACTCCAGTGTGTGACTGTTGTCTACCCAACAATGCAGACCTGGGGAGTTGACTGGCTGCTGTCTGGGGCTGGTGAGACGATGCCCTTGATTAGTTCAGTTCAATCACTTAGTCATGTCCGACTTTTTGTGACCCCCTGGGCTGCAGCACTCCATGCCTCCCTGTCCATCACCAACTCCCGGAGTTTACTCAGACTCATGTCCATTGAGTTGGTGATGCCATCCAACCATCTCATCTTCTGTCATCCCCTTTTCTCACCGCCTTCAATCTTTCCCAGCATCAGGTTCTTTTCACATGAGTCAGCTCTTTGCATCAGGTGGCCAAAGTACTGGAGTTTCAGCTTCAGCATCAGTCCTTCCAATGAATATTCAGGACTGATGTCCTTTAGGATGGACTGGTTGGATCTCCTTGCAGTCCAAGGGACTCTCAAGAGTCTTCTCCAACACCACAGTTCAAAAGCATCAGTTCTTCGGCACTTAGCTTTCTTTATAGTCTAACTCTCACATCCATACATGACTACTGGAAAAACCATAGCTTTGACCAGACGGACCTTTGTTGGTAGAGTAAAGTCTCTGTTTTTTAATATGCTGTCTAGGTTGGTCATAACTTTTCTTCCACGGAGCAAGCGTCTTTTAATTTCATGGCTGCAGTCACCATCTGCAGTGATTTTGGAGCCCAAAAACATAAAGTCTGACACTATTTCCCCATCTATTTGCCATGAAGCGATGGGACCAGATGCCATGATCTTAGTTTTCTCAATGTTGAGTTTTAAGCCAACTTTTTCACTTTCTCTTTCACTTTCATCAAGAGCCCTTGATTAGACAAAGAAGAGCAAAGTAAAACCAAGGTTAGTAGAACAAAGGAAATAATGAAATCTAGAGCGAAGATAAATGGAACAGAGGAGCACTCGAGAAAATCAGTAAAGCAGTTGCTTCTTTTAAAGATTTACAAAACTGGCAAGTATGGGACAATTTTACGGAACGAGTTATTTAACCCAAATGAAATGGAAAAATTCAGGAATCACACAAACGGCCAAAACTGATACAAGAAGAAGCAGAAAGCCTGGTTAGCCTATAATAAGTGAGGAGACTGAAGCAGTGATGGAACTGTCAACAAAGCCAAGCCCAGAGCCCGGTGTTTCATCTCAGATACTTAGAATGCCAGTTCTTCCTAAACTCTTCCGAAGACAAAGGAGGGGACACTTTTAAATTCACTGTGATGTACATGCTGTGATGCCAGCATTAACCCGACTCCAGAGTAGCCACAAGAAAAGACATCTACGGGCCAAAATTCCTTATGGATGTGTGTGTCAGTCACTCAGTCGTGTCCAGCTCTTCACGACCCCATGGACTGTAGCCCACCAGGCTTCTCTGTCCATGGGATTCTCCAGGCAAGAATACTGGAGTGGATTGCCGTCCCCTTCTCCAGAGGAACTTCCCAACGCAGGAATCGAACCCTGGTCTCCTGCATGGCAGGCAGACTCTACCATTTGAACTACAGGGAAGTCTTATTATGGATAGAGGTGCAAAAATCCTCAGTAAAATCCTGGCAAACAACATTGAAAGGACAATACATCGCGACCAGCCTCCCCCGACAGCTCAAGCAGTAAAGACTCTTCCTGCATCGCAACAGACACCGAAGACACGGGTTCAGTCCCTGGGTCGGGAAGATCCCCTGGAGAAAGAAATGGCAGCCCACTCCGGTATTCTTGCCTGGATAATCCCACAGACCGAGGAGCCTGATAGGCTACAGTCCATGGGGCTGCAAAGGGTCAGACACAACTGAGCCTCCAGGCCGTAGATGATCAAGTGACCCCACTGTGCAGACAGGGAGAGTGGGGAGGCCCTGAGAGGCACATAGCTTGTCCAGGGTCCCGTCACTGGTGACAAGGAGGAGCCGAGCCTGAACCCAGCTGTGTCCCCAGAGCCGGGCTCTGGCTGCGCCCAGGCCTCCCCGTTGGTGTCACCATGCAGGGACATGGCATGAAGTGGGGGGGGTGACCCCTCAGCAGCCCTGAGGGCCCTTGGGAGGCTAATGTTTGAGCAGGACTCCAAGTATAGAGACCCCAGGAAGTGACGTCTCCTCCCTGACCATAGAGCCCAACAGAACTCGGAACCGGTAAGCAGGCGCCTCATCCTAGAGAAGCCCCTGCCCAGCTGGCTTGGCCGGAGCCCTTGATGAGCAGCGTGTCCTCCTGTGCGTCCTGAGGTCCCAAGGCCGCAGCCACAGACGTTGTCTGGTCATTTGCCCAGAAGAACCAACGGTAACACAGGGCAGCCCAGTCCCAACCCAGCGGCCTCTGGGACCCCACGCGGGAGCCCTGTGTCCCCTCCCTGTGTGTGTGAGAGGGAGGGCTTGTGTCGGGTGGGCCTGCCCCGAGCGGGAGCAGGCTGAGGGGTCAGAGGGCCGGCTATGTTAACCCCCCAGGTGAAGGTAGCAGGAGGGAGTGTGGGGACCTGGGGACCCTCTTGGCCGAGGTTTGTACCCAGTCCTGGGGGTGGTCTCACTTCTTCCCGGGAGAGGTCTGTGCACGATCTGGGAGCAGAAAGTCCAGGGGCGGGGAAAGCATCATCCTTGTGCGGGCAGGACTCTGGGTCCTCAGGCCGCCGGCCCGAGGAGGTGGAGGACCAGGGCACCCCCTCCGTCCCCGAGCAAGGGGCGTCCATGTGGGCGGCACAGGCTTGGGGGCGTGCCGGGGCAGGAAAGGGTCTCGAGGGCCGAGGTGGCTGGGAACGTCCACCTGCACCTGCCTCCTGCAGGGGGCCCAGAGCAGCCGGACGCGCCTTCCTGTGAACTGCCCGCAGCACCGAATCCCGACCCCGGACCCTTCTCCCTGCTCCCGCCTAGAGCTTGCCTTCCCCTCCCGATATTTCTAATTTCTACTTTTCATTTGACATTACTTATGGTGCCTTTCAGTTGAGGCCTCACTGTCACAGCATTTAATTCTTTACACTGTACATCATGCACTTCCTAAGCATGGAGTATACTCAACGATGCTGAGTGACCTTCCCCGCGGTTCCACTCCAGAGGAAACCCTGACCCGAGGGCTTGCTCCCTGGCCGCACTCACCTTCCGAGATGGACCCCACTGTGGATCTCCCTCAGCAGATCCATTTCTGACCTAAAGGAACAAAAGCCGCCCACCCCCCAGCCTCCCTCCCCCAGCCGCTGACGCCCAGAGTCTGCTTTCTGTCTCTTGTCTCTCCCTGCTCTGGATGTTCCTATAAACGGAATCGAGCTATAGGCACCTCTTTTATGTAGCCCACATATTTTAAGTGGGGAGTGGTTAATTTTTTTTTAACTTGAAGTAGCATTCTTGTTAAATGAAAGGGGAATTCTAGGTGAGTTAAAAATAAGGTGTAAAAATTGAAGTCTTTTTTGTAAATATCTGTACAGTCTCAGGGTGGAGACCCCTGCTCTAAGTGTGGCCCCAGAGCCAGAAGATAGAGGGAAGCGCCTGGCTCCTCCTGCGGCCAAACAGACAAACATGCAGAGAGCTGGGAGGATAGACCACGGGCCGGGACGACGTCCCTCGCGTCCCAGGGCCAGAGAGCGGCTTGACACCCCTGTGGTCCCCAGATCTTGAAAGTCAGTGTTCTAAAAAGGGACAGAGGACAGACCTGTGCATGGCTAATGAGGCGACGCACGTGGTTGGTGTACATCTGAGACGCTCGGCCTCCGGCGACATGGGAACGTAAATACTGGAGACAGCTGTGTCGCCCCTGCACCGGCGGGTTTCCAGGCTGGTGACGACCAGCGCTGGGGACAACGTGAGGAAGAGAGGCCAGCAGACCCCTGCAGGGAGGTGTGGAGGACATGCCTCTCTGGGAGAACCGTGCGTGGACCCCAGGGCTCCACGAGTGCATCCCTTTACCTGCAGAGCGACTCCTAGGCGCCCACCCACAGGGACCCTCGCGTGATGCGTGTGCATGTGTGCCTGTGCACTTGGGGTGTCGGGGAGGATCCCAGGGGCGTGTACCCTTCTGAACCGTGGTTCCCCCAGCTGGACTCTGACCAGTCCTCTTCCTCCTCCACATTTTCTGGGGCCCCAAGTCAGAATTTCCGAAGAGCCCCTGCTATGGGACGTGGGCCATTTGCCATTTTTCATTCTCAGAATCAAGCTGAACGGAACATCTGTGCCCATAAATTACTACTTTAGGAAGAACCCATGAGGTGGATTTTCTGGGTCAAAACATGCAGTTTTTACAACACTGGCTGCAGTTTCCAACACTGGCGGTCTCTGCCCACTTTGAGCCTTGCTTGGGAAAGTGGGGCCGAGGGAAAGAGAGAGACCCTGAGGGCTGAGACCTCAGGGAGGAGGAGGAGTTGAGAGAGGAGGTGATGAAGGGACCTGTGACTGACCTGCCCAGAAGGGACTGTCTCCCCCCTTGGCCCCAAACCTGGCCCCACCCAATGCTAGAGCTGATCTGAAGCTGGGACAGAGCTGGCTCAGGTTCAAAGGGGCTCTGCTCCTAGAACAGGAGCTGATGCGAGAGCCGGTGTCAGACTCAGCTCCGGCCCCAGGGGAGGTGTGCTAGCCGGGTCAGCCTCCGAGATGGTGGAGACCTGGCCCTGCAGCTGGTGCCGCAGCTACTGCCGTTCAGCGGCTCTGCCTCTGGAGCGGCCACTGAGGCCGGGGTTGACTCCTGGGCGGGCGCCGGTGTGGCTCCAGCTGACGTCATAGCGCTGAGCCGCTGTGGGTGTGGCCTGGGTGCGAGAGCTGTCCCTGGTGCTGGAGTGGGGCTGGCCTGGGGCTCACTCTGGCTCTCATCCGGGGCTGGGGCTGGTCTCTGTGCCTCCGGCTGCATAGCCAGTCCTGGCTCACTCCATAACTGGCCCTCAGCCTGGTGGTAGAGTCGGCCATAGCTCTGGCACTGGGTCCACCTCTGGAATCGCTGTCAGGGGAGACGCTGGCCCCCCAGCAGGCGTGGAATCCGGCCCAGGAACCGAGAATAGAGCTGCCTCTGTGCCTGAAATGGCATCACACTGGGGCCAGAGCTTGGCCTAGCTCTGGTGTGGGTGCCGGAGTACCTTCTCCCAAGCCGACACTGGCTTCTGGCAGCCAAGCTGGCCCTGGCTGTGGATCTGGCCCTAGAGCCATGACTGGAGCCAGCTCTAGCTCTGAACCTGGTGCCGGCTCTACCTCTGAAGCCGATGCTAGAGCCGGTGCTGGAGCCGCTGCCTCCTGGGAACCTCACACTGGCTCTGTGCTGGTTCTCCTTCTAAATGGGCACTAGAACTATCACTGGGACTGGTACAGGAGTCAGTGAGAGATCTGTCTCTATGTCTGGAATCAGCGTGATGGCTGATGTCCAGGCTGCCTCCGGCTTGTGGGATAGCACCAGCCTTCCCGGGAGCAGCGCTGGGGCAGCAGCTGGTACTGTAGTGGGAGCCCGTCTGGCTGTGGAGCCAACACTGGCTCGAGCCCTGGAGGTGGTAACAGAACTGCCTCTGGGAGTGGGTCGGTGCTGGAGCCCATGCGGGAAGTGACCCTGAGTCTGGAGCTCTGGAGGGGCTGGCTCCAGAGATCACCTGCGCTCTTGGGCTGCTGCTGGGAATTGGCTGGAGTTCTGGTACTGCCCTGGAGCACTCAATTATCTGGAGCTCATCCTCCCGCAGGCTCTGGTGCTGGCACCGGCTCCAGAGCGAGCTCTGCTCAAGAGCTGCCAGGAGGTCTCGTTGTGTTCCCAGAGCCGGGCTGGAGCAGACCCGAGTGCAATTCTGTTGCCCTGGGATCTGGGTAGGGTCTGATCCAGACTCCAGGACTGGTGCCCAAGCTGGTTCTGGAGCTTACCGAAGTTTGGGGGCTTTCCCACTAGCTGATGTCGGAACTCGTTCTCGCTCCGGAGCTGACTTTGGATCGAGTGATAGAGCTGGCTCCCGTTCTTGGCGGCACTGGCTCTAAGCCTAGAGGTGGCCCCGGGCTCGGCTCTAGCTCTGGAGCCCGCACGACCTCTAGCTGTCGGGAGTGTGCCAGAAAGGCCTCTAGCTCCAGACCAGGCTCTGGCGCTGGGGCGAGATCAGGCGCTGGCAGTGGTGCCGGCTTGCGAGCTGGCAGTCCAGCTGGTCATGGAGCTGCAAGACGACAAAAAGTTCACCAGCCTCGAGTCCATAGACTGTACGCGTGTGTGTGCGCGTGCATCAAGCACACGCCTTTTCTTCCCTTATCTTCTTACCATGTGGCATGAGGTAGAATGTACGATGTACCCACAGTAGTTACCCTCACATCCCAGTGTTTACGTTGCCGGGCATCGAGGAGAGACGAGCAAGCCTCCCACCAGCATGCTGCGTGCCCTGGGGAGCGGGTCTGTGTGTTTGAGTCGCCTCCGGGACCTGTGTTTTGTTGGGAAGAGTGGCTCGCTTACTGTCCTCACTCCGAGACTCAGCACGGCTCCAGCAGAGCTGTGGGTCCCACGTCAGGAGAGGGCGGGCTGAAACGGTGGCCTCACCTCATTCGGTCAGACTGGTGATTTAGCCCACACATGTTGCACAGGTGTGCCTGACGTGTACAACTAACTGCCTTCAAGAAAAGAAGTGAAAAGAGTGAGTGTTAGTCCCTCAGTCGTATCCAACTCTTTGGGACCCCATGGACTGGAGTTGGCCGGGCCCCTGTCTCCATGGGATTCTGCAGGCAAGAACACTGGAGTGGGCTGCCATGCCCTCCCCCAGGGGATCTTCCTGACCCAGAGATCAAACCTAGATCTCCCGCGTTGCAGGTGGATCCTTTACTGTCTGAGCCCCCAGGGAGCCCAAGTAAAGAAGATTACTGTCAATAATGTGGGTGGGCATCCTCAGTTGAAGGCCTTACGAGCAAAAAGCAAGGTTTCCCGGACAAAGAGGTCTGCCTCCAGACGCAGCATCTAGACGCCTGCAAGCCTGGCCTGCAGACTTTGGACTTCTCCGCCCACCGATGCACGTGAGCCAACACGTTAAAATCAGTTCTCACTCTCAGTACACATCCACACACGCGTGTGTGTGCGCACAGGTGTGTCCTGGTGGAGGGCCCTGACACGCACTGTCCTTCCTGCTCCCCCGTTACCATCACTGTTCTCTGAGGCCTTGGACTCAACCCCCAGTGGCCTGCAACCGTGGTGTTGCCTTCTGGGCTCCACCAGCACTGCCTGGGGTTATGAGCAGAACTGAGCTGACGCTGTCCTGGATGAAGACACACGGATGACTCCCAAAGCCCGCTTACTCGTGACAAGTCAGAACGTGGTCAGAGAGCTTATACTCGTGAGGTTAGCTGATGACACGTCAGACTCCTGGAACAGAAAGACAGACAGGTAAGGGCTCAGGGAAATAAACTAAACCCAAGATTTTTCAGAATGCAGACTTCCCCAACAGGAAGGTCTGCTCAGAATATGTTACCGTCCCTTTAACACAAGGCTCTGCCTGGCCACCGTCACCTTTCGGCACACAGCTTAGTCCATGCTGTTTCCTGCACAACGCTGTCCTCTGATGCCCAGCATTCTCACTCTACAGTCTAACAGAAGAGGCAGTCGTGTGTGTGCAGGCGAAAGGAGCCACCACCCCGGGAATCGTCAGTCATGTCTGAACTTCGAGCTTGTCTGTTTGAATGTCTCTTGTTTGGGGTGTCCAGTAGGCTGGCCCAGCCCCAGTCACACAGCAGCCAGGGCAAGGATCACAGGACCAAGAGACCTACACGAGGCCTTCAGCCATCTTGCAGCGAGTGTTTAGTTGGGATTCTGATTTCTTTCAGGGAGGTTCTGGGTTTGGTGAGGGAGAAAGAGGAAGACAGGGAGGCAGATGATTTCATGGCTTAAAAGGTGCTGTGAGAGCTTTTCCCACTAAGTGCAGAAAAGCTATTTGACAAAACCCAACACCCTCTCATGAGAAAAGCACTCAAGAAACTAGAAACAGAGGGCATTTCCAGAGGACGTCCCGCAGCTCACGTCACACGTCACACTCGGTGGGGAAGGCTGGAGCCTCCCCCAGGGGGCAGGAAAGAGGAACAAGGACCAGTCCCGCCAGCTCACTGCCGCACTTCACTGGAGGCTTCAGCCTCGTCCATCAGGTAAGAAAAAATAAAGGCGTCTAAGCTGGAGAGGATGAAGCAAAATTATTTCTGTTTGCAAATTTCATGACCACGTACGTAGGAAATCACAGAGAATACACAGGAAAACTATCAGAACTAATAAACCATTCAGCAAGGTTTCAGGACACAGTGAAAGTGTGATAGTCACCCAGTCGTGTCCTACCCTTTGTGACCCCATGGACTGCAGCCTGCCAGGCCCCTCAGTCCATGGGATTCTCCAGGCGAGAATACTGGAGTGGGTTGCCATTTCCTTCTTCAGCAGCATGCAGGATAAACAGCACAAAATTCAATTGCATCGGAATGTCAACGGGGGCAGCCACAGTGGAAAACAGAAAACAGTATGGAAGTTCCTCAAAAAATTAAAAATGTGTAGAATTACTGTGTGGTCCTGCAACCCCAATTCTGGGTGTTTATCCAGAGGAAATTAAAGCACTAACCCAGAAAGATATCTACAGCCCGTGTTCACTGCAGCACTGCCTACTGTAGCCAAGATACAGAAGCAACCTAAGCATCCACTGATGGGTGGATAAAGAGGACGTGGTGTGTGTGTAATGGGATATTATTTAGCCATAAAAGAAGGAAATCCTGCCAATTGCTGTAACATGGATGAACCTTGAAACAAGCTGAAGTGAAGTGAAGTTGCTCAGTTGTGTCTGACTCCTTGCAACCCCATGGACTGTAGCCTGCCGGGCTCCTCTGTCCATGGGATTTTCCAGGCAAGAATACCGGAGGAGGTTGCCATTCCCTTCTCCACGGGATCTTTCCAACCCAGGAATTGAACCCAGGTCTCCGGCATTGCAGACGGATTCTTTTCCAGCTGAGCCACCAGGTAAGCCCAAGAATACTGGAGTGGGTAGCCTATCCCTTCTCCAGTGGCTCTTCCTGAGCCAGGAATCACACTGGGGTCTCCTGCGTTGCAGGAGATTGGATTTTTTTGATTCTTTGTCAACTGAGCTACCAGGGAAGCCCTGTGCAAAGTGAAACAAGTTAGAGAAAGACAAATACCATATAATCCACTTATATTTGGAATCTTAAAGAAAAAACGTAAGGGCTACTAGATACAGAGAACAGAATGGTGGTTACCAGAGGTTGGGACTAAAGGGGCCGAGCTGGGTACACACTTCCATATATCTAAAATAAGTGAGTCCTGGGGACGCAGCGTACAGCGTGGTGACTGCAGTTCACAACACTGGACTGAATATTTGAAAGTTGCCCAGAGAGCAGACCTTGAAAGTTCTCATCAGAAGGGAAAAACTGTGGAACTATGTGAGGAGGTGGGTGTTGACTGGGGTGACCACTGGGCAGTATATACAAATATCAAATCATTGTCTTACACACCTGAGACTAATATACTGTTTTATGTCAATTTAAAAAATCAACCATGGGCTTTCCTGGGGGTTCAGTGGTAAAGAATCCGCCCTCTGATGCAGGACACACGGGTTTGACCCCTTATCTGGGGAGATCCCACGTGCTTCAGAGCAACCAAGCCATGCTCTCGAGCCGGGGCCACAGCTGCGGAGCCCAAGTGCAGCAACCATGGAAGCCCGCATGCCGGGGGCCACAGCTGCTGAGCCCATGTGCAGCAACCACAGAAGCCTGCGTGCCTAGAGCCTGCACTCCACGGCGAGGGAGCCACTGCAGGGAGAGGCCTGCGCACCGCAGCTGGAGGGAAGCCCACGCAGCAACCAAGGCCAGCACAGCAGAAGGTAAACTTTAGAAAATCAACTGTATTTCTATAGAGGAACACACTCTGACAATGAATATAAGAAAGCAACTTCACTTACAATAACATTCAAAGGTTAAAATATTCATAAATCAATTTAGTGTCCAAAGTATTAAGACTTATATAATGAAAGCTACAGCACATTATTGGAAGCAGTTGAAGGCCAAAATAAATAGAAGGACATCCCATATTCATGAGTCAAAAGACTTTATGCTATTAAGACGGCAATACTTCACAAAGGGAACTACAGGCTCAATGCGATCCACAGCAAATCTCAGCTGCCTTCTTTATTTTTCTTTTCTTTTTTTGTTGCAAACATAAACAAGCCAATGCTGAAATCCATTTGGCAATGCAAGGAACACAGAACAGCCAGAACAGTATTGAAAACACAGAGCAAAGATGGAGGACTCGACTTCCCAATTTCAAAACTCTTATGAAGACAGTGTGGCCCCGGCATAAAAATAGATACACAGAAATAGAAACATAACGAAATAGACATAACAAAACAGACACACAGACCCTCGGGACAGAGCTGAGAGTCCGGAAACAAGCCTGCATGTCTCGACTCAGGTTTTGATGAGCGACCAGACAATTAAATGGGAAAAAAATAGTTTATTTGATCAAATGGTATTGGGACAGCCAGGTACATACACGCGAAGGCGAAGGAAGAAACTGGACTCTTCCTTACAGCCTCACAGAAACCGACTCAAAACAGATCAAACAGCGACACTTGAGACAAAACTAGCAAACTCTTAGAGGAAAACATGTGGGGATAAAGCATCTTGACCTGAGTTAGGGAATGGTTTCTTGTATATGACAAGCACAAGTATTAAAAATTATTTGGATTTCATTAAAATTTAAAATGTGCATTAAAAGACAATATCACTAAAATGACAACCTGCTGAGTGGGACAAAACCTCAGCTAACCATATATAAGAGACTTGCATGTAGAATATATAGTAAATGCTCACAACTTGATAATAAACTAATAACCCAATTTTTTTAAATGGAGAAAGGAGGTGAGTAGACACTTCTCCAAAGAAGATATACACGTGGCCAATAAGCACATCAAAAATGCTCAACATCCTCGGGAGGGAAGGCAGACCAAAACCACAGTCGACGAGATACCATTCCACATCCACTCAGTCGACTCCTCGGCCCCAGGGACCGCAGCCCACCAGTCTCCTCTATGCATGGGATTCTCCAGGCAAGAACTCTGGAGTGGGTTGCCGTTTCCTCCTCCAGGGGATCTTCCTGACCCAGGGATGGAACGCAGGCCTCCTGCACTGCAGGCGGATTCTTTACCACGAGCCACCAGGGTAGCCCTCACATCCACTAGGATGGTTTGATTAAAAGGACAGATATGGGAAGGGTGCAAGGATGTGTAGAAATTGGAATCCTCACATGTGGCTGGCAGAAATACAAAATAGTGCGGCCCCTTGGAAGACAGCCTGGTGATGCTTCAAAATTTGAAGGGTTTCCATATGATCTAGCATTTCTACTCCTAAGAATACGCCCAAGAGAAATAAAAACAGATGAACAGCTCGCATGCAAATGTTCATAGCATGGTTGTTCAGAACAGCCAGAGGCAGAAACAGCCCAAACAGTCCATCCTCTGATGAGTGGACAAGCAAAGTATGGTAACTCTACGCAGTGGGACAGTGTTTGGCAAAACAATGAATTATTGATACATGCCACAAACACAGATGAACCTTTGACATCGGGCTACATTAAAGGAGCTGTCACACAAAGCCACACGTTGTACTATTCTATGTCTGTGAAAAGTCCAAAAGAGAGATAAAAAGTAGGTCAATGGCTGTCTAGGGCTGTGAGGATAAGAGAAATGGGGGGTGACTGTTAACAGGCCCGGGGTCTTCTTTGAGGTGGTGAAAACGCCTGCTATCACAGTGCTGGTTGCACAGCTCTGTGGATGCACTAAAACGCTCTGGATCATACGCTTAAAGAGCTTCCAGGTGCGCTAGTGGGAAAGAATAGAGAGATCCCTGGGTCTGGAAGATCCCCTGGAATGGCTACCCACTCCAGCATTTGTGCCTGGAAAATTCCTTGGGCAGAGGAGTCTGGCAGGCTACAGTCCATGGGGTCGCAGAGTCAGACACGACTGAGCACATGTATTTTAAGTGGGTGGATCATGTGGCGTGTGAGTTATATCTCAGTAAAGCAGGTTTTTTATTTATTTATTTTTTTTAAAAGTAATTTTCTTCCCATTCAACTTGGAGATGTGTCATGGTCACAGGATAAGCAGGGCTGGGCACTTGCTACAGCCTCGAATGCTGGCCTGCCCCAAGAGTATGGGCCACAGCCCCTTAAACCCCACCCGGAGGAAACAGGGGAAGACACCCTCAGAGGGAGAGGCTGGGGGATGCTCCAGCCAGCAGCTCGGCATGAGCGCGTGCCCTGACCCTCCCAGGTTAAAAAAGGTTAAAAGAGTCTCTTGGCAAGAGGACAGGGCAGAAATTTTATCTTTGTGGTTTTGACGCAGCTAATACACGTGCGAAGTGCATCAAAAGGGAGAGACGTGAGCAAACGTGGTGACGACATGTACCACGGTGCAGATCAAGACGCTGAGGCTGGCTTACAAGACTTGTCCAGATGGGATTCAACACTAGGACTTGGAATTCATGAGTCTTTCAGAGACTGACTCACCGGTATGAGACTCAGGGGACTACTAAGCAGGTTGAACACAAACCCTCCCAAGAGATGAGTCAAAGTGTCCAGAGGTCAGAAACAAACTCTGGTGACATGCGAGGAGCAGCACGTGGGTGGTGATCGTTTAACGGGACTTTCCGTGACACACGGGTATAAATGACCTTCACTGGACTAACTCACCTTAGAGCTGATCCTCTCTGGTTTGGGCGTTTACTAGCCTATAACTTTTAAAGAAAAAATCCATTTGTATCACCTGTGTCACAGCTTAAAGAACATTTGGTAACAACATCATCAGCTGTCAGAGCTGCGAGAACCTTTGGAAATCACCTAGCCCCACTGTCCCAACCCATTTTACAGATGAAGACATCGAGGCCCAGGGAAGGTGACTGACCCAAGGACACACTGGGAGTTTCTCTGACATCTGGTCCAGGGCCCTTTCTGAGGAACTGTGGGAAAACTCTCCTATCTCAGATTTAAAATTTTTTAGAATATGAGTCTTTCAAAGAAAGCTGCCTTTTTTTTTTTTTTTTAACCACGAAGCGATCCTCAAGCAAGATTTGAAAGGTAACAAGTTTTCGTATCACTTTAAGGAAAAGTCCAGGTGTGCATTTTCTCCAAAGGGTAAAATGTGGAATCACTCTCTCTCCCTGACACAGAAACAAAACCCGTAACTGGAGAAGAGGAAATGAGAGCACAATGGCTGTGTTCAGTTCAGCCCCAAACAGATCTGCGCAAAATGACTCGAGCGGTGCCCGTGGCCCCTAGAGTCAACCCACAGGGAAGTGCCTCAACTCCTAACAGATGAAGCATAAAGGAGCCAAGACACGTGTGTGTCTCCTCAGCCAGGCACATCACCCTGGGCACCGGCGTGCCCCTGCTGCAAGGGCCACGATCCCCAGAAGTGGGCGGGACGGGGGTGGCGGATCCCTGCTCCCTGGGGTACCCTGGCTCAGGGTCCCGGCTCCGTCACTGGGGTGACAGGGGTCTCCAGCTCACCTTCCGGCATGTCCAGCTCATCCCCCCTTAGACAAAAAAAAAGCAGAACTTGACCGCACGGGATCAGGGACGCAGCGCCAAAAGTTCGTGGTCCTCCCGGCGCCGCAATCCAGTCTGGCAGGTGAGGGGCCCCGAGGCAAAAGTCCGAGTCTTTCGTTCAGAGGCCAGTCTCTCCTGGCATCCGACACACTTCTGAAACGGACGCGGGTCCCCGGCCGCTCCAAGATCAGGGGCTCCCGGTTCTCGGCAGACAGGTGTCACCCCGAGCTCCGTCCTCCAGCCCTTAAGAGCGCTTCAAACGCCGCAGCGGACGCGGGGCTCGCAGGGCAGTGCGGGGTCTAGGGACCCGGCGCACAGGGAGCCGTCGGTGTTGCCCGAGCACGTGCTGTCCGCGGGCCCGGGCGCGCGCCTCGCGGTGGACCCGACGCCCGAAGCCCCGCTCTGGGCGCACCCGAGTCCCCGGTTGGAGGGAGGCTCGTGAGCCCCACCCGGCGGGGAGAGCCCCGTCCGCATCCAAACTGGGCCGAGCAGGTGCGGGTCCACCACCAGCCGAGAGGGACGGCTGGGAAACTGAGGCCAGAGCAGGCAGGGTCTGCCTGGGGCCACGAGGCACCACCAGGTGGGCAGAGTCCAGAGAAAAAGAGGGGGCTCTCGCCTCCCAGGTCTTCTCTAGGATGAGTCCCTCAGCTCTTGCAAGACCCCTGCCCACCCCTCCCAAGTGGGATCCATTCCTCGGGGCGTCCCTGCAAGGGCGTAGGTGTGCACACGTACACACCAACACACACACTCACTCACTGCCCTGCCAGGGGTCAGAGGGGAGTGCACGCAGAGGAGCTGAGAAGGATGAGATGAAAGAGCTTGGGGGCAGCTCTGCCAGGGGGCAGGGGCATCCTGTATCCTAGCAACATTCTCGGCCCCTAGCATGGGGAGGGGAGATGCCAGGCTGCTGGTAGGTGGTCCCCACGCTTCTCAGGAAACTCCTTCAGCCGGCTGTCCACAGGGCTCCTCTAGAGGACGGGGCTCTGCGATCTTGTGTCCATCGCTCCGAGCATATAAATGAGTATGAACCCCCTAGAATGTTGGGGGGAGCAGAGAAGACCCCATTCTTTCTTTGAAATTGGGGTTCTTGACAAGGTGACGCCAAGGCTGGCACAGCTGGAGAAGTATCACTCGGTTTTCCATTGATGACCACCTGTACTTTGGGGGTCCTTCGGGTCGTCCGTGGAGACTGCAGGTCCTATCTCTCTGGCCCCTGGGGCCCAGGAGAGCTGGCGTTGCTTCACTGTGTGGATCAGCGGAACCTCTCTGAGCAGGGGCGCCTGCCTTCCCATCCTCTCCCCCGCCAACTGCCCAGGGTGAAACGAGGACTCAGTGCCAAGCCACAGACAGCAGTCTGTGGGCAGGGCAATGACCCTCATGTTAATAAATTGCGTCCTCAGTGTTGTGGTCCATGCTCAGGTAGGGAAAGAATTGCCAGACAAGAGACAGGGTGAGACAGAATAGAGCTGATTAGAGCAAGAGTTGTGTTAGGACGGCGGGCCTCCTGACAGAGCCAGCGACCGTCAGAGATCATCTGCCTGTTTGTTTGTTTGTCTTAAATTCTATTTTTAAAATCAGAGGATAATTGCAACATTGTGATGGCTTCTGCCGTACATCAACATGAACTGGCTGTGGGTTTGCACACGTCCCCTCCTTCCTGAACCCCCTCCCACCTCCCTCCCCACCCCACCCTTCTAGGCAGTCACAAGGCACTGGCTTTGGGGTCCCTGCGTCATGCAGCCACCTCCCACTGGCTGTCTGCTTTACGTGTGGGAATCTATATGTTTCAATGCCCTTCTCTCAGATCATCCCGCCCTCTCCTTCCCCTACTGTGTCCAGGCAGGGAACAAAGGAACGGGTCAGGAATCTTGCGAGTCATTTGCTGATTGGGTGAGGTACGTATAATTTCCTTATACAGGGAAGGAGGAGAACAGGACGGCCTTACATGAGACAAAAATGGATAAGCCATACTGTCCAGGAGGGCTCAAAACTCCTCAGCAGTTGCAACCTGGTGGAAAGGGCGATGGGGGTCTGGCGCTTTCGGTTCTGCGTGGGCTCAGTGAAGCTGAGGAGCAGTGATTCTGACCGCCGGGAACACCGCCGGCCTTGGTCACTGGGAGCTGAGTGAGCTTGACCTGGGACCACTGCTCATCTATAAAGTGGGTGAAATCACGGAGTTCCCAGAGGGCCCCTGATGACAGTAAGTGCCCCAATACACCCTCATGTGGGTGGTGGGCTTCCTCCGGCCCCCACCTACACCAGCCCGGGCTGCATACAACTTCTGCCTGGGGTCCTGTGAGAGACGAATGTGGGGGTGGCAGGGAAGGGTGGAGAAAGAGGAGGAGGGGGCCCAGACCTTCTCCCTGCCCCGACCGGGTGTCTATTGCCCCCTGCGGGTCCCCCTGACCCAGCCATGCCCTGAGCTGGACCCTGGGATGGAGTCTGGTGACCAGCAGAGCTGGAAGGGGTAGATTCAGTGACCCTCGGGCCCCCAGATGTCCAACCCAGCCAGCCCAGCGTGCTGCAGCCCACCCATCCGGGAGGGTGGGCTCAGGGCCCAGGGAACTTGGGCGGGGTCGGGGGGACCCGGGGTGGGGAGAGTGGGGGGTGGTAGAGGGGGGCGGTGATCACAGAGCTGTTAGCAAGCGTCAGGACACACGACCAGAGGCGCATGTGCGCTGTGGGCGGGGTCACGTGCCCGCACCCTCCGGGATCTCTCGCAGACTCTTGGCCATGATCGGGAGGCCCGGCTGACAAGCAGGAGGGAGGCCAGTATGACCTCGAGCGAGTGCCCACTACACCCATCCAGAGGAGAGAGCCTGGGTGCATCCTCGAGGAGCTGGGCTGAGCAGGTCCCCGTCCAACCTGCCATGAGGCCCCGGCCCGGGAGATGGGCAGAGTCTAGAAGGACAGGATTGGTTCCCACTTCCCCAGCCGGCCTCACCCCTCTCCGGGGGTTTCCTCTGGGGTGAGAGCTCCTCAGGTCCTGGAGGACCCCTGCCACCCCTCCCATGGGGGCCAATTCCTCTGGGTATCCCCACGAGGGCGCAGGTGCACGCGTGCACACACACGCTCACACTCACTGACTGTCCTGGGAGTCAGAGGGGTGTGCAAGGGGGGAGGGACAGGGCTGAGGAGGAGGAGGCTGGGGACAGAGACAGTGAGCCCCCAGCAACATGCCCGGCCCATAGCACGGGAAGGGGGTCGCCAGGGTGCCCACTGGGCCATCCCTAGAGAGGCCTGGGGAAGACAGGGTCTGGGGTTCTGTGTCCAGCACTCTGGGCACCGGGAGCTAGGATGAGGCTCCTCCCCAGTGTGGAGGGGCTGCAGGAGAGGAGGCCTCAGCTTACTCCCCCGTAGAGGGGGTGCTTAGACAGGGCGGTCCCGGAGGCCCCATAAGATTGCGGGAGAGTCTGTTGGCCTTGCTCCCCCATCCGTGACCCACTGTGCTCCGAGTCCTTGGAAAAAGCTTTCTGCTCCCTGAGGTCCTTCTGAGCAGGGGCAGCCTGGGGACGTGGGGGACTGGGGACCCGGGGGCGCAGAAGGGGGCAGGGGGCAGCCTGGGGACGTGGGGGACTGGGGACCCGGGGGCGCAGAAGGGGGCAGGCGCTGGACCACCATCGGGGACCAGGGACAAGACCCTCCTTGTTGGCCCTGGGGTCCTCATTTGGACCCCTGGTTGGGCTGAGGAGGCCTCCGGAGTGACCTGAGCACGGGGACAGTGGAGGGGGGAGGCGGCGAGGGAGGCGCTGGGGTCCCTCTCGCCCAGGAGCGGGCAGGCTCTGCTCCTTCGGGGGTGGGCCCTGGTGGAACCACTGCCTTGCTGAGTTTCTGTCATGCCCCGCCAGGCTCCTCTGTCCGTGGGGCTTTTCGGGTAAGAGTATTGAGGGGGCTGCCTTTTCCCTTCTCCAGGGGATCTTCCCAGTGTGTGTCCTGCATCACAAGCGGATTCTTTACCCGCTGAGCGGTTGGGGAACCTGGACCCCAAACAAGGGATTTGGTCTCTGCTTTTCCTCCCTGGGGCTGCAGTGCTGGAGATGACCACGAGGGGGCAGGCAGTGCCCACTCTGCTCTGTGGAGGATAGCCCAGGGTCATTCTGGGCATCCCCCTGCCTCTGACTCAACAGGCACCTTTTATTGTTAGTCTCCAGGCCCACAGTGTCAGCTGCTCAGAGGCGGGAGGGGGCCCTGAGACCCTCTGTTGATGGTTCAGCTACTGCCTGACACGTGGTGCTGACACGTCAGAAGGTTCCTGCCCTGCAGGAGCTCACGGCCTGGAGGGGCAGGTGGACGAGAGCAGGAGAGCAAGTCCACGTGAGAGAAGAGCACGTGCTCCAGGGAACTGAGTCAGGGTCCTGGGGGAGGGCCGGGCGCCCTGGGGGTCTACAAGGCTCCACGGGACACCGATGCCATGACCAGAAAGATGGGGGCGGCCAGCCCTGCACGCTCGGAGCAGCGAGCTGGGGGCGGCGGTGGAGGGGGGGTTGGTCAGAGACTCGGAGGGAGGAAGAGATTTTGGCCAGAGGGCAGGTGAGGTGGGAGCTGGGGTGGCCGGAGATGGAGGGGGAGGGGAGGAGGGGGAGGGCAGACCTGGGCCTGGACAGATGTCCTGGGGTCTGTGCCCTGTGATGGCATTCCCCTCACTTCCAAGAGCAAGGGGCTTCCCCCGTGGCTCAGCGGTAAGGAATCCTCCTGCAATGCAGGAGCCACAGGAGACAGGAGTTCGATCCCTGGGTTAGGAAGATCCCCTGGAGGAGGGCATGGCAACCCACTCCAGTATTCTTGCCTGGAGAACCCCATGGACAGAGGAGCCTGGTGGGCTACAGTCCTCGGGGTCACAAAGAGTCAGAGATGACTGAAGCGACTGAGCACGCACACCCACGAAGGCAATCCCTGACCCTCACACAGCGTCTGTGTGAAATGCAGGCTCCGCTCAGATGGGGACCTCTGCCCCGAGGCTGCCCAGGAGGCTAGGCTGTGGTCCCAGCTGAGGCTCCATCAGGGCGGGTCTGTCTCTGAGGCCATCGGTGGACTCCGTATGGATGGGGGTTCAAGTCTTTCCTGTCTGTGGGCCGGGACCCAATGTCAGTTCTTTGTACTGGAGCCTCAGGGCACCTCATAACCTCTGATCCTGCCTCTCCAGAACACTGCATCCGAGACAAGGAGACAGAGACAGGAGAGAGGAACCCTAACCCTAACCCAGGAGGAGGGACCAGGTAGAGTCCCAGACTTTGCATTAGTGAGTCTTGGAAATGACAGCCCATTGCTTTTGCCCGATTCTGTTCATTTGAACCCAGTCCCAAAGCCCCTCCACCCTCAGGGAGGAATCACACAGGATGTGGGCCTGGAGGCGGGGATGCTGGGGGCTGTCATGGGGCTCACCATCCACAGGTAGAGGGGGGACAGGAGGACCTTACCCACTTAGTACTCATCTGTGGGGTAAAGACTGAAGCTAACGGAAAGGCAGGGGGCAGAGGATGAGATGTTACCTAGCATCACGTACGCAATGGACACGAACTCTGGGAGATAGTAGAGGGCAGAGGAGCCTGGCGTGCTGCAGTCCATGGGGTCGAAAAGGTCAGACGCAACTTCGTGGCTGAACAACTACTGCAAGGAGAGTAAATGTAAGAGAATGAACTCAAAGGAATTAAGAATTAAAGAAGAAAGCCTTCCCACCCCAGCAGGCAGTGCCCCATTCTCACCCCACCCACCCCTCGTGTGCCCTGAGCCATGGTGGGGGAGGAAGATTCCAGGGCACGTGCTTTTCCGGAACCTGGTTTCCCCTGGTGGACATCGGCCAGTCCATCCGCTTCCTCTTCTGAATTTTCCGGGGCCCCTGAATCGTGTAAATATTGAGTCCCTTTCTGATTCTTCTCTCCCATCGCTGTGGTGAAGGGAACAGGTGAGTCCATAAATCTTTGTTTAGCTCAAACCCCCAGAAGGGAGACTCTTGGTCTAAGGCAAACATGATTTTAACAGTGGTCAGGGTTTCCAAAGTCTGAGGTCTTCTTGGCCACTCTGAGCCTCGTTTGGGAAAGCAGGGGTCCACATGCTGGGGCTGAAGACCCGAGGAGGGCAGCCGACAGGCTCGGCCTGCAGTGAAGGCAACCCAAGGCCAGAGACCACTGCTGCCGCCGCCCACCCCAGGGCTTGGCCTTCTGCTGCTGGTGGCCTATGTGCAGCTCAGAGGCAGAGCCTGAGGGTGAGAGGGGAGGGTCAGGGGGCGGAGAGGGGGCGGGGTGGGGACGCAGGGAGCAGCCCCCAGAGGCTGATGTTGGGCCAGGAGCAAGCACGGGGCCCCACCCGACCCCGGGCCCCAGTTTCCAGAGCTCCAGCTCAGACTAGTAACCCCGCCTAGGCCTGGGGGGGCACCTAGGGTGCTGAGCTGGGGTGCGGCAGAGCCGGGTGACCCTCCTCTGCCCCCCCAGGAGCTGTTCAAGAAGGTAGTCCCCTCCCACTGCCTGGGCTCCAGGAGGGCAAGGAGCACCTGGCCCCCACCGTCCGCACCACCGCCACCCGGTTCAGAAGCGTGGCCCAACCGGGTCATCACCTCCTGCCTCCGGGACCGGAGCGTGTCGGCCCGCCACAGGGCCAGGGTGGTGGAGCACTGGATCCCAGGGGCCAGGGCATCCCGAGAGAGGGCCCAGGAACCCCTCTCCAGTTCTGGAAGCTTCCTGTCCTTGGAGAATTGGGTCTGCAGCTTGCCAGCTGGTCACTGTGGCTGCTGGGTGGGTAGGAGGGGAGGGATCCTTCCGTCCCAAAGCCAGCTCAGCCTGCCCCCACGAAACCAGGTCCCACCGCTCACTGCGTGTGCACCGTGCTTCAAGGGGAGGGCACCCCATCTGCCCAGGAACGCGGTGCCGCTGGAGCGCTCTCGGTTAAGTGGCCCGAGGGGCTGCCCTGGGAGGCAGGTCTGGGACTCCCCACTCTGGCCCCAATCACAGAGAATCCTGTTAGCGACACTTTTCACAGCCGTGTGGCCCAAATTGGCCATAACCTGTGAGCTTGTGAGAGTCTCAGGAAGATGAATCCATGGTGGGTGCTCCTTGACCCCACCTCAAGGCTTCCCCAGCGCCCCCGGGCAGCCCCCCATCCCAAGTCAGAGCCAACACCGAGGTGACCCCTCCTGAGCGGGGCTTGACGGACGTCTCTACACTGTAGGAGAGGTGAAGAAGGCTTTCGCAGGACCTCAGACCCACCCTGGGGGCAGGGGCTCCAGGGGGCTGTGGCAGAGGAGCAGCACAGACAAGCCTCCCAGAAAGCGGAGGCCCTTCTGCGGGGAACAAAGAGCTGGCCCCAGGTTAGGGACGCGCGTGGGGTGGGGCAGTCCCTACGGCAGGCGTTAGTTATCAAGTGCCTCTGGGCTTCGAGCTTCCCTACTGGCTCAGATGGTAAAGAGTCTGCCCGCACGGCAGGAGACCGGGTTCAATCCCTGGGTCAGGAAGATCCCCGGAGGACACGCACGCTGGTGCTTTTATTGTTGCTCAGTCGTGTCCGACTCTTCTCGACCCCGTGGACTGCAGCACGCCAGGCCTCCCTGTCCATCACCATCTCCTGGAGTTTGCTCAAACTCATGTCCATCGAGTCGGTGATGCCATCCAACCATCTCATCCTGTCGTCCCCTTCTCCTCCTGCCCTCAATCTTTCCCAGCATCAGGGTCTCTTCCAATGAGTCAGCTCTTCGCATCAGGTGGCCAAAGTGTTGGAGTTTCAGCTTCAACATCAGACCTTCCAATGAATATTCAAGATTGATTTCCTTTAGAATGGACTGGTTGGATCTCCTTGCTGTCCAAGGGGCTCTCAAGAGTCTTCTCCAACACCACAGTTCAAAAGCATTAATTCTTCGGCGCTCAGCTTTCTTTATGGTCTAACTCTCACATCCATACATGACTACTGGAAAAACCATAGCCTTGAGGAGACGGACCTTTGTCTCTGCTTTTTAATACACTGTCTAGGCCAGTCATAGCTTTTCTTCCAAGGAGCAAGCGTCCAAGTGTTTTGCAGAAGCTAGCTCGTGCTGTCCCGCCGCCCACGGAAGGCAGGTCCCACCCTACCGTCGGAGGCGCGGGGGCCGCGAGAGGATCGCCCCTACCCCGGGCGCTGCTGGCCAGAGGACGCGAAAGGGGAGCTCAGCTCTTTGCCGAATCTACTGCGAGAATGAAGACCATTCTCAGCAACCAGACTGTCGACATCCCAGAAAATGTCGACATTAACTTGAAGGGACGGACAGTTATTGTGAAGGGCCCCAGAGGCACCCTGCGGAGGGACTTCAATCACATCAATGTAGAACTCAGTCTCCTTGGGAAGAAAAAGAAGAGGCTCCGTGTTGACAAATGGTGGGGAAACAGAAAGGAACTGGCCACTGTTCTCACAATCTGTAGTCATGTACAGAACATGATCAAGGGTGTTACACTGGGTTTCCGTTACAAGATGAGGTCGGTGTATGCCCACTTCCCCATCAACGTTGTTATTCAGGAGAATGGTTCTCTTGTGGAAATCCGAAATTTTTTGGGTGAAAAATACATACGCAGGGTTCGAATGAGGCCAGGGGTTGCCTGTTCAGTATCTCAAGCCCAGAAAGATGAGTTGATTCTTGAAGGAAATGACATTGAACTTGTGTCAAATTCAGCTGCTTTGATTCAGCAAGCCACCACAGTTAAAAACAAGGATATCAGAAAATTTTTGGATGGTATCTATGTTTCTGAAAAAGGAACAGTTCAGCAGGCTGATGAGTAAGATCTCAGTGATCCTGCTGCAGAAACAAGATAGACGGTTCTATGGACTCAGTTGTGATGTTTTAAAGAGACAATAAAAACTCTTGATTTGAGATTTTTTCCTACTGATTATCATTTCAAACTATTTGGCCAGTAAGCAGTTAAGTAAATTCTAGTGTGTTAAAAACAATAACAGAAGGAATAGGAGTGGTTGATTGATTTTGTTGTTGTTAGAAAGATGTTAGCAAGACTTAATGGCAGAGGGGGCTTGAAGGAATACCAAGGACATTTCAGGCAAGAGGAATATGGTTATCTTGGGAAGAACTTTCGGAGATGCCCTGAAGGTATCTAATTTTGCAGTGCCACAGATTTGAATATTTGTGAGGCAAATGCCTGAGTCACAGTAACTGAAAAAGCAACTGAGAAGTGATACTGTCTTAGTAAGAATTAAAAGATGGAGTTAATTTGTATTTATGATAAACATGGTTGCTGTAGTCTAAGGTTCTCTCAGTTATACTCAGATTTCAGCCACATGTATATCCTAGTCTTTGATAGCTTTAAAAAAACTTAAGAAACGTTCCATGTGTCATACTTAATATATACTACTATACAATACAGTAGGGTTGCCCCTAAACCTGCGGTCCTCCCCTATCTCATTTGTTAGAAACTCTAACCGTGTAATTTCTCAGGCAAAACATTTCACTTTGTCTTACATACTGTGTCTAGTCCATCAATAAAATCTGTGGGCTTACTAAGATCTTGGTTTAAATAAATGGAATTAATTTAAAAAAAAAAAAAAGAAAGCGGAGCTCAGCCAGGGCCGCGGGCGCCACGCAGGCGGTGCGGCCAGGAGGGTCCGCTAGATGGCGCTGCGGCGCCGGCGAAGTCGGGGAGGGCGCGGGCTGGGCCTCGCGGGCCGCCGTCCGCGCTATAAAAGGCGCGGCGCGCGCTCGCGCGGCCTTTTCGGGCGGCGGGGATGGAGAGTCCGTGGGATCTCTTTACGGCCTCTGGACTGGAGGCCGAGCGCCCGCCCGCGGCCGAGCCCCGCGCCCGGCGTCTCCGCCCGGGGTGCTCTCCGCAGTTTCCTGGCTTGGAAGCCTCGGGAACATGGCGAGGCAGCGGTGGTTTAACGGGTGAGCTGGGACATTAGGGGAACGTGCCGCGTCTGGTTTTGTCTTTAAACGTATTGACCGCCTCTACTGGGCCCTGTCTCAAAGCTAAGCGGTCTACGGGTTATTCGTGGGTGTAACGTAGCGGGTGTGGGAGCGGGGCCCCCTTCCCGCAACAGTGGGGAGGGGGCGGCGGCATGCCTAGCGCGGCCCTTCTGTCCCCTGGGGGTCTGCACGCTGTATCGTAACCTCGGTCTTCCACACAGCCCGAAATGAAGCAGGGGTCAAACGGAAGGTAGCTGGTTTGGCGTGCAGACAGGTGTAGGCCTGGAGGTCGAATGCAGCAAAGCCAAGCCTGGGTGGAGGGCCTCGTTGCGCGCTTCGCAAGCGCATAGGCAGTCTCGGGACTCGGACCCACGGGTGTCGTGATCTTCCCCGCACTGCCCCTAGAGGCGCTGCAGGCGTGGCTGCCGTGTCACGTCTGCGTCATGAGGTGGCAGAGAGGAAAGAGGCTCGGTCTACGCCCAGTGTTCTGGCCGGTGGACATCTGGATGATTGATAGTCTGACACTTGACAAAGTGCCCACCGAAGGTGGGTGTGTGTTGCTGTAAGAACGCCTGAATTCTCTGCTGGCGCTTGGCTGGGCCCCAGGACACCCCGAGGTTGCCGTGTGAGGAGCGGCAGCAGGTGGGTGTTTGCCCTCTGGCTGAGCGACCAGCGGGAAAGGTGGGTAGGTTTCAGTAAGGCCGACCTACTTGCATTACAGAATGGCGGCACTAAAACTTCCCTTTCAAAGGTGAGCTCAGTGCCACCTAGCAAGTGACATAATTTAACTTGTTTTAGGCGGATTAAAATGTTACAGGACATTCACACGTGGTTTTTCTGCCTCTTAAAAGAAATGTTAAGATAGATTGTACAGCCAGAAACTCTTTAAAAAGAAAAAGTTGCCAGATAGACAGTTCAAAGACCAGCTGCAGTAGCCTACGGTGAGGCCTGTGTAAATTCCAGAGCGTTTTTTTCCTGTCGCCTTGTTAATGGTACTTTTTTTCTATCCAGTGTCTCACTGGTGGCTCCCTGGGAGAGAAGGTGCAGAGATTTCGGCGGGGGCGGGGGTCCTCTTGGATGGGCTTCCTAGGTGACTCGGTGGTAAAGAATCCGCCTGCCAGTGCAGGAGACCCAGGAAACTTGGGTTCAGTGCCTTGGTCAGAAAGATTGCCCAGAGAAGGGAATGGTAAGCCACTGCGGTATTCTTTCCTGGGAAATCCCACGGGCAGAGGAGCCTGGCTGCGCTGTGGTCCCCCGGGTTCATCAGACACCAGCCTACTGCAGCTGTTGGTACAGGCAGACCGTGTCAGCCTCAGAGCTGACTGCCAGGGGTTCCATGCCAGCAGCCCCGTTTATTAGTTTTAAATGCTCAGTAGTAGCTTCTCTTCGCTGATTCTGGACCAACCATTCTTGTTATTTGATACAGGAAGGACGGTGACTGTTAGCCTGTGAACGAAAGCGAGAGTGAGCCGCCTCACGCTCCGGACCAAGGTAAGTGGCCGTGCTCTTCTGAGCTGTTTGGGGGCCCTCGGGGGGGGGGCGGGCACTGCCCTGCAGATGCCGGATTCGCCGGCACCACAGGTGTGGCCGCCCTGCTGCGCCAGTGCCGTTGGGGCAGAGAGGAAGCGGCTATTTCTACGCTCAGTGCTCAGAACCGTGGGCACTAAGAATGGTTTGTAGCCGAACATCAGTGGGCACCGCACGAGGGAGCCCCTTGTTCCCACATGTACAGAAGAGAAGGCTGGGGAGGACCGAGGGAGCGGACAGGCACACGGCAAGCTTGGGTCCGGTGGGATTGACCAGGAGACGTGGGAGGACATTTAGGCGTCCTTGAGCACCTGTGACGCGCCTCCCTGGCTGGGGGCTGCTGAGCTGGAGTCCTGCGCCACCCAGCCTACAAACTCCTGACATAAGGAGTCCCTTGAGGGAAGGCCAGAGGATCCGGTTGACAGCGCTGCTGCAGGAAAACAGGGTTTGGGAGGATTCGCTGATCAGATTCCATCTCACAGATCCCTGGGTGCGGCTGGTCCACGGGGGAGACAGCTGCAGGTGGGACTCTTCAGGACACGTGTTGGGCAGGAGGCTGGTGGGGGCTCTGACACCTTCTGGACCCTCACAGTAGGCAGTGGTTTGCCAGAATCTGGGTGTGGGCAGTGTATGAAATCCTGGAGGGGAGTCAGGTCATTAGCTGACGGGGCACCTGGGCGGCAGGTTAGGGGTGTGTCGGGCGGAGTGTGTGCAGCCTGCTGGAATCAGTTGTGGGGGTGCTTTTGGGGGTGTTCGAGGCCCCAACAGTGAAAGCCACCCTGGACAGAACAGGAGGCAGGAAGCAGCTGGTGACACCCTGCTGGCAGGATGGCTCCCCTGAGCTCGGCTGACCCAGCCCTCACGCCCTATGGTCCCTCCCACAGGGCAGGTGAGGGCTGTCTTCGCAGTGTGTATCTGGTTGGTTTTTAAATCCAAGTTGGGTGTGTTGTTTTGTTTTCTTAAGAGTGATCTTGAACTTGTGGCTGCTACTAGATTTTTGCCCACACCTCCTCGTATGCTGCGGCTTCTCCACTGGAGTGGGGCCAGGGTGACCGTGGACTTGCCGCAAGTCAGACGGCTGCAGGTCACAGCAGGTCCAGTCTGTCCACCTTTGAGCGGCGGCGGCATGTCCTTCCCCACCCTCGATGACCCCCGCTGGCTTGACCCCCAGAAACTGCGTGGAGTGTTCGGGGGATGAGGCTGAGGAGGCTTGTCTTTGCCTTCCGGAACCCCGCTCCTGTCCTGAGGTCTCCACCCAAGGTAAGGAGGCTTGACCAGGGGAGGGGCCTCGGTCTGGCCGCTCCAGCACCGGGAGGCACGCCTAGTGGGTCCCCTCGGTTTCCTGTCTGCAGGTGGGAACCCCGGAGAGCAGCCTAGCAGCCACGTGCCGCCGGACTCGCGGGCAGTACAGAGCCTGGGAAAGCCACGGCCTCGGAAGTTGCTCTGAAGAACGAGCAGGCTCGTCGCGTCGCGTGTTGAGAAGCAGCAGTGGTGTGGATCAGCAGGGTTGAGGCGGCGGCTGTGCGCGTCACGACAGAGACGTGAGCAGAGGCCGCGTGGCGCCCAGGGAGCCAGCGATGACAGCCCGGCAACGGGCGGGGCGGGGGCAGGAAGGCGCCTGAAGGCAGCCGTGTCCGCCTGCAGTGGCAGCAGCCCCGCAGGCACCCCAGGGCATGGTCTTGAAGTCCTCCAGCCGGGAGGTGCGGGATCTTGTGTGCAGGCCCACCCCACAGGCCTGAGCTGTCTGGATTATCCCCCAGCCAAGGGGAGAATGTCGATGAGGTTTACGAATTAGTCCTGAGAACGAGTGTCTCACGCTGAAACCTTGGGACCTGTGTTTCCAGCACAGGTTGTGACAGTGAGTGGAAAGATCTGTCTTGGTGAAGGAGCATGTCCCCATGTTGGCAAAACTATAAAGAATAAACGGATCTTGAATAAACTACCTTGACTTGCCTTTGTCTGATCAGCCAGGGCCCCAACAGGAGCTGAGGGTGTGAGGGGTCAGGGTCCTGGGCTCTTTTCCTGGACGATGGTAGCTTTTTGAAGTCGGTGAAACCCGAAGTTCTGCAATTGCGTGCGCCCCCGCTTACGTCCCGTCCACGTGTGGTCCAGCTCAGGGCTGGTCACCTTGCCCTTGGCCCCAGTCAGCCCCAGCTGCCAGCTGCCAGGACGTGGGCCCAGGGTGGTGTGGGCCCGTGGCTGCCCTTCCCCGTTCCCTGCAGTAGACCAGGCTGAGGAGGGTGAGGGCACTCAGGAAAAGCGGAAAAGCTGGCTTGAGAGAACTGATGATCGCATCCCTCCCAGCACTTCATGGCAAGTAGGGAAACAATGACACTATTTTCTTGGGCTCCAAAATCGCTGGGGACAGGGATGGTAGCCATGAAATTAAAGACACTCCTTGGAAGAAAAGCTGTGACAAACTTAGTGTATTAGAAAGCAAAGACATCACTTTGCTGACAAAGGTCCATATAATGAAACCTATGGTTTTTCCAGCAGTCCTCTACGGATGTAAGTTGGACCATAAAGGCTGAGCTTTCAAGCCAGTCAATCGTAAACAGAGAGCAACCCTGAATATTCGTTGTAAGGACTGAAGCTTCGGCCACTTGATCCTAAGAGCCAACTTGTGAGAAAAGGCCCTGATGTTGGGGAAGATTGAAGGCGGGAGGAGAAGGGGACGACAGAGGCTGAGATGGATGGCTTCACCGACATGAGTCTGAGCCAACTCAGGGAGATGGTGAAGGACAGGGAAGCCTGGCGTGCTGCACGCGGTCCACGAGGCCGCAGAGTTGAACACGACTTAGTGACTGAACAGTAATTCACAGAAAAGCTTTATTTACACATAGTTCTCCAAAGTAACAAAACCTTGGCCTGGGCAGGTCCCAGGGCCAGCCCTTGGTGCTTGGGCTCTGAGTCCTTCCCTCTTTCCTGCCAGCTCCACTGTCCTGTCGGGAGCCCAGAAAACCCGGGGCGGGGTGGGGAGGTGGTGGTGGTGGTGCAGGGGCAGGAACCGCGTGGCCGCCGCGCTCTGGTGGCAGAGGGCCTCGTGCTGTGGGAGGCGGGGAGAGGCCCGGGGGCAGGCGTGGCTGGTGGGCCCGAGCCGGCCGAGCCAGCGTCCCCGCCCGCCCGCCGGCCTGGACAGGGCGGGGCAGGGGCCCGCGGCCCTCAGGTGTACTTGGTGTTGGAGATCTCCTTCCAGAGCAGGGTCTTGAGGTGGCTGAGCACCAGCGAGTGGTGGGCCTCCACCTGGCTGGCCAGCCCGCTCAGCGTGGTGCAGGTGCGCAGCTGCCTGCCCAGCTCGGCGCGCAGGCCGGCAGGGGCACCGGGTAGCAGGTAGTCCCGCAGCAGCTCGCACACCTTGGCCAGGTTGGGCTGCACCAGGTCGCCCTTGCACTGGCGCAGGAGCGTGTCGCAGGGCGCCCGGCAGTCGTGCCCGTAGGTGCAGTCCGCGCTGCGCTCACAGTGGCGGCCCCGCAGGAAGCGGCGCACGGCGGCCTCGGGCGCCACCTGCTGTAGGTCGGCCATCCTGAAGTCGTACTTGGCTGTGTAGCCCACGTTGGCCAGCGTGGTCTCGCACATGTAGAAGGTCCCGTAGGCGCCGTGGAAGAGCTCCTCCACAAACTCCAGCAAGCCGATGGCGATCTTGGCGCGCCAGGGCCAGGCGGGCCCCAGCCACTGCTGCAGGGCCCCGTGCAGCGCGGGCGGCAGCAGCGGCCGCAGCAGGGCCGGGAGGGCGGCCGCGGGCCCCGAGCTGCGCGGGACGCCCTCCGTGACGTAGAGGTCCCCGCAGTGGCCCAGGAGCGGTGCGGCGTGCCCCCTCCCCTGCAGGGACAGCAGCAGCAGGAACTCGTTGCGCTGCAGCAGCGCCCACAGCGACCTGGCCTCTGCCAGTGACACCCTGCTGTCCTTGTTGAAGTCGGCCATGAGCAGGACCTGGCCGACCAGCGCGGGCAGTGAGGGAAGGTCTCCCAGATTAGCCTGAGGTTCGGGACCAGGAGAGAGGGGAGGCAAGACATGGGCGCGCTGCTGCAGGCTTGGCACCCGACGCCACGCATCGGCCCGATGGGGGAGCCCGGCCTCCAGCCCCCAGGATGAAGCAGGCAGCAAGGCACTGGGGAGGCCCCTCACCACTCCTGGAAAGCCCACCTGCGTCTCTCTCCCCAGCGCTCAGGGAGCCTGGGGACTTCCTGCACGGAGGTGGGAGTGCTGCGAGGGTCGCTCACCCTCATCTGCCCCATCCACCCCCGAGTCCCACCTCCTCCCTGGCCTCCTCCCCACGGATGCCCTCCCCCTGCCCCCTGCCCTCTGGCCCCAGGCGCGATCTCATGCCTGTGGGTGCTCCCTGAGCCTCGTGCCTGTGGGGTCTGCTTGGAACCGGCGGGCTAGCCAGATATCCCCTGGCCCGTGTGGCCCCCCCATCCAGCTTGCTGCCTGCCCTGTGCACACATCCTTGGGCGTGAACTTGACACGCCAAGCCCCTAGGAGGGCCAACTGACCTTGAGAAAGCTGAGGGTCATCTCCCGGAACTCCTTAATCGAGGTGCCCCGAGTGGGCTTGTCAAACAGCACCAGTTCCCGCCGGGGGGCCACGTCGGCCCCGGCCTTCCAGCTCAGGCTCTCCTCCAGGCCACACTTGATGGTCACCTCCTTGCCCTGCCAGAGCCCGCTGTACACCTGCGGAAGCACAGGGACCCGCTGTGTACACGGCCCCCTCAGGGCACACCGTGGGCGGCAGGGCCCCAGGGGCTGAGCCCGGCCAGGCCTACCTGTTGGCCTGGCACGGAGGAGAGGCAGGTCCTCCACTCCACCTGCTGCAGGTTGCACAGGTCCTGGCAGATGGAGCCTGAGATGATGCCCTTGCGGTACTGGTCACACTGAGGAGAGCAGGGAGACACAGCAAGTGGCCTGGAGAAGCGAGGGCTCCATCCGCCTGCCCACCAGCGCCTCATTAGCCAGACGCATGGGGAGAGGCTTGCAGCGCTAATCAGGTCAAGCTCTGCAGGAGCCGCTGCCCCCACCGGGCCCTTCCTGGCTCCAGACAGGGCCTTGCAGCCCCGAGTCCTGGGGGTGTGGGCTGAGCCGAGCTGGAAGGTGAGGCCCTTCCCAGGGCGGTCCCTAGGTGGGGGGCGGGGGGATTTGTGGCGTCTGGAGCAAGCGTGGGGTGAACTCCTGGATGTGCATCATTGCTGCCATGGTGCCCTGGCCCTTGGTGGAGCAGGCCTGCAGGAAGGGAGCGTGCCAGGGCGGGGAGGCAGGGCCTCCTGAACGCCGAGGCCCTGGACTCACCTACGGGACCAGGGAGGAGGCTTCTGTGCTGCGGCTTCAGAGCCCGACAGCCGTTCATCAGGACAGAAAAGGGGAGCCCGTCCACTGCAGAGGTCCGCTCTGACCCCTTCAGTTTCCCCCGGAGCCACAAGGCCCTTCGTGGGGGGGTCTGCCAGTGCGGGCGGTCAGGCTGGGCCAGGGTTGGCGCCTGCAGGCCACGCTGCCCACCAGGGTGGGGAGGGGCTTCCACCGAAGCTGAGGTGGGCAGTGTGGCCGTCAGCCTCAGGCGGGGCAAGACCCCTCCCCTCCCAGCCTGTCTCCTGTCTACAAACCGGGCTGACGTGGGGACCCGGCTGAGCACCCTGGAGTCCATGGGTACCTGGTCTGTGACCCCGGTCCTGCCTTCCCCCCAACACACACACCCTGGGTGCCCTTGGACAAGCTGTGGAATCTCTCGGAGACGGCTGATACCCCCGTGAGGTGGCCAGGTCTTCTCGGGAAAGGAGGGGGTATCCCCGCGGCCCAGCAGCCGGGGAGACCGCTCTGGCGCTGGTGGGAAGGCCAGGGCGCTCTGGGAAGACGGAAGCTGCAGATCCTCTGGTTGGGGGGGGCACGTTCCTTGTCTGCTCCCCCAGGGCCCCTCAGTCCTCTGCATGTTGGGGGCGCTGCTGCGGGCACACAGAAGTGCTCAGAAAACACCCACCAGCTCTGAGCAGCTGCTCACTGCATCCCACTGGCCAGACCCCGTGTCCTCCCAGGCCTCACTGCCCCAAGAGACCCCTCCACCCACCCAGGCAGCCCAGGACCTCGCCTGGTGCAAGAGGTCCCCAAGCAGTACCCCTCACCGCCCCTGCCCAGAGGCCAGGCTCCCTCTACACGCACACCTGCCCCTGCACGTCCCCAGCCCGCCAGGCTGGGGGCAGAGCCATGTGTCTGGCACCCAGCTCAGGTCTGACCCCTGGAGGGCCCCAGCGAGCATTTCTGGAAGAAACAAGGCCCCCCCAGCTGGGTGCTGCACCCTCATGCCCATGTTGGCCTGCCCCCAGCCAACGATCTACGATCGACGGGCCCCTCACAAGTCCTGTCACGTGGGCTCTGGACCCCTCCACGACCACCTCCGGACTGTCCCAAGTTTGGCCCCCACGGGACCCTGGGCAGAACAAGCCTGCTGAGCCCTTCCACAGTGCCACACAGCCCCCCAGGAAGAGCGCCCCTCACCCTGCAGAGGAGCAGAGACTCCAGGCCCCCATCAGGAGACAGGTTCAAGGCCAGGCGTCTCCCACTGCCCCCACTTCAGGACCCGAGGAGCTCCACTGGGGCAGGTCCCCCCAGGGCATGGATGCCTCAGACCCCGTTAGCCCGCTGAGGGCTCCCCACTGCCCGGGGAGGCTGGCGGAATCAGCGTCTGAGGGTTACCAGGGCCTCTTCGGCTGGCGTCACCTCCCCCTCCACCAGTCACAGGGCATCCTTCAGCAGGAGCCGTGAGCCAGTGGAGCAGTGCTCATGGGCACACATGCACTCCCGTGGACAAGCACACACAGGTTCACAAGCGCCCTCACACACACGTGCACAGCTTTGCTCTACCAGCCATAGTGGTGACTTAGCGCGTCTCCACCCCCAGGCCCCGAAGACCACGCCCTGCAGCCTCCTTGGCTGGACCCCTGGCACCCCCGGACACGTCTACAGCTGGCCCTGTCTACCCATCCGTCTGTCTGTCCACCCCCAGCCACCCGCTTGTGCCCCACAGGGCACCCCTTCCTCCCGGGCTCCCCCCGGCAACCCCCACCCCGCCACGGCCTGCAGGGACAGCCCCACAGGACGCAGCCGGACCCTCCTAGAATCCACTGGGCGGGCCTCAAGCCCCGTTTCTAGGCTGCCCACAGCAGGAGCGCTGGCTGGGGGCGGCCGGAGCCCAGACGGCCCCGGGCGACACTTACGATGACCACTCTGCAGACATGGCCGCGGCAGAGCTCCGCGTAGGACGAATAGTGCACGTAGGCCAGCCAGCTGCCTGCGAGGACGCCCAGCCAAACCAGGAAGACATACTTGACCCTCAGGCCTGGGAGCCGGCCCTGCGGGGGAGGGGGCATGAAGAAGCACAGCGTTCTAGGTGCACAGACCCCGCCTCCTAGACCCCAGCCCCGCCTCCTAGGCCCCAACCCCGCCTCCTAGACCCCAGCTCCCCAAGCCCCGCCTCCTAGACCCCAGCCCCGCCTCCTAGACCCCAGTCCCCACAAGCCTGGCCTCCTAGACCCCAGCCTCCCCAAGCCCCGCCTCCTAGACCCCAGCCCCAAGCCCCGCCTCCTAGACCCCAGCACCCCCCCAAGCCCCGCCCCAGTCAGTGTCTCCCTCCCACTCCGCGCGCACCCACTCCTGGTGCCAGGCAGGGGCCTGGTGTCTCCCAGACCTTGAAATCTCACAGGCAGGGAAAAATAATTCCCGAATGAGGAGGATTTAGGGTAGACAACTCTTTATTTTGCTGAATAAAGAGATTTGGAACAATTTTTTCCTCCTGTCCTGCCCTCATTTCATAATGACATGTAAGCTCTGTACAAGGTCAGGCTGGAGAGGCGCTCCCCCACCCTGGGCCCCTCACCCTGGCCCGGCACCCTGCACACGGTTCCTCCCACTGGGGAAGACTTCAGGCTGGACCAGGGCCGGCAGGGAGCACAGGGCTCGGAGGCGCCGCCACCCTGTGAGCTTTTACGGGACCCAGCCTCGCACACCCCCCATCACAGCGGCCAAAGTGTAGACAACCCGCAGACCCACTGACAAAGGAGCGGGCAAGTCAGATACAGCCCATCCACAGGAGAGAACGGTGTTCAGCCATGAAAAGGCAAAGAACTCCGACCCAGGCTACGGCATGGATGACCCAGCAGGACATCATGTCCAGTGAAATGAGCCAGACACAAGACAGATCCTGTGTGACTCCACCCATCCAACAACCTAGAGGACTCAGACCCACAGACACAAGCAGGGTGGGGACAACGGGGAGCGGTGGGGAGAAAAGGGGGGCCTGCCCAGGATGGCGAGCGCGGGTTTGAAGGGGACAGAGCTTGAGTGCTTGAGTTTGGAAAGATGAAACGAGTTCTAGAGACGGCTGGTGCTGGTGGCTCAACGACGGGGATGTGTTTAATGCCCTTGAAGGGTGCACTTAAAAAATGGTTAAGATGCTAAATTCACGCGATGTGTAATTTACCATGATAGAGAAGAGATAACTAAGATATTCAGCTCCTGGCCCCGCTGCCAGAGGCTCCGTCCCAGGAGCGTGGGGTGGGCCAGGAACTGTTTCTCTGGAGGGCTCGGTCCCTCGGCCAGGTCTCCCCGGCTGACGAGTGGAATCACAGGGTTGGGGGAACCCAGAGCCCTGTAGGAACTGGGGGGCACTGTCTCCCATCCAGCCCCCAAGCCGCGACTGCAGGAGCATCAACTTCCTTCCCCACCCCCGTCCTGGCAAATCACGGCCTCGATGGCTGCTGCCCAGCGGCGGTCAGCTGATGGGCCAGGGCTACCAGGCGCTGCCCCGTGCAAGAGCTCAGACACCCTGACCGGGGCAGCTGAGCCCCAGAGAAGAGGGCCCGGGAGAGCAAGGGGGCTTCAGACCAGCCTGCCCTGGAGCAGGGCCTCTACCAGCACTGGTCACACATCCCGCCACCCGTGGTTCAGTGGGGCGGCTCCAGTCCTGGTCAGCCCTGGGTTTCTCATCACCTGGAGGCTGGGGCCCAGAAATGGGGCCGGCGGCTCTGCCCTGAGGACGGGGCAAGGCCTCCAGGCTCAGCTCAGGCAGCTGTTTTTACGGTTCCTCCAGGAGAGGCAGGGTCCTCCCCTCCTGCGTCTCTGGCCGACTCCCTCGGCCGGCCACCCCAGAAGGCGCTGCAGCAGGCACGGCTCGGAGCCGCGGAGGCCCGAGGTGGCCCTGGCCAGTCGCAGGGCTGGGTCGAGGCCCACTGGCCCTGCCACCACATCTGTTTCCGCAAGTTTTGTTCAAAGGGAAAAACAGGAAAGCAGACCAGCGGGTGGGGGGCCGGGAGCCAGGGGCGCGGCTGGGGCAGGACGAGGTCAGAGGACTTCCAACCACGGGTGACCACGAGGCGGGCAGGGCCTCTGGGAGCCCGTGCTGGGGGTCCTGGGGGAACAGGCGGGAGGGAAGCAGGCTGTCGCCTGCACTGGCCCCAGGGGCTGACCTGGGCCAGACCCAGGTTCGCGGCCTGACCGCAGGGCCCACCTCGGACACGGCCCATGCTCCCGCCAGAGCCCCTCCAGCTCCGGCCTTCCTGCGGCGGCCTGCTCCATGGACACCGTCCCCAGTGCCGAGCTCTGAGCGACCCCCAGGTCCTGATTGCAGGCAGGCACTTCCTCCGAGGGGAGTCCCGGCCCCTACCCCCTGCCCTGCCCCGCCCCTGTGGCATCCTGACGCCCACAGGTGAGCATGCCCCCAGGACAGGGGAAAGCTCACTCAGTGCGCCCTGGCCGGCGGCTCACCGCATCCCCCAGCTTGCCCGGCTCCTAGTGGAGCATTTGGGGGGGTCACTCGGGGGACAAAGAATGATGACCGGCAGCCTCGGGGCCAGGGGCCCAATTACACCGTGGCCTCCACCCCTCACCTCCAACGCAGGAGTGTGTTTCACACGTGGTAAACTGAGGCTCAGGGTGTCTCCTCTCATTAAGGTGGGGGTGTCTGGGAACCAACCCAAGCCATCGGGAACCCATCACCTCTCCTGTCCAGGCTCATCTGCCGTTCCCGGGCTGAGCTCAAAGGCCTGACACCCCCAGTCCGAGACCCGCCACACTGGCCTCCTCGGTCAAGGCCTTTCCCTCAGGATGGGGCCGCTGCACCCCCACCTCCCAGCGTGGGGGAGGCCACAGACCCTCAGCTCCCACCCCACCCAGAGCTGGGTGGAGACCACGACCCTCCCAAGACCCCTGGATGGCAGGAGGGCTTCTGGCGCAGACCCCTGCGGGCATTACCTGGCTCCCACCCTTCTCCCCAGAGGGGACCCCAGGGAGGTGCGGGCGGGTCTGACTAGTGTTGTCTCCTGCCCAGGGCCTGGGGTCGTGAAGGTGGCAGGTTGGCCTGAATAATTTGACGCTCGCATTCAGCCTGGCTCAGACCACCCCAAGCAGCCATGACAGGGATCGCGGTAGCCGGCCCCCAAAGCAGCCCGGGCCTCCCCTGCAGACAGCAGGGTCCCGAGAGGGACGGGGATCTGTCCAAGGTCACTGTGGGGTCAGGGCACATTCTTCATCTCGGGCTGGCTGAGGGATGACCCAGGGGGAGGGTATGCCCTTCTTAGGGTGCTTCTACGGGTCCCAAGTTTTCCATCACAGAAACACAAACCTGGTCTCCTAAGTAGAGGAAAGCGGGGCGGACCTGGTGTGGCTTCGCGGCCTGCGGGAGCAGCTCCGGCCCGCGGCGGAGCGGGGGCCTTCTGCAGCCCCAGAGGCACTGGGGCCAGCCCCGCAGCATCCGCTCACTCGATCGGCAACCTCCACCCCGGGCCCTGCCTGTCCCCGGCCCCCCAGGGACCACGTACCCGGGCCCTCAGCGACCTTGAGTCCGGAATCCGCCCAGGGTCCCCGGGCTGGATGCCGCGCGACCCCGCCGCGGCCCGGGACCCAGGGCGGGAGGGGTAGGGGCGGGAGCCGGCCCGGCCGGGGGCGCGCCTACCTGCAGGCCCTTGGAGAAGGGGCAGAAGAGCACCAGGTGCGCCAGGCGCCGCAGCCGCCGCATGGTGGGCGCGGGCCGTGCGCGGGCCCGGCTCGCCTCCGCTCGGCCTCAGCCCCGCGGGCCGGCGCGCCCGCATCGGCCGCCGCGCCTCCTCCACGCCCCGCGTCCGCGCCAGAGCGCTCGCCTCTGACGGCCCGGCGGGGGCGCGGGGAGGGGGCGCGGCGGGGGCGCGCGGCGGGGGGAGGCGGGGAGCCAAGGCGCGCGAGGGCGCGTGGCCGCGAGGCGGGCGGCGCGGGGTCGCGCGGCGGGGAGGGAAGGAGGGCCGGGGGAGGCGCCCGCGGCCCCGCCTTCGCCCCGCGGCCCCCCCGCCGCGCCCCGGCGGGAAGGGGGAGGGCGCCGAGGCCCCGCCCTCCCGCGCCCCCGGCCCGCCCCGTGCGGCGCAGACTAGCCCCTGCGTGCAAGCCCCGGTCGCCCGCGCGGCCGCCACGGGAGGGGACTGCACGGCGGGGGCCGTCGGGCGGCCCTCGGAGGAGGAGAGGCGGGTAATGGAGCCGGGCAGCCTGCGGAGGTCCCCCGGGGCGGGGGCGGACGCGCGGGGCGCGGGAGGCGCCGGGGCCCGGGACGAGTCATGGGGGTCCCTAGTGGGGTCCTGCGCCGATCACAGGGCCTGGAGGGGCAGTGGGTACTGCGGCAGCATTGGCCTCTTTCTCCCGCTTTTTAAAGAGAGTAAAGCGCACTCTCGCACCGTGCAGCTCTGCCGGTGTTTGCACAGACAGCCCGTGGGCACCACCGCTTGCAGGCCGCAAAGAAGTTCGGGCCCCGCTTTCTTCCAGGCTCCCCCGCCCCGGGCCCCGCTCCGGCTCGTCCCCTGCACGACACAAAAATGCAACAAAGCGGCCGCAGACCCCAGGTCTGGCCTCTGTCCCTGGGCAGAGGCCTGGACGCTCAGCACCCCTCTTTGCCAGCGCGGGCACCAGGCACCAACTGGATCAGCCAGTCAGTCACCTCCTGAAGGCCCTCGGAGTTGGTCCTGGCTTGGGACATCAGGAGCAGAGCCGCCGTCAAGTCAGAACTCGAGGTTCTGTACGAAGGACATTCCTTTTCCCTGAGGTGATACAGGCTGGGGATGCCGTGGGAGGTCTAGGCACCCTTTACATTCCCTGCGTGTGGGAGTTCTGGTCACTCCACTTTCCCATCGGCACTTGGTATCAACCCTTTAAAAATTCTAGCCATTCCATGGGGAGCCTGTAAGTGCAGTTTCTTTGTGGTTATTCGCATTTCCCCAAAGGCTATTGATGTTGGCTACTTCTTACATACTTAGTTGCTGCCTGTATATATTCTTTGGCAAAGCATCTATGCAAACTTTTTGCCCAACTTTTTTTTTTTTTTTGGTATTGTTTGTTTCTTTGTTGAGTTTTTTCTCTAGTTGCAGCCAGCGGGCCGACTCTTCATGGCCCGGCACAGGATTCTCATCACAGCAGCTTCTCCTGTTGAAGAACACAGACTCGAGGTGCACAGGCTTTGGTAGTTGTGGCTCGAGGGTTCGAGCACAGGCTCAGAAGTTGTGGCTCACAGTCTGAGTTGCCCCGCGGCATGTGGAATCTTCCCGGACCAGGGGTCGAACCAGTGTCCCCTGCATTGACAGGCATACTGCCATCCACTGAGCCACCAGGGAAGTCCTGCACTTGCTTAATTTGGATGAGGTCCAGTTTGTCCATTTTTTCCTTTTATTCGTCTGTGCCTGTCAAATCTAAGAAGTCTTTGCCTAACTCAACCCAGGGTCACAAAGATTTCCTTCTGTTTTCTTCTAGGAGTCACATAGTGTTAGGTTTCACGTGTGGGTCAGTGATTCACTTGAGCTCATTTTGGTACCCGGCTTCCCAGGTGGCGCTAGTGGTAAAGATTCTGCCTGCCAGAGTAGGAGATGCAAGAGATGTGGGTTTGATCCCCAGGTCAGGATGATCCCGGGAGGAGAGCACGGCAACCCACTCCAGTATTCTTGCCTGGAGGATTCCGTGGACAGAGGAGCCTGGTGGGCTGCAGTCCATAAGGTCGCACAGAGTTGGGCACGACTCAGTACATGGATCAAGGCAGTGTTCTGGCTTGGGGTTTGGGGGTTTCTACACGTGGACATCCAATTGTTCTCACACTTTTGTTGAAAAGATGAGCCCTGGGATGGTTTTGTAGCAGACTGTCACTGCGGAGACACCACCCTGCAAGCAGCCTTCCCAGCTCCAGGACAGTGGTTTCCAGCAATCTCCAGAGGGCAGATTTCCTGCAATTCTGCCAGCACCACAGTGACTTCTCTGCTGTCCCGTAAGTCGCAGCTGGGCTCTCCCGGCAAGATCTCAGCCTGGGAGTGGGGGCTCAGCCCAACATGGTACTTTGCTCTCTTTCTTTTTTGGCTGTGCTGTGTGGCTTGCAGGATCTTAGTTCCCCAACCAGGGATTGAATCTGGGTCTTCAGCAGTAAAAGCATGGCACGCTAACCAGTGAACCACCAGGGAATTCCCTGCAGGTTACTTCTGTCTGCTCTTCACTTCCATCTGCCTTTGCAGTCAGTAATTCTTGAAGCAAAACTTTCCCTGTTCAGATTGCCATGTGGCTTTTGTCTCCTAATAGGGACCCAGTTGACACAGGTCTGGTGCAAATGTTGTTCATTGTTCAGTCGCTAAGTCGTGTCCCACTCTGCAACCCCATGGACTACAGCACGCCAGGCTCCTCTGTCCTCCACTGTCTTCCCGGAGCTTGCTCAAATTTATGTTCATTGAGTCAGTGATTCTATCCAGCCATCTCATCCTCTGCTGCCCTTCTCCTCCTGCCTTCAGTCTTTCCCAGCATCAGGGTCTTTTCCAGTGAGTCAGTTCTTTGCATCAGGTGGCCAAAGTATTGGAGCTTCAGCTTCAGCATCAGTCGTTCCAATGAATATTCAGAGTTGATTTCCTTTAGTGTTGACAAAAGTGTTTGATCTCCTTTCCGTCCAAGGGACCCTCAAGAGTGCAAAAGAGACATGGGCATTTTTATTTATTTATTTTTGGCCGCCTCATGCAGCTTGCAGGATTTCAGTTGCCCAGCTCAGGGATTGAACCCAGGCCTTCAGCAGTGAAAGTGCTGAGTCCTAACCACTGAACAACCAGGGAATTCCCAACAGGGGCACTTCTACAAAACTTATGGAGACCCACTCTGCTCCGCAATTTGGACCATGTGGTCTACCCTCAGATACCGGATGTCTTCAACCAAATGGTAGTGATACTTGGATTGAAGACTGGGATGGGCTCCTGGGAGCATCCAGATGGCGGGACCAGAATTAAGTTTTCATCACCTTGATCCCCTTCTGGACCATCCAGGCTGGCTAAAGGGTCCTCTTAGAAGAAGAGAAGGGCATCTGCTCAGGAGGGCCTGTTTAGGGTTAGAATTGGGGTCAGATCCTAGTTATCCCCAAAGAATCTATAGAGCCCCACCCCGCCTTTCATTCTGGTCATTGCCATGGTGACCAATGACAGGTGTACCTCTTTGGGGACAGTCATATTTAGTGCTGACTAAGGCAGGAGGGCCAGGAGGGGCCAGCAGGGGGGGACAGAGGTAGAGTCAGAAGTCTTCTAAGCGAACTTTTGAGAAGGCCATTCCAGTGCTTTGTGACCCTCTGGACTGTAGCCCGCCAGGCTCCTCTATTCATGGGGATTCTCTGGGCAAGAACACTGGAGTGGGTCGCCATGCCCTCCTCCAGGGGATCTTCCCCACCCAGGGACTGAACTCCGGTCTCCTGCACTGCAGGCAGATTCTTTACCACTGAGCCACCAGGGGAGCCCAAGAGGGACCATTTCAGGCTGCAAATGGAACTGAACACACAACACCGCTCAGAGCCAGGAGCCACCGGGGCAGCTCCTCCGTGAGTCCTCTCATAGCCCTCAGAGACCCTAGTTCCAAATAGGCCACACTCTGAAGGTCTGGGTGACCATGAACCTAGAGGGGTAACACCATCCACCCCAACACACAGACCACACAGCGACATCATCGCCAACAGCCAGGGGCAGTGACGACAGCACGCACGTCATCAAGGGGCCCGAAACAGAGATGGCTCGATCAAGAGAGGTGTGCGTTTCTCTTTTGTGCAGCGTGCAGCCAAGCCTCTGGGGGCTAATAGGAGACCCCACCTTCTCAGGGACTTGCTCAAGACCTGGTTTCTGTCTTGTAGCCCAGAATGGCTGCTCCAGCTCCAAGCATCACCTCCACACTCCAGCAAGGAGGAAGAGCAAAGGGGACATGAAGAGCACGTGCTCAGTCACTCAGTGTGTCCGACTCTTTGCAACCCCATGGACTGTGGCCCGCCAGGCTCCTCTGTCGATGGGCTTCTCCAGGCCAGAATACTGGAGTGGGTTGCCATGCGCTTCTCCAGGGGATCTTCTCAACTCAGGGATCGAACCCAGGTCTCCCACATTGCAGGTGGGTCCTTTACCATCTAAGCCACCAGGGAAGCCCATGAAGAGCATACCTTCCCTTTAAAGATGGGATCTAGAAAAGCATATTTCTCCTGCTCATATTCGGCTTCCCTGGTAGCTCAGCTGGTAAAGAATCCGCCTGCAATGCAGGAGACCCTGGTTCAATTCCTGGGTCAGGCAGATCCCCTGGAGAAGGGAAAGGCTACCCACTCCAGTATTCTGGCCTGGAGAATTCCATAAACCGTATAGTCCATGGGGTCACAGAGAGTCAGAGGTGACTGAGCGACTCTCACTTTCACTTTCCGCTCATATCCCATTGACCAAAGGCTAGTCACACGACCTTTCTCGCTGCAAAGAATGTTGGGAAACGTAGTTTTTCAGGGTAGCTGCCGCATATTCCACTCATCTCCGTGTTTTTCTGGAACCCCTCAGTCTTGGGCACAAGTATGTCATGGGGAAAACAGAGAAATGGAGGCTTGGGTCCTTCGAGACATAGATCATCCCACTGCCCCAGGTCCTGATGACCTAGGACTGAGGTCAGCATTTCTCTCCAGGCGGATATTCTGAGAGGTGTGGATGCCTTTAGGCCCAGGCCAGGCCTGGGGAAGGTGATGTCTGACCCAATGGATGGGGAAGAGACAGGGGGAGGGAGAAGACGGACTCCGGGCAGAGGGACGGAACCCGCGGAGGCCCAAGGCAGCAGGCGGTGAGCGGACGCGGAGCCTGCTTTTGCACAAGTGTTGCCCCATTCAGGTGAAGCTGCAGTGGGGCTGTGAGCCCCTCGTCCTCTCTCTGCACTTACGCTTTGTTGTCTTGACGAGTCAGGCATCTTGGGGTCGGTCCTGGGGGGCCTCGATTCAATGTGCGTTACTCTTTTCTCTCACGCACTGCATCTCCACCACGTGCTTGTCATCTGATCTTGATTTCATGTTTGCTTGACCTTAACGCTGGGCTGGAGGAAGCACAAGCTAGAATCAAGATTGCCGGGAGAAATATCAGTAACCTCAGATGTGCAGATGACACCACCCTTCTGGCAGAAGTAAAGAGGAACTAAAGAGCCTCTTGATGAAAGTGAAAGAGGAGAGTGAAAAAGCTGGCTTAAAGCTCAACATTCAGAAAACGAAGATCATGGCATCTGGTCCCATCACTTCATGGGAAATAGACGGGGAAACAGTGGAAATAGTGGCTGACTTTATTTTTTGGGCTCCAAAATCACTGCAGATGGTGACTGCGGCCATGATATTAAAACACACTTGTTCCTTGGAAGAAAAGTTATGGCCAACCTAGGCAGCATATTAAAAAGCAGAGACATTACTTTGCCAACAGAGGTCCATCTAGTCAAAGCTATGGTTTTTCCAGTAGTCATGTATGAATGTGAGAGTTGGACTGTGAAGAAAGCTGAGTGCTGAAGAATTGATGCTTTTGAACTGTGGTGTTGGAGAAGACCCTTGAGAGTCCCTTGGACTGCAAGGAGATCCAACCAGTCCATTCTGAAGGAGATCAGTCCTGAATATTCATTGGAAGGACTGATGCTGAAGCTGAAACTCCAATACTTTGGTCACCTCATGTGAAGAGTTGACTCACTGGAAAAGACCCTGATGCTGGGAAAAATTGAAGGCAGGAGGAGAAGGAAGGGGACGACAGAGGATGAGATGGCTGGATGGCATCACTGACTCAATGGACATAAGTTTGAATAAACTCCAGGAGTTGGTGATGGACAGGGAGGCCTGGCGTGCTGTGGACATGACTGAGCGACTGAACTGAACTAAACCTATGGGAATCCTGTGGATCTCACTCTAGGCTGCTGGGAGGGACTGTGCCTGTGCAGACAGGGGCCCCACAGAGCTGGAGGCACAGGACTCGGGGCACAGCAGCAGGCGTCTTCGAGGTCTTGGAGACTTCAGCTTCTTGAGTCCCAGGACCCAATTTTTTTGGGGGGGGGCAGGGGGAGGCTCCCTTGCGTGTCTAGTGCACTGCCTGCAGTGAGCCAAATAGTGGCCCCAAAAGAGATGTGTTCACATTCTCTCCCCTGGACCCTGTGGATGGGACCTTATTCAGAAAAAGGATCCTTGCAACGTAATTAAGATCTCGAGAAGAGGAGACCAGCTTGGGTTTTCTTGGGGTGGAGGTGGAGGACGAATCCAGTGGCAGTGTCCTCGTGGGAGACGTGCAGAGAGGACAGAGGGAAATGGGGGAGGAGGTGGGGCAGAGAGGGGGCCATGCTGTCCGCGCCAAGGGAGCTGGCAGCAGGAAGGACCCTACCCTGGAGGCTGTGGGGAGTGGCCCTCCACACCAGGATTTTGGACTTCTGGACTGCAGAACGGGCAGACTAAATTTCTGTGATTTTAAAGTCACCCTTTGTGGTAATTTGTTACAGGGGGTGCTTTCAAGAAAGAGAAAGTTCTGCACCTGGAATGTGGCTTGCAGCAGGGGCCTTGGAGAGGTGCAGCTGGTGGGGATGGTCCCAGGCATCTTCTGGCTCCCAGCCTGTAGTTTGGAGGGATCTTATTTTCCAGATGCTGAGGGAGGCTTTTTTTTTTTTTCCTTATGTTCATTGGCCATTTCTCCTTTGTGGTTTATTAATTGCATATCATACTCTTTTAAAAGTATCTATTTTTATTTATGCTTGGCTGCACCGGGTCTTGGAGGTGGCATGCAGAATCTTCCGTTGTGGCACGTGGGATCTAATTCCCCAACCAGGGATTGAACCCAGGCCCCCTGCCTCGGGAGCTCAGAAGCTTAGGCACTGGGCCACCAGGGACATGCCTGAGGGATTCTTTTCAGAATGCCTTTTGGACGCCTTCTTGCTCTTCTTCCCAGGATATTCTGTCTATGAATTCTTTTTTAAAAAAACATTTTTATAATTCTTTTCCATGCACCTAGTTGCAAAAGCATCTTGAATCCGTGATCTGCTGCCGCGTAACAGAGCACCCCACGCCCAGCAGCTCAGAGCAGGGAACGCTTTGGTGGGTCAGGAATCCGGAGCCACTCAGCCACATGTTCATTTCTGGTCCAGGGTCTCTGCAAAGCCAGGCTCTTGGTCCTTTGAAGGCTTAAGCGGGGGTGGTGCTGCCGGGGTGGTGCTGGCTGGAGGTCAGTTCCCGGCCAGGCCGACCTCTGCTTGAGTGTGCTCACAGCGTGGTGGCCTGCAATCTGAGTGCCAGGTTGGGGCAGAGGTCCCTGGAAGTCACACAGCAGCATTCCCCCTGTGCCGGGAGTGAGGGTCCGGGGGCCCCCTGGGAGCCTGCACCACTTATCCCTGAGGATGAGTCAGATCTTCACAGGGAGGCTATGAGGGGATTAAACCACAGCAGGAGACGCTGAGGTTAGATCCAGTGCAGAACTTTTCTTAGTGTGACCCCAACCAATGTGTTGTATTTCCCAGCAGGTTCTCACAGAAGCCCTAAGACAGGAGACTGTTCCTCCACGCTGTATAGCCAGCCAGCCTGGGTCGTGAAGATGAGCACCCTCTCAAAGCCACATGCTGCTGTGATGGGGCCAGGCCGGGCAGCATAGTAACTATCTGCATGAATTATTTCACGACAGGAGGTCCTGGTAGGAACCCTAAACTAACTAGCCACCACCAGCCAGAAGAGTTCAGGAAAGGTCAAAAGGAGATGCCACGTGTCCCACCACCTCCCAGAATCCTTCTCACTGGAATCCATCTGGGCTGAACAATGCGTGTACCGCTAGGAAGGACCCTGGATCAGAAAGATTGCCAGAGACAACCCAGAAACTAATCCTATCATCAGTAAACCCGAGCCTTTGAGCCACGTGTCAGAGCAGTCCACCTGGGTCCCCTCACCCTCCTGCTCTCTGCCTGGGCGCCCCTTCCCAATAAAGGAGCATGTGTGAGCATGTGTGTCTCCTCGGACAATTCATTTCCCAGTGTCAGACAAGAGCTCACTCTCGGGCCCTGGAAGCGGTCCCCCTTCCTGCAACAAATGGCAATCAGCAGATGTGTTCGGGGGGACTGGAAGAAGAATGGACAGGGGTGAGCGTCAGCTGAGGACAGTCTGCGGCCAGGAGGCGGGGAGGGAAACAGGCAGGGGCTAACCTCCCTGGGACTGTGGCTCCCACATTCTCACAGTTAGTGCTGCCCAGGACCTGCCCCTTCGCCATCAGAGGCCCCCTGGAGTGGGGATGGCAGGTCTCCTCCCCAGCTACCCGGGTGGGGGCTCCATGCTGAGTTACCGTGGAAAGCAGGTGGTTAAAAACCTTTGCCCCAGAAATGTCACCTGCTGGAACCTGTCCTGAGTTAATCATTCAGGAAGGAGGTGAAGACCTAGCTGGTCACTCACCCAGCCTTGTTCAGAGAGAGTTCAGGACATCCCCATGCCCGCCGAGAGGTGACTGGTCACATAAACAAATGAAGGTCCGTTCAGGCGACAGTCCTGTGCAAACCTTAAGACAACACCACAGCCCCAGGCCCCGAACGCTGGATGCTTCTCAAGAGAGACACATTCTCCAGGGCCCGGGGGTCTGCCCGACCCCTACAGGGAAGCCATAGCCTGCGTCCACACCCTCAAGACGGCCAAGATTTGGGGGGAAATCAGTATTTCCAACGCCAAAAGGAAGCTTATCTTTATTGATGTTTGCACGTGTGCGTGTCTGACTCTTGACGATGCGATAGCCCTCTAGGCTCCTCTGTCCGTGGGATTCTCCAGGCAAGAATGCTGGTGTGGGTTGCCATGCCCTCCTCCAGGGGATCTTCCCAACCCAGGGATTGAACTTGCATCTCTATGTCTCCTGCATTGGCAGGCGGGTTCTTTCCACTAGCACCACCTGGGCAGCCTACGGATGTTTGGATAAGTTCATTTACCTGTCATCCAAGTGAAAACACAACGCTTAGTAAAACTTCACTTAGGACTTGTGGACCCCTGAGAATACAGCGGAGGACTCCAGATCTCCGGAGAAAACCAGTGACCAAGCGTAGGGGGAGTGTGGCCCCAGTTGTGTGAACTACCCACAGGTATGCAGACATACACTGATGGGTGTATATGCAATAATAAAAAAAAATCCTAAAGTCTGGAAAGCCATGCCACAGTGATAACATCGGTTGGATGTTGAGGTCACAGGTGACTTTTATTCATTCTTACCCACCTGTATCTTTTCTTACTGAGGTGAAATTCACATGCTGTAAATTTGTTTTAAATTGTACAGTTGAGCGGCATTTAGTACATTCACAGTGTTGGGCAATCAACAAGTCTATCTGATTCCAGAACGTTTCCATCCCCCCGAAAAGAAACCCAAGTACCCCACAAGACTGAGTCCTGATTTCCCCCACCCCGGCCCCTGTCACCCACCAATCTGATTTCTGTCTCTCAAAACCCTTCTCTTCTGGATATTTTATACGAGGGGAATCACAGTATACATCCCCGGGGGATGGCACAGCAACCCACTCCAGTACTCTTGCCTGGAGAATCCCCATGGACAGAGGAGCCTGGTGGGCTATAGTCCACAGGGTCACAGAGAGTCAGACACAACCGCGTCGACTTCGCACACGCGCGCGCAGGCACGCACACACGCGGGCATGCACGCACGTGCACTATACACCCCTTTTTGTCTTGCTTCTTTCCCTTAGTTCCGGGTGTTCGTGTGTGGGGTAACGTGGTCAGAAATTCATTCCTTCTCATGGCCGACTAGTACCCCGTGGTATGGATGGTCCATGTATTATTCCATTCATGAATAGAAATGTGCGTTTATTACCTGTACTTTTTTTTGGGCCACGTCACACAATGTGTGAGATCTTAGCTTCCCGACCGAGGATTGAGCCCGCACGCCCTGCACTGGAAGGCAGAGTCTTAGCTACTGGATCGCCAGGGAAGCCCCACCTGTATCTTTTACAACGAACGTCTTAAGACCCTCCGTGCGAAGGATGAGCCTGGCGGAGGGCCTTGCCCCACCTTCTCTCCCGAGTCCTCCCTGTCCCATCCTTGTTCACTTCTCCCCCCTCCCTGCTTCCGGGCTTCAACCGGCTTGACCTGAGGATCTGGAGGAGGTAAGGTTAGGACTGTTATCAATACAGGTCATAAGGATGGCTCGTGTTCCGCTCTGGGGTCTTTCAGATCCTCGACGCTTGAACATTCCCAGCAGCGCCACGCCAGGCATGGAAGGACAGGCGTCGTGGTCCTAGGAAAGGGGAGCTGTGCAGGTGCGCGTGCAGACGGACAGGGACTGTCCATGCGCCTAGAGGGTCTGCAGGAGGCGCCAGGCAGCCCTGCCGAGGGCCGCCAGCTCGCTCCAGTCCCCAAAGGGCAGAGAGGGCTGGGGCGGGCTCCCCGTGTGGGCGTCTGGGCCTCACTGTGCAGTTGTTCCTCCAAGATAAACTCGGAGGGGCGCTTCCCCAACTTCCGCGGTCTCCGAGGGTCGGGGCCCAACGGGCACAGGAAGGGGAGGGTTCGCCTAGAAGCAGTTCTAGGCGAACGGAACCCACAAACCCCGCTCTGGGGGGCTCTGTCTTCTGAGGACAGGTTCTCCCCAGAGGGTGTGGCGTGTGGACTATGTTCTGGTGGGGCTGCGGTCCCCCTGGTGAGATGCTGGGTGCCTGCCAGGCCCCTTACACTCTGTCTGGCCAGCCCGACCATTTTTCCTTGGGCCGGCCTGCGCTCCTGCCCGGGGCCTTAAGGAGGTGGTGGGAAAACAGGCCCACCGGCAGCGCTGTGGGGGCTGCAGGGCAGAGGCAGAGCGCTCCTGAGGCGCCCCTGGGGCCCGGGGTCTGCCTGCACCGGCCAGGCAGCTGAAGTGCAAGCCAGACTCCACGCGGGCCCTCGGGAGGCCCTGACCAGCGGGGACGCTGCGCGCACCCCTCCCCCGCTGACCCCAGGCGGCCTGTGTGCTGAGAGACCAGCAGGAGCGAGCCGACCAGCCCTCCACAGTGGCCATGGCCACCCTCGGCAGGGACGCCAGACGGCAGTGCCGTCAGCCCAACGGATCGGGGGGCGGCCTCCCCAGGACGCTGGTCTTAGAGGGACTTCTGGGGCTGATGCAGGTGGTGGGGGGGGGGCTCCCCCTCCCTAGGGGCTCAGGGCCAGGCCAAGGTGACCAGACCTGCCCGGGAGTCCTCGGCCCCTGGGGCTGCAGCCCCTGCCCTCTCACAGTGCCCAGGGACGTCCAACTGCACCGCTGGGTCCAGCTGGAGGCACAGCTGGTCTTACAGAACCCAGTGACCAGGCGCGGGGTCTCGCACCCCTGTCAGGACTCCTTGCCAGCTGGGGTGGCCCACCGGACTTTTGGGGTCACACACACTGCTCATGGCTGCTAAGACCCCACAGGATACCCCCGCCCCCTGCCTTGGGTCCCGAGCAGGGCCCATCATCTGCCAGGCCCAGAGCCCAGGACCCGGGGTCCACAAGCTTCTAGGGGCCCATGGGAGTGTTTTCAATTTTTTTTTTTCCCTCCAAATCAGAAAGAAATTGGAAAGGAAAATAATGAAATTTTAGGGTTCCTTTTTACTTTTTTTATACCAATATGGTCAGAATATAACTTTCATTGTTTTTATAGAGGAAGGGAGGGAGGCAGAGACAGGAGGAAGCAGGAAAAGGGGACAGAGCGGGAGGAAGGGAGTGGGAGAGCTTGGAGCCCACGGCCTTGGCGGCAGGCAGGTGCTCTGTTGCCCCAGCCTCCGATGTTGGGGTGAGTGTCCGGGGGCTGCTGCTCCCAGCCTGTGCCCGACTCCACGCCAGGTGGAGAGGTGGGTGGGTGGGGAGTTCAGAGGAAGGGGACAGAGTTCAGAGTGGGCAGGGGGTGGGAGGAAGGGAAGCCCCTAAACCCTGTACAACACCCCCCCCAACACCATTTTGGCCATAGGGTGAGCACCAAGACCCCTAGCCTGCTGGCTGTCCCGGGCCAACCACTGTACGCTTCACTGGGGCAGCCAACCCGGGGAGGGTCAACTCTCGGGGGGCAGGGGGCGTTGGGTGTGCCCCCATGGGGAGCAGAGAGGGCGGGTCACCCAAGCCCCTCCCCAGGTCCTCCACCCTGCGGCCAGGGCTGCGTCCACTAGGGGGCAGTGCTGCCCAGCCGCCCGCAGAGCCCGTTGGCAAGTGAGGCTGAGAACCAGGGTGGGGCTGGGGTATCGGATGTATTTTATCCCTGCTCCGAGGATAACATACAGGACGCCCGGTGTGATTTCCATCCCAGATAAACAACGAATGACATTTTTTAGTACACGTTTGTTCTAAATATTACCTGGGATGTTGTTCAGTCGCTCCATCGTGTCCCACTCTTTGGGACCCCACGGACTGCAGCACGCCAAGCCTCCCTGTCCATCACCAAGTACGGAGCTAGTTCAAACTCATGTCCATCGAGTCCTGCCCTCAATCTTTCCCAGGATCAGAGTCTTTTCAAACGAGTTGGCTCTTTGCATCAGGTGGCCAAAGTATTGGAGCTTCAGCTTCAGTCCTTCTAATGAATATTCAGGATTGGTTTCCTTTAGGATGGACCAGTTTGATCTCCTTGAAGTCCAAGGGACCCTCAAGAGTCTTCTGCTGGGACATACTTGTCCTGAAAAAGTGCTTACTCCTTGTTGACCTGCGGTTCAGATCTCCCCAGCGCCCAGGTCTGCTGCCTGGCCCTGGGCAACGCAGGCAAGGGCGGGGAAGGCGGGGCTGCAGCCCGGCTCCAGCTTCATCAGCTCAGGGACAGATGTCTGGCTGGGTCACCGGGAAGCCACACCCGCGCTGCACAGTGACTCAGGGCGGTGCTGGCACTGGTGATGGCTGGCATCCAGGCAGGGTGGGGCCCCTGGGTGTGTTAGACTGAGCTCCAGAAACCTGCCTCTAACCTCCCACCCAGAGGTAGCAGGACCCAAATGCTATGATTAGGGATTCATTTATCCAGGTCTCCGAATGGTAAAAATCCCAGGTGGCGCTAGTGGTAAAGAATCTGCGAGACGCAGGCTCGGTCCCTGGGTCGGGAAGATCCCCTGGAGAAGGAAATGGCAATCCACTCCAATATTTTTGCCTTAGAAATCCCACGGACAAGAGAAGCCTGGTGGGCTACAGTCCATGGGGTCTCAGAGAATCAGACACAACTGACTGACTGAATACATTCTGAGTGGTGAAGGGGGAAGCGAGGGTCAGAGGCCAGAGAACTGGGTCTGCTCACTCTGGGAGGGTCGGCTGCTATAGTTCGAGTTGTTGGAATGCTCTAGACTTATGCAGTGCACAGCCTGCGTAACTGTGCCAGGAGGTCCTGGGCTGTGTCTCCGCTTCCCTCTTCACTCAGGGCCTCTGCCTCATCCCCACCTGCCAGGCTTCCACTTCCACCATGGCCCCTGTGGCAGCACAGGAGTGTCACTGGTTATGTTTAGGTCATGGATTCACCTTGAGTTTCACTGTCACGCACGGACAGATGTGAGAGTTGGACCAGAAAGAAGGCCGAGGGCCAAAAAACTGATGCTTTTGAACTGTGGTGCTGGAGAAGAGTCTTGAGAGTCCCTTGGACAGCAAGGAGATCAAATCAGTCAATCCTAAAGGAAAGCAACCCTGAATATTCACTGGAAGGATTGATGCTGAAACTGAAGCTCCAATCCTTTGGCCACCTGATGCGAAGAACGGCCTCATTGGAAAAGACCCTGATGCTGGGAAAGGTTGAGGGAAGGAGAAGAGGGCAACAGAGGATGAGATGGTTGGATGGCATCACTGACTCAACAGACATGAATTTGAGCAAACTCCAGGAGATAGTGAAGGACAGGGAAGCCCGGTGTGCTGCAGTCCATGGGGTCGCAGAGTTGGACACACCTGAGTGATAGAACAATGATGATTGAGTGGAGACTCACACCCCCCTGGTCTGCTCCGCCCCAGCGCCACGTGGCCAGCCCTCCACGGCTGGCTCGCATGCTTGCGTGTGAGTTTGCAGAGGGGAGAAGGCAGGAGCTCAGAAACCCCGCTCCCTGGGACGGGGTATCCACAGGGGCACGCAGAGCAGGCTGGACAGACAGAATGGGATTGCTACCTGGGGCCTGCATGCAGCTCCTATCAGTGATAGCGCCCTCGTGAGCCCAGTTGTCTGGAGGCCATCCTGGTGCAGAAGCAAGCCGGTGGTTTCCGCCAGTGACTCTTCTCTGATGAGCTAGGCATCAGTCCCTTTCCGTGGGTGGTGGCCCAGGCTCAGCAGGTCAGGCCCTCGAGTGTCCCGGGCTGGGCCTGGCCTAGCTGGGGGAGGGCGGGGGCTTCCCACTGCAGGCAGCCCTGGGTCATGCAGTGTGGCTCTGGGTCGGAGAGGAAATGAGGCAGAAGGGACTGCTTGGCCTGGCTCAGGTCAGGTCAGGGTGGCTAGGAGTCAGGGGAGCAGGCCGATTTAGGATTTCAGTCTAACACATGCAGGGGAGGGTGGAGGAGGCCTAGTCCCTCCCTCTCTCCCCAGCCCCAGCCTTCACAGTGGAGGGGACACCCCCCCGCCGTGGCGGGGAGGGCTTCTCTAGGGGCTCGTGACCGCCGCCTTCTCCGCAGCGAGGTGGGGCAAGAGCCGCCAGGTGCCACCGAGGCCCCATGGCCGAGAGGCAGCCCCCTGGTCAGTGGCGGAGGCCAGGACTGAGCGGCGTCAGGCAGCAGGAAGCCCGCTGGGCCTCCAGCCCTGTCCAGTCCCCCAGGCTGGCCTGGGCAGCGCTGGGGCAGCTGACAGAGTCTGGACGCCAGCTGGGTCACGGGTGAGGTGGCCGAGGGCGGCTGCCCAAGGACGGGCCTGGCACCTCACGCCATCCCTTTATGTCCAGTGCCCCAGGCCTTCACTGGGCCCTACCCCGGCTGAGCGCAGCAAGGCGCAGAGGCATGTCTGGTCTGCAGTTATCCCCAGGGGCTGACCCTGGGCACCAGAACCCGTCTCCTGCTCCATCTTGCTGGCCAGGGGCCCCCAGGTGCCCTCTTGCCCTTCTGGGCTCCCGTCTGTCCCGTGGAGGATGGGGGGAGGCCATCTCTGGTGTGTACCCAGCAGAGACCTGGGTACTAGCTGATGTCAGGGGCAGGGAGGCTGCCTCGATCCTTGGGGCAGCCCCTCCTTGATGCTTTCTGCCTTCAGTCCCTCTCATGCCAAGGTCCCCGCTCCCACCTGAGCCTGGAACTCAGACGTGAGTGTCGTGGCCATGAAAAGCCGAGCATGGGGGCCGCCACCTTCGTGGAGAGCTGGCCGGGGGCAGGGAGGGGTTCACAGCCCTCGGCTCTCCAACGATGGGAGGGGCCGCTGCAGAAAGGGCCTCACCCCTGGGGGGCTTCCAGCCCTGGCAGCTCCCGGGGTTCTTGCCTCCCCTCCTCTGTTCAGAGACATCTCCTGGACTCCCGGTCACTGCCCCTGGACAGCCCCTCAGGCCCTGTCCCCCAGCCCAGAGTCCTTCTGGGAGGAGGCTGCTGCTCACCCTCCCAGCCCCCCACCCCCCAGGCTTGTGACGCAGGAGCTAGGACACCACAGCCAGGTGGAGGCTCTCTGCTGGCCCCTGGGCACGGGCCACACGTGCCTGGCTCCCTGGGCCCTGGAGCACCCCGGTGGAGCCCCAGCCTGTGGTACTGTCCTCACCCCCTCCCTGGGGAGCCTGTGGGCCCAGCACCGCCCAGCATGGCAGAGACCTGGGAATCGGGCCCAGAGGCCTGGTCTCATCTATTTTTAAGTGCGAGCCCATTAAAGACTCACAGGCTGCTTTATTTACCAATGGGGGAGTTGGGGTGGCACACCCACCGAGAGGGCCCCACACACACAGGCCCTGGCAGGCTCGCCCGGGCACCCTCCCCTCCAGCAGGCACCTCCTTCCGCAGGCTGGGCTGTGCCCTCCCCGCCTACCTTCCTCCCAAAGAGCTTCTCCCTAGGAGGGCCAGCCCCCCGGAGACGCTCCCCCAGAGAGCGGAAGGGGGGCTCCTCCCGGTGCCCCCGACTGGGTGCACTGCCCCCGGTCCACGCTGTCCCTGATCTCGTGTGACTCTGAGCCTTTGTCCCCTCCTGGCTTCTGCATCCTGGCTTTTTTTTCCTGGGCAGGTTTGAAGGGAGAGGAATCCACCTCCTGGTGCCAGAGGCAGAGCTGGGAGAGGCCTGGAGAAGGGCCCAGAGGAAGAAACTGAGGCTCGGGGAGCTTGGAGCTTAGCCATCTGTTCAGAGCTCAAAGATGTCGCTTGGCCAGGAGGGGTGATATCGGCCTTCAGAAATGCAGAGGCCCAGCCCTTCCCTCCGGAGGCCCCACCCAAGCCAAGGCCAACCCAGGGACCTCAGGGCCCCACCCCCGAGGCCAGGACTGGAAGAGCAGGTGGGTCGACAGGCCCAGTGCCGCCCCCGCGCCCTGCCGACTCCTGTGGCAGGGTGGGTTCAGGCCAGATGGTCACCTGGTGTTATGTGCTGCTTGGCTGGGCCCCGGCAGACGCCCAGGAGGCCTCAGCCGTCACCCGGCCAGGGGTGGCGGGGCGGGCGCCTTCCCTGGGTGCTTGCGGGGATGTGGAGCACCCTGAGAGGCTGGCACCCCCCTGCCCCGCATGCTAGTGCTCCCTGAGGGGGGCATGCTAATTTTAGAGGAAAACCCCTTGTCTCAGGGTCTCCACCAACCCAGAGGATCCTCTGGTGACTCACCTTCTAGAAACAAAAAGCGTTCCTTTCCCAAGAGAATACTGAATATGTGTCTCAGACCCAGCAGCGTCTGAGGCCTCCCCTTTCCCCCATTCCCAATCAGAGGCAAAAGGACACTTTATTTCCACATTTCCCCAGAGGAGGAAGGAGCTGGGGAAGGAGGTGAAAATCGAGCCACAGCCCCTCTGTCTGTCTGAAGACAGAACAGTGATGTCCGGGACCACCACGCCTGGGAGCCGGACAGGGCAGCGGGCCAGGGGCAGCGGGCGGGGGTACAGGGCCCGGGCCGGCCTCTGCCCATCACCTCTATCAAGTGGGGGAGCGCTGGTCCTGGAGGCTGCTTGTGGCCAGGCCCCGTTCTCTCGGGCGTCAGTGGAGCCCCCGGGGAGGCGGAGGAGAGGGGCGGCGAACACAGGAACCCATAAACGCGTGACTGAGTCATGGGAAATGCTGGGAACAGTGAGGCAGGGAAGGCATCTGAGGGGTGGGCGGTGCCACCGTGGCAGTGCTGGCAGCTGGCAGCTACAGGACCTCAGGCAAAGCAGCGCTGTCTGCGGCGGGGGTTCTGAGGACAGGATTCACGCCTCAGCAAGAGCCCCCTGGGGCCTCCAGCTGAGAAACCAGGGACCCCGCGACACCGCTGGCAGTCCCGGGCCCACCTGACCCCCCGAAACCTCCTCTTCCGAGTCTGTCAGCCCCATGGCCAGCCCGGGCCCAGTGGTGCCAGCGCTCACCCCTCCTCCCCAAGGCGGGGGAGCACTCTCGGGCCTCCTCCAAGGTCGGAAGGAGAGACGCTCGTGGGCTTGATGCAGATGGCTGGAGGTGTTTACTTTGGTTCGGTCGCTCGGTCGCTCAATTGTGTCCGACTCTTGCAGCCCCTTGGACTTCAGCCTGCGGGGCTTCCCTGTGCGGAGGGGTTTGGGCCACAGGCTTTGCTGTGAAACACGCATGGGTGTAGCGCAGGGGAAGGGACGCGCCCCTCGTGAAGAGTGAGAACGCCTGTGCCCAGGCTCCTCTCTCCGCAGGGAAGCCCTCATCCCTCTGGGCCTGACGCCCCCCAGTCACCCGTGATGGGTGATTTTGTACTTGTCACCCAAAATAGCATTTTGGGGACTTCAGCGAAGCATTTCAGCACTAGACGCCCCAGCATCTGAAATAGGGCAGAGGCTGACAACAACCTTTTGAAGGCCTCCAGGCACCACGTGTGGGGCCACTGGTCAATGGCAGCAAACCCAGGCCCGGGGCGCAAGTGGGGGGGCCGCGAGTGGAGGGCCCGCGAGTGGGGGGGCCCAAGTGGAGGGGCCACAAGTGGAGGGGCCCAAGTGGAGGGGCCGCAAGTGGAGGGCACTTGTGTACAATGGAAACTTGGTGTTACAACCTGGATCTGCTCTGAGATCTGTTGACGGTCCCCCCCAGGGATGACCTGGAGCTCCTCCCCACAAGCCAGAGGCTGGCCACACCATTGCCCGGCCAGGCTGGCCCACCCGCTTGAGTTGAACTCAGTCGCCTGATCCCTGGGCAGGCCTGACACCTGGAGCATGAGATAACCTGCTGGCCCTGGCACCCACTGTCCGGCACCCAGGCCCCGCCCAGAAACTGGCCTCCTGCCTACCCAGCGCGTCTTCAGACCACCCCTCCCCCGAGGGGACCCGAAGGGGCAGGCTACCGGTTAGGTCACCGGGCGCCGCTCAAGGGCCCCTTTGTGCGGTGACCAGCCTGGCACGCGCCTTCGCGGTCTGGGCTCAGGGGCGGTGCCGGCGGTTGCGAAGGCGGGTGGGGTCCGGTCCGGCTATGGGGGTCTGCGGGGAGCCACGGCCCTGGTCACCCGCTGCGAAGGTGCGGGGGCTGGGGGCGGGCGCAGGGCCAGCGGCGGAGGGTGGCCCGGCGCCTGGGCAAGGGCACCGTCCCGGGACGGAGGGGCGGGGAGGGGCGGCGACCGCGCGGCGGGCGGGGCGGGGCGGGGACCGTCGCGGGCGGGGCGCACCTCGCTCACCCTCCCGGGCGCCCCGCCCCTCCGCCCTCGCAATAAGGGGCGCGGGCCTGGCGGGGCGAGGAGGAGGGCCCGCCGCCGCCGCCAGCCCGCGCGGCTGGAGCCCAGGCAGGCAGCCCGCGGCCCGCGCCGTCGGGGCTCCGGGCGCGGCTATGGAGCTGTGGCCGTGGCTGATCGCGGCGCTGCTGCTGCTGCTGCTGCTGGCGCAGCTGAGCCGCTCGGCCCGCTTCTACGCCAAGATCGGCCTGTACTGCGCCTTCTGCTTCACGGCCTCGGCGATGGCCGCGGTCGTCTGCCTGCTGCGCCACGGGGGCCGGACGGTGGAGAACATGAGGCAAGGGGGGCCGGGCGGGCGCGGGGGGGCCGCTTCCGCTTCCCTAACTTTCCCGTGTCCTTTCCCTCCTTCCTGCCGCGCCCGCCTCTCCAGGGCTCCGGGAGTGGCGGGAGGGGGCTGGGGCGGGGGTGGGGGGGGTGCGGCGCTCCCTACGCCCGAGGGAAAAGCGGGTCGGGGAGCGCGCCGAGGGGTGGTGGTGGGTGGGCTGCGGCCTCCGGAGCCCGCGTCGCCGTGTCCCCGCACCCTTGCCCCGGGACCCCGGCCAGGGGCCGACACGGAGGGCTTTACAGAGATCTGTCTCTCGGCGCCGCGCAGGGTGCTGGGCCGGCTCCGAGAGGAATGCGGCCGGGCCGGGTGGGCAGAGGCTCGGTGCCGCTTCCCGTGGCGGGGGGTGGGGGCTAGCCGCCGTGCACCGCCGCGCCGGGGTGTCTCAGTCTCCTCCCCGCCATCCCGCCCGCCCACCTGTCGGGCGATGAGCGCACCTGTGCTCAGCCTCTTCCTTCCGCTTAGGAAGGTGTGGTGGCTCCAGCCCGCGGAGGTTGGGCGGGGACTGCTGACCCTTGGGGTCCAAGCTTTAAGCCAGGGGAAAGAACACGGTGGTGGCTGGGGTGTCCCCCCTCCCATCCCCGGGGCTGGGGAGCTTGCTGCGGTAGGGGTCAGGCTGGGCTGACAGGAAGAGATGGCGATCTCTCCCGGGCAGGGGCAGGGGCTGGGGAGGGCATGGTGGCCCGAGAGGGGCTCCTTGGCCCTTTCCCCAGATTCCGATGGGGAGGGGCCATTGCTAACATGCCACCCTGTGGCTTTGGCAATGATGGCCTTTTGGCCGTGGCCTGGGGTGGGAATACTGTGGTCCCTGAGGCCCCCACTACCCCAGCACTCACAGGGCAGGGGGTGAGGGGTCCTGGCTTTCTGCCCTTCCCGGCCTTGTCCATCCGATGGGCTGACGCTGCCAGACTGGCCTGCTCTGCACAGTTCTCCCCAGCTGTTTTCAGGGATTTGTGGCTCCCGCTGCCCCAGGAATGGGCGGGAGGACTAAGAGTGGGGAAGACTGGTGGGTGGGCCATGGGTCTCCAGTGCCTCCCCTGCCCTCCCCCGCCCCACGTGGCCCAGGGCAGCAACCCAGGGAGCAGAGATCACAGGGGTGGCCCACTTGTTGCCTTTCCAGCTGTCTTCCCAAGCAGTCAGCTCTCTGGGATGGGGAGGGCCTGTGTCCAGAAATAGGGGGTTCCTCAGGGCTGGGCCCTGCCGGCAGGGATGCTGGCCTGAGTTTGAGGCCCTGGGACCCCCTGCAGACAGTGGGCTCACAGCCCGTGTCCGTTCCACACCTGCTGGGGGCCAGCCAGGAGCGGGGCAGGGGGTGGTTTCCGGCAACAAGGGCTGGTGGGCTCCTCGGAGGGGCAGCTGCCCTCCCACAGCCAGGCCCGAGGGTGGCACGTCTGTTTCTGAGGCAGGAGGGGGCCCTGAGCCTGGCTTGTGCTGCGTGCGGGTGGGAAGCGAGTCCTGGAGCAGGCTTTCAGCAGGCGTTCCCAGTGGTCACCCTCTCTCTCCCTGGCTCTGTGTGGTCAGGTAGCCTTGTCTTTAAAAGGTCCAACTCGCTCTTCCAGGCCTGGGCTTGAAAGCTGCTTCCCCAGGGTCAGGCTGGAAGTCACGGCCACCCTTTCTGACCAGGTGGTAGAACTGGCAGGCCGGCCTGACCAGCACTTGGCAGCCCAGGCCTGGCCAGCCCCGTGGCCTCTGCTGCCTCGGGCTTGTTCCCCGAGCCCAGAGCCCAGCTCGGCCCCCAGTCTCGCACGAGATTCGGGCCTGCTGAGACGTCCTCCTCAGCTCAGGAGGGAGCTCCCCTCCCCGGGGCAGCCCCCGACTCAGGCTCTGCACAAGCCAACCCAGGACATGACGAAGGTGCTGAGTCCTCCCCAGAGAGAGGCAGGCCTAGGGGTCTGGGAACCCACAGCCCCCTTCCCCTGCAGCCCCAGGTCCCAAAGGGTGGGTCATAGTGATGACACCCATGGCTCCCCAGTGATGGCAGAGAGGAGGGTCCCTTGTGAACACGAGTTCCCCAAGGGATGTGGCCGAGGAGGGCTGAGGAATGCAGAGGTCGTGGAGGCGCTGTGTCCCTTTAGGCACTGTGCTCCTCCAGGGACAGGCCCACGAGGACAGGTGAGGTTGGGGGGCTGTGTGGACAGGCCCCCTCATTTCAGGCCCCTCCTGGGTTGGACTGTGGGTGCCTGGCTGCCCCCCTCTCCAGTCTCACCCTGACCTCGGGAAAGGACTCTGCCCATCAGTTCTGTCTTGCACCCCCATGCGCTGGCGGATGCTTCATCCTTAGGGAAAGGTGTTCCTAGTCCCATTTTATGGATGAGCCCTCAGAGAAGCAGCTTGAAACTCATGTCTCCGGGGGTTGGGGCGGGGAGGAGGCAACTGGCAGGTCCCAGAACTAGGACGCGGCAGACCTGGGCTGCAGAGCCCAAGGATGACTTCAAGGTGGGTCTTTTCCTCTGTCTCACCAGCATCGGGGCTGGGGGCAGCACCGTGGCTGCTTTGGAGCTGGAGACCAGGCTCAGGGGAAGTCCTAAGTTCCAAGAGGGACAGCCCAGCTCCACCCACTGCCTCGCGTTCCCATCTCCCTGTAACCAGCAGCCCGTCTCTGTGATGGGGCAGCCAAGGAGGCCTTTGCCATTGAGTTGTGAGTTTTGAGCGTGCTTGGCAGCGCTGGGAGCGGAGGGCCAGAGGCAGGCACTGTTGTGAGCATGCTGGGGCTGAGGCCAGGGACCCCCTCCCAGACTGGCGGGGGCCTGCGCGCCAGGCAAGGCTGGGTCCTCGTCCTGGGGGCAGGTGCCCTTATCACACCTGCTGGACAGTGAAGAGAGCGAGGCCCAGGATAATCCTGTGTGTTAGAACTGGCTTTGGCGGTAGAATCAGGAAACCAGGTAACAGCACCTTAACGCAGAGAGTTTCCTTTCTCACACGTTCAGGTGACCAGGACGGGCAGCCTGGGACCACAGCTAGGCTGCAGGGCTGGGGGCAGGAGAGTGAGGTGCTGGGTCGGTGGAACCCCCACCCACTTGGAACGTTGAGGATGGGCATCGCTGCAGCCAGGGCCTGGGGCCCTGGTCTTGGGGTGGGCCGGTGGGGGCAGTCCTCCCCCTGGGTGGACTCCTGCAGGCCCGGGAGCAGAGTTCCTGAGATCTGGACACTGCTCACGGCCCCACCTCCTTCCACCCCACTTCTGAGCCCCCGTTAGCACCTCTGGGCACCTGCAGAGGCCAGCACCCCCAGCTCCTGCCCACCCAGTGTTCCGGCTCATCTGACGCTTGGGAAAGGCCGCTGCCTACCAGGCGGCCTTGCTGGGGCCTCCTGTCCCCTGAGCAGACTGATGGCTCTGTGTGCCTGCCCTCCTGGCACGGCCTTCCAGAGTGAGTGCCACCAACCACCCCCCTCCACCCTCGCCACGTTATAAGGCAAAGCCCACGGGGTCTGGCTGAGGACTTGGCACGGCTTGGCTGAATTAGCTACTGGGTCTTCCTAGAGCTGTCTAGCCTGTGTCGGGGCTGAGCGCAAAGGTCAGCAGGTAGCTGAGACCTGACCTTGAACCACCTTCCAGTGGCCAGGAGCAGGTACCGGCTGGGGGAGGGGCTTCTTCCATCTCCTTTGGAATCTTTTCCTCCTGTGTTGTCGCCAACACAGCCGCTGTCTGTGGAGGCGGTCGCCAACACACCGGCCTGGCAGGTGTCTCAGGCGTCCAGCCTCATCTAGCTCGACCCCTCCACGACCTTCCAGTCTCACAAGTGGAAACAAGAAAGCGTAGTTAGGTCAAGTCCGTTGCCCAAGGTCACAGCTGTGAGAGGAGCGTCAGGGCCTGTCTGACCCAGAGCTGGGGCGGGGTCCGGGTGTCCACAGATGAGCACGGCTGGTCCACGGAGGCTGGCTGCCAGGGCTTCGGCCCCAGGCCCCTGAGAATCCTCACGTTTATGGCACTCCCTTCGAGGCCAGCGGCCCCGATCAGGGTTAAATGGAGGGCTCCTGAGAAAGACCCACGAGGGGTGAGGATGGCGCCTCTGTTTAAGATCACTGCCCCCCTGGGCCCTTGGAAAGTGGGGCGGGCCCCCTTGCCTTGCGGGGACTCTGGCACCAGTCACCCACCTGGCAGCTGCCTGCAGTGCTTCTGAAGGTTGGGCCACCTGGCTTCAGGCAGCCTTGGCTCCGCCTCCCTGGGAAGGCAGGACTGGAGCTGGGGTGCGAACATCCCTGGCACACCTGTGACTCCCGCCCTGAAGCTGGGGCCCTGCTTCCTGTGGGTAGGGGCACTGGAGTCAGCTGGGCTCCGAAGAGGCCTGGGCTGGGCAGGCCTGGCTGCCTGGGGACAGCGGCTGCCCGGAGCTTCCTGCTGGGAGAGAAGGGCAGAGCCCCTCCTGCTGGGGGTGGTGTGGGGGCCAGAGAGCCCCTTCAGGGGGTGAGGGGAGGCCTGCAGAGGAGCTAGAACACCTCACCTGACAACCCTGGAGTTTAGGGGCGGGCTCCAGCCCATCCCGGCTTCCCCGCTGTGTGACTCTGGGCAAGTCGCTCAGCTTTGCTGAGCCTCCACTTCCCTGGTGCAGGAGTATGTGACCTTGTGGGGTTACTGTCTGAGCGAAACTGGACAGTTGGCGTCTGTCCCCAAGCAGGCTTGGCAGGTAGCATGGAGCACCTGCTCCCGGGCGTGGGTGTGGGGCATCTGTCCCTGTGGTTATGTGCGTGCTGCATTCCAGGCCAGGACAGACCAGCTCTCCCTGCCCAGGGCCCTGGAGCCTCTGCACAGCTTGGGCGGCTTCCCTGCTCTTGGAGGAAGCACTGTGAAGATGATACGACGTCCCCACCACTTTGACTGAAAACCTTGACAAGGGGGGACAGAAGGAGAAGGAAGAGCGAGACCCCGTGCCCGCCCCCCTGCAGGGAGTGACTGATGGACCCTCCCTGTGAGGAGCATCTCTTGCTTCTGTCTGCTCCCGGGATGCCCCTTTCTTTTGCAGCTTCCTGTACTTATGTCAGTGGCGGTGTCTTTTGGTTTTGAGTGCAGTTATTTGTAAAATGTAGCGAGTTGCTCCCTGGACCTGTCGGTCCCTCCTGGAACCGTTTGGTCCTTGGGAGGTCTGCCTCAACTGGGGTGGGAGAGGCCCCTGCTAGGCTGAGTATCACAGGATACTGTGATCACGGTATATACAGTATCTTTCATCATCCCCCACCCCCAAATACTGATCCTGTCAATTAGATACAAAAAGAAAATACAGAGAAGTTCTGGAGACGGACGTTTGGGACAGCTGCATTATACACTTGTAAATGGTTTAAAATGATAGATTTTATGTTATGTATATTTCACAACAGTTTGTCTCCTTTTGGCTGAGTCAGGCAGCATGGAGGATCTTAGTTCCCCAATAAGGGAATAAAGCAGGGATCAAACCCGGGTCTCCCTGCATTGGAAGGGCAGACTCTTAACCACTGGACCACCAGGGAGGTCCTTCATCACAACTGTTTGAGAAGAAAAACGGAGCCAGCAGACACCCCCAGAGAGTGACCCACTGTCCTCTCCAGATGTGGTCTGGGACTTTGCCTGTGAGCTTGGCAGGGAAATGCAAATGACAGGTTTGCATTAGAAGTCCCGGGAACCGACCTGACAGCGAATAAGTAGGGATCTTTGCTCTTTCTCTGCCGCAGCCCTGTCTATCTGGGCAGTCCCCACGGGGACGCTGAGGTGTTCTTTCCCTAATCCCGACCGCGCCTGTGCGTCGGAAGCTTTAGGATCAATTGCCAGAAGAGGATTGCAAATCTCAGGGACTAGGCTTCTTAAGGGCTCTTCTAGGTCCTGCCAACCTGCCCTCCTCCAGAAACCTCTGCGATCTCCCACCTCTGCCAGCAGCCTCAGGCCGTTTCCCGACACCGGCCGACACCTCCTGTTATCCGGCTATCCTCTGCCAATCCGAAGGAAGAGGACAGGGCTTCTCGTTTCAATCCGCGTTTCCTTTGATGGCTAGTGAGACTGCGTGCCTCTGTGTTGTTGGACGATGCACGTTTTTCCTGTTGGTGAATGGCCTGCTTGCGCCCCCTCCTTGGGTCGGTCAATCCTCACAACGACCCGAGAAGCCATCTCTTGGCAGTCGAGAAGCCCGAGGCTCCCCAGCTGAGGTAGCCAGGCGAGGTCTCCCAAGAGTGTCCGGCCAGGGGCACCTCTGAGCCGGATGGGAACAAAGGGACAGGTCTGGCTCGAGCTGGCAGAGGCTTAGTGCTAAGGAGGATGGCCCGGCTTCCAGATCCAGCAAGGCCGGCTGGCCCGACTGTGAGAGCAGCCGGGGCTCAGCTGCCTCCCTCGCGGAGCCCCTCTCTCCAACCTGTGCCGTGGGAGGAGGAGGGGAGAGAGGCTGTGTGGGCCAGATGCGAGCCTGCCTTTGGGACAGAGAGGCAGAGCCGATAGGATCTACTCGTGTGAGGCTCAGAGGAGTCTTATCCACAGAGACAGAAAGATGCTGGGGCCCGGGGCAGGGTGTGTGTGTGTAATGGGAACAGCGTGTCCGTCAACTTGAGAAGATAAGAGTCTTGGGGACAGACGGTGGGGGCAGTTGCTCAACAACGTGACCGCACTTGAACTGTGTATTTGAAACCAGTTCAGAGGGTAAATGTGCTGCATGCATCTTACCCACAGTTTTAAAGACACGAGTCTGCCTTCGGGCCAAGGACCCACTCTGAGCCTCTGCTCTATTGAGAACCAGGTCTGGGCCCAGGCCCTTCTGCCTGGAGTGGAAAAGGCCTCCCTCCCGGTCAGGACTGTGAGGAGCTCCCTGGCGGCTGTGTGTGTGTGTGTGTGTGTGTGTGTGTGTGTGTGCGTGCACGAATCTTGTGCGGAAAGTGGAAAGCTCTTGGGTCACCGGGAGCTCACCTTCAGCCCCGCCCCCACCCACGGGTGGGAAGGACCCAGGGGGCCTGCAGGAGTGGCAGAGGAGTGACCTCAAGCCGTGGGCTCCATCGCCCCGTGTGCACGGACCCCTGACTGGCACCTGTCCTGTGCCAAGTGTGTGCGGTGTCAACCTTCTCCCTGCCAGCCAGCTACCCAAAGACAGGGGCACGCATGGTCTCCCTCACCCGTCACCTCCTGCGGGGATAGGCCCCTCCAGGTCACGAGTGCCCAGGGCAGCCTCCTGCCAGGAGCAGGGCCCACGCACATCCTAGCTCCACTGGCATCCTGGTGTGACCTTGAGTATGTGTGTCTGTGTGTGAAACGGGCAGGCTGCCGCTTTGTAGGACAAGGAGGCGTGAAAGCCATGGTGCCTGCCGGGCCGGTCTCCCCAGCAGCAGCTCTTCCAAACCAGGAAGCAGCCCGCAGCTCCTCGCCAAGGTTTCCGCTTGGTACCCACGCTTCCCTCCCTTGGGTGTGGCTCTGCCTTGAGGGATGGTCACTTCCTGTGGGGGGCCCCCTGCCCCGGCCTCCTCTGTGGGCGGCCTCTCCACGTTGGGTCCTTCGGTCTCTGATGCGGCTGACAGCAGAGTTCACCCAGCCTAGGGGTTTCTCAGCCTCCATCCCCGCCGTTCAGCTGGGCCCCCGGCCTGGGGTGACAGGCAGGACTCGGGGGCTGGAGGCTGGATGACAGGTGCAGATCTGGGTACCTGGACGTGGAAGGGGGCGTCCTTCCCACAGCCAGGCGTCAGGGTCCCCGAGGCCTTGCTTCCGTGTGACCTTCATGTCACCGGCTGGGGAGGCGAGGGGCGGGGGGCACTCGCCATCCTGCTTGGGGACAAGACCTGAAGGCGCTCGGAGGGGAAGGCGGGCTCAGGGTCAGTGGCCAGCCTGCCAGGGTGGGCTGGGGGTCTCCGGGCTGTGCGCGCAGAGCCCACGTCACGCCGGGGCAGTGGCCCTCTGCTCACTGGGCCCGTCTCCCCCGCAGGATCATCAGTTGGTTCGTCCGGTCCTTCAAGTACGCATATGGCCTCCGCTTTGAGGTCAAAGGCCGTGAGACGCTGGACGAGGACCGGCCCTGCGTCATCATCTCCAACCACCAGAGCATCCTGGACATGATGGGTAAGGCTGGGCCTCAGTGGGGTCTGGGGGAGGACTGACCCTCCCCAGTTGCCTGGGGGTAGGGGGAGGCTGCTGTCCTACTTGGTGGAGGCTAGACCCAGCTGAGCTGGCAGGCGGGGGTTTGACACTGGAGGGAGGGACCCGCGCCTCCCTCTGGTGGGTAACAGGACTGGGCAGCTTGTGTGGGGCCCCGGGCCCTGCTGCAGTGCCCCCCCTGCTAGGAAGCTGAGGCTCAGAGGCCAGACGGTGCCCAGGGGCCAGTGGTACCTGAGGCCTGGGGCTGGCCCGCTTCTCCCTGGGGAGTGGCCCCTGAGCTGCGCTGTCTCCTCCTGTCCCTACCTGGCATCTGGCGCCCACAGGCCTCATGGAGGTCCTCCCCGACCGCTGCGTGCAGATCGCCAAGCGAGAGCTGCTCTTCCTGGGGCCCGTGGGCCTGATCATGTACCTGGGGGGCGTCCTCTTCATCAACCGGCAGCACTCCCAGACGGCCATGAGCGTGATGACCGATGTGGGCGAGCGCATGGTCAGGGAGAAGGTGAGTGCCCAGGGCTGGGGCGCCCGGCGCTGGGGACACTCAGGCCCAGTTGTGGTGTCAAGTCGGCCCCGAGGGTGAGTTCCTGCAGCAGAACACGCCTCATCGCTGTGTGTCTGTGACTCTCATATGGAAGAGCCAGGCGCAGGGCCTCGGTTGTCAGCGGTGGTAGTCTCTGCTGAGAAGGGCGGTGGGTGCCTCCCTGGGCGGCCTCTGGCTTTTGGGTACAGCCTCCTGTCTCCTCAACAGCTCAAAGTGTGGATCTACCCGGAGGGCACGCGGAATGACAACGGGGACCTCCTGCCTTTCAAGAAAGGCGCCTTCTACCTGGCGATCCAGGCCCAGGTATGTCGGGGCTGCGGCTCCTGGTGTGGCCGGGGCGGGAAGCGCATCCGGGCTGGCCTACGGCTGACAGTGACCTCCCGGCCGGCCGGGGCCACTGGCGCTCGGGGACCACCTGCCTCTGGACAGGCAGCACCTGTCTGTGAGCTGCCGTGGAGGGCAGTCCCTGGGGCCCCTGAGCGTGAAGGCTGGGGTCTGGTCAGCCCAGGACCAGCTGGAATGACGCTCATCACTTCCGTACCTGCCCACGGAGCTTCAGCACCCCACTTTCCCGCTGGCCGGGCGAGGGGGGCTGGGGTTGGCGTAAAGAAGGCCTGCTGCCTGGACTGTCAGGAGGGCTCTGCCAAGGTTGCGTTCAGTTCCCCCGCACCCCTCGCCAAGGCAGGTTTGGGACTGAGCAGTGGCTGGGCGGTGGGGGGTGCACCAGGGCTCACAGGGGCCAGGACAGAGTGAGCAGAAAGCCCGGCATGGGCCTCGTGCTGCTCTGTCCTTGACTTCCGGGGTCCCGGGGATCTCGGGGGGATGGCAGGAGAGGCTTGGGGCACGTCCCTCCGTGGGGTGGGGCTCCGGGTGGGTTCGGGTGCCTGTCCTGTGCTGGGGGCTGAGCGCAGGTGAAAACCCTCGGGGTTTGGGGAGCCTTCCTTCCTGCCTGGTCAGAGTCAGGCTGCCAGCTGGGCAGGGCTCTGCTGTCTCCTGGGCTTCACCTGTGAGAGGTGGCCTCGAGCACCCCCTGGTGGCCCCGAGCAAGGCTGGGAGAGCCTTCCTTCCAGAAGCTCCCAGCCAGCGCCGGGGGTGGGGAGTGGGGGAGCTGGAGGGAGGGGTGGACGGGGGTGGGGACGGGAGCCTGGGCTCTGATCCCCGTCCTGCCCGAGCACGAGGAGGAGGACACCCCGGCCGCAGGCCCGGGGCCGGTGTCTCTTCCCTTTGTGGTGGAGAAGGGGTCATGGGGGTCATGGGAGAGAAGAGCGGAGCGGAGCTTTGAGGGGTGGTGGGGCCAGGGCAGTCTCAGCCAGGACGCCAGGCAGCGTGTTTCCTGTCAGTTCCCCCCACCCCAGGGTTAATGATTACTCCAGGTGCCATTTCCGACACTGGAACCACCACTGTTGAAGTCACCATTGGACTTGACCCTGGTGTCTTCTGGGAAAACCCGCAGGCCCTGCCCCCTCCCCTGGCTGGAGCTGCCCCCTGGGGTTGGGGGAGAGGCTGGGAAGGAAGAGATGGGCAGAAAGACCTCAGTTATCTCCTCTGGCTAAACTGGACAGGGTCCTGGGTCATCTTGGGACCCTTGGGGGGTGCGGAATGTGAATCCAATGGATGTGTGCCAACCCAGGAAGTCTTCCTGGAGGAGGGGATACTTGGGTAAGGATGTGCAGGATGAGTTTATGGACTCGGGGCCACCCAGGGCACGAAGGGTGTCCCAGGGCAGCACATGGAAGCACCCTGAGCCACCCAGGCACGAAGGGTGTCCCAGGGCAGCGCATGGAAGCACCCTGAGGCACCCAGGCACGAAGGGTGTCCCAGGGCAGCGCATGGAAGCACCCTGAGGCAGGGTGGTATGCCTGCCTGGTGGCCACAGGGGTCGTGGGGGCAGGCAGGGTCTGCCCGCAAGCTTGTCCCTGGGGATCAGGCTCCACGGTTGGGCTGGGCTCCGTCCTCAGGCTGCCACGTCTGCTGTCCCCAGGTACCCATCATCCCTGTGATTTACTCCAGCTTCTCCTCCTTCTACAGCTGTAAGACGAAGCTCTTCACTTCAGGTAGCCCCCCGCCCCCCCACACACACACCTGCCACACGGGGGCCCGCCCACCCGATCTCAGTCCCAGTGACACCTGGACCCCGCTTCTGGGGGGTCACTCCAGGCTGTGCCCCTCAGTGACTGGGGGAAGAAGGAAGGAGGCCCTGCCTTGAGCCCCAAGATCAGGGCTCCCAGGGGTGGGTGGAGGCCCAGCTTCTCACACACGGGCCGGGCCTTGCCCACAGCTCGGGGGGCCTTGAGGGGCACACTTCCTCTGCCCAGGGTGGGCTCTGAACCAGTGCATCCAGCCCTGACTCTCAGGCAGCAGCCTCCCGGGGACGCCCCCCATGCCCTCTGCCACGGAGCTTAGGACCTCCCTCCACCCTTCTCTCCAGACCCCCACACGAGGGTGCCTGGCACCCAGGTGGGAAGTGGGGTCCAAGGGAGAAGCTGCCTGCCGCACACCTGGGTCCCCGAGGCCGCCTGCAATCCAGGGCTGCCCCAGAGCCTCCTGGGGGAGGGAACATCCTGGAGCCTAAGCAGTCCTCACAAGGGGGCACGCACTCGTCCACGCCCCTCTGAACGTTCCTGAGAGCATGTGAATGCCTGCATCAGTGATTCTCAATTAAGAGCCAACCGCCAGAGACCGGGGTGTCTGGAAGAGCCCGGTCCAGCCCAGGCCCTCGGGAGGCTGGCAGACAGCCAAAATGGGGGGAGAGAGGCCCCCCGCAGGAGCCCCCCAGGTGGCTGACGCCCCCACCCTGCCCCCACAGGAACCATCCAGGTGGAGGTGCTAGATGCCATCCCCACCCGTGGCCTCACTGTCGCCGACGTCCCCAAGCTTCTGGACACCTGCCATCAGGCCATGAGGACGCACTTCTTCCACATATCCAAGATCCCCCAGGAGAACGGGGCCCCCTTGGGGCCCGACACCCAGGAGGCCCAGTAATCGAGGCCTGGGGCAGGGCAGGACCTGGATGGACGATGGACAGAGGGCCGCCCCCCACCCACCAGACACCACTGTGTCCCCTCTAGCCGTCACCCCCTGGAAGCGGGCCCCTCTTGTCACTGCCTTGGGTCCTGGCCCCCCGATGTCCCTGCAAGGGAGAGTCAGCCCCCCAAGCTCTGAGGGCAGGGCCTCGCCCACCCCTGTGCCTCCGGAGTCTGGTGTGGGAGTGGGTCTGGACCCCCATGGGCTGACAGGGCAGGGCCGAGCTGCCCGGCCCCACCCTCCCGCCCAGGCCTGCATCAGGCCCTCAGGGAGAGGCGGGCTCGGGGGCCAGGACGCCTGGTCTCACGCCCCCAGGTGGCCTCATGCCAGCTGGGCCTCAGGGAGCCACAAAGCAGGGTCTGCGGCTCCCCCGGCTCTGGGGAGCGAGTCTGCTGAATGGGTACTGTGCTCGTCACTGTTTTTTATAAACGAACTCTTGGAAGTGCCTGCTGAATCGTGCTCACTCAGAGGGTGGGCAGGGCTGCCTCGGGTTCCCATCCTCAAGCTGCCCTCGCTTCCAGCGCCCCCGGACGAGTGTGGAGCACCCCCAGCCGTCACCCTGGGTAGTGTTCCTGCCGGGGTTGGGGCCACGGTCATCCTGGAATGTTTTCTCCTACTGGGGGTGGCAGGCACGCCCAGGGGTCCGGCAGGCACGTCGCAAGGAAGCTAATGGTTTGCTCTCTGGCTGCCGGCTGGGGGTGGGACCAGCTGGTCACTTTCACTGAAACCACGCCCTCCAGCCCCATTGGAGTGAAAGTCGCTCAGTCGTGTTGGGACTCTTTGCGACCCCATGGACTATACAGACCAGGGAGTTCTCCAGTCCAGGACACTGGAGCACGTAGCTGTTCCCTTCTCCAGGGGATCTTCCCAGCCCAGGGATCGAACCCCGATCTCCCACGTTGCAGGCAGATTCTTTACCAGCTGAGCCACAAACTGGAGAGGGCACCAAGACCCCGTCTAGGGAGGCCAGGGAGGGGGGCCGGCAGCCTCCCTGCCAGCCCCAAGGCTGTCTTGCCTTTCTCCCAGCACCTGGCTATCGGCCTGGGGGAGGCCCGTCGGCTTCAGGACGCTCCCCAGATGCCTTCGTGGACACAGCAGCTCAAGTCTCGTTTTATTCTGACAAAGGACAGGGTTGCCCAGTGAGGGGCGCAGCCCCAGGCCCTGGGCAGGGCACCTCGTACCGTCCTTGGCCGTGGGCCCACAGGCCCCGAGAGTTGGCCGGGGTGCAGGGGGCTGGGTGGCTGGGGCTGGATTCACACAGGACGATCCTCACTCCACCCCGCCCCAGGTGGGGGCCCTGGGGCCTCTGTGGTCAGCAGAGGTGGGGCGGGGCGGGGCATGGCGGGGCATGGCGGGGTGAGGAGAGCCTCTCCTCTCAGTTGCCGGGACTGGGCAGGTGGGCCTGTCACACCTCCTTCTTGCAGGAACCTGCGGGTGGATGGGGGTGGGGGGGGGTTCAGAGGTCATCGTTTCTTAGCACCTTCCAGCCAGACAGACCCACCCACTCAGCCCATGGCAGCCCCGCCTTCCACCCTCTGACCTCTGGGTGGGAGCAGGGGTCCTAGGCTGTGTGTGTTGCGGGACGGGGGAGGTCATGGGGCCCACAGCACTCACAGGAGCCCAGCTGCTCCTCCAGGAACGAGATCTGCTCGCTCAGAGAGTCAATGCGGTCCAGCTGCTGGAGGGAGTGGGCCAGGAGGCTGCCTGGGTCAGGGAGTCCGTGCTCCAGGGCTCGGGAGGCCAGGCTGTGCAGTGGGGCCAGCACGAGCTGCAGCTTCTGTGGGGTGGGCAAGGCCCCGGGGAGCCGGGTGGGAGACCTGTGTGACCCTGGGCCAGGCCCTCGCCCTGTCCATTACATAAGGTGGCCAGCAAGCACGGCACTACCAACCCGCAGACCCAGGTCCAGCTGCAGGGCCCCACAGTGTCCACCAGAGAGGCTGCTGCGCTGGGAGCCCGCGGAGGCTGGTGGGCACAGGTGACGCCACACAGGCCCGCTCGGCCAAGGGTCCCCGAGGCCTGGGAGCCCTAGTCAGAAGGGCTGGGGGAGGGGAGACAGGGGCTTCTGGGGGGTCTCAAGTCAAGGACCCTGTGGGAAGGCCTCCGGGCACTGTCCCTGTAGGGACAAAGGCAGGCATGGACTGGACCGAGGTTCTGGCTCTCGGTGGGGTCCCCGCCCCCACGTCCTGGGGCCCCAGACATCGTCTGCTGGGCAGGGTGCCCACACCAAGGGCACCCTAGAAGCCGCCTCGCCAGGACACCCCCACGGAGCCCCTCCCAGGCTGAGCCTCCCTGACCCCGAGGATCCCAGCCCGGGCCTCACCTGCTCCAGCACGTCCACCCTCGACTGGAGCCTCTGTACTTCCTCCTTGACCTCACTGTCCGCTCCTGGGGAGGGCAGCTGCAGAGTCAGGGAGGCCCGGCTCCCCACCCCGTGCCCCCCATCCTGGGCCAGCCTCACAGTCCCATGTAGGGGGGTCTCCCGGTGTGGGGCCCAGCCCTTGGGACCAAGTTCCAGCCCCAGCTGCTGTCGTGCCGAGTCCTGCCCCCCCACCATCCCCCCCCCGCCCCCGCCGCCCCGTCCCCGCTCCGGGCCCCGCCTTCCTCCCGGGCCGCAAGGTGGCCCCGGGCAGTCGCAGCCTCACCCATGCCTGCCCCCCGGGGGCCAGGGTCCCCAACGCCGCCGCCGTGCTCAGGGTGGTCTGAGCTGACGTCCGCGGGCGCGCTCCGTGCCGGGCTGCTGACAGCGCATTATTACTCACGGTACGAGTTTGAAGTGTCACAGCGCGTACCAAAAGTAATAATGTCCCGTCACCAGCAGAGGTGCTGTGTCTCCGGCTGCTCGGTGAAGGGACCCCAGGCGGCGGCGGCTGAGCTGAGGTCCTCCCCACCGTCCCCGCGGGAAGCCCCCCATCATCACCACCACTCCCCCGGCCCGCCCTGCCCACCCCCAGGCACGGTGGCAGGAGTGGCATCTAGAAGGCACCTTACCTGTCGTGGGGTCTGGGGTCACCCTGGGGGCTCCTCTCTCAGGCAGGCAGACTGCCCTGTCCACAGATGGGCGGTGCCCCTCCCAACACTGGCACCAGTAACTGCCCGCCGTGTTGACACAGCGCTGGGGACAGCCGCCCTCTCCGGCGCTGCACTCGTCCACATCTGCAGGAAAGGGGGTGTCAGGCACGAGCACCCTCCCTGAGCCCCCTCAAGACCCACCCCTCGGGGCTGCCAGGATCCGTGGGAGGTGCCCGGGGGCTCCCTCCTCCTCTGGATGGCCGGGTGCCAGCCTCACCTGTCTGGCAGGCGTTGCCCTGCCATCCTGCAGGGCAGTGACAGCGGCCAGGCAGGACACAGCTCCCTCCATTCTGGCATGGTGGCTGGCATATTGCTGTGGGGGTGGGGAGGCCTGTCAGCAACGCAGGAGGGTGCCCGGGGCCCCACTGCAGTGGGGTTGTGCAGCCAGGGGATGGGTGCCACGCAGGACCCGCTCTTGCCCTGCTGGGCTCTGGTTCCCTGAGACCGGGTGCTCTGGGTGCTCACCTGCCCCACAGGCCCCTGGCACCCCGCCGGTCCACTTCCAGCCAGGGCAGCAGGCGTAGCGAGGCCGGGTGGGGTCCGGCCCGGGGCGGCGGCGGTAGGCGGTTCTGTAGAGGGTCCTGGGGGGACGGTGGCAGCTCAGAAGGGCCTGTGGCCCTCATGGTGCGGCAGCAGGAGGGACGGGGCCTCCGTGCTGCCACCAGGGCCCCCCCCAACGGGGCCTGGTTTCCCCACCCCATCGTCACATCCTCCCGCCTTCTGGGCTGGCTCTGGCCCCGTGCCATTCAGAAGCTGCGCGAGCCATCTCCCCTAGCGTGGACGAGGTCAGCGGCTGTGCCCACAGAGCGCCTCTCCCCCCGGGGAGGGCACCTCAGGGTCCCCGCCCAAGTCGCCTCCCTGCCCCAGGCTGCCGTGTGGGCAGAAGCCCAGCAAAGCCGGGAGTGGAGTAGATAGAGGTGGTACCTCGGGGGGGAGTCTCCTATTCTGGGGGGGTTCTAGGCCCTGAGGGAAAGGGGCTTCCCACCCTGTCCCCGTCCCCCACCAGAGGTCCTTAAAAACTTCACGGAAAATAGAATCTTTCCCAACCACATTACATCCCCGCAGCAAAGAACGAGAGATTCTACCCCCCGCCCACCCCCCAGCCCATGCTGGCTCAGACTGGGACGTGCTGGGTCTTGGGGGAGGGGAAGGATCTTCATCTGTAACTGCTGGGGGGCTGCCAAGGGAAGGGGGTGCTCCCTGGAGCCCAGAGGGCAGGACCAGGAAGAGGCAAGTTTCAGGGAACCAAGAGGGTAAAATCTTGCAGCCAACGATGCTGGGTGTCGGGGGGAGTGTCCCCAAAGTGGAGGGGGGCAGACAAGGTGGGGGACCCCTTTAAAATGAGGGTTGGGGGGCCGATGCGCCGGACAGCCCTGGAGTGGCTGGTTCTTGCGGTTACGGCAGTCACTTCCTGAGTCCGGGGCCGCCCAGGTACACGAGACTCATCTCCAGCACACACTCGGACCCGGCCTCCGCAAGGCCTTTCACTGCTCGGGGCCCTCCCAGCCCCAGGGCGTGCGTGTGGCGGGCAGCGGTGGGGGCGCTCACCGGTAGGTGCTGCAGGCACGGTAGCCGTCGCAGGTGGTGAGGAAGGGCTGGTATACACGCTGCACGAAGGACTCGGACGCGGGGCCCTGGGGAGCCCCGACGACGCACACCCTGCGTCTGCGGGGGCGGGGAGGGGCGGGGCCAGGAAGTCAGCAGTGTCCCAGGGCTGGGACCCTCCAACCCTGGAGCCCAGGGGAGCCGGGCACCTGGGCAGGGGATTCCCCGACGGCACCCTCAGCAGGGACTGCAGGGAGACGCCAGCTCCCTGGACACTGGGGGCCGCCCCCAGGGAGGGCTGAGGGCCCCAAGCCCCGGCTCACCCAGGCCGGTAGACGTGCTCTATGCCGCCCGCTGCCAGCACCAGGAACCAGAGTGGAAGCAGCTCCTGGGAGCCCCACATGGCCTGAGTTTCCGGGTGGAACGGCCTTCTCCTCGGGGTGGCCTGGAGCACAGAGCACAGCCCTGTAAGTCCCTCTGCCAGACCCCCTCGAGCCAGCACCACGGGAGAGATGGTCCCCTCGGCTCGTGATGCCTGCCCGGCTCAGCTGCTTCGTTGGGGCCTCTCACCATGGCGGGGGAGCCCCCACGGCCAGTGCTAGCTCTCCTTACCCCCAGCCCGCCTGGACAAGGAGGCTGGCCCTCACCAGCCACATACAGTCCACCCCTGGACCACAGAAGGGCCAGGACATCGGGGTCTGGAAATGGAAGCTGATGCCCTCGCCTGGGGAGAGACGCACCTGGGCCCTGCTGGGCTCGGTCAGGTTCACCGGGGAAGGCGGGGGCTGAGGGGGGACCACCCCTCCCTCCCCTGGCTGGGCTTGGGGCCCTCCCACAGCAGGGCAGGGCTTTTACCCCAAACCTCGGTCTGCACATGGGGTGTCATGGCAGGCCTGAAACCCACCCCAGCTGGCTTGGCCCTGGCAGCCTTCAAGGACCTCAAGTGCCAGACCTAGGAGCCTGGGGGTATAGGTGCCCGGAAGGCAGGAAGTCCTCCTGGGGTGGGGCCGGGGCCTGTCCTTGGGAAGGATCACTCCTATGCTGGGGCCTGAACCACACGGGGCAAACCACCTCCAGGGCGCCCAAGACAGTGGCTCCATCAGGCCCCGGATGGTGGGGGGGTTGGAGCAGCACCCCTTCTGCCAGTGGAGCCGATCACATCCCTGTCCTGGCAGCGGGTGGGAGCCAGGGAGGCTAGAGAGCGATTTCTGGGAATGAGAGAAAGCCTAGCCCAGAATTAACGCTGTGAGTGACAAGCCACGGGGACTGGAGCAGGGCTGCCGTCGCTGTGTGCCAAGAGTCTGGGGAGCGCTCTGCTCCCCTGCTCCAGGAGCCCCATCTGAGACCCCCCCAGGATCCCCCAAAGGACAGGGTACAGGAAGGAGCTGAGCTTGTGCGTGTGCTGGGGGCAGGTAGCAGAGTGGGTACAGTCGCCTCCCTCCCTGGGACTCAGTTTCCTCTGGCTCTGACGGTCAGTCCCATAGACAGGGATCACCATGAGCATCGCTGAGCCCTGTATCCACACTGGGGTTCAGCTGGGCGCTCGGTCCAGGCCCTCACCCGCCACACCACCCGGCCCTAGAGCTGCACGAGGGTCCTTCCTGTGAGCCTCCCCCCCCATTCTCTGTTGGCGGCCTGCGAGGGGAGGGCTGGGTGGCCAAGCAGGCAGAGGCTGCAGCGGGCAACTGAGGTGCTGGATTTAGTTTGGGGACGGCAGGGGGTGGCTGCTTCCTGGCGGTTTCTGGGCTGGGGTATATCCTGCAGTCAGGCGGTTCAGGGGACGAACTCTGCAGGGGGGCACCCTGTTAGGGACACACCTGGGGGCCTGGCACTCCCAGCAAGAACTGAAATGATGGGAGACAGGTGGCCCTGGGAATGGGCCCCAGGAAGGCAGAGGCGGGCCGATGGGCTTACAGACCCTGAGGGCACCCACACTGAGCAGCTGGGGGGCACAGCTCGTGCACATGTAACTGTCCCCCACAAACACCCACCCAGCACCTCCGCTACCTATGGAAAGCTGGTTAGGAAGGAAGTCGTGTTTTTTCAGAGGAGAGACTGGATTTTTGAAAGTCATTCTTTTCTCCTAGCCCAGAGGAAGCGGCTGGCCCTGGCCTCCTGCGCTGGGGGCGAGGAGTCCCATTTCCCTTTGCAGTTACAGCCCCACGGGGGCGGGAGACAGGGCAGGCAGGCAGGCAGGGCAGGGGGACCCACGCTGCCTCCAGGATGACAAGCAATACTGCCCCATCCCCTCTGAGGGTCTGCAGGAGCCTGCCCTCACTTGCCCGGGGTTGGGGGGGATGCTGCACCGCACAGCTGCCACCCGCGGAGACTGAGTCCCAGAGCAAGGGGCCTGACTCTGGGTCCCCCCTTCCACCGTGAGGGGTGTTCTGGACGTCAGGACCGGGGGTGGTGGATGTGGAGACGCGGGGTGAGATGCCTCCCTGGGGGTGCGCCCTCTCTACTGCCCACCCCACGCCTCCCCTTTCCCCCTGCATCGTGGGGAGCAGGAGCGAGGGTGAAGTGACCCCCTCCGGCCACCGCAGGGTACAGCTGGCCTGGGCTGCGGAGTCCCTGGCCCGCCAGGCTGCGGGCCAAGCGCTGGGGGAGCCGCAGGGCCCGGATAGGGGGATAAGGGGCGGCGGCGCCCCCCACCCCGCACAGGGACCCCCCACCCCTCGTGGCCGGGCCCGGGTCACCCGTCACCAGCAGGGGGCGCCCTTTGCCAAGGCCGCTGGGCCCATTCTCCGGACCCGGGGCCGGGCTGGGGTCGGTGCCCGCGGGGCAGAGCCCGGCGCTCCGGGCCGGCTCACCTCTGGGCTCCCTGCGGTCGCTCCGCGTCGCCCCCCCCCCCCCCCCCCACTGCCCCGCGGCCCCAGCTCCGCGAGTGTCCAGGGCCCCCGGCCTTCCCGGCCCCAGCCCCCCGACCCCAGCCCGAACTGTGAGCACACCCCCAGCCCGCGGCGGTCCCTGCGCCCCCAGCCAGGCGCCCCGCTCCCTCCGCACTCACCGCCCAAGCCGGGGCGCGCACGCGCCGCTGCCGCCTCCGCGCCGAGGGGCCCGGGCCCCGCCCGCCCGCCAGCCCCGGCCCCGCCCCGCCCGGCCCGCCCCCGGCCCGCCCCGGGCCCGGGGTGGGCGCCGGACCCCCCGCCCGCCCCCATTGTGCAGGTTGGGAAACTGAGGCTCCGCGGCAAACGGCGCCCCGGGGGCCGGGCAGTGAGTCAGCTAGAACCGGGGCTCCTGACGCACAGCCCGCCCCCCGCCCCCCCCCCGGCTGCCGCCCCTCCCAGCCCGCTCCCCTGGACGCAGGGCTGAGACTGCGGCCAGGTGCCCGGAGGCAGAGCCCACGCGAGCCGGGGGTAGCTAGCTCTCGACCCCCTCAGGCTGAGCAACGATTCCTGGGATGGCCATCGCAACCGGGGGGCCAGCTCACTGGGCACCAGGGGCTGGCTAAAGGTGACGGCTGCTCTGCAGCCACGCGTGGGGTGAATGGCAGTGACCCTTGGGCGCATAGACTTCTAGAGATGGGGGGTGGGGAGATGGGGGGTGGCGGCCTCAGCAGCGCCCTGCTGGCTCCTAGGTGTGCGCTGAGCCTCGCTCCTGGCCCGTGTGCCAGGTTAGGGGGCCTGCGGGGCTTCCACCGGGCTCCGCCTTTGTTCAGGACAGTTGGGACCACCCTTGAGTGCGCCTCAGGCCCCTGAGGAGTCCCCCGACTGCATGGTCACCGCGGGGGCCTCCTGGGCCCGTCCCCTCTCCTGTCCAGGCCCCTTTGCACGTTTGCAACATGGGCTGAAGAGCCCCAGGTGGTGGAGTGGGCCGCAGGGCCCGCGTGCTGCCGGCGGGCGGCCAGCCCTCCTGGGACCCCCATCATTTGTGCACCGGGATCACCCCAGCCCTCCCTGGGCCTGCCCGTCTCAGCAGTGTCTCCTTCGAACCCGAGCCCCGGCCCTGTTTACCTGAGTGTGTGTGTGTGCAGGTATCGGTGCCCGCTGCTGCCCGGGGCACTCACCTGGGGAAGGGGGCTCCCTCATGCCCCGGACGCTGGTGGCAGCAGCTCTTCTGGGTGGTGGGGGCCGCCCGTGCCTCCCTGGTGCCGGGGTCTGTGGGTCAGACACACAGCCTTGATTCCCCTGACATGCCAAGGCAGGTGGGGGTCGGGCCAGCCTCCGTGCCACTGAGGGCCCTCAGCCTTCACTTGGCCTGCAGACCCCCACCCTCGGATGGCCACTCAGCTCTGCACACACCCTCAGCCTGGCTGTGTTCATTGCTGGGGGGTCCTGAGACCCCCAGATGGAAAGCTTCTCCGCACAGCTCGGGGTGCTGGGTGGGTGTCCTGTGGGTACACGGGGAGGGGGCCTTCGGGCAAAGCCAGCAGCTCCAGGGCATCTGGTTCAGGCCTCCCTTGGCGCCCAGGAGGAGAAAGAAGGGGCCCGAGGTGGCTGGACAGGAACCCCTTCCTGGACCAGGGGGCCCAGAAGCCCCTGGAAGATGCTCTGAGGGCGGCTGGGGAAGCCGCTGCTGGGATGCTAGATGGTGCGGGGGCTCCCTGCCACTGGAGGGGTCTCTTCGCTCCAACCCCAACAGGAGGTCCCAGGCAGTAAAGAGTTCCAGGCCAGGCCTAGGGGGGACAGAGGGGAAAGCTGCCCTGCTCCATCCCCTGCCCCCATCCAGCCCCTGAAGCTGGTCATTTGACCCTTTGACCTCCAGCTTGAACAAAAAAAGGGAGGCCGGCAGCGCTGGATGGGCTGGTCCTCGCTTGGCTGCTAGGCTGGGTGGTGGGTTAGCCTCTGCTTTCTCCACTGGAACGTGGGTGCTCATCATACACGCTGGGGCGGATGGGCAGCGGCCAGGGAGTCCCCTGTGCGCCCTTGGGGACCTGTGCTGCTCTGGGTAGGAGGCTCCTGTAGGGTGCCAGGGGGACCAACGGGATGCCCACACTGTGCCAAGTTGTCCCTCTCCCCGACCCCAGCCAGCCCCACAGAAAGCGGGGGGATCCCTCCCACAGCCCATCCTGGCTGCAGACTTGGCTTTAGGGTTCCTGTCTCCCCTCTAGTGCCCATCCCCGAAACCCTTGAGGTGTTTGCCCACCCCTGGGGGATGCCCTTGGGACACACAGGTCCCAGAGAAGGGGGGTCAGCGGGGCCGGGGGGTGGGGGTCCTGCTTCCGACCCCAGGGGCTTCCCCGGGAGAGCAGGGTGGCCCAGGAGGCGGTTCGACGGCAGGGTCACCACTGCAGCGGCTCCCCTTCCAGGGGTCACGGAGCTGCTGGGCTGCCAGTGCCAAGTACGAGGGTGGAGCAGGCCAGGCTGGTCCAGACTGGGCCACCCCAGCGGGTGCCCTTGGCCAAGGTGAGGATGGCACCAGTAGGGGTGCCGATGAGGTGGCCCCAGAACGGAGAGCCCTCAGTGCTCAGCCCACAGGTGCCCATGGTTGCCCCGTCCTGCCTGCGCCCCGTCCCTGCAGGGCCACCCCTGTCGTACCTGCTGCTGCCCGTGCCCCGGCTCGGCCATGGCCACCTCTGCCGCCTCTCCGGGCCGGGGGTGGGCCCTGCCGCCCCTCGCCCGCCACCTCGAGGTGCCTCCAGAGGCCGCCCGCCTGTCCGGTCCACGGGAGCCTGCTCCTGGGCCATGGGGACGGCCGCCTCGGGGCAGGGAGGCTCCTCCTGGGACGAGGAAGGGCGGCTTTTTATGCTCCGTCCTGTGTAAATCGGGATTGGGATGGGCCCTTCCCGGCCGGACTTCCTGTGTGTGCTGCCCGCTGATAACGGGATCTGTCAGTGAACAAACAGGAGGCCGAGGGCGGGCGGGGGGCTGCGGGGGGCGGGGGCCGGCTGAGCGGCTGGGGCAGGGCTGGGGGAGCTGCCCCCCGGGGATTTCAGGGTCTAATCCTGAAGCAGCCGCAGACTTTGCTGGGGCCCACCTGGTGACCCTGGGGCCTGACGGGCCCCACGTGTGATGGACGTGGCTGGCACCCAGCGCCCTCCCGAGGCCGGGGGTCCACCAGGCTGGCGGGGCCACAGGAGTGCGGCTCCACAGACGGGCCCGTTTGTCCTGTGACTCCTGGGCCCTCGGACATGTGTGCCAGGGCCCGGGGCTGGGAGCAGCCAGGGCGAGCAGGGGGTGGGTGAGGGAGCTGGGGGTTTGAGAACAGCCTGTTCCCTGGGTTCCTGGCGCCTTGAGTGGCCGTGGTCAGGGGAGAGGTGGGGAGGGCAGACATCAGCCCAGGGCCTTCTCTAGCAATAGGGCAGTGAGCTCCTTGCTCCAGGGGCGAGAGCCCCCGGTCCCACTTCCGGGGCCCTTGCTAGGGGAGGACAAGAGATGTTCTCTGGCCCCTCGGGCTCCTGAGGCTAGGGAGGGCATTGCGGGGGGGAAAGGGCAGGAGCCTGGGTGGCCACAGAGGGTGCTCCCGCGGGCGCTCCAGGTGCTCTAGCCCAGGCCAGACTCTCCGTTCCTTCCTCCTGGCAGTGCCCCAGTGGCTGTGCTGATGGCTGGGTGGGTGCCGCAGGGGAGCTGGGCAGTGACCAAGGACACAGCTGGACACGCCTGGCTGAGGGCCCTGGGTGAGCAGGCCCCCAGCCCGCCATCCTCGGGGCTCAGCCCTCACCCACCCAGTCTGAACACCCTCATTTCTCTGGCCTTGAGCACCTCTGCTCAGTCCTCCCTCCCTCCACCCCACCCAGCTTGATGTCCCGGCCAAGAAGGGAGCTGGGGCAGCTCGGGAAATTCCCCCCAGAGTGCTGAGAGCAGGAGGGAACCTGCCCACCCTTGCTGGGGGCGGGGGGCAGGGGGTCTTGGCGGTCAGCCCGGACTGCTCTCTCCCCGCCCCCCGGGAGGGTGTCCTGTAGGCGAGGCTGTGGTCAGCACAGGACCTTTGTTTCTCCTGGCCTCAGTTTCCCCAACTGTTCTAGGGGGTCAGGTGAGGTGCCAGCCAGAGGGGTGGCTGTGACTGCAGAGGAGGTGGCTGGCCCTTAAGCATTGCCGCATGGCGTCTGGGGGGCTCACCCCCCACCTCTTCCCCGCCAGCCCCCCGTGGCCTGCCTTTGCTTCCTGGCTCTCTCACCCAAGGGCCCAGCTGCCCAGGAGGGCTGTGTGTCTTGCTGAGTGTACTAGGGGCCAAGCTGGGCTTTGCCCACACCCAGAAGGTGGCCCAGACCCTAACGCTGACCCTGCCCTAGGCCAGGGGGTCAGCTCGTGCCCTTGGGTGGGAGAAACAGTGGGTGTCAGGGCCAGCTGGGCTTGGCCCCTTCCGCGTAAGGATGGGAAGACTGAGGCCCAAGGAGGAAAGAGACTCACCCTAGGTAAGCAGGGCCCCCCAGTTCCTCCTGTGCCCCCACCCCAGGGGGCAGATCTAGTCCTGCCAGGGAATGGGCTGGGCTGAGGTTGTGAGCAGCTAACTAGCCAACTTGTGAAATAGTTGATGGGCCCCCCTCCGTCTAAAACGTGGGGAAGGTTAGGGAATTTTCTGGAAGGGAGCCCAGAGCATGCAGACTGAATCGTGGGTTGAAAGGTGGAATTACAGGCGGTGGGGGGTCCTCTGTGCCCCAGTCTCCCCGGACCACTGGTTCTGGGACCCCCACTGCTCTGGGCCCCCCTCCTCACCAGCTCTGCCCTGCTGGCAGCTCCTACGGGGCCCCGCATGGCAGCCAGCCCGGCCCGGCCTGTGGCCTCAACCCCTCTGCACCCCCCAGTCTCAGGTCCTGGAGCCTCAGAGGCAGATGCCGGAGATGGGCTGAGGTCCCGGCCTGCCCCAAGCAGGTTGGGGACGGGCAGGGCCTGCATGGAGGGTGGGCTGAGTACCGGCAGAGGGCGAGGACGGCACTGGCCGATACCCCGTCGGACTCCAGGAGGGTCCTGGGGACCTGCAGGGGGGTCGGGGTGCCTCCTGCCCCGTGGGTGCCCCTCCCGGGTGCTGGGATGTGGGGAGCTCACTCTGTGTTCCAGTCTAGGCGACTCCACCTAGGGCGGGCCAGGACCACCCCATCCTCAAGGAGGCCCCTTGCCTGCCCCCTATGGCGTCTCTCCAGGGTCGGCGAGCACACCACCACAGCGGGATCAGCTGGGGGAGGAGTTGGTGCCACCCCGACGGCGGCACAGAGGTGATCATCTGCTGGGGCCGGTCCCTCACTACTGGGCGGCCCGGAGACCCGGGCCCAGGGCAGAGCCCCAGTGCGGTCGGAAAGCTGGCGTTCCAGTCCCAGCTTTGGCTCCCATGGCCGGAGCTTCGGCCCACACTGGCCTCAGTTTCCCCGTCCGCTCCCCGGTCCGTAGGCACGATGGTCCAACGGCCTCCCAGCCCGCCTGCAGGCATTCTGGGGGTGATGGACTGAGTTGGGCCTTCTTACCTTCCCAGAGCGCACCGGTCAGGCCAGGGGCGTGGCGGGGGTGGCCAGGGCCTCCCGGGCCTCCTGGGACCCTCCCAGGAGCCCTCGATGCCAGGCTTCTGGCCTCGGCAGGCTCAGGAGCAGACGGACCGAGCCCCCGGCAGAGGCCCGCACGGGCATCTGGGGCGGCTCGAGGGGCGCTGGGCGCAGCGTGTGAGCCAGGGAGGGGAGGACCGGAGCACGGGGCAGGGGAGAGCAGGGCTTCCTGTTTACCCCCCGCGGTGGCCCCTGGCCTCGGGGACAGGATGGCTCTGTCAGCCAGACTCCCGCCAGATGCAGCTGACCCTTCATCCAGGGACGCGTGCGCCTGGTCCAGTGACCCGTCCCCGGCAGGACTGGAAGGGAGCTCGCTTTCCCCTAGGCCCAGGGAGTTGTGTACAGAGTTGGATCGGGTCCCAGAGGGAACGGGAGGTCCCACGGGGAGATTGGGGGTCTGTCCGGCAGCCGGGGGTCTTCGGCTCCACCCAGGCCCCCAATGACTCCTGCTTCACACCTCTCAGATGTGCCCACTGCCTGGCACTGTGTGCAGCGCTCACGTCTAACCCTTGAGCTGCTGCAGCTGAAGCTTGCCAAGGGGAGATGATCCCCCTAGGCTTGGCCGGCGCGAAACAGAAGCTCTGAACGCAGAGCCCAGGGCTGCCTGGGCAGCGGGAGACCCTCGGGGCACACTTGGTCCCTTCTCCTGCTGCTCCGTGGTCTTCCTCACTGGGGACTCCTCACACAGCCATCACGGCCTTTCTGCTGCTCATGTCCTGCCCCCCAACCCCGACCTCGGTTCCTGGTGGGTCCCCAGGGGCTGTGCCCCGTTCTGGTCACCATACTTCCTTGGGCAGTCCCTGGTAGCAGGACAGACATGAAACCAACCCCTGCCCGACGTGTCTCCAGGCCACCCCCACCCGCCGTGCGGGAGCGCCCCAGCCTCCCCACAGCCTCGTCAGCACTTGGTGCTGTTCTGCTGTTCTGTCTTAGCCATTCTGATGAAGGTGCAGGCGTATCGCTGTGCTGTTATTTCTTTAATATAGGAAGATGAAGGCAGTCTCGTTTTTTGAACAACAGATTTCCTCCCTGGGGAAGGACTCATATCATAAGGGAGAGGGGTGAGAGCTGGGCAGGGGGCACCCGGGGAGCAGGCAGGGCATCTCCAAGGGAGCTGGGGTCCAGGCTTCTGCTTTGCTGAGCAGTCTGTGAAGTGCAGGCAGCAGTGGTCTGGGCAGTGGAGAGAGGAGAGACCACCCGGGCAGTGAGCGTGGGGGTCCCCCAGGGTGGGTGTGCGGCACGTTCCAAGCTCCCAGGGGCCGCCAGGAAATGCTTGTCTCTAGACCTGTTGGCCAGGTGGGGCTCACGGTGCTGACTGTGGCCAGGGGGTGGGCTCTGGGTCCCACCTGGAAGCTGGAAGGTGGGCAGTGGTGGTCGCGGCTGACCCCTGCAGGAGGCTCACTGAGCAGGGGGATCCTGGGATAGAGCCTGACCCCAACCCAGCGCTGCGGCTGGGCCCTAACCCGCAGGTCCTCGGCCCTCAGCCCACGGCCCAGACACGTCCCAGGGCCCAGCTTTGCCTGGAGCCCAGGCTGCCCCAGCCCCACAGGGCTCCCTACCCGCACCGTGAGGGGTTGAGGAAAGGGGGCTTGAGGAAAGGGGGCTTGAGCACCCTGCCTGGAGCCCTGGACAGAAGCCCCACTCACGATCAGGCTGCAGTTTGCCAAGCCTGATGGATAGAGCAGCCGTTAACCTGGGGGAAAAACACTTAATCTCCCAGGAGAACAGAAAGGGAAGTTCCAGAGAACCGATGTGTGTGCTGGGGGTGGGGGGACAGGTCAGTGGAGGTGGGTTACGGCTCAGCACCTGGGTCTGGGCCGTGCTGTCCCCTCCCTGCCCGGCCCGCTCCGGGAGCACTGGGCGCCAGGCTCTCCGAGGCCTTCAGGGAGCAGAGTGGTGAGCAGGACCCTGGGGCCTGTGGGGGCCGCGCCGAGGGCACATGGCTCTGGTGGGCTGTCTCGCCCACCCTGCAGGGCCGCCACCACTGCCTGACCCCATCTGTGCAGGAGTAAGGGCCCCTCAGGAGGGCGAAGACCGTCAACCAGCAAGATTGACCTTGAACCAGGAGCTGCAGCCCTCCCCAGGCCTCCACGCGGGGCAGGCTTCGGGCGCAACATCATCCCAGCTGTCTGGGGGAGAGGGGCTGGGGGCGGCGGGGTTCCCCTCCCCAGGGAGACCATGTCGCCGGGAGAGTTTGTCATCTCCACGGGGCAGCCATAGGCTTCGGGTAGGTCTGGGACGTTAGAGGCCAGAAGCTGCCTTGCCTCACTTTCCCCGCTTCTCAGGGCAGGGCCTGGGGAGCCCTGCAGGGGCAATCTGGGGACCTCGAAACGCTGTCACGGTGGACAGTTGTGCCTGGGCCCTTTCCAGGGGAGGGGCGCAGCAGCCCACAGAGTCCACTAGGTTCTCAAAGGGGCCTGTGCCTCCCACCTACAGACCCCCATGGGCAGCCCTGAGGTCCCTCCAGCCTCCACGGTCCATGCTGTTCGGCCCCAAGCTGCCTGTGAGCATTTGGGTTTAATATCCCTAAAAATGCACATCTCTCGCAATTAGCAGGCAGATCCTTTACCACTAGCTTCACAGAGAAGGCTGCAGGGTGGGGGGGCCAGCTCTGCCGCCCAGGCAGGCCAGAAATCTCTGTTTCCTCTCGGCCAGGAAACAGGAAGTGAGTGTGCAGGGGAGATTGGGGGCCAGGCCCCGAGAACAATAGAAACCCCCTCCAGAGGGGAAGGGGAACTGCGTCAGGGGCCGGGTGGGGGCCGCCTGACCTCTCCCCTGCAGTGCACAGGCCCAGGCGTAAATTTAGTCTCGGTTCTTTCCTGGTGAGAAGATACCCCGTGCTGGGGGAGGGGACGCACAGCCCGCCTCGGTCTCTGGGTGCAGGGCTCCTGGGGTCTTAGGGACCATCTGGGTAACCTGAGGCCTAGAAAGGAGCAGTGTCTGGCCTGGGGACCATGGGACGTGGGAGTGGGGCAGCTCAGACGTCCCACTGGGGCTGCAGGTGGCTGGAGAGGCCTACGGGTGCGTGGACAGAGCACCTCACCAGGCCCAGGGGACGAGAGCGGCTCCCCTGGCCCCTGCCCGTGGCAGGTAACTCTGCTCCAAGCAAGCAGGCTCTGTCCTGAGAGCCATGTGGCCTTAGCCAGAGCTCCAGGCCGGGCCGGGGCTCAGCAAGAACCGAGGGCCAGCCAGTGGTTTCTTTTTATAACAGAATAGCTATTCAGTTCAGTTCAGTTGCTCAGTCGTGTCCGACTCTTTGCAACCTCATGAATCGCAGCACGCCAGTCCTCCCTGTCCATCACCAATTCCCGGAGTCCACCCAAACCCGTGTCCATCGAGTCGGTGATGCTATCCAGCCATCTCATCCTCTGTCGTCCCCTTCTCTTCCTGCCCCCAATCCCTCCCAGCATCAGACTCTTTTCCAGTGTCAACTCTTCGCATGAGGTGGCCAAAGTATTGGAGTTTCAGCTTCAGCATCAGTCCTTCCAAAGAACACCCAGGGCTGATCTCCTTTAGGATGGACTGGTTGGATCTCCTTGCAGTCCAAGGGACTCTCAAGAGTCTTCTCCAACACCACAGTTCAAAAGCATCAATTCTTCGGTGCTCAGATTTCTTCACAGTCCAACTCTCACATCCATACATGACCACTGGAAAAACCATAGCCTTGACTAGACGGACCTTTGCTGGCAAAGTAATGTCTCTGCTTTTTAAAATGCTATCTAGGTTAGTCGTAGCTTTCCTTCCAAGGAGTAAGCGTCTTTTAATTTCCTGGCTGCAATCACCATCTGCAGTGATTTTGGAGCCCCCAAAAATAAAGTCTGACACTGTTTCCACTGTTTCCCCATCTATTCCCCATGACTTAGTTTTCTGAATGTTGAGCTTTAAGCCAACTTTTCCACTCTCCTCTTTCAGTTTCATCAAGAGGCTTTTTAGTTCCTCTTCACTTTCTGCTATAAGGGTGGTGTCATCTGCATATCTGAGGTTATTGATATTTCTCCCGGCAATCTTGATTCCAGCTTGTGCTTCCTCCAGCCCAGCGTTTCTCATGATGTCCTCTGCATATAAGTTAAATAAGCAGGGTGACAATATACAGCCTTGACGTGCTCCTTTTCCTATTTGGAACCAGTCTGTTGTTCCATGACCAGTTCTAACTGTTGCTTCCTGACCTGCATACAGGTTTCTCAAGAGCAGGTCAGATGGTCTGGTATTCCCATCTCCTTCAGAAACAATTCTGAAAGAGAACAGCTGTAGTGAGGTGTAATTCGCATGCCCCGTAGCCAGCCACTCCAAGTGTGCAATTCCACAGACACCGAGCAGAGTGGCCATCACCAGCTTCGATTTTAGAATATTTTCAGCACCCTAAAGCAGCCTGCCTCCTCCTGCCGTCTATTCCCTGACATATGCCCCCCGCCTCCAGGCCTTGCACAACCGCCCGTCTGCTTCCCGTCCCTCTGGATTTGCCTGGACGTTTCCTACAGCTGCAATCCTATGACGTGGGGGCTTGTGTGCGTGGCTTCCTGCACTCAGCAGTGTTTGAGGTTCACACATGTTGCCCCCGGAGTTGGCGCTTCGTGCCTTTCTGTGGCTGCATGACGTTCTGTTGTATGGATGGACATGTGTTATCTGTTCCTCAGCTGATGGGCCTGCGGGCCATTCCCTCCTGGCTGGCCGCTAGCTGGGAGTCACGTCGGACTCTACGGGGGCCTGTGCTCTGCGGGTGGGCTGGACTCAGCCACTGGAGCCCCTGGGGGTCACAGGGGGTCCCCAGCAGTCACCTCGGTGCCTGGGAAGCTCCTGCAGGCCCAGCCTGGCCCCATTCTTGTTGCCCTGGCCCCCAGTTCGGGGACACAGGACCAGAATCAGGAAGACAGGGCTCCCACCAGCTTGCAGAGCAAAGCAGTGCTGGGGTCTGATCTGGGGCGCATGTTCAGGACCCACCCCCGGGGGTCCAAGGTCTTCTCCAAGCCCCAGTGTTCTCCATGGCAATGATCACTCAGGCCTCCTCAGCTAAAGCAGGTTTCCTGCTTGGCCCCACTGCCCCAGGAGCGTGCTGAGGTCCCCGGAGGCCGCCGGGCGTGGCAGAGCTGGGGTTAGGACGCAGGGTCCAGGGGCCCAGGGGCCCAGGTGAGCCGTGCTCTGGGCATCCTGACCCTCTGAGTCCCCACCGACGCCCTGCGCTGGGGTGGCAATGCCTCTCCACTGGCCGTAAAGGGGCCTTGCGCCCTTTCCTGGGGAGGGAGGGGGCGTGGGGCAGACCCCTCCCCAGGCCTGGCAGGCACCTAGGTTCGAGAGGCACCCCACTAGAGTCCTGGTTACTCTGCCCCAGCCACGGTCCTGGCCCAGATGACGCCAGCCGGACTCTCAGACAGGATGTTGTCCCCGACCCCCCCCCTCCACCCCCCCCCCCCCGGCCCCTTCCCCAGCACCGCCAGGCCCGCCTGGGGATCGCAGCTTCCGGAGCCAACCCGGCTCTGGACAATGGCCGGAAATGCCGAGCTCAGGCCGTGGGCCAGGCGGTCACCGGATCCCTGGGAGAGGCTGGAGGCAGCTCCACATCAGGCCCAGGCCCCCCTCCCTGGGGTGGAAGGGCGCCCCAAGGACCTGCTGTCTCGGGGTGGGTGGCCATGGACAGCTGCCCACGGGGCTAGGCTGGTGGAGGACTCAGGAGATGGGAGCAGGTGGCCATTGTACCCAGGGCCCAGCCCCACCCAGGCTTCGGGGAGTTATGCCCACCTCCACCCTCCACGCACGAGTCCCAGCTCCAGGCCCCGCTGGGTTCATGGGGCAAAGCGCAGAGGGCTCCGGAATGCCCCCAGACATTCCGGAATGCTGCCTCTATGGTTTGTTGGGTCTGACTCAGGAGGCACAGGCGCCCCAACCCCTCTTCCCACTTGGCCGCCCCACAGTTTAAAGGAACGACATTCAAAAGCCAAAGAGCCACCTCCCTCTCAGGCTTGATCCCTGGAGCCTGTGGGCTGAGCTACGGAGGGACAGACGGACCCCCCAACCTCCTGCCCCCCCGCCACGCCCTGGAGCCGAGAGGATGTGACTTCTCCAGAGGCCTGTGGCTGGGGCAGGACAGGAAGAGCCCTCTGGGCCAGGACTGCTTATTTATGCTGCATTTTGTGATTCTAAAATGAAAATCAATCTGTGTGTGTGTGTCGTCCAGCCCGTGAAGTGGTAAGCGCTTGTTTGGAAAGAGCTGGTGGATTAGATTCCCAAAAGCATGAAAGAGAAACTGCTGCACCTCCGGCTCGTCTCACCACCTGGGGTCGGGTGGGGGGCGGTGGAGCGGGTACCCTCCACAGCCCCTGCCACTCACGGCGGAGGGCGCCCCGGGTCCGTGCAGCCTTGAGGTCAGCTCTGCCTGGTCTCAGTGACTTCACGACCCCCAGGAAGAGGCGCATTGGTGAAGATGGATTGTTTTTAGCACAGCTTTGGGTTCCCAGCAACACTGGGACGAAGGTCAGGAGAATTCCCACAGGCCCCCCTCTCGAGTGCAGCCACCCCGCCCCATCCACAGCCCTCGACAATGTGCTTGTTACGGGGGCAAGCTGACACCGCCCACCGCCCGGAGTCCACTGTGCGGCCCAAGAACACACGTCTGGGTGTGGTGTGTTCCCTGGGTTTGGACAAGGTGTCAAGATGTGTGTCCATCACATGGACTCACGTGGGCGCCTCACAGCCCTAAACTCCCTCTGAGAGGCACGTACGTTATGTGGACGAATTCACGGTTTTGGCGGCTGTGATCCCCGTCACCACGGGCCAAGTGGCCACTCATCCCTTGACGCCACCCACACCTGCCCCCGGCGTGGTCACCATGCCCTCAGCTGGCCCCTGCCAGCCTGGAAGCACACAGCAGTGCCCAGAGCTCAGCTCGAGGCTTCAGAGATGGCATGAGTGGTGAGAGGGTGCATGCCATCCCTGCCTGGGGCTGAGTGGACCACAGTCCAGAGCAAATGCATTTTTGAAGAAGGAGCCTGTTGCGGCTCAGAAAGCAAGCATAGAATTCCCTCCATCCCCCTCCGAGACGATACACAAAGAAGCTGAGAACAGGCCATCAGTATTATTCTTCACAGTAACCGAAAGCGGGGAACAACCCGGGTGTCCGGCCGCTGACGAGTGGTGGGTGGATGACACCCGCGGTCCGGCCGCTCAGCGGAACAGTGTTCAGCCAGCGAGGGGTGAAGCGGACACCGTGACCACACGGACGAGCCTTGGGAAGCTGACGCTGTGTGAAGGCTTAGAAGGACAAGAGCAGTGTGATTCCACCTGTGGGAAATGCCCCACACGGGCGCGTCTGTTCAGACTGAAACCCAGCGGTGGGGACAGGGGACGGGGCGACTGTTTAATGGACGCAGAATTTCAGGTTGGGAGGCTGAAAAGTTTCTGGGAGCGGACAGGGGTGGTGGCTGCACAGACCGTGAACGTGACTCAGCCCCACCGGGTTGCGCTCTTGAAAACGGCGGAGATGGCGGAAGCTCTGGTCTATGTGTGTCGTCACTGCACTCGGGGGCTCGGTCGTCTCTGACTCTTGGCGACCCCGGGGACTGTAGCCTGCCAGGCTCCCCTGTCTATGGGATCCTCCAGGCAAGAATACGGGAGTGGGTTGCCATGCCCTCCTCCAGGGAATCTTCCTGACCCTGGGGATTGAACCCGAGTCTCCTACATTGGCAGGTGGATTCCTTACCACTGACCCACCCGGGAAGCTGCAAAAGAATTAACAAAATATATCCAAACTCACTGAATTGTGCGCTTGGACTGGGTGCACTGAGCGGTCTGTCAAGCATGCCTCAAGAAAGCCCTTATAAGAGAAGAAGAGATGCCCCAGATCTGAGTGCTTCCTGAGCAGGTCGCCGAGGATCTGCCCACCAGGCCCTGCTACCAACCCCACGAGGCAGGGGGTCGCATCTTAGGGGGCTGCCAGGGGCCGCTGGGGAGGCAGCCCCGAGGGATGCGACTCTCTGTTCTGGAAACAGACGTGGGGCCTAGCCTTCCCGGTCACCCACCACCCCCCTTAGATGGGTGTGCGGTCCTCAGTCAAGGGCAGCCTCTGGGGTCCAGGGTCTGGGAGAGGCCCCTGCGGGGGCTGATGTAGCCCTCCTCAGCTCAGCTCGCCAGTTCTCTGTGGGACAGAGACCCCTGAGCGTGCAGGCCCCTGAGGGTGGGGTGACAGCCCCCTCTCTGCCTGACATCGGGTCGCTTTAGGACAGGGCCGGTTCGGAGCCAGGCCGAGCCAGGCCCACACTTCCCTGGGGCCTCAGGCACAGGAGGGGGCGGTGTCTGACCCCGAGGGGGCCTGAGCCCGCCCAGGCCCCCGCAGCTGCCCTGGCGGACCGCTCCCCGCTTCCCCACCACCCGGAGCTGAGCCAGCAGAGCGCGGGGCCTGGAGGGGACCCGGCAGGAAGGAAGCCTGGTCAGCTCAGTTCAGATTCCCGGCTGGTCCTGGGGCCCCTGGCCCCGGGGGCCTCAAACTCCCCTAGACCCTGGACCACGGAGCCAGGGACCGAGAGGAGGTGGAGGGGAGGGAGGCCATCGCCAGGCACTCAGGCTTCTCACCCTGGCAGGAAGGGCTGACCGGAGCTGGGGACAAAAGGCGGACGTGCAGCCAGCCATGTGCGCCCTTATCAGGGTCTGCACTCGCCGGCCCGGCCTGGGCGGAAACGCTCCTCTGAGCCCGCCTTCCTGCCGTGGCCAGGCCCGTGCAGGCTCAGGGCGGGGGCGGGGCGGCGGTGTGGGGGCCGCCTGGCCGGGGTCCTGACTGTCACTTGAGTGACACAGTGGCATCATTCACTTAATGTCAGAGTTGAAGTTCTCCCCTCTGTCAGACGAGGGGACTGAGGCCCAGAGCAGCAGTGGTGGGGTCGGGGGCCAGGCCCCCCAGAACTCTGCACGGCCACCCATGGCAAGGCGGGCACCACACGGGCAGGGTGGGATGGATCCGGCGGAGCACGCCCGTCACAACCCACATGGAGCCTTAGGAGCCGCTCTTTTTAGCTCACGTATGAGAAGTGCGTCCTGATGTACAAATACGGCGGGGCTGCTGGCAGGAGTGTGGGGCTCTGTGGGCTTCCCACCAGGGAGCAGGCGTGGAGGACAGCGTGCTCTCCCCTGCCCCACCCTCGGGGCAGGCACGTGTGCTCCGTTTCATAGAAGTGGTCCCACTGCCTGAGTGTCCTCCGGCCACCCCTGCAGCCCTGCCCCCAGAGCCCGGGCCGCAGCTGCCCTCTGCTGGGCAAGGCTGGGCTGCAGGAGCTCCCCCTGACAGCCTCCCACCTCCAAATGCAGACTCGCAGGACCCTGGGTGGGTGGGGGTGGGGGACCCATACCAGCCATCTAGGCGGCCCTTCATGCCCACCCCCTGCCCATCCGTGTGGCCTGAGATCCTCCTGGGGGGCTGCCCCGCTCTGAGGAGGGGGCGGCCAGGGCTCAGGGTGGGCCCTGTACTGGTGACCGGGCTGGGCAGCTCGCCGGCAAGCCCGTGGGACTGGCCCTCTCAGCCCAGGGAGGGCACGGGGCAGTGGGGACACTGGGGAACACAGCCAGCTCTTGGGCAGTCAGCCCTGGGGGCAAACTGTCCCCCCAAACTAACCCCCAAGTTAGGGTGACTCTACCCCAGCACTGAGCCCAGGGCTGGGGGTGAGGACCGCTCTGCCCCTCCACCCAGCACGCCAGCCGGGCCACGGTGACCCGAGGCCCAAGGCTCTGCCCTGCAGACTTTGGTCGGGTCCCTCTGGAGCCACAGGCTTCCTCTCTGTAAAATGGGCAGGGGTCTCCCCCGCATGCCCCCTGCTTCCCCAGGCTGAGGCCTGTTGTGCTCAGGGCCTCCACCTCCATAAACCGTGGTTGGCTTGAGTGTTCCCGGGTCCCAGTCGAAGAGAATCAAGCACAGAGAAGGGAGTGGTTCTCAGTCCTGGTACCCGGGGAACCTTTACAAGTCCCCTGGGTGGGGCGCCTGCTGACCCTTGGGTCAGGGCCTGGGCAGCGGGGACTTTGAGAATTCCCCCGGGGGGCCAGGGTGAGGCCAGGGTGGGGGGCCCCTGTCTTGGGTGGAACAGGCCCTGGGGATGGGGTACCCCGAGAGACAAACTGCCAGGAATAGCCGGGCGGCAGGGTCCTGGGGGCCACCATCACTCCCCACCCCACCCCAGCATCTGTGGCCAGGCTCTCCCGAGGATGCCGGGCTTAGGAGAGCACCCAGGGCCCCCAGCAGGGCGCCCTTCCTGCAGAGAGCAGGAGGGCTTGGGGGAGCCCCGGGTGCTTCAACCGTACCCGCTCTGCGTCCCCGGCGGGTGCCTGGGCGGGTGGACGAGGATGGGCCGCTGGTGTTGCTGGCTGTGTCTCGGGGGACACGCAGAGCCCAGTTCTGGGGCCGAGGTCCCGAGTCTGCTGTGGGATGTGACCTCCGTGTCCTCGCCTGAGATCAGGTGACGGCCAGGCAGGCCCCTCGGTGGGTCTGGATGTGAAAGTCCCTCTTGTGGGTCCTGGCTGGGGCCTGTGGCCCAGGGGACGAGAGGCCGAGGCCCCAGAACTGGGCTCCGTGGTCACGCTGGGCCGCCCGTCTGCCCCGGCCCCGTGGGCAGCCCCGCTGAGCCACAGGACGGGATGTGCTCTGGGCTGCAGGAGGGCCAGCGCTCATGTCCAGATCACGTCCACACTTGGCCCTGGCCCAGCCTGGCCAGAGGCCCTGCCTCTGCTGACCAGACAGGACGGAGGGGTCCCCGGTGGCCTGGTGCCTTGCCTTCCTCACTGACCCAACCCCTGGACTGCTCCAGAGACATGGGGCACACTAGGGACCCCAGACCTCAGCCACCTGTCCCCCCCCGAGGCCTGGCCTGAGGCCTTGATCCCTGGGACATGTGGCTCCCACCTCCATGCTCCTGGGGGCTCCCTGAGGGCAGGGGTCATCTCTTTACCCGACTCCATAGACATAGGGCCCAGCCCTGGGGGCACCAAGGCCTACGTGGTGAGAGGTCAGCATAGCTGTTGCCCAACTCTGTCCCTTCCAGGCCTGGAGGAAGGGAGTTGGGGGCTGGGAGAGCCTCTCAAGACGGCTGGGCCCAGAGGCCTAAGGTCCTCAGCCCCACCGCCCTCTGTCCCTGCATCTGTCTGGCTTGGAGGTGAGCAGGAGCAGGCTGTGTGCTGCTCACCCACTGGCCACCAGGCGGTGCTGTTGGCCGCATGGACCCGGCCGGTCGTCCTGGAAACCCTGGGCGGGGCTTTGGGCAGACCTGAGCCGACTCACGTGGGCATGCGCCCTCCCCTGACCACCTGGCTGCTGTCTAGGGTGGCCCAGTTCCTTGTTTTCTCCCGAAGATGCTTCAGGTGTACCGGGGTCAGTAGACCAAGATGTGATGAAGCCGTTCCTTCTGTCCGCCAGAACCCTTGAGCCCCCAGGCTTCACCCCGGAGGCTTCACCCCGGGTCTGCTGCCAGACGCCTGCGGCTCTCAGGGTCTGTACCTGGGGTCTCAGCACCTGCGGGGGGCCAGCGGAGCCAGGACCGTGGGGCTGGTCCCCAACGGGGAGTGTGTGTGGGTTCCCAGGATCGCCACCTGGTGCCCGGGGCCCCTTGGCGTGGCCCCTCGGAGCTCCTGGCAGCTGTCCCTCTGGTGATGTTGCAATAGCACTCAGGGCGGTGAGTCCTGTGGGACCTACAGCCTGGCCCGGGCTCCCGGCACAGGAGGAACAGGAAGGGCAGGCAGCCGTCAGGGCACCTGGGCGTGTGTGTTTTCTTGGCTCCCCTGAGGTGCCCGCTGCCCGTGCATGCTGAATGCCTGGGTGAGGCAGCTGGTTCCCTGGCTTCTCATCTCTGCCCCTGGAGAGATGATTCCTCACCAGCAACAGAGGCATACAGCCTTGTGGGTGACGAGGACTGGCTCCCAAGAGCCTGGGACCCACGGGGCATTCCTGTGATGATGGGAGAGAGAGACACCAGGGTCGCAGCTGAGCTGCAGGCTTAAGGAGAGGCTGGTGCAGGGGGCTGGGTCCAGCAGGCAAGGACTCAACAGAGAGGTGGACTTGGGCAAATCCTGAGTTTACGACCACACTGACAGCGTCCGTTGGATGCAGGTCACGAATCTCGTTCAGGCTTCTGGAGGCCGGGCCATCTCTCGGCGTCTGCTGGCGGGCAAGGTCATGGAGGCCCCCTTATCTTGGCTGCCAGCTTTCGACGGGTCAACCAGCACGGTGACTCTGGTGGCAGAGACTTCCCGGTCTCCGGTGTGCGGCCGCAGCTCTGGATGATGCTCCTCTCTGCACAGAGCTGAGCTGCTCGGTTCAGTGTTTGTCGTAACATATACAGGATGTGAGCTTTGCCATCCTAACCTGGTTTAAACGCATTTATGTGGTTGTGCCAAAGTCACCACCACTTCCCTGGAGGCTCAGTTGGTAAAGAATCCGCCTGCACTGCAGGAGACCCAGGTTCGATCCCTGGGTCAGGGAGAGCCCCTGGAGAAGGGGATGGCAACCCTCTCCAGCACTTTCTCCTGGAGAATCCCATGGACGGAGGAGTCAAACAGGCTACAGTCCACGTGGTCATAAAGCGTTAACACAACTGAATGACCAAACAACAGTCCATTAGAACGGCTACAATCCACTCTACACACTTCTCCCCACTCTCAGCCCTCCACCTACTGTCTGTCTGTGGATTTGACTTCTCTAGGGCCCTCGTTGTATTAGTCAGAATCAATGGGGTGTGTCTGTGTATTTTCAAAGAGGTTTATTATGAGGAATTGACTCACGTGTTTATGGAGGCTGTAAGTCCCAAGGTCAGCAGGATGAGTGAGACTCAGGGGAACCAAGGTTTCATCTGAACTCTGAAGGTAAGAAAAGATCAATATCCCGGTTTGAAGGCCTTCAGGCAGGAAAAATTCCCTCTTATTCTGGGTTGTTCAGTCACTCAATTGTGTTTATCTCTTTGCGATACAGGAAAGGCAGCATACCAGGCTTCCCGGTCCTTCATCAGCCCCCGGAGTTTGCTCAAACTCATGTCCAGAGGGTCAGACTTTTGCTCTATTCAGACCATCACCTGATTGGAAGAGGCCTGCCTACATTAGGGAGGGCAATCTGCATTACTCAGTCTACTGATTTAAAGGCTAATCTCAGACAAAGGAAAAAGAAATCTTCACGGAAAAACCCAGAATAACCTTTGACCAAATATAGGGCCCTCGTGCCGGTCAAGCAGACACATACAATTAACCATCACCCTCATATCGGTGGAACCCTATGGGTCTTGTCCTTTTGCGCCTGGCATATCTCACTCGGCGTGACGTCCTACGGTTCATCCACGCAGCCTGTGTCGTCATTTCCTTCCTTTTTGAGGTTGCGCAGTACCGTGTGGTTTGGACAGAGCACATCTCGTTTACCCTTCGTCCGCCAGCGGACATGGGGCGCTTCCACCTTTGGCTACTGTGAATAATGCAACTGTGAACACGAGTGTGCAGACCTCTCTCTGTGTCTCTATGTCCACTTTTCTTGAGTGTACTCTCAGATGAAAGTGCTGCACTCAATATGCCAGCAAATTTGGAAAACTCAGCAGTGACCACAGGTCTGGAAAAGGTCAGTTTTCATTCCAGTCCCAAAGAAAGGCAATGCCAAAGAATGCTCAAGTGAAAGTGAAAGCCGTTCAGTCGTGTGTGACTCTTTGCAACCCCAAGGCCTATACAGTCCATGGAATTCTCCAGGCCAGAATACTGGAGTGGGTAGCCTTTCCCTTCTCCAGGGGATCTTCCTGACCCAAGAATCGAACCCAGGTCTCCTGCATTGCAGTCAGATTCTTTACCAGCTGAGTCACCAGGGATGCCCAAGAATACTGGAGTGGGTAGCCTGTTCCTTCTTCATTGGATCTTCCCGACCCAGGAATCGAACCAGGATCTCCCGCATTGCTGGTGGATTCTTTACCAGCTGAGCTACCAGGGAAGCCCCTTCAAACTACTGCACAATTGCACTCATTTCACATGCTAGCAAAGTAATGTTCAAAATTCTCCAAGTTAGGCTTCAACAGTATGTGAACCGAGAACTTCCAGATGTTCAAGCTTGGTTTAGAAAAGGCAGAGGAACCAAAGATCAAATTGCCAACATCTACTGGACCGTAGAAAAAGCAAGAGAATTCCAGAAAAACACCTACTTCTGCTTTATTGAGTATGTTAAATCCTTTGACTGTGTGGATCACAACAAACTGTGGAAAATACTTAAAAAGATGGGAATATCAGATCACCTTACCTGTCTCCTGAGAAACCTATATGCAGGTCAAGAAGCAGCAGTTAGAACTGGACATGGAACATCAGACTGGTTCCAAGTTAGGAAAGGAGTAGGTCGAGGCTGTATATTGTCACCCTGCATATTTTACTTATATGCAGAGTACACCATGTGAAATGCCGGGCTGGATGATGCACAAGCTGGAATCAAGATTTCTGGGAGAAATAGCAATAACCTCGGATATGCAGATGACTCTACCCTTATGGCAGAAAGCAAAAAGGAACTAAAGTTCCTCTTGATGTAAGTGAAAGAGGAGAGTGAAAAAGCTGGCTTAAATCTCAACATTCAAAAAACAAATATCATGGCATTCAGTGCCATCACTTCATGGCAAATAGATGGGGAAACGATGGAAACCATGACAGACTTTAGTTTCTTGGGCTCCAAGATCACTGCAGATGGTGACTGCAGCCATGAAATTAAAAGATGCTCCTTGGAGAAATAGTTATGACCAACCTAGACAGCATAGTAAAAAGCAGAGACATTACTTTGCCAACAAAGGTCTATGTAGTCAAAGCTGTGGTTTTTCCAGGAGTCATGTATAGATGTGAGAGTTGGATCATAAAGAATGCTGATTGCCGAAGAATTGATGCTTTTGGACTGTGTTGTTGGAGAAGACTGTTGAGAGTCCCTTGGACTGCAAGGAGATCCAACCAGTAAATCCTAAAGGAAATCAGTCCTGAATATTCATTGGAAGGACTGATGCTGAAACCAAAGCTCCAGTACTTTGGCCACCTGATGCGAAGAGCTGACTCATTAGAAAAGACCTTGATGCTGGGAAAGATTGAAGGCAGGAGGAGAAGGAGATGACAGAGGATGAGATGGTTGGATGGTATCACTGACTCAATGGACATGAGTTTGAGCAAACTGCAAGAGATGGTGAAGGACAGGGAAGCCTGGTGTGCTGCAGTCCGTGGGGTTTCAGAGTCAGACACACCTGAGTGACCGAACAACAGCAACATTCAGATGAGGACCTGCTGGATCAAGTGAGTTCAGTGAGTTTTGTTCATCGGATATACCCGTGTGGCCATGATGAAAAACCAGACTTAGGGCATTTCCATTAGGAAAAAGTTTCCCTTCCAGCTGTGATGGGGAATTTACCGTCCCACTTGAAACAACCAAAAAAACAATGAACCACCAGACAGAATGAGACACGGGATGGCTCTGAAGGCGCTGCACACCAGGTAACATGGGACCAAGGTCCCTGAGAGAAGGGGCAGGTGAGGTTGGCCCTACGCCGGCTGCAACTCACCGTCTTGAGGGAGTTTCCAGGTTGTGGCGTGAGAAGAGGGACGAGGTGGTCCTGGTGGATCCTCTGGTGAGAGTCTGGGGAGATCAGGTGGCTAGCTGCCATGATACAGAGTGTCACAGAGGGGAGGGCTGCCCAGAGAACACTGGCCAGCTGAGAGGGCCCCCGGAGCATCCAGTGGAAGACTGGCCCGTGCCTGCCTCGGAAGGGGCATGCGAAGAGCCACCTGGAAAGGTGAGATGCTGCGGGTCACCATCGCACAGACCTCTGGACAAGCTTGCCTCTGTGATAGAGAACAGCGAGCCCCAGACTGAGCTGGATGACATCACCGACTCAATGGACACGAGTCTGCGCAGACCCCAGGAGATGGTGAAGGACAAGGAAGCCTGGCGTGCTGCAGTCCTTGGGGTTGCAAACAAACTGAGAGACCAAACAACAATAACAAAGCCTGAGCCCTGCTCTGGAGCCACTTAACAAGTCATAAAAGCGAAGTTCAAAAGGATCACAGCGTTCCCAAGTACTGTCACTACATCCTAGAACAAAGCCCTGGAAGATCCGCAGGAGCACTAAAGACCCAGCACGCGAAGAGGTGAAGCTCACAATGACAGGCACGCAAGCAATTACCAGGCACGCCACGAAGCAGGGAGCTCGACCCATGAGGAGACTGACCAGTCCTCCAAGCCTCCCCAGGGTTCATAGAGATGTCATCATGAACCAGCAGAGAAGGACATTAAGAGCTATTATAACCGTGTTCTGTATGTGCAAAAGTTAGGGAGAACCACAGTGAGATACCAGCATCAGAAAAGCAGAAAGTACGTGTTGGGGAAGATGTGCAGAAGGTGGAGCCCTTGTGCGTTGTTCGTGGGAATGCAAAATGGTAAAGCCACTGTGGAAAAGGGCTCCCAGGTGGGTCAGCGGGAAGGAATCTGCCTGCCAAATGCAGGAGACTCGGGCTCGATCCCTGCTTTGGGACGATCCCTTGGAGAAGGAAACGGCAACTATTCTTGCTGGGAAAATCCAGTGGACACAGGAGTCTGGCGGGTTACAGCCCATGGGGTCACAAAAGAGCCAGACACGACTTAGCAAGTAAACAACGACCAACAGCTGTGGAAAATAGTCCTGCTGCTGCTGCTGCTGCTAAGTCGCTTCCGTCGTGTCCGACTCTGTGCGACCCCATAGACGGCAGCCCACCAGGCTCCCCCATCCCTGGGATTCTCCAGGCAAGAACACTGGAGTGGGTTGCCATTTCCTTCTCCAATGCATGAAAGTGAAAAGTGAAAATGAAGTCACTCAGTCATGTCCGACTCTCAGCGACCCCATGGACTGCAGCCCACCAGGCTCCTCCGTCCATGGATCTTCCAGGCAAGAGTACTGGAGTGGGGTGCCATTGCCTTCTCCGGAAAACAGTATGAAGTTTCCTCAAAGAAAAATAGAATTAGTGTATGATCCAGCAGTCTCACTCTTGGGTATGTACCCCAAAGGACTGAAATCAGGGTCCAGGAGAGATATTTGCATCTCTACATTTATTGCAACATCTCTCACAGATGCCAAGAGGTAGGAACACCTCGGATATCCACTGAAGGATAAATGGATAAAGAAAGAAGTCTGGAATACTCTCAGGAGTTCCATTACAAATTCTGAAGAAGGCTGTTGTTCTCTTTTTTAATTCTTTTTAAAAAAAAATTATTTATTTATTTTAATTGGAGGCTAATTACTTTACAATATTGTAGTGGCTTTCACCATACATTGACATGAATCAGCCACGGGTGTAGACGTGTTCCCCATCCTGCACCGCCCCCCCCCGCCTCCCTCCCCTTCCCATCCCTCAGGGTCGTCCCAGAGCACCAGCCCCGAGCACCCTGTCTCATGCTTTGAACCTGGACTGGCGAGCTGTTTCACACATGGCAATATACATGTTTCAATGCTGCTCTCTCAATCATCCCACCCTTGCCTTCTCCCACAGAGTCCTGTCTCTTTTGCTGTCTCGCATATACGGTCATCGTTACCATCTTTCTGAATTTCATATATATGTGTTCATATCCTGTATTGGTGTTTTTCTTTCTGACTTACTTCATTCTGCATAATAGGCTCCAGTGTCATCCCAAATTCTGAAGAAGGAGTGTTGTACAATTAAGAGGTAGTTACACTTGATAAAGTTTTCCCTGGTGGCTCAGCTGGTAAAGAACGCGCCTGTCAATGCGGGAAAAGTAGGGGATGCGGGTTCCATCCCTGGGTCGGGAAGATCCCCTGGAGCAGGAAATGGCAACCCACTCCAGCATTCTTGCCTGGAGAATCCCATGGACAGGGTATTCAGTCCACAGGGTCACAAAGAGTCAGACCCAACTGAGCGCATGCACGGCTGCACACAAACTCGGAAAAGAATAAGCTGAGAAACAGATGAATTAGTGGAGTGAAGGAAAGCCCCAGGACAGAGCGTCCCAGCACAGACGGCAGGGCGGGTTCGAGGGAGGAGGTAGATGCCCACGTCCACCCGCTCAACAGCTCCTCGGGCCCCAGCAGGGGTCAAATGGACGAGGATGGTTTTTAAAAACGGATGGGAATCCCATCCTGGGCGTTTTTAGAAAGTGAGACTGGGCCTCGGCATCCACAGTGTTTCCTTCCGATGCTTCCATCTGTAGCACATGCTTTGAGTTACAGGCATGGCGTTTGGATTTTGCCAGCCTGCCACGTGTCTGCAGCCCACATTTTAAGGGTTTTGCAGTGAACCTTTGATGTTAGGACAGATTCAGACTTACACAAAACATCAAAGATAGTTCAGAGGGTTGTCATACACGCTGCACCCCTTTCCCCTCTGCAAACATCTTACATCAGCAGCGTCACAACATCGACACAATATTTATCATCAACTAAAGTCCGAACCTAATTTACGTTTCCTTAGTTTTTTCCCTAAGTCCCTTCCTGTCCCAGGACCCCACCCAGGATGCACAGGACAGTCGGTTGCCACGTCTCCTCGGCTCCTCTGGGCTGTGAGTTTCTCAGACATCCCTGGGTGATCAAAACCTTTGATCACCGTTGATGGTTTTGAGGAGGACTGGCCAGAGATTTCATAGACTGTCCGTCTATGGGGATTTGTCTGATGTCTTCCTCAGGACTGGAGTGGTAAGTTCTGGGGCAAGAACACAGGGCCAGGGCGCCCTTCCCACATTGATCAGAGGTGCTTGCTGTCAGCATGGCTTCAGGCTGAGGAGGTAGGGCTTGACCACCTGCCTGATGTGCCTTCATGCGTCCCCAGTAAAACTACTCTGCCCACCTTCCCTACTGTCCCCTGGAAGGAAGTCTGTGTGCTCGCCGAGGGAGGTGGGACAATGCCCCCCCAACCCCGGGGAGTTCCTACACTCTGAGGCTTCCCGGGGGACTCAGCGGTAATGAATCTGCCTGCCGATGCAAGGGACGCAGGTTTGATCCCTGGTCTGGGAAGATCCCAGATGCCACTGAGCCCATGTGCCACAGCTACTGAGCCTGTGCTCTAGAGGCCGAGAGCCACAGCTGCTGAGCCCACGTGCTGCAAGCGCTGAAGCCCGAGCTCCGCAGGAGAAGCCCCCGCGAGGAGAAGCCCATGGACCACAACTGGAATGCAGCCCCCACTGCTGAGAAAAGCCCGCGCAGCAGTGCAGTAAAATGAATGAACACAATCATTTTTAAAAACGAAAAAAGAAAAAGAAATTCTTCTGTTGTTCGGATTTTCCCACCAGGGGCTCTTCTGGGTGGTGTCTGCGCATACTGTGTGTTCCCACTGCGGGTTTGTTTTCTCCTGTGGTGTGGGGGGTGGCTGGGCACTTCCTTACTTTCTGGCACCACAGGCTGCTCCAGACTCACCTGTTATCTCCCGCCGCAGCCCCAGAGGCAGCCATATCTCTAAGACGCTCTGGTTCCTTCAGTGGGAGGTGTTAGAAATCAAGGTCTGGGTGCTGCGGTGCTCGTGGCCGTCGGCGTGTCATAGCTTCTAGATGCACCCACAGAGCAAGGACACATGAGTGCGTCTCGGAACCTAAGTATGTACACTATCTGTAAATATTTCTCTGTGTAACGTCTGTGTCTATATGAAGCTAATCACAGGTTCCTACTGATGACTCCCACTCTAACCCATCACAAGGACCGTTCTAGCACCTCCCTGCGAGGCCCACTCCAACAGTGAGCCCCTGGCTCCTTCTGCTTAACTGTGTCATTCCAAAATGCACACACAGTGGTTCAGAACTGCTGCCCTGGGTTCCTGGGGGAAACCGCCTCACCGGTGTGACGTTTTGAGACCATTCACATGTGTGTGCCTATAGTTCCTTTGCAGGTCTGTCCACTCAGCCACAGCCTTAGAGGCTGAGCCTCTCAGCTGCTCGTGGATATCTGATTGGCTTCTGCTCTTCGGCTCTTACGAATGAGGCTTGCTGGAACATTCCCCTACCAAGGCTGGAACATTCAGCCTTGGTGACTGGGGCAGATTCTAAGGCTGGCCCCTGATGACCTCACCACTTCATTTGGAGCAGGTGGGACCTGTGACATGGCCTGCTGTTCCTCCTGAGATCAAATCATGTTATGTGGTGACAGGAGACCATGCTGTGAGAGGGGCTCAGTCACATGGTCCCTTTAAAAGCAGGGGTTTCCCCCCGTGGAGGTGGGGAGGGGGTTGGAGCCTTCTGCTCTGTTGTTATACAGAGGGAGGGAGCCTGTGCCATGGAGGGTGGGCTGCAGGGGCGGAAGGAGACCCAGCAGGAAACGGGGACTGGATCCTACAACGCCAAGAACCGGATTTGGCCGTGAGCCTCCAGACTAGCCTGGTCTGGCTGACCTGTGATCTCAGCGTCACGAGACCTTTGCCACGAGAGATCTCTGATCTATATCTCCGTGGCTAATCAGTGGGTGTTCTCTTAAGCCACCAAGTTTGTGGGGCTTTGTTATGCGGCCGTGGGTAACTGATACAGTGAGGTGTTTTCATTTCTCTCAGGGACCAATATCTGAGATCGAATTGCTGGAGTTTAGAAAGAAAGAAAAGAAAGTGAAGCCGCCGAGTCGTGTCCGACTCTCAGCAGCCCTGTGGACTGCAGCCCACCAGGCTCCCCCCTCCCTGGGACTTTCCAGGCAAGAGTACTGGAGTGGGGTGCCCTTGCCTTCTCCAGGGGATCTTCTGGACCCAGGGACTGAACCCAGGTCTCCTGCATAGTAGGCAGACGATTTGCCGTCTGAGCCACCGGGGAAGAGAAGACCCTGCAGTTTAGAGCAGATGGGTATTTAACTTAATCAGGAACTCCCCAGGAGTCCCCTGAATGGTTATATAGCTTTATGTCCCTGCTGGCAAAATAAGAGGGTTTCAGTTCTTTGATGCCCTTAGTGATGCCTGGTGTCATCTGCCTTGGTGACTTTCTTCTTTTTTATTTGTTTATTTGCCGTACTGCACTGCGTGTGGGGACTTAGGTCCTCAGCCAGGGGCTGAACCAACGCTCCCTGTGTTGGAAGCATGGAGTCTTGACCACTGGACCTCCAGGGAAGTCCCTGCCATCGCTCTTTGAATAGTAGCCGTTCTAACGGGTGCTTGCTGTTTAGCTGCTAACTCGTGTCTGACTCTTTGTGACCCCGTGGACTATAGCCCACCAGGCTCCTCTGTCCATGGGATTCTCCAGGCAAGATGGGTTGCCATGCAGGCAGATTCTTTACTGCTGAGTCACTGGGGAAGCCCTGTAGATGCTAATGGGTATGTATAGATATCTCCTTGTGATTTTCACCTGCATTTTCCTGATGTCTGCAGATCCTGGGCACCTCTCAAGGGTTACTGGTCATTTGTCCATCTCCTTTAGTGAAATGCCTACCCAAATATTTTGCCTGTTTTAAAAACTTGGTTGTATTTTTATTGTTTGTTTGCTGGTGCTCTTTACATATTTCAAACACAAATCCTTCATCAGAAATTGTATTGTGAATTTTTTTTCCTTCAGCGTGTGAATTGTCTATGCATTTTCTTATTGGTGACTTAAAAAAAATTGAAATATAGTCGATTTACATTATCATGTTAGTTTCAGGTGTACAGCAGAGTGATTTAGTTATGTTAATGGTGTCTTTTGATGAAAGGGAAATTTCGATTTTGATGAAAACCAATTTATCAGTTTTTTTCCTTGTATGTTTGGCGCTTTCGTGACTTGAAAGAAATCTTCGCCTACCCCGAGATCATGAAGGTTTTCTCCTATATTTTCTTCCAGAAGGTGCTGGGGTTTGTTTATGTCCCTGACCCATCCAGGATTTATTTTTGTGCAGAACTAAGAGTTGAGGTTCAATTTTTTTTCCATATCATATCCAGTTGTCCCAGCGCCATCTTTTAAAAATATTTTCTCTCCCTGTTGACTTGACTTGGCATCGTAGTTGAAAAGTCAGTTAGCCAGAAGCTTAGGAGTCTGTTCCTGGATTCCCTGCTGCTTTCTGTAACCCCTGTGTCTGCCCTGTGTTGGTACCTCACTGCCTTAATGACTACCGCTGCATAGTAAGCTGTTAGAGTGGAAGCCTTCAGCTCCGTCTATTTCTTCACATTTCTCTCGGCTATTCTAGATCCTTTGCAGTTCCATTTCAAATTAGAATCATCTTTTTTTCTTTTTTTGGCCTTGCTGTGTGACGTGTGGGATCTTGGCTCTCTGATCCGGGATCAAAACAATGCCCTCCGCCGTGGAAACAGAGTCCTAACCACTGGAATGCCAGGGAGTTCCTTCAAATGAGAACATCTTGTCAAAAACTCAAAAAGTCTCTTGAAATCTTGATAGAATTTCCAATGATTCTACATTATTTTGGAGAGAACGAGTGCCTTAGAAATGCTGAGTTTCCTGGTTTACAAACAGTGTCTCTCTCCCATGGTTTAGTTAGGCCTGCCCTAGTCTCTCTCAGCTAAACTTTCCAGTCTTCTTTCTGAAAAATCTTCTGTATTTTTAAATTATTTTGATTCCTTACCACTTGATTCAAGGCTATTTTAAAATAGCCTTGATTTAAGGCTATTTTTTAAAAATTTATTTTCCAGAAATTCTCTGGCAGTCCAGAGGTTAGAACTCTGGCATGGCCTGGGTTCAGTCCCTAACAGGGGAACTAAGATCCCTCTAGCCACACAGAACGGCCAAAAAAAAGAAAACATTTCTTCAATGCTTCAGTACTAGCATATAGAAATATGGCTGACTTTTCTGAATTGACCCTTTATCCCTCAACTCTGCTAAATGTACTGAGTAGTTCTAGAAGTGACTTTCGACATTTTAAAAGGATTTTCTTCCTATAGGCTCACGGTGTCTTTTCACCCCGTATGCCTTTTCTTTCTTTTTCTTGCCTTCCTGCCGTGGCTAGGACCCCCAGGACAAGGCTAAATGGAGACAGGCAGAGTGGGCATTCTGACTTTGTTCCTGCCCTTGGGGGCAGTGCCCAGGTTTTCGCCATTATTCATGACTTTAGCTATAGGTTTTATATAGACGTCCACATCAAGTTGCTTAAGTTCCATTTCATTCCCACTTTGCTGAGCCTTCCTTTCTAATATCATTTTAAGCTATAATGTTAATATTTTGAGAAAGATCTTTATTTGCTTTACACAACAGTAAAAATTATACACTACATATTGCATGCATGCACGCTCACTCACTCAGTCCTGTCTGACTCTTTGTGACCTCATGGGTTGCAGCCTGCCGGGCTCCTCTGTCCATAGAACTTTCCAGGCAAGAATACCGAAGTGGGCTGCCATTTCCTCCTCCAGGGTTGCTTAGAATTCTTACCATGAATGGCGCTGAATTTCGTCAAGTGCTTTGGCTGCATCACGTGGATTTCCTCGGTTACTCTGCTAAAACATTGCATTATGCTGATGAGTTTAGGATGTCGAGCCAGCCTTGCATTCCCGGGATAAACTCCCCATGGTCATGGTGTGTTCTCCGCTTTACATTTTGCTTGATTGGATTTACTAATATTTTGTTAAAAGATTTTTATGTTCTTACTTATGAGGAATATTGGTCTATGACTTTTTTCTCATGATATCTTGTCTGATTTTGATCTCATAAAGTCAATTTTTTGAGGTGGCCTCATAAAATCTTATTTTCTGGAAGGGTCTGTGTAGAAAAATGTCTTCCCCAAATGTTTGGTTGCATTTGCCAAGGAAACCATGTGGGCAGGAACTTTCTTCGTGGCAAAACCTAAATTACAAATGGAATTTCTTGAGTAGATACAGGGCTGTTGTGCAGTCACTGAGCATGTCCGACCCCGGGACCCCGTAGGCTGCAGCACACCAGGCTCCTCTGTCCTGCACTGTCTTCCAGAATTGTTTCAGATTCATGTCCACTGAGTTGGTGATGCTGTCTAACCATCTTATCCTCTGCCACCCCCTTCTCCGTTGACCTCCAGTCTTTCCTATTATCAGGGTCTTTTCCAGTGAGTCGACTCTTTGAATCAAGTGGCCCAAGTCTTGGAGCTTCAGCTTCAGCATCAGTCATTTCAAGGAATATTCAGGGTTGATTTCCTTTAGGATTGACAGGTTTGATCTATAGTCCAAGAGACTCTTAAGAGTCTTCTCCAGCACCACAATTCAAAAGCATCCGTTCTTCAGTGCTCAGCCTTCTTTATGGTCCAACTCTCACATCCGTACACGGCTACTGGAAAAACCATGGCATTGACTACACGTCTGCAAAGTGACGTCTCTGCTTTTTAATACGCTGTCTAGGTTTGTCATAGCTTTCCTTCCAAGGAGCAAGCGTCTTTTAATTTCATGACTGTAGTCACCAGTGATTTTGGAGCCCAAGAAAATAAAATCTTTCAGTGCTTCCACTTTTTCCCATCTATTTGCCATGAAGTGATGCGACCAGAGGCCATGATCTTAGTTTTTTGAATGTTGAGTTTTAAACCACTTTTTTCACTCTCTTCTTTCACCTTTATCAAGAGGCTATTTCGTTCTCCTTCACTTTCTGTCACTAGAGTGACATCATCTGCATATCTGAGGTTCTTAGTGTTTCTGCTGACAATCTTTGCTCCAGCTTGTGCTTCCTCCAGGGCTATTCTGATTATATATTTCTTGTGCCTGTTCTGATCACTTGTGTCTTTCAAGGAATTGTACCATTTCATCTAAATTGTTCAGTTTTTGGTCACCAGTTGGTAATATTGAAATATTATTCTTGCAACGTCTTAAAGGTATGACGTGATACCTCCTCTTTCACTCCTGGTATTGTTGCCGAAAGGTGTGCATGGGGGGTCCGACTGCTCGCCGCTTAAAAGCCAATAAGCAGTCCAGGTTGGTGGAAAGGAACGTTTGCTTTATTTCAGATGCTGGCAACTGCGGGGATAGGGTAGCGGAGATCTGTCCAAGGCTGACTCCTGCCCCTGGCAAGCAGGGGGTGAGAGCTTTTACAGACAGATTTTTTTTTTTTTTTGAGGGGAGGTTACATGCAGAAACAGTACAAACATCTTTAACAGTGATCTTCAGATTGGTCATCAGTGGTCTGGCTAGCATCATCTTGGTCATTTTAGGTACAGTTAATCTTCAAGTCTAGGGAAGTGTTCCCATTTCTTTGTGGTCAATTCTCAGAATTGTGGCAGCTCTTATCATGGGTAGAGTCTGGTCCTCATGTAGTTAACTTCTGCACCTGGGATTTTGGTATCTATAAGACAGTTCTCAGGATATGGCTCAGAATATCATCTATAGCCCTTGAGAAAGAACTAAAGGTCCTTGACTATGCTTAGTGACTACATTGTTTATTATTTAGTCTCTTTTGACTGTTTTCCTTTGTTTTAGCATTTCTCACTTCTCTGATTAAACTTATTCTTTGACTAAAGTTTTCCACGGGCAAAAGGCAGGCAGGGGACATGCTGGGGGCAAGGACCACACCGTCCCACTCCGTTTCAGTACTGGCCATTCGTCTCTTCCTTTCCTTCCCTTTTCTTTTTTTTGGTTGCCCCACAAGGCTCTCAGGATCTTAGTTCCATGTGCTCCCTGCAGGGGAAGCGTGGAGTCTTAACCACTGGACCACCAGGCAAGTCCCCCTTTTATTTTTCTTGATCGGATCAACTGGAGATTTATCCATTTTATTGGTCTTTTCAAATAACCGGTTTTGGGTTTCACTGACTTTCTCCTTTGTCTGTACATTTTCCATTTCATCCATATCTGCTCTTGTCTTTATTATTTCTCCCATTTCTTTGGAGTTTAGTTTCCTCTTCCACAGTCCTTGGCAGGGCCTGGCAACTCGGCCCGGGTGCCAGAAAGGGCAGGTCTGTGCTGGGACACGTGTCCTGACTTTGCACCTGGCTTTCTCAGGAGAAAAAGGGCTTCCCTGGTGGCTCAGCTGGTAAAGAATCCGCCCACAATACGGGAGACCTGGATTTGCTCCCTGGGTTGGGGAGATCCCCTGGAGAAGGGAAAGGCTACCCACTCTAGTATTCTGGCCTGGAGAATTCCATGGACTGTATAGTCCATGGGGTCGCAGAGTCGGACACGACTGAGTGACTTCCGCCTCACTCACTTCTCAGGAGAGGGCTCTTGGAGGCCCTTCCTGCTGCGCTTGGGAGGGGCCGGAGGACGGTCAGGTCTGGAAGCCCAGGGCTCCAAGTACCAGACCCAGACTATCCCTGGGAATTTTGGGGGCAGAGCAAGGGGTCCGTGGGTCACCAGGTCCTGCCCTCACCCAGGCCTCACGGTCCCTGCCTCTTCAGTGGCTGAGCGTCCTGCCGGGACTCAGTCAGTGGATGAGCAGGCTTCACGCAGCACCTCCCGCTGCCACAGGGGGTCAGTGTGTACTCAGGAACGGCCAGTGTGCATGAGTGAGAGTGTTTGAGTGTGTGTGTGTGTTGGGGTCGGGGGTCGGCGTGCCAGCATGAACCCTCCTCCAGCCACCGGAGGTCTCCCAGGACTTCTCCGAGCCCCCGCATCTAAGCCCGCTCCCCTCCCGAGTCCCCTCCGTGTCACAGGGGCCCCTTGGCCCGGCAGGTGGCGTCAGGAGCTTAGGGACCAGCCCCCGGGGCAGGAGCACTGTGGGAGGGGGCGGGAGGAGGTGCCTCTGCCGGGGGAGGCTGGAGGCTGGCCAGCAGGCTGGAGAGGCTGCCTGAGCGAGCCCCAGGCAATCGCCCGCAGTGCGGGGTGGCGGTGCCGGGGGCGGGGGGCGTCCTTCCAGGCCTCCCTGCAGTCGGGGTCCTGGGGGAGGTTGGCGGGGGGCAGGCTTGGGGCCAGGGATGACGGGGTGAGCCCGTGAGCTGTGGTGGTTCTGCAGGTTTGGGCAGAGGACCCGGCCTTCCCCGGGTCCAGGTAGGTAGATGGCAGCAGTGGGATCCCGCCCAGCAGGGGCACTGGGAGGGGAGCCGGGAGGAGTCGGGGCTCCCGCTCAGGAGGGGCAAGAGAGGCAGCGATCCCCACTCGGCCAGCCGGCCCCTTTGGGGCACAGGATGGGCTGGAGCTTTGGCCCTGGGGGGGGCCTGGGGCGGGGACCGTACCTGAGGCAGCTGATCCTTCTCCTCCTCTCCTGGGCTGGACTCTCTGGGTGGGATCCCCTCAGGCCTCTGGTCTGTCCCAGCCACGCACCCCGCCCCCAGCCCGTCCTCTCCCCCACTGTGGCCTGTCTGTTGTGCCAAGGTGGGCGGGGTGGGGTGTGCCAGGGTTAGGCTGGTTTCCCCGCACCCACACAAATCAAAGCAACGGCATATGGTCAGCAGGGCCTCTGTTTGTCAAGAGGGGGCTGGGAGGCTGTGGAGGTCCCATCCCAGGGCCTGTCCTGGCCCAGCCCAGTCTCCAGGGTCCCCCCAGCAGGACACGGGCAGTCCCCAAACAGACAGCCTTGAGCCAGGCACAGCCCCCACGCCTCCCAGTTCCCTTAGGCACATCCCGGTGGGCATGGAGCCAGCCCCCGGCGTTCCGTCTCTACCCGTGGCGTGGAGCACGGGGGAGGGTCCGCGCCTGCTGAGAGACGGGGCGGCGGGTTCCCGCTGCCCTCCTTGCCTGTGCCCCTCTCCCCCTCAGGTGCCGAGCCAGGGGGAGGCTGCCCTGGTTTCTCGCCTGCAGATGGTGGGAGGGTGGCGCAGGGCCTTGTTCCCCTGGCAGCTATGCTGGTCGGGGGCTCTCCTGGGGGCTCACAGGACAGGGCACTGCAGCCCCCAGATCTGGGCTGTCCTGTCTCAGGGTCCTAGAGGGGCCGCTGGGTGCTGGGCACCCCCCCCAACCCCCGGGAGGGTGGCAGGCACTGTCTGGGCCAGTGAAGGGAGGAGGGAGAGCAGCAGACCTTGCGGCCTGACTGATGGCAGTTCGGGCATCAGTGGAGGGGTGGACAGAGGGCAGGGAGGTGCTGGCATGCGGCAGGGGCCCCGGGCAGGTGGTCCCAGGCCAGAAGCGGGGCAGAGAGTGGGCAGAGCCCTGGACCTGAGAGGCCGCAGTGGAGAGGGACAGAGGGAGCCCCCTAGCCCCCACCCCACCCCATCCTATTCCCTCCTGGAGGCGAGGACCCTCTGTCAGGATGACACCCCCTTCCCTAAAGGTCCTTCAGATGGCCTTCCTTCAGGTTCCTTCAGGAACCTCCCTGGAGACCATCTGGTCCAGGGGGAAGCCTCCAGGTCTCTGCCTCACCAGCAGCCAGCCAGCCCTTTACCTGTTGGGACCCCTGCCTCACCCCCACACCGGCAGCAGCATCTCCCCCCTTTCCAGGCTGCAGCTTCAGCCCCCTACCCCCACCCTCACCTCACCCCACCAGTCCAGCAGCCTCTGAAATACAGATTGAATCTTGCCCACACCTGCTTAAACCTCCTGGAGTTCCTCCTGGCGCCCTGAACCAGCCCCAGCCCCACCGAAATGGGGGCCTCCCTGGAGGCGCTGCCTCCCTGGCCTCCAGCTTGGAGGCCGCTGGACCCCTCCCTGGCTGCATCCACCTCCAGGAGCCTGGGCTCCTCCTGCCTCTTCCCCTGGCCCCTCCTCTCTGGGCTGGCACCTCCTGTGCCCAGGTCTGGGCTCTTGTGTCATATCTGAGCCGCGTGCCTGACCCCCCCAACCCAAGTCCGGTCCCTCCTCTGGGCTCCTGAATTCGGAGGCAGACTCCCTCTTCAGACCCAGAGACCAGGGCCCAGGACGCCTTCAGGGGCTCAGGGAAGTATTTTAATGTCTTTTAAAATCAGGAGAAAAACACTGAATTTTTAAGAAAATGCTTTCATGTGTCAGTATATCTCTGTGTGCATGCGTGCTCAGTCGCTCAGTCGTGTCTGACTGTCTGTGACCCCATGGACTGGAGCCCGCCAGGCTCCTCTCTCACGGGATTCTCCAGGCAAAAGTACTAGAGTGGGTTTCCATGCCCTCCTCCATGGCTCAGAAGCCACCGGAGGCCCCGTAAACTGGGTGATGAGGATGATTAAACCCCAATAAACCAGAAAGGAAAAGGGCCCCCCCTGGAAGCAGCCGGGGAGGGAAGGGGTGCCAGCCTGCTGAGCCTGCCGGCCAACCAGCAGCCCCTTAGGCCCACAGCCTAGTGCCTGGGTGGGGTGTGTGTGCCAGCCTTTGGATGAGGTGGGGTGATGGCCCAACGGGGCCCAGTCTGGAGACTGGGTGTGGGACCCACAAGCACCTCATTTAGTAGCTGGAAACTGGGGCTCCCAAGTCGCACCCTGCCTAAGCACGTGGAGGTTCCTTCAGCAGCAGGCTGCACTATCCTTCGGGCAGAGCCTGGGCACCCTGGGCCCCCCGCCCCACCGACTTGGGGCTGTGCTGCTGCCAGTCCCACTCCAAGAGGACTTTTTCACACCCCAGGTGTGGGCTGGGACAGCGTAGGGGGCGGCCGAGTCCCTCGGGGAGGGGCAGGGGGTGGGTTGGGGGTTGCCCAGCTGTTTCTCAGGCTTTCCTATGAGAAAAGTCCCCTCCGGCCACACCCTCGTGTGTCACTATCGGAAGCCAAACTCAGAGCCGGGGAATGTCAACACCGCAGGCACGGCACCTGGCTTGTGGTGCCCACAGGAGAATCCTCCGTGCTGGGAAGCTCTGTGCTATTTATAACCCCCGGGAGAAGCAGGCAAACACTGCAGCCCCTCCCCACAGCCCTGTGACCTCCAGCCCATGTTTGAACTCTCGATGGGCAAACAGGTGGCGATAAGGCGCTGAGATTAGAGCTCGGAATACACGCAGCTTCCTTCCCTCCAAGCTCAGAGTCCCAGCCTCGGACCCTGGGAGGCTCAGGGAGCCTGAGTTGGTGGCTGCAGGGGCCCAAGAGACCAGGCTGGCCCTCCTCCCCTGCACCCTGGGGGCCCAGATTGGGCTGTGACTCCCCAGCTCCGAGGTCCCGGCATCCCCTCCTACACCACCCCTCACCCAAAAGCTGCCACACCCCCTTGAAGGCACCCCCAGCCCCACAGGAGGGAGTTGTTGCTGGAGTTAGGCTGAGGTCAGTCTCCAGCAAGTGGCTGGACTGAGCTTTGGGTCAGACTGACTTGGATCCCGCGTTTGGGAATCGCTGTCCCTGTGTTGCCGGGTTCCTCGTCCACAAAGCGGGGTTGGCGTGTTCCTCCTTCCAGGGCTGGAGGACTAGAGGTGGAGGTGACCCACTGGTAAACACGCTGGAGGCGACATGGGTCCCACCAGGCTGACCAGGCCTCCCAGCCCGCCTTTGCCCCCCGGGTGCCTCCAGGCCGGCACTCAGCTCTCTCTCCCGCCTCCGCTGTAGCTGCTCTGCATCCCTTTGGAGGCAGGACAGGAGGGAACACGATATTCAGCAGAATGGACCATCCCCTTCCTCATCCTGGTGGTTGGCCTCTGCTCATGCAACCCAGGGAGGTCCTGGTGTGGAGCTGAGGATGCAAAGGGGTGGGTGGAGCTGGGGTTTGAGATCAGCAGACGTGAGGCTGGTCTGTTTGGAGCGGGTCAGTCACGCCTGCATCAGAAGCCCGTCTGCCTGGGATCAGGGGTCAGTCCCCGCCTGGGTCAGGGCTCCAGTCCATACCCAGCAGTAGAGATCAGTCTACGACCTGGGTCAGGACTGAATTTGGGTTGGGGTCAGGGCATGGTCCGGGGTTGAGACTAGTAACTGGGGTCAGAAGCTGGTCTGCGGCTGGGCTCGGGGTTTGGGGTATGACTGCGCGCGGGGCTCGGCCTGCAGGGGCTGCGGCTCCATCTCCATGCCGCATCTGCCCCCAGGGGCTCGTCTGCTCCTCAGCAGCTGAACTCTGCTTCCTCTTTGGATCAGACTGGCCTTGGCTGGCACCCAGCTGCTGATTCCCGGGGGAAGAGGCCTTGTTCCCGCCAGTCACATTCCCACGCCTGCCTGGGGGGTTGCCAGAGAGCGGCTGGGTGTCGAGGGGCTGCCTCCCGGGGGACCGGCCTCTCACCCTCCCCAGCCTCTGACAGCAGCCCGTTACTCACGGGAGGAGCTCGTCCGCTGGGGGCCCTTCCTAAGAGCCCAGTGCCCCAGGCTCTCCTTCCTGCCCAGCGAGAGGCCTGCAGACTAAGGCCAGGCAGGCCCGGTGCTTCCCAGGGCCCAGCGTGACTCGTGAGCCAAGGGCCTGCACCCACCCTGGCCTCGAGTTCCCTACGTGACAACAGAACAGAGGAGGGGTCTGTCCAGGTCACCCCCTCCAGCCTGTCCCGTGTCCCACTCCACTCCCCACCCCCATCCTGCTGCGGAGAATCGGAAAGGCCAGGGATGCGTGCAGTCCTGGGCGCCACCCTCCTCGGGGGCCCCCTAGCCTGCACGGCTCGTGCCCAGAGAAGCCTGTTGTCTTTCAAGCCATAGGTCTGCTTCGGGACTTGTGGGTTGATGAGACCCAGGGGCCAGCCTGACCTCAAGTGAGATGGATTTGCTTGGGGGTCAGGGCCTGGCACCCGAGGATTAGCCCCTGAAGGAGCCCCTGAAGGAGGGGAACCCTCCTCCCCACTCAGCCAGAGAATGAGCCCCTCCAATTCTGGCCAGAGAGACCCGAGATCTTGTCCCGGGGTTGAGCAAGGTTTGGGAATCGGGGGCCCCAGGCCTCTGTCCCCCCAGCCTACTGGCTTCAGGGGCCCTTAGGAACTTCTGACTTGCTGCCTCGAAGGCACAGCCTCGGCGCTGCAGGGCCCGAGATCCCACAGTGGGGACTTCCTATTGGAGCTGGGGTATCTGTCCCGTCACCCCACTCTGCAAAGTGAGGTCACACGCAGACCTTGCCCCGGGCTCCGACAAAGCGCTGAGCGCCGTGCATGCACACAGGTGTCCCAGCTCACTTCTTTGGATGAGCTGGATCCCCAACCTCAAGGGGGGGGAAACGGGACCAGAGAGGGACAGGGCCTTGGCCCCTGGGCCTGAGTCCCACTCGAAGAAGGGTGGGAACCTGCCTCCCGCTGCCCACCCATGCTCTCTGCACCCCCCAGCTGGGAGGTGGGTGCCAAGGTGGGCAGACGGGCTGGGACACGTGCCAGGCGTGGGCTGGGCCTCCTGCAGCTGCTCAGCCGGTGTTGCAACCCGGCGTCCCCCTCTCCAGGCCGTGTCTTGACTTGCAGCGGCCCCTGCCTCCAGGCCCAAAGGAAGGCCTCGCCCACCTTCCTGGGATCTGGGTGACAAGTCCCAGCATGGCAGGGTCTGCTGTGCCAGCTCCGAGCGTGAGAAAATGCTGAGCTGAGGAGGAAGGTGTGGCAGGTGGGAGTGTGAGTGCCAGCTGGTGTCCACCCTCCTGGCACCCAAGAGGAGGCCAGGCCAGCTCTGGCCACTTCCCTGGCCCTTCCTGGACTGGCCTGGAGGCCACGCCCAGCTTGGGCCCCTCCAGCACACACCCCCTGCTGCAGCTCTCTCCACCCCATCGACTCTGGCCCCCGAAGCAGAGCACAGCTGCACGCAGCTGGTGGCCACGGTTGTCTCCGGCAGGAGGTTCAGTGGGGCAGTCGGGCCATGTGGCCGGTGGGGGTCTGTAGAGGCGGGCTGTCAGAGAGCGTCCCTCCCAGTGGGGTCTCTGAAATCCAAGCTGTGGTGGCCCTTGGGGACCGGTGTGGAGGCCTGAGAGGCTGCTGCTCCCCAACGTGGGGGAGCATAGGGGAGCCCCAGACCCCAGAGGGCCCTTGAGCCCTCTGGCTCATGGAAGTCTGGTATCTGGAGCCCTGGCTCACTGGAAAGAAGCAGGGAGGAAGACAGTGGGGGCCCAGAGCCAGGAGGGTGTGGGCGGGCACCTCCCTGAACCCTGACTCCCAAGGGGGCGCGAGCCAGCAAGGGGCAGCGCTGGTGTCCTGGGAGCCGCCAGCTGCAGTGGCCCTGCCCAGGCATGTGCCGCCCTCGGCACCCGGAGCCGCCTTGGTGGGGACGGGCTGGGGGAGAAGGGACTGCCCAGCGCCGTCAGTGGGCCTGGGACCCCCAGTGAGCCTCCGAAGTCACCTGGGCTTCAGATGTCCCGAGGGCCCGGCCAGGCCCCACAAAGGCCCATCATGACCCCCTCAAGACTGGGGGAGATACAGGCTCTTCTCAGGAGCCCTGGGGGAGGCCCTTGAATGTCAGCGCTACTTGGAGTCGGCGGTGGGCAGTGGGCAGTGGACAGCCATAGGAGCAGAGGTACAGGAGGGAGGGACACTGAGCTCGCTGGGCCTGGCCATGGATTGTCCCCCTGACCAGAGGCTCCCCGGGCCCTCTGTTCCCTATCTCCCAGCTCCACTCTCAGCCCCAGTCTTTGGTCCTCTCCCCAGCAAAACCTGACGTCCAGGCCCCTCCCGCCCCCCCTGCCTCCTCCAAACGTCTGTGGGATTGCAGAGTGACAGAGCCCACAGACCAAGAGGCCAGGACATGGGGAGGGAAAGATGTCTCTGGGACCAGGAGGTGGCAGCACGGGGTGACCGAGGTGCCGACAGGGACAGCGGAGGCAGCAGGAGCACGGAGCTCACGGCAGAGCTGAGACTCAGGCTGAGAGCCGTGCAGGGGCGTGGCGGGGGCAGAGGAGTCAAGCTTCATCCCTTGGGGTGGGGAGTGGGGGGCACGTTGCTCCAGGTTTAAGCCAGCTCTTGAGGAGGGGCTCTGATTTGAGGTTTAGAAAGATGCCTGGTGTAGGCAGGGCCGCTGCCCCGATGGCTTCTGGTCCCCTGCGCAGCGCCCAACCTGCACACCCGTGCAGGGCAGGCCTGCCGGCTTCAGTGTGGAGAGCAGCCGGAGGAGCCTGGGCCTCGTGCAGAGAGGGGATTGCCTGCCTCCAGGAGGCTTCTGGCTGCCGGGCCAACCCCCTCTCTTCCACTAAATCCACTGTGAGGACCCTGCTCCAGCAACTCCACCACGGGGAGGAGGCCCACAGCTTGTGTATCTCTTGCCACCGCAGCTCCTTCGCCATCTGCTGCGGAGGAAGGAAGGCCCCTGTCACCAGCACCACCTGCGGGGGCCACTGCTGGGAACAGGAAGCCAGGGTATCAGGTCGCCTGCCCACCTGCCCACCTGTCCTGACCTGCCCCACCCCCACCACCCAAGAGGAGCAGGAGGGTGGGGGACGGAGGCTGGGCTTGAGGCTGGAGGGTCCTGGGGTGTCCAGTGCCCTCTCCCCAGGCAGACCTGCTGCTTCTGCCCAGCTCTGATCACTCAGGTCCTGGAGAACCCCCCGAGACCCGGACTTGCCCACCCAGCACCTAGCACCTCCCCAAGGCATTCAGTGTCCCTTTCCCACAGGCCGCACGGAGCCCCTTCTCCCAGGAGACAGAGAGGGGCTTCCTGGGGCAGCCCGCGGCCTAGGGGAGGGGCTCCCCGCCCCTCTCACAGGGCAGCAGCCAGTGTGGCACCACTTCTGGAGGAGGCTGGCGTGGGGGCCCAGCCCCAGGACCCGACGAGGGTGCCAGGCAGAGGTCCATGCCCAGGTGGGCACGCTGAGGGGCCAGCACTGGGTGGACTCGCCCCAGGCTGCCAGAGCGTCAGGGGCTGGCTTCGTCTACCGTGCTGGCCAGCTGGCGGGATGGAGGCTTTTGTGGAAGGTCCTGTCTCAGAGCCCCTTTTCCTGAGAGGCAGTGCCCACTGCTGCCCCTTGGAGAACCTGCGGGCAGGACCACAGCTTCTCCACGGGGCCTTGGACTGGCTGCCTGCCATGAGAAGAGCCGAACGACACAGGCGGCGGGGGCACGTCGGGGCCTGAGCCTGAGATCGGGTTTCTGGGCAGCCCTCACTGCGTGTCGCAAGAGTGGGCAGGAAGACGGGCCCTGGGCGCCGGGTGGGTCCGGGCTGGGGGCCCTGGAAGGCCCTTCGCGTGGGAAGAGGGGCTTTGTGTATCCCATTCTTCCAGGCGCTCTCCGCTCTCACGAGCCCCTGGCGCCCCGGGTGGGTGGGGCGGGTGTCTCCTTCCCCTGCCCGGGCCAGGAGTCACGCGCTGGGCCTGGCACGGGGGAGGCCCTGCCTGGGGCGCGGGGCTCTGGCTGGCAGGTCCTTGGCAGAGCTGGGCTGCCCTGGAAGCCCCGGGCCGGGGCAGGCACACCCCTTCCATCCTGAAGCCTTCTTCCCAGGGGAGAGCACCCAGCCAGGCCCACAGACAGTGTGGCCTGTCGCGGGAAGCTGGTCCTTGGGGCAGGAAGCCTGGAGCGTGAGCCCCAGTCTGGGTTCTTGCTCAACATACCTGGGCCCTCGGCAACCCAGCCCTGGGCCTCTTCTGCAATGGGACACTCAACTCATCCCCCAGCCAGTGAGCACTGGGCTGAGCCGCTCCTCTGAGGCTGGGCCACCCTCCCAGGGGCCTACCTCCCTTTGCTGTGGCCTGGCCTGGCCTGGCAGATCTTCCCTCCCCAGCTGGGAGCTGGCCCCCTGGCCTTATTCCCAGCGTCTATCTCTGCTCTGGGCAATTATCTTGGGCTGGGCGAGGCTGCTCCAGATAGCGGGTACTGGGCGGGCTGGAAACGCCTCGGGCACCCCCACCCCCATGCCCAGCCTGGGTCTGGTGAGGTCAGGATCTCCGTGGCCCCTGATAACCTGCCTGGCCAGGGCCTCTGGGCTCTGTATCTAGCGCCCTGTCGGGGGAGCTGAGATAACCAGGGTCCAGCCGACCCAGATCTGACCAGCCCTGGGTCTGGGAGTCCTGGGGGAGGGCCTGCAGGCCCCGTTCCCCCTCACTCTAGGGCTGTCCTCTGGGGGGCTGTCGCCGCTGGGGGGCGCCGGGGACGTCGTAACCCCCACCTCCTCCTCCCAGCCCTGTGCTGGGCAAAGCTGGGGGGAAGTCCCGCCAGCCAGGAGCTGTGGGAGGAGCCGGCATGAGGGCACCAGACTGTTGCTCCTGTGCCCTGCTGGGCCAGGCTTCCTGGCACACGCTGGGCCGGGCCGGCCAGCTCCTCGCCTGGGCCCATCTCCTGCTGCCCTGGCCTGGGCCCCCGTGGCTTGCAGTGACCTCCCTCGGCTTCTCCCCTGCGCGGTTCCCCCAGAGCCTCCCAGCCCACCTCGGGCTCTCCTCTCAGCAAGGAGCCCTGAGGGCCCTCCCAGATGGAGGACTCTGGCCTCCTCTCAGGGGGCTCCCGGCCAGTGAGTAGACCCCACCATGACCCCTGAGTGGACCCCACCATGAGCCCCAAGTGGACCCCTTCATGGCCCCCATCATGACCCCCGTACACAGAGGGGGAAAGGGTTTTGCCGCAGGGTGCACTCAGAGGAGGGTCAGTCAGGATTTGAACCCAGGTCTGTTTTTAAGAGCAGAGCCTGGCTCTGGCCAGACCTCCTGCTCTGTCCCGGGGGATCGAGGGCCGGAAGGGCAACATGACAGGAACTAGGCTGGGACAGGTCCCCCGGGACGGACAGTGGCCACTTAACCATGTGTGGGGGATAGCCTGTGCCCTGGGAGCCCCCAGGGCAGAAGGCCCTGGAGCTGGGGGTGGTAAGTGAGGCCTCGGTGACCGGAGCAGGGGCTGGGACCCCATTGGCCAGCTCAGGTGGGAGTGACCTGTTGTCGTGGCTCGCCTGGGGCCACCAGGACCAGTGGGCTGCCTCCTGCGTGACCCCTTGGCCTGCCCGTTGCGTGCGGCCACAGGCGGCCAGCTTTCCGGACCCCAGCTTCATTGCACAAGCTCCTGAGGTCGTCAGCACCAAGGACCGGGTTGCACCACCGAGTTCCCAGGCCAGCTTCCTCTTTGCTCTGTTGACGACCTCATGAGTGGCTCTCTGGGCTGGGGGGGTGTGGACCTCTGAGCCCTTGGCAAGTCCCAGAAGCTGCCTCCTGGGCTCCTGAGATGGGTGGGGAGCGTGCCGAGCCCGGACTGGCCTCGGTCTGCCTGGGGCTCAGCCTGCAGGTCTCTGGGGCTCGCCGGTGAACCCTGGGACATGAAGCTTCTTGGACCCACTGTGCAAACAGACCCACACGGAAACAGACCCTCACGGAGGGAGCAGAAGCCCTAGAAACTTCTTGTCCGTGAGCTCATCTGCTCTTTTCCAAAAATTGAAGCTAAACAAACCCAATCAGCCAATAGGACAAGCATCCTCTCACCTCCTCACAGGGGGAGAACCGGAGTCAAAAGAAGTGCCCAGCCTCCAAGTGCCCTGAAATTCCTCTTCCTCCTCCAAAAAGTCCTCCCAGACTACATTGCCTCGCCGGGCCCTCAGCCTCCTTAGGCGACGGGGCGTCCTGCCTGTTGCTACTACGCCCCGCACACTCACAGCCGCCCCGCGCCCCGCCCACCTGCAGGGGCCCTTTCTGCCCCTTGGGGACCCCGTGTCCCCTTCCTCCTCGGCTGGCCTTGGCACTGTGCAGCGTCCCTAGATGCCTGCTGGTTGCCTCCTTTTCTTCACCTGCAGGAAGGGTGATGGCTTCCCTCAAGGAGTGAGGATGGGGGAGCTGGCTCATTTGTGACCTATTAGTGCCCCAGCCCTGGGAGGGCGCAGGCGCCTTGGTTCCCGAACCCTGGGCTCCGAGCCCTCGGGGTTGGGGGGTGCTGGCCTGTGGCTGAGGCAGGGCAGGTAGCACGTGTGAGGCCGGGCCTGACCTCAACCAAAGGGCGCTCGTCGACAAAACAGGCTGTGCTGCTCGGCGCAGACAAACCGGCAGGTGCACGGGAGGGAAGAAAGGAAAAAACACAGGCGGCGGCGGCCTGGAGCTCTGTGCTGGTGGCCGCCCAGCCCCCAGCCCTGCCCCCGCCGTGCGGTTCTCACGGAGCCAGAGCCGCCCTGGGTGGACACCTCGCAGCCTGCGGCCTTTCCGCCCGTCTTACGGCAGGTCCCACACATGTTGTTTTCATTGTGTGTCAGTTACTCAGTCGTGTCCGACCCTGTGCAACCCCATGGACAGTCCACCAGGCTCCTCTGTCCATGGGATTCTCCAGGCAAGAGTACTGGAGGGGTAGCCGTTCCTTTCTCCAGGGGATCTTCCCAATCCAGGGACTGAACCCAGGTCTCCTGCGTTGCAGGCAGATTCTTTACCATCTGAGCCCCCAGGGAAGCCCCCCATACATATTGTTGTTCAGTCACTGAGTTGTGTCCAATTCTTTATGACCCCATGGACTGCAGCATGCCAGGCTTCCCTGTCCTTCACCACCTCCCGGAGTTTGCTCAAAATTATGTCGGTTGAGTCGGCCTACGCGTGGTGCCTGACAGTAAAGGAAAGTTCACGTTGCCTTGTCCTTTAAAAGACTGAAGCTTCGTTCAGGCCAGGCCCTGCTCCACGCTTCTGCAGAGTAATTAGCCAGGTGGCCGCCAGGGGCCCCAGCAGACCCCCCGCCCCCACTCCCCAGCTGCCCGTGGGCTCCAGGTGCAGGCGGGGCTGCCCCAGAAAAGCCTCCTTTTGGGCCTGAGCAGGCCCGGACCTCGCACCTCCTTTCTCTCATCCCTTTCTCCTGGTTTCGGCTGGTGGGGAGTTTATTGCCCTGAAATACAGGTTCCAGCCCTGGCTTGCCCCTCCCTGCACCTGTCCAGGAGGCCTCCTGCTCACCCTCCCCACGCAGGGCACCCCTGGAGTGGCTGACTGCCGGCTCCCAGGCTCCCGATTGCCCCAAATCCAGCAGCTCCCTCACAGCTGCTCCCAAACGTGCCTCTTCTCATCCACGGTCTCCTTCACCCTGCAGCAGCTCCACGCTCTGTTCCCAGCCCACGGGCGAGGCTCTCAGGGCCAGAGAGGCAGAAATTCACCTGAGGTCCCCTCACTGGGTGGGGCTGCCTCCTCTTGGGGCCCTTCCCCACTCCCTGCCTCCGCAGTGAGGCTCCCAGCAAAGCCCGACAGTCTGTCCCAGCCTCCCCCAAAGATCACCTTGACCACCGGCCCTGGAGATTATGACCATGGGCTCGCCCCTGCGGCTGGGTTGTCAGGTACGGGGCCGTCATGCAGCAGACCTGTGGCAGAGCCCAGCTGGCCTGGCTGCCTCTCCTAGCCACCCCACCCTGGAACGCCCCTGTCCCCTCCCTGGGCTCTGGCTATGGGACCCTCCCATCTTGGCACCTTGGGCTCACCGCTCCTCGCCCCAAACTGCCCCTCCCAGCCCAGACAAGCCCTCTGGCCCCGGCACCTGTTGAGGGTCCTTCTGTACCAACTGCCCTTGGGGAGGACTCCCTCCCGAAGACCTCTCACCAGCTCCAACCCACAGCCGTGGACCGACGTGTCCACTCTCTGCCTCAGGGACCATCCCAAGCTCAAAGCCACACCCGCACCACTTCTGGCCTGCCCACTTGGGCCTTCATATCTCCTGACTTGTCTGGATACCCCCCACCCTCCAAGCCCATTGGACCCTAAGGCCGAGATTCACCCCAAGCCCCCACACCCTCCCCCTGCACCCCTGATGTCTCTCAGCACCCCCACCCCCCGCAGCCCCGAGGGTCTCCCCAGACCATCCTCTCTGGCTGCCTCTTAAAATGCAACAATGGTGATGAATCCCTGACACTGCCGGGCTGGTGGAGGGGGTTGGCAAGCAGGATGGAGTCAAAGCTACTGCAGCAGAGAGGGGTCCCGGAGCCCCCCGGCCTGCGAGCTAGGCCAGGCAGCCTCCCCCGTCCAGGTCGCCCTGCAGGCACAGCGTGTTTTGACAGCTGGGAGGGCCCGGGCCGGCCCCTGGCCTGGCCTGGGTTCATTTTTAATTAGTCTTTCTGGAGGCGAAAGTGGGGAGGAGGCCGAGCAGAGGAAATCACCTCCATCGGGGAGGATAACTCAGCTGGAGGTGGGGGAGCACCCCCCTCACCCGGGGGGCCATGGCAGGGCAGCGGAGGGTGGGGAGCGGGGAGGAGGGGCTCCGGAGAAGGCTCTGGAATCTGCTGTCCGGCCGGCTGGGATCCAGAACTCCCTCCTCCAGGCTTCCCGAAGATGAGGGGAGGCGGAGCTTCTGTGACCCAAGGAAGAACGTGTCCCCCCCCACATCCTCCCCACCGCCATCCCCAACATGTGAACAGCTGTGACCGAGCATTTCCTGCTCCTGGCCTGGGGGCCTGGGCGGATAGGGGGCTCCTGGGCGGTGCCCCACTGGCTTCGCTCCCTGGGGCTGGGGCTCTGGAAAGCGGCGGGGGTGGGGTGCTCAGGGGCAGATGCACACAGCCCTCCCCCATTCCCCCACCATCAGCCAGGACTCAGGACACATCCGTGCCTGGGCTGGTGAGGCGGGTGGAGTCGGTCTAGAGTCTGGAGGGTGGGTATGTTGTGACAAGTGCTCAAGCCCGCTGTGCCTCGGTCTCCCCGGGGCACACAGGGCTCCTTGTAGGCTTGGAGGCCTCTGTGGGGACCCGGGGGCTCCCCTTGCCACAGCAGGGCCAGGTCCCTGGGGAGGGGAGACGTGAGCGCTGTGACCTCTGGCTCCCCGGTCTGGGGATGAGGCCGCCAGGCCCTCCCTCGCGTATGATGCGGAGCCACGCAAGGACCTCTGCCGTCTGCCCTGACTGTGGGGGCAGGACCTGAAGCTGGGTACACATCACCCGCTCCTGATGGAGCCGGCCGGCCCTGCCACGTCCCCAAGGCCCAAGCTCCAGGCCTCTGCACGTCTCAGGGGCCGGCAGGGCGGGTTGCACCCGGCCTGCTAAGCGCAGTGTCCAGGCCCTGCTCACAGCCCGGGGTCAGAGGACCCAGAAAGGACCCCTCAGTTGCCACCTTCTGCTCCCTGCAGATTCCAGCACCCTGGCAGGAGAGGGGCCTGGAAGCTAATGGAATGGGGTTTAGGTTCGGGGGCCTGGTCCTAGACCACCTGCCTCTCCTCTCTGGCCCTTTCTGCGCTCGGGCCCAAGCCTGCAGTTGGGGCCAGGCAGGCCGGTCAGGGGAGTTGAAGCGGTCCCCTCTTGGTCCCCAGGGACATACCCTTGGCAGCAGGGAAGCCCCTGCTCTCCACCTCCGAGGCCCCGGCCCGCCCCCTCTGATAGATTCCCCTGCCACCTCCTGCTTTGTCTGCTCAGACCTCTGCGCTCCCCACGAGCTGCTCCCTTTGGGAAGGCCCTTCCTCCCACACATGTCCCAGGCCCACTGACCCCCTTCTCCCCAGAGTGCCTATCACCCCTCCAATTCAGTGGGGGTCTTGTGCTGGCTGCCAACAGGGGTCCTGCCCCCCCAAGCCTGGAGCCCCCTGGGTCAGGGTGCAGAAGGCACTCGGTCAACACTGAGGTCATGCGGGAATGGCTCGCTCTGTGGTCCAAACCGAGGCCCAGTGGTCAGCTGGCGGGCTGGACAGGAGGCAGCCACTTCCTGGGCTGGCTGGTGACTCATGGTCCCGTTTCTGGAAAAACTCCCACCCCCTTCCACCCCGACCAGGTCCCGGGGCAGGGCCCGGCCACATGGGGGCCAGTGTGGGGAATGTGGTTGTGATTAGGGGCCGGGGCCAGGGCCTGGGGGGAGGGAAGTGGGGGCCCCCGGGACAGGGACAAGATGCCTGCTGAGATGCCTCCCCCTCCTCGGCCACTGGGCTGGGCTCCCCGAGCTGCCAGGCTGAGGCTGAGCTGCCCGGGCCTCCCCAGATGTTTTTATCCTGAGGATCAAAAAACCCAGTCACACTGAGGGTGGAGGGACCCCAAGCCCTGCCCTCAGCCTCTCTAATGCCCAGGACCACCTGTGGGGCCGGCCCTCCTGGGTCCTGCGTCTCAGAGAGGCTGCAACACAGCTGGGCAGGCTCTGGCCAGGCCTGGACCATCCGGAGGAAACAGGAGGCTGCTAAGCAGGGTGGGACGAGAGGTTGGTCCCCACCAGGCTTCCAGGCCACCGTCTAAATGCCGTTTGCTCAGCAGGTCCCTGGAAAAACATCCTTCTGGGAGGGCTTGAGAGGGGCCAGCAGAGGCGGGCTAGGAGGGCTCTGGGCAGGTCGGGAGCAGGGCCCAAGCCTCCTGAACAAACAGCTCTCGACCCACGGCAGCTGGAGCTGGGCCCGGCCCCCCTCCCAAGCCCATTTGGCTCCAGCGGCCACCCGCCCTCGCCCGCGGCAGGGGATGGAGTGGTGACAAGGAGGCGTGGCCCCTGCGCCTTTGCGTGGAGCTGGGCACCTGGCCTGGCTGGGGACCCAGCACATGTCTGCATCTTAGCAGTGTGATTGGTGTGGAATTCACATGGCATCCAGTCTGCGCATTTCAAGTGCGCCGTTCGGGGTCTTCAGCTTATTCACAAACAAGGGCGGCCGTCACCAGTCAAGCCTAGGACTTCTTCATCTCCTCCAGAAGAAACCCCTCATCAGGTCGGGGTCCCCCACCCGCCACGCCACCCTCCACCCTAAGGAGCCACTCAGCCTCTTTCTGCCCTCTGTGGACTCCTCCGTTCTGGACGTTTCCCGTAAGGGAAAATCATAAGCGACGTGGCCTCTGGGGCCGGCCTCTCGCTGGGCATGACCTCCCAGGCTCACGCAGGCTGAGCCGTGTCTGTCCTCAGTCCTCTTCACGGCTCAGTGACGGTCCACGGACCGGATGGACCACGAGTAGCTTATCCTTCACCTGCTGATGGGCACTCGGCTCTTGGCTGCCGTGAGCCTGTGTGTCCAGGCGTCATGTGGCCATGCAGTCCTTGTTCCTGGGTATGTGTCCCCCCAGGAGTGGCCCGGCCAGGCCATCTGGCAGCTCTGGGTTTAATCCCTCGAGGAGCTGCTGCCTGATTTCCGAGCAGCTGCCCCATTTCACGTTCCCAGCGTCTAAGGTTCTGATTTCTCCACCCGCTTGCCAGCCTTCCCTGGATCATCTGGGCTCCTCTCCAGATATGGACAGCTGAGCTGGCGGCAGGTGTGAGCGTGAGGAGGGCCCAAGACGCAGGCGCACCGGCGTTCACTCAGCACCCGGGGGCTGGTCCAAGGGGGCTCAGCCCTGGAGGCAGGCAGGGTCACTGTTTTCGAGAGTGCGGCTGGGAGAGAGAGCAGCCCGCCTCAAGTAGGGGCTCTCCTGTGAGGGCACAGGCCGCCTGGCCCACCCCCTCCCTGGGCGGTGCCCGCCAGGCTTCTTGGCGAGACAAGAATGCAGGGAGCACAGGGCCGCTCTCTGTCTCCCAGCTCCACGCTTCTCCTGCCCGGGACCTAGAGTTGGCCAGTGGGTCTGAAGTCAGAGAGCCCGTAACAAAGAACATCCAGGCGTGAGACCTGGAGGGCCCTCCTGGCTCCCAAAGCTCCCTGGGCACTGTGGCCAGAACGTGAGCGGTGCCCAGCCTGGCCCGCCACCCCCGGCTTGCCTCTTTCCGCCTAGGCACCCATGGATGCCCACGGGCTGCGGGCCCTGCTCCCCTGCCGTCTTCTCTCGCTTGGAGCACTCCTGTTCCGTGGGAGCCCCCTTCCAGCCCCGGCCCCTGGTGGTCCATGCCCTGCCCACTTGCTGCCCCTGGGTGATGCCGGTGGGTGCCAGGAGCCCTGGGATGATTGTGCCCCGGCCCTGTGCTGGGCTCACAGGGAGAGGCCCTGCCTGGCTTGACTCAGCTGCGGCCCCGCCCCCGTAGGAATGCCTGTGACCATTTGGGCAGCACTGTCTGCCCACTTGCTTCCTAGAAACCACTGTCCCTTCCCTGGGTGGTCCCCAGAGAGGTGGCAAACAGCCAGATGAACATGCTAGGCACCCTGACCTACTGGATCCCCAGAAGCCCCCGAGGTTGGGTAGAGTCACCCGAGCACCAGCTGAACCTTCTGGCAGGCTCAGGGTGGAATGGCACCCTGCCCCTCAGCTGCCCCTCGGGTTAGGTTTCAACAGCTCCTTGGGCAAGGCTTTGGGAGGAGGCGTCTGCTGCGGGGGGTTACACCTCAGGGCGGGTGGCGAGGGGAAGGTGCAAACCCCAAACGCCATCAGTTCCTTCTAAGGCGAGACCAGAGCCCTCGGGCGCCTGTGTGTGGAGTTAGCAGACCCCTGGGGGTGCAGACCGCTGCTCGTCTCACCCCGCCACCCCTTTGCTTCCAGGCTTGTTGGGGTGGCCCAAACCACCCCAACTCGGAGCTCTCTGGGGACAGGGTGCATGGGCCACTCGGCTCCCCTACACCTCTCGAGATGCCCAACAGAGCAGACGCTCAGAAGAGAGTTGCCGAGTGAAGGGCCGAGACGTCCAGTGCCCAGGGCTAGGCCCCTACCCACTGTGTCCCCACAGGTGGCTTCCCTGCAGCAGAGCTGGGTGGTCCCTGTGCCATCACCCCCAAGCCCCGGGGCCAGCATGTGGTTCAGGGGCCCCTGGGTGTTTGGTGGGAGGTGTCCCTGCAGAGAAAGCCCCTATAGAGGGAAGAAGGGTCCAAGAAGGGGTGGGGGGTGTTTGGGGCCACTGCCTGCAGAGGGAGGAGAACTGGGGGGGTGGGGGGCTGGAACTAGGCCAGCCTGCGGGGGTGGGGGTTGGGGAGGGGGTGGCTCTGCCCCCCGAGGCCTTGGGGCTCCCACAGTGGTGGTGGGGTTGGGATCCGTGCAGTCAAGGAGACCCTGCCCCTCCTCAGGACCCCTCTTCAGGGCGTGGGCACTGTCAGGCCTGCCCAGCACCTGGCGTGACTCTGTCTCTGTGCCTGCTGCCCGCGGCTGCCCAAGGGGAAGCCGCCAACGAGTCTTTATGGCCTGCCCCCCAGGAGGAGCCTGTGGGAGGGCTGGGGGCCCCAGAGGGGTGGGCGGAGAGGCCTGACCACACACACCATTTGCTGAGGCTGCTGCCCAGCTGCGAGGCCTCACCCCCCTGCCCAGCCCCCGGGGAACCACCTCGGCCCATTTGGCATTTGTCCCTCTGACCGAGGAGACCAGAGGCTTGTTTTCCCAGGGAGCGGGGACAGAGAAGGAGACAGGGGCTGGGGAGAGACTGGGGCGGGCCAAGAGAGGGCCAGCGGGCCGCACCCCCAATCCCCAGGAGGCTGGCCGGCTGCGGGGAGAGGCAGGGCCAGGCCACACTTGCTCCCTGGCTCAGCTGCCCGGCCCGGGGGAGGGAGGGACAGGTGAGTCAGGAGCGGCCAGGCCCACATGCCAGCGGGCACGGCACAAAGACCCCTTTGAAATCGAGATCAAATGCTCTGGGAAGAGGCAGTGAGTTTCGGAGCCTCACCGTATAATGTGGGGGGGCAGGTGAGGCAGGAGGCCCGCTTCAGAGGCCTGAGGGGTCCTGGGAGCTTCCTGCCTCCCCCTTTCTTCCTTCCCCATTTCATCCCTCCTCCCTTCCCTCCTCCCATCCCTCCTCCCTTCCCTCCTCCCATCCCTCCTCCCTTCCTTCCTCTTCCCCCCTCCCCGCTGCTTCCCTCCTTCCTGAAGAGGAGTCCTCAAGGGAAGAATATCTCATCTTAACTGAGCCAGCGCTGGCTGACCACCTCCACGGGCATCCTCAACCACCTCCATGGGCACCCCGACCCTGGCCCTGCGGGCCACTAGGCTGGAGGCAGCTGGCACCTCCACACACAGGGCAAGGCCAGCAAGTAGCTCTAGGATGGACAAAAAGGTGTTGGGAGCAACGGGACTCAGAAACTGCAGGGGGGGGTGATGGCTCGGGGCTTAGGGCAGGGCTCCTGGGATGGAGCCTGGGAGTTCGGCCTGGGAGACCTCATCAGTGCAGAGCAGAGAGGAACTTGCCTCCCTCATTCTGAACACTCAGCCTCTATTAATATCACTGAGCAGACCTTCGCCCCCGGGTACTCCCCCAACACAGCCAGCTCTGCTTGGCGTCCGCACCCCGGCGTGCCGCCCCAGGCCCAGCACTGGCATCTACTCCCTTGCAGCCCTGTGGGAACCATCCAGCTGCATGGCTGGTGGGTGCCTGGCCCGCACCCCACCCCCGGGGTAGGGTCATTAACGTCCTGGCCCTGCCCACAGGGCCTCCCCAGGTACACACTGCCTCCCTCTCTCACCAGCCGCCCGTTCCAGCTGCTTTGATCCCCAGCCTGGGAACCCGGGCTCTGCCTCCCCCACACCTCTAGGCATCTCTGGGCACCGTGCCCTGAGCCTGGGCCAGGCCTGCCCCTGCCCCTTGACCCCTGCCTCCCTCTCTGGTGCAGTTCTGGCCTGGAGAGCAATCCCCAGCCCCCGCCCCCCTCACCCGCCACCAGCTTAAGGTGGCCACATGGTCTTAGAGGTGCCAACTCTGTGTGTCTCTGGCAAGAGTGTCTGGAGGCAGAGCCTGGGGAAGGGGCAGCCCAGGGCAGCGAACTTGGAATGAGCCATGGCTCAGAAAAGCCCCAGCGGTGGGGGGCCCGCTGCCTGGGGCTGGGCTTCTAGAGGCTGTGTAGTGGGTGCGGCTGCTTGCAGGTGGGCACGGAGGGCCAGAGAGGGGCTGGAGCTGGAGAAGCGCTGGGCACGGGTGTGGGGAGCAGGCCAGGCTCCCAGCCCCACCTCTCTGGGTCGCAGCGTTCCACCCAGCTAGGGCCAGAGGAGCTGGGGGTGCGGCTGGGCTGGGGTCCTGGGCTGAGTGCCTACCCACCTGCACGGGCTGGCGGTCCAGTGAGCTAGGTTACGGCCCGGAGCCCCCAGGGCTCATGGAAGGATGAGGTGCCCTGGGCTGCACCCCCTCCCCCAGCCTGGGATGGCTGCTGCTGAGGGACCCCACCCCAGGGGGAGGGAAGACATCAGGACACCCAGAAACTTTCCCTCCCTGCCCAGAGGCCAGCAGCCTTTGAAGTGGGAAGGTTTGGCAGCAGGAGGAGAAGGGCCGGGGTATAATTAGAGACGGAGGTTTCACTCTCTCACACTCACGGGAAAAGCAGCCGGACTCCCAGGACAGAGGCTGGCTCCTCATACAGGAGCCTGGGCAGGGTCTCCCGGCTCCACGGCCACCCTGGCTTCCATCCCTGAGAGGGCAGGTGGTGGGACCTGCTCCCTGAGGACCACCTACCTGCCTCGTGATGGAGAAGGGAGCAGGCAGAAGGCGGAGGGGGCTCCTGGCAGCGCTCCCCTCCCTGCTGCGGGGGTCAGCTCAGGGGGCGCCGCCCTCATCTCTCAGGGTCTTTCCACCTGGGGCCCGGATCCTGTTTCTAGAACAGAGTGGGGGGAGCCCTGGGGCGTCAGGCAGGAGTCATGGTCAAACCCTGCTGAGTGTCATCCCCAGAGAGCAGGACCCTGGTGGAGACCAGGGCACCAGGGCTGTGCCGGCCAGGTGTACTCTCTCCTGGTACTCTCTCCTGGTACTATCTCCTATACTCTCTCTCCCCAAACTCTCCTGGTACTTTCTCTCTCCTGTACTCTCTCTCCATACTCTCTCTCCTGGTACTCTCTCCTGGTACTCTCTCACTGTACTCTCTCCTGGTACTCTCTCCCCACACTCTCTCCCTGTACTCCCTCCTGGTACTCTCTCCCTATACTCTCTCCTGGTACTCTCTCTCTCCCTGTACTCTCTCCTGGTACTCTCTCTCCCTGTACTCTCTCTTCTGGTACTTTCTCCCCATACTCTCTCCCTGTACTCTCTCTCCTGGTACTGTCTCTCTGTCCTTTCTCTCCATACTCTGTCTCCTCGTGCTCTCTCCCTGTACTCTTTGCTGCTGCAGCTGAGCCTGTGCCAGGAGGAGGACCCCCCTGCTCTCGGGCATCCTGGGTTGACAAGGAGAACGGGGCAAAAGGTTGGGCTGTTGACCCATGGGTCTGGCCACTCCTGCCTCACCTTCTCCACCTAAACTCTGGCCTTTGGCCATGCTGTGCCCTGCCTGGAACACAACTTTAACTTTGCCTCTTATCTGTCTTTCAGGTCTCAACCTGGATCTCCAGCCAGGCCTCCCTAAGCCCCCCTATAGTGAAAGTCCCTCATCTGCACTCTTGCATGCTCCGAGCATCTTTATCTCAGCACTGACTACACTGAGCATAAATCCCAGTGTCTAACCCTCTCCTTACTGTGTAATCAGAGGACACAACAGAGCCTGGTGGTGATTTATTCGTCCTCCCATTCTTCCTTCCTTCCATCTATCCATCCACCCACCCCCCTATCCATCGATCTATCCACTTATGCATCTACCCATCCACTTATCCATCCATCCATCCACTTATCCACCCACCCATTTATCCATCCATCCATTTATCTATTCATCCATCCACTTATCCATCCACCCATCCACTTATCCATCCATCCATCCACGTATCCATCCATCTATCCATTCAGTTCAGTTCAGTTCAGTTCAGTCGCTCAGTCGTGTCTGACTCTTTGAGACCCCATGAATTGCAGCACACCAGGCCTCCCTGTCCATCACCATCTCCCGGAGTTCACTCAGACTCACATCCATCGAGTCAGTGATGCCATCCAGCCATCTTGTCCTCTGTCGTCCCCTTCTCCTCCTGCCCCCAATCCCTCCCAGCATCAGAGTCTTTTCCAATGAGTCAACTCTTCGCGTGAGGTGGCCAAAGTACTGGAGTTTCAGTTTTAGCATCATTCCCTCCAAAGAAATCCCAGGGCTGATCTCCTTTAGAATGCACTGGTTGGATCTCCTTGCAGTCCAAGGGACTCTCAAGAGTCTTCTCCAACACCACAGTTCAAAAGCATCCATTTTTCGTCGCTCAGCTTTCTTCACAGTCCAACTCTAACATCCATACATGACCACTGGAAAAACCATAGCCTTGACTAGACAGACCTTTGTTGGCAAAGTAATGTCTCTGCTTTTGAATATGCTATCTAGGTTGGTCATAACTTTCCTTCCACTATCCACCCATCCACTTATCCATCCATCCACTTATCCCTCCATCCATTCACTATCCATCCATCCATGTATCCATCCATCCATTTATCCATCCATCCATTCACTATCCATCCATCCATTCACTTATCCATCAATCCATCCACTATCCATCCATCCATTTATCCATCCATCTATCCAGTTATCCATCCATCCATCCACTATCCATCCACCCATCCGTCCATCCACCCACCCATCCATGCATCATCTATCCACTCCTCCCCTTTTCCACTCACTCAGCACAGGCTCATGGGGCATCTACTCTAGGCCGGGATCTGCTCTGGGGAGAGGACACAGAGGAGAGAACAGAGACAGCACTGTGGGAGGGATTATATCAGGGGCCTTGCGGCAGCCCTTCCTAAAAAGGCCATCTGAGCTGGGTCTCTGCAGGGGCTGGAGAAAGGGCAGGGGAGAGGTGCCCGCCTGTCCCTGCAGCCACGCTCTGAGATGCCGGGCCCGGGCCATTGTTCCAGGGACAGCAACGCCTGCCAGCAGAGTGTGAGGTCACCTGCAGTACTTCATTTCAGGGAATGACCCAACTATGGGCGTGGGAGGGGAAGCACGCCTACACACCCACACGCACATGCATGCACGCACACACACCCCTAATTTCTTGTTCCTCCTCCTTCCCAGACTCAAGAACTGAGTGTCCAGAGCTTCAGGGAGGAGTCCAACCATGCAGTTGGTGACAGTGCCCTTCGGGTCAGTGTGGGGGCAGGATAAGGGCTGGGGTTGGGAGTCCTGTGCCCTTGAGGCTGCCCCCACGGCTGTGGGCATGTCACCAGGTGGGTCCCCTTCCTCTGATAGCACCTTCCTTCCTGGCCCTTCAGGCCTGCTCCAGAAGCACTGCCAGGAATAGCGGGCAGTACACCCCAGAGCAAGGGCACGTCAGGCATCCAGAAACGTATGGCCCACAGTCCATCCAGCCTCAGGCCCCTGGGGGCGGGTGGGGGAGAAGGGGCCCAGCCAGGACAGGTGCAACTCCTGCAGCCCTGCACTGGGACATTGCCCTGAGGGCAGGCTGCCCCCACCTCTCCTCACTTCCTCGGCCGCCCTGGAATCAAACTGCTGCTTCTCACAGGGCGGGGCCGGGGGGCTCGCTGGATGGCAGTGATGATCTCCAGGCTCAGGGTCCAGCATGGACCAGGAGAGCACGGACAGAGAGGGGCTGGACAGAGGGGTGCACAGCACGGGGCACGGCCTCCCTAGGAAGAGGGTGGAGAACGTGTCTGGAAGGCCTTGGTGGGGCCTGTCCCGGCTAAGGTCTAAAGAGGGACAGAAATTTGTCAAGGAAGCCAGGCGGGGAGCCGGGCGGGGTGGAGGGAGGAGGCGGACAGCGCAGCTCAGCAGGAGGACCGGCCCCAGGCAGCGGGGACGGAGGTCCCCCACAAGCAGCTGGGAGGGCCGTGTCCCTGGAGGTCGGAGCAGCACACGGTCCCCACGCTGACCCCTGAAGCACCTGCATCAGCCACCCATGCAGCTGCCCACCAAGGCCCCTCTATGCCTCTGGATAGCTGTCAGCAGCCAGAGGTCCTGCCAGTGGTCCAGCCCTAACTTCCAAGAACAGATGTGCAGGTGAGGGGCATGGAACATGACCCCCCTCTCTGACTTTGGCTCCCCCACTGGCCTGACCCCACGACTCCGGCCACACTGTCTCTGGGCAGACACTCCCACACCCAGACTCCAATCCCCGAAATCCCTCCTGCCTGGGGCTCCCCAAGGAGGGGCCGACGGTGGCAGGGGCCAGGACCTGTGGAGCTTAATAAATACTCATTAAATGAATGAATGCAGCCAGAAGAACTCGAAGCCAGGCCCACAGTCACCGTTAACCAAGACAGGTCCTGGGGGTCTCAGAGCAGCCTGGAGGCAGGGCGTCCTGAGCCCACTTTACCTGGGAGCCGAGCACCTTGCCTGTGGGTGCCCCAGCCACCCCTCCACCCCACGCCTTGGGTGAGCAGGAGCAGCAAAGCACTGCACGTCCCTGGGACTCGTGGGCCCTGCCCAGCCCTCCAGCCTGAGGCTTGTAATCCATGCGGGGTCTGTGCCTGAAGGGACAGGTCCCTGGAACTGGGGAGCCCCCGGCAGGCAGCAGGCAGGGGAAGGAACTGGTCAGTGTGGCCGCGGTCAGGGCAGACAGAACCTAGAGATGGCTGGGGTACCCAGGAAGGGCAGGGCAGGCCAGGCTTCCCAACAGTGCTGGACGCCCTGTTCCTTCCAGCCCCTGGGGGCCCTCTCTAAGCCTGTTTGGGGCAGCAGAACAGGCCAGGCACAGTCCAGGAGCTCGGCCTGGGATCCGACTTGCTGGGAAACCCTCAGAACCCTACCCTGGGAAGAAGGGCCTGGCCATGCCCACTGGTGGAAGTTCTATCCCTGCCGCCTTCCTGCAGGAGGAGACGTTTCCTTGGCCATTTAGGAAGCTAGAAGACGTGGTCCTAGGCGTGGAGCTGGGGGAGACGCTGACTTTGGGGCAGGGGTGGCTGAATCTCATGAGCCAAGGGCAGCCCTGAGGGGCTCCTGAGCTGGGGAGGGCCTGGGGCGTGAGGCTGGTCGGGTCCTGTGGGCACGGCTTGCACTCTCCCTTCCCAGGACCCGCCCAGCTGCTGATCTAGGGCTCAGGAGAGTCCTCAGTGGTGGGATCAGGGACGCACACTTCCTGTCCAGGAGCCACCCTGTCCAGGGCCCCAGCCAGCCACCGGCTCTGACACACACTCCCTCAGGAAATCCTGGCTCCGGGGCGGCCCCCGGCTCAGGGAGGCCAGAGCCCCGGGGGGTGAGCCTGTGGGGAAACGTCCAGTGGTCCTCGTCCATCAGGCCCCAGTGCCACTGCACCGCCCCCTCCCCGCATGCTCCCATCTGCCCACGGCCCTCCTGATCCTGCCTTCCCACTGCAGGCCCCTGTCACCTGCAGCATGGGCCCCCTTCCCCACCCCAGAGTGACCCCTGCCATGAGCACCCTTCCACGGGGCCTCCCCAAGCCACATCCCCAGCCTGCACCTCTGAGCCAAGTCTGGGGAACTACAGCCTTGCCCTCCCCCGCTGCCACTTTACATTAGGGGCTCCAGACACCCCACAATCTGATCCTCACCCCCCCTGGGGAAAATGCACCTTAGAGCAGAACGGCACACCCAGTTTTCAGAGTCAGAGGACTAGAGACCCCAGGAGGCTCAAGCTCAGACCGGGGAGTCTGTGGGCCTCAGGCTGAGTCCTCATCAGGGGAGGAGGTGTCCCCCACACCTGACAGGTGGGGAAACTGAGCCCGGGGCAGGGGGCTGGAGATACAGAGGACGTCTGAATGTGCAGAGCTGGGCTGGCTGGGCCACGGCCTGCTGGCACCCGGGGAGCCCACAGCAGGGGCTGGAGGCACAGCGGCTCCCTGCAGATGGCCCCCACCCCAGCCACAGGGTTCCCCAGGCTGCTGAGAGGCTAAACTCACACAACCACTGTCCTGGGCCAGGAGACTCCTAACCAGAGGGCCGCCTCCACCCGGCAGGCCTGCCAGAGGCCACCCAGCCAGGGCTCAGTCCTCCCCACCCACCCACTGCCCTCCAGGGTGCCCTGCCTGGGCAAGAGCCTGGCTCCTGGACTCAAACTCCAGCTCAACCCCCAGTGGTCAGTGGAGACTGGGCGGAGGGGGGCAGTGGAGGTGTGCCAGGCCCCTGGTGGGTGGACTCAGGCAGAGAGGTTCTGCTGCAGTCGGGGTGCAGGCAGCGTGCAGGCACAGCCCTGGGGGGCTGGACCCCCTCCTTGTGGTCCTCCAGGCTCTGTGGCCACCACCCTTTTCCCAGGACAGATTCGGGTTGGGGCCCAGGACTCAGCGGAGCCCGAAGCAGATCGGAGCTTGAATAGCAGCTGTGCTCGCTAGAGGGGAGGGTCAGCACCAGCTAGGGAGCCCACCTGAGGGACCCCGGCCCACCCCTGTCTCTCCCTGCGGGACCAAGCCGGCCGCTCGGTTCCCACGTTCCCAGGCTGCAGTGGCAGGTGTTCCTGTCCACCTGGCCCGCCCCTCCCTGCCCGCCTCCCCCACACGCTAGGGCCCTTGGGACCTCTCCCCTCCCCCATCCCACCCACACCCCCAAAATCACCCCCCGGAGACACCAGACACGGCAGGCCCCGGCGCTGGCACTCTGCAGGCCCCTGCCAGCGCACAGAGTGGACGGAGGAAGTGAGGGCCGTGCAGGGCGCCTGGCCCGGGTCACTGAGCCCCTGCATCCACCTGGGAGAGCTGACGGGAGCTCCCAGGGCCTCCCCCTGCAAGGGAACTGCTTCCTGGGGAGGTTGTGTCCCCGCTGCCCTGGTGCCCACCCTAGAGGCAAGTCCAAGGCGCTGCAGGGTGCCCTGAAGCCCCCCGCCTGGCACGGAGTCCAGGACACCTGTCAAGAGCAGGCCTCTCCTGCCACATCTCCTGGTCCCCAGCTTGGGGGCCGCCTGGGGTTCTCAGGAGGGCCTGAGAGCAGGCAGCACGGACGCCCCCTTCAACACGGGGCCAAGCGGTCGGTGAGCTCCCTTCCGACCAGGGCACCCCAAGGGGCTCGAGGCCGAGGTTGGGAGAGGAGGGAATATGCCCGGGCAGTGCTCGACCTGACATGGGGATCCCGGGACGGGAGGAGTGCGCAGAGGATGGGGCGGGGTGCGGGGACAGGTGCGCCTCCGCACGGAGCCTGAGGCACATTCCCGGCATGCACACACTCCCCTGGACACACACAGGCGTGTGCATGCACACACAGAGTCCCTGCCCGCCACCCTCGGGCACCTCTGGCATGGGCGCTTGCCGGGAGGAGCAGCGGGGGGCTGGACCACGGGTCCCACCTCTTCCTCTATTCATGGCCAGTCCCCTGAGTGCAGACACTGACGTGGGTCGGGGGATAAGGCTGAGCAGAGCAGGCCGGGCGGGATGAGGCAGGGACCCACAGGGAGGGGACGGAGCTGCCCTCTGGCTCCACTGCCCCATTTCCACTGGGCCTGGAGGGCGGCAGCGCCCAGGGCATGTGGGTTGCGGCCCCCGAGCTGAGACGCCGGGGCTCGGGCTGCCCCCGGAGACTTCGCTGAGGCCCTCGGGGTGGGCCCCCCCACCCAGCCCTGGGGCCTCACAGGGAGCCGGGGTCATGAAGGCTCGGGCATAGCCCTCGGTGGTGAGCAGGGAGACCCAGCCGCCCCAGTGCTCAGCCCCGAGCAGGGGGCGGGGACCCCCGAGTGGCAGCACAGCAGGGACACCCGCAGACCCCGGAGGTCGGCAGGCAGTGGAGATCCCCTGCAGCCAAGCTGGGCTCCGGCCCACCAGGTTTGTGGCCACGGCAGGGGCCTCAAGCTCTGTGAATCCAGTGCTGAAACAAGGCCCACTGTGCAGCGTCGGGGTCAAGCTGAGCGCCTTGCATCCCCAGGGTGTGACTCACCACATGGCCGGGCATCTGGGGGACACACCCCGCCTGGGTGGCACCTGCCCCTCCCACACACCCACCCCTGCCCGTGCACGTGGGCACCTCACATCACAAGCTGCGTCTCCTCTGAGCAATTGGGACTTGGGAGGGCTCCATCCATGTTGGGATGTGAGCAGCAGCCATGGGCACCCAGGGGCCCTGTCCTGGGCTCTTAGGGCTGCAGACAGGGCTACACAGCCGGGACCCAAGCTGAGCAACAGCTCAGCAAAGCTGCAAAATTGCCTGGAGACAGGCCCCGTCGGAGTTACGAGTTATGAGCAAGAAGACATTGGGCAGCTTGGGGCCGCTCCTCCCCTCGCCAGCCGCCGTGGCCACTCTGGGAGCCGGCCATGGGAAGCCATGGTCATCAGACGCCCCCCGCCCCCAGCTGCCCACTTCACTTGGCCAGTTCCCCTCTGGGCCTCAGCTTCCCATCCGTCATGAGGCAGTGGGGGCCCAGCACCCAGGCTGCTTCTCCCCACCCCCGAGAGTCTGCTTGGAAGTTTCTGGGCCTAGAAGTGAGGGGGAAAGGCAGGGGAGGGCAGGAGGAGAAGAAGGTCCAGGCGGGCAGCCCCAGGCCCGGGGGAGGGCTCACACTCTCCCTCTAGCCCACCCCTGCTCTCTGAGCCTGCCCTCTCAACCGGAAGCCTTTATGATCCCCAATCTCCTGCCAGCTGTACCTCCACTCCATTCCTTCCCAGGACAGGAGGGACCTGAGTAGAGCCTGCTGAGGGGTGGTGCAGGGCGGGAGCAGGGCCTCCTAAGCCCACCCTCCCAATTCAGGACCACCCTGCCCCCGCAGACGGCCCTGGTTCCAGCCTTCTCAGAGACCCCTCTGGCAGAGAGGGGCTGGGGAAGGGGGGGTCTCCTCCACACATCGACCTGCTCCTCGCTTTCACTGGTGCTGCTGGAGATGGGCTGCAGGTGGTCCCTCTCCACAGATGCCCCCTGCCCCCTGGCACCCAGACTGGACTGAGGGCTTTGGGCTGAGGGTGGTCCCAGCCCGTCCAGACTCATCTCCATTCCCGGAAGCACACGTGTTCCCAGGAGCCCTGCAAACCCAGGAGCCCAGCCTCCGGCAGCCCCTGTCCTGGGAACTTTCTCAGGAGGGGCTTTCTCAGGAGTGCTGGGTGGGTGGGGGGCGGGCAGGCTGACGCTGGGTGGGGCGCAGTCTTGGACGCAGCGGAGACTGAAACTGGGAGTTTCAGGTGCGAGGCTGGGCGAGGGCCAGGCCGGCAGGTGAGCCGGGCGGGCAGGTGAGCGCCGCAGACTGGTTTCCTAATTCCTCCTGGAGGCTCAGCCCCTGGTGCCCGCCTGGGTGGCCCAAGCCCCCTTGTTCTGACATCATCCCTTTCCCAGGGCAGGGAGGGCCCGCCAGGGACCCTGAGAGAGCCTGCTGCTGCGGGGGTGGGGCAGCGGCGGCTTCCTTATCTGTAACTAGGGGCAACAGCGGTCTCATCCAGCCTCAGGGTCTCCCCACCCCTGCTCCCAGCTGTGCCATCAGCTCCTGGGAAGCTGCTGCTGCCTCCTCCAAGAGGCCCGCCAGGACCTGGGGCTGGAGAGGAGTCCACCCCCTCACCCCACCCCCAACTCCCAGCCACATGGAAACAAGCCAGCCTGGCTGGGACGCCTGCTTAATCTTTTGCTGAAAAGATAATTTCTTTCTGTACCATTGTCGGGCACTGGTGGGGGGGAACAAAGGGGCTTTTGTGACAGCCCCCCTTGGTACGACCCGGCAAGGCCTGGCATTTTCCCTCCAAATGTAAAGCCCTGTAACGGGAAGTTTTTCTCATAACCCTCTCCTTTTCTCAAGTACAGAATCACTTTTGTTACCGAGGGCCAGCGCATGGCAGTGGGGAGGGCCCGGTTTTTCCTTCTCATCTTTTGCTAAATGCCCTGTGCAAGGGGCGTGGAAGGCGGGGGGCAGGGTGGGGAGCTGAAGCTTGCCCCTTCCCCTCCATATTTCCCTGGGGGAGGAGGAGGTGAAATGAACACATTCCTCAGGGCTTGAAGCCCACGGGCCTCCAGCACCCACTGCCCTGTCCGTGGGGTTAGGACCATTCCTCCTTACGGTCCATCCATCCGTCCATCCATCCATCTGTCTGTCCATCTGTCCGTCCATCCGTCCGACTGTCCATCATGCCTGACAGAAGGGCCAGAGGGCACAGAGCTGTGACTCCCACATCCCACTCCCACCTGCACAGCAACCCATCAGCTCTACCCTTTTCTCCCACACACTCACCGCAGCTCTTTGGGAATGCAAAAAATAAGGGGAGGATCACACACAAAGAGAAGATAAAAACCAGCAGTAATTCCTCCTGGCAGGGACAGTTTCTTAGTACCTGGGGCATGTCCTTCTAGATTGGCCCTGCACACTCATAATAACACATCTTGCCTCACAAAGTTGGAGGCTCCTTTCATTCATTCATTCCTCGGGTAACCCTCAAGCAGCTCAGGGCCCGGAGCTTCGCCCTAGACCAGAGGGGCTGTTGCAAACGAGCCGCCCTGGGGCCCAGCCTTCCCCTCCCGAGGGAGAGATAGCCATGGGGTAAACACACTGGTTTGTCATCCAATCACGCTCTCACCTGACGCTGGACGGTGAGCGCTCACCCGGACACTGGACATGTTTCTGCAACGCCCTTGCCGGTCGTGGGACTGGGTCTCACGGAAAGCGTTGTTCCGCGGTTTATCAAACATGCTTTCGGGGCAACTTAGTTGTGAAGCTGCTGTTTGCGTGCCAGGCGCTTGCTGAGTGCGGTTTTGGAGGTGCTGTGCGAACGCTGCTGTGCAGATGAAGAGACTGAGGGTCAGAGAGGTACCCTGCTGAGCCCACCAGGGACAGCAGGGGGGCTGTTTTACTCGGCAGCTGACGTCCCCTCCCCGCCTCCCGTGGGGCACTTCTCTGCTCCTCCTCTGACCCTCAACAGAGTCAGCCTTGTCTGGGACACCTCTTTCCCGCCAGGCTCTGGGGGCCTAGCCAGGGGCTGTGGCAGTGAGGCTCTGGGACCAGGCATCATCTCAGGAGCTTCCCACCCCCATTAGGGCTCACCGAGCCGTCACCCATCAGACAGAGGAGGAAACCCCAGCTCGGGAGGGCTGGGCTGGATCGGGGTGCGGTGGTTCCCGGCTTCCCTAAAAGAAGCTGGGATGAACCGGCCCCTCCTGTTCCCACAGCCCGGATCTCCCCACAGATAAAGTCAAGCCGTCTTTGGACTGTTTCCGTAAGCGTGACCCCCTGGGACCGCACCAAGCTGGAGTTGTATAGGATAATCGTTCCTCTGTGGCTGGCCGATTTCACTCAGCGTGATGTCCTTGTGGTTCTTCCACGCTGCCATCTGCATGGAGATTCCGTTCCTTTTCGGGGCTGAGTCGTATTCCAAAGCTAGTACTGCCCACACTCACTTCCGCTCTGCACCCATCAGGGCACACGCGGGTTGCTTCCACGTTTCAGCTGTTGTGAATAATGCCGCTGTGAACGTGCACCAGCAAATCCCTACTCAAGTCTCTATTTTCAATTCTTTTGGGTAAACATCCAGAAGTGGGATTGCTGAATCGTCTGGTAATTCTTTTTTTTTTAATTAATTTATTTATTTTCGGTCGTGCTGAGGAGGCTTGCAGGATCTCAGTCCCTCAGCTTGAGATCAAACCTGGGCCCCGTAATGAAGGCACGGAGTCCTAACCGCTGGGCCGCCTGGGGAGTCCCCGTGCGGTGTGAATGATTCTGTGTTGCGTGTTTGGAGGGCCCGTCACACTGTTCCCAAAGTGGCTGCACTCGTTTACAGCCCACCAGCAGTGCTCACAGTCTCCACGTTCCCCACATCCTCTTCAAAACTTGTTTCCTGGTGGTTCTGTTTTTATGTTGACAGCAGCATGATGAAATGGGTGTGAGACGGTACCTTGCTGTGGTAACGATCATTTTCCCCAATGACCCCTGGTGTTTAGCCTCTTTTCATGCGCTTCCTGGTGAATTGTATGTTTCCTTTGGAGAAACGCCTGTCTTCTTGCCCACCTTGGAGTCGGATTCTTGTTTTTGTTGTTGAGTTGTAGGAGTTCTTTAAAAAAATTTTTTTTTATTTTTAATTTATTTGACTGCACTGGGTCTTAGCTGTGGCACGCGGGATCTTCAGCTTTCGTTGTGGGATCTTTACTCGTAGCACGTGGGATTTTGTTCCCCGACCAGGGATTGAACCTGGACCCCCTGCATTGGGATTGCAGAGTCTTAGCCGTTGGACCGCCAGGGAAGTCCCTGTAGGAGTTCTTAGTGAATCCTGGATATTACCCCTTGTCATGTATATGATTCCCTGGGCTGCCTCTCCACTGCCTTGATAGTGTTCAAAGCACAGACATTTGATTCTGGGGCATCCAAGTCTCCCGTACAGCTTCTTTGGAAAAAGCAGTCCCCAGGGAGATCCCGGGGTGGGGGCCCTTCCCTGAGGTTCTCCTTGGGCACACCGGGGACCAGGTGGCCGGGAAAGCTGCTCTGGGCTCCCCCAGGAGACAGGGCTGGGCGCTGGCGAGAGGCGACGAGAGGCACATGGCTGCTGAGGGCGCACTGTGAATCCAGCCCCGCCCTAGGACAGGGGCATCGCCTGTCCTGGGGGGCAGGCGAGGCACTGGGCAGCACAGGTCCTCCCAACAGGCGCCCGCTCTCGGGGGCCCCGGCACAGGCTTCCTCCCAAGCCCTCCCATTACAGACGCTGATCCAAAGCAGGAGGGAGGCTGGCTTCCAATTCCAGTTCTCAGTTCCACTGAGAACCTGGCACATTACTGCTCAAAGTTAGGACTCGGTGGCCAGGATGGGCAGCCCTGGCCATGTCACTTCTGTCCCGTCGTCAGCACTGTTTGATTTTCCTGGAGCCGCCATGACAAAGGGTCACAGACCTGGGGCTGCCGACAACGGAAATAGGGTCTCCGCCTTCTAGCATCTGGTTCCATCACTTCATGCACATGGAGGGGGAAACATGGGAACAGTGGAGTCTTGGGCAGCAAAATCACGGCAGACGGAGACTGCAGGCATGAAACTAAAAGATGCCTGCTCCTTGGAAGAAAAGCTATGACAAACCTAGACAGGGTATTAAAAAGCAGAGACCTTACTTTGCTGACAAAGGTCCGTATAGGCAAAGCTATGGTTTTTCCAGTGGTCATGTATGGACGTGAAATCTGGACCGTAAAGAAGGCTGAGTGCCAAAGAATTGATGCTTTCTAACTGAGGTTCGGGACAAGACTCTTGAGAGTCCCTTGGACAGCAAGGAGATCAAACCAGTCAATCCTAAAGGAAATCAAGTCTGAAGATTCATTGGAAGGATTGATGCTGAAGCTGAAGCTCCAAAACTTTGGCCACTTTGGGGAAGAGCCGACTCATTGGAAAAGACCCTGATGCTGGGAAAGATTGACAGCAGGAGGAGAAGGGGACGACAGAGGATGAGATGGCTGGATGGCATCACCGACTCAATGGACATGAGTTTGAGTGACCTCCAGGAGCTGGTGATGGACAGGGAGGCCTGGCGTGCTGCAGTCCATGGGGTCACAGAGCTGGACGTGACTGAGCAGCTGGACAGCTCTGGAGCCACAGGCCTGGAATCAAGGGTCCCAGTGTCACGCTGCCTGTGAGGGTTGCAGGGGAGGGTCCGTCCTGCCTCCTCTCGCTGCTGGGGGCTCCAGGGCCCCTTGGCGTGTGGTCGCGTTGCTCCAGCCTCTGCTCTGGCTTCATGGGGCTGCTCGTTTGTGACTGGGTCTGTTTCCTCTTCTCTCTGGAGGGCGCCTGTCAGTGGCTTCAGCTCCCTCCTCAAGCCAGGGTGGTCTCATCTCAAGACCCTTAGCTAATTACACCTGCGAAGACCACGTGTCCAAATCAGATCCCTTTCTGAAGTTCCTGATCCCCATGACTGGGGGCCCCTGCTCAGCCCCCCGCAGGCCCTCGGTTTCACCCGCCCGGCACACTGGGCCCAGCTTCTCCCGCAGCAGTGAGGCCCAGTGATCAGACCCGTGGCCGGAGCCCTCTGGCTGGGCCTGTGGTTGCTTCATCGCTCAGTCGTGTCCGACGCTTTTGCAACCCCACGGACCGCAGCCCGCCAGGCTCCTCTGTCCATGGGATTCTCCAGGCAAAAATCCTGGAGTGGGTTGTCATTTCCTTCTCCAGGGAATCTTCCCGACCCAGGGATCTAACCTATGTCTCCTGCATTAGCAGGCAGGTTCTTTCCCGTCGAGCCACCTGGGAAGCCCCTGGCTGGGCTTACCTGGTTCTTTTGTCCATGATGACTCTGGCTTCCTGGGGTCTCCTGGTCCTGGACAAATGGAGTAGGGCAGCTTTACAGCCCGAACTCACTACGGACTCTCTCTTGCTCCGGGTTCCACTCAAAACTGACTGCATTCTGAGCTACCCAACAAATGAGGTGGGGCAGTGCCCAGGGGGGTCTCTGGAGCTGCCTCTTGGACCACTGAGGCAGCTGGGGCAGGTGCAGAGGCCCCATCGGGCCACAACTGTCGGAGACCAGCGGCCCCTTGCAGTGTTGGAGGGCGGCGTTGGTCTCTGCCATCAGGTACCGCCCGCTGGTGGAGAAGCCCCTGAGTCTTTGCTGGGCTTGTCAACCACTTGGCACCTCTTGGGCCACCAGTCAGATTCCCTCAATATCATCAACACAGAGAGCTTGTAGGATGCTCTGCGGAGAGGCACCACTTCTGACCTCACCCCCACGCTCCGCTGGACGGTCAGGCCAGGTCCGTTTCTGACCTCACCCCCATGCTCCACTGGACAGTCAGGTACAAGTCACAGTGGTCTCCCGGTGTGCTCCCTCGGGTACGCCGCTGCTCTGGGAAACATCCGGGCCCCTCCAGGAGGCTCCGGCAGAACTGCCTCTGCAAACCTTGCTTTGTCCTCACAGGGTTCTTCCTTAAGGGACCCGTCTCTGATTCAAGTGCTGGGCTCCGGGTCTGAAAGCCGGCCCAGGTGAAAATGCTTCTACCTCAGCAGCTGGTGCCATTCCAGCTCACTGTCCCCGCACTGCGAGACAGTCCCCCCGGCCAGCTCCCGCGCATGTTCCCATCGGCCTCGCCCCACGGCTGACAGAGACCAGCGCGCCCTGCTGCCGTTGCCGCGGGCCCCCGGGGCTGGCTGCTGTCCTGGCTCGGCTGCCCCAGGGCGATTCTGGCCTCCGCCCTCTGACATTCCCCATCACGGAGGCTTCGGGAGCTGGGAGGCGGCTCCTGGACGCACCCTCTCCCATCCAGCTGGCCTCCACGGCCCGGCCACCATGGAGCCTCCGCTGCAGCGTGCTTCCTGCCGCGTAGGCCGGGCTGTCCTCCGGGAAGGCAGAGGTGGGCAGAGGGTTCTCTGCGTCCTTCCAATGCTCACATGTGCTGCCCCCGCCCCTCAGCTAATGTGGGTTGAGCCCCAGAACCAGCTCCAGGGTCAAATCCTGACCCACGACCCAGAACCACCGTCAGAACTCTCCCCACGCAGCATGACCAGGGCCCCGCCCTGGCCCCCCAGGGTCCTGTGGTCCCCCCCTCACTAGTCCCCCCGCCCCTGCCCCGATGGTCACAGCAGCCTGGCCTTGGGAGAGGCACGGAAGGGAAGGGGAAGGCGGGGGTCCCATGGGGCATCTGCGAGGTGCCCAGAACAGAGGGCTGCAGACCCCTAGAAGAAGGAGTGGCCACTCCTGGGGGTGTCCTCTCCTTGGACTCCCTCACCCAGGGCCCAGAATGCCCTCCTGCCAGGTCAGAGCCCCGACCCATCCCGGGGGGCCGTGCCTGCCTCCCTGCATTCCTTGTGTCCACTGAGGTCCTGGAGCCCCACATCGCCCGCCTCAGCTCTGGCTGCAGGGTAAAGCCAGGGGTCTGGGTGAGTCTCCCCTCCTGTGGATGGAGGGGAGCTCGGCTGACAGCCGCCAGACCCAGCCGTAACGTGATCGTCCCCCAGCCCCTGGGTCTGGGGGGACCGCAGCCGGCCCCCCCTCCCAGATCGCCCTGGCAGGAGGGTACACACCTGTGGCTCTAGGCCGGGGCTGTTCCGCCACCTGACTGGACAGCACCTGGGTTCCAGAACCCCACCCTGAGCTTCCCCTCCCTGGAGCCACGCCAGGGCCAGCAGACCTGGTGTGGCTCTCTCAGGAGCAGACCCGAAGTCCAGGCCGGCTCAGTCCTTGGAGAAGCCGGGGAACCACACGAAACACACCCCAGGACTCCCTGGGAGCGGGGGTCATGTATTGACATTTCCGGCCCCCAAATGCTGTCACTCCTGGGCAAAGTGGATAATACAGGCGCCAGCTGCTGGAAGAGAGGCGACGCAGGCACAGCACCCACGGATTGGGGTGGAAGGAGGGAGCGTCAGGCGGAGCAAACAGCCAGCCTGGGGACTGGTGGGGATTCGGTGCGGTGAGGCAATCTAGGAGGACTTTCAGGCAGTGGTGTGGCCAACCCAAGCTTCACCCGGGAGGCTCCTGTATTAAGACAGCACAGGCCTTTGAGGCCCAGCTCCCACCAAATGAGCCTGTTCTTACCTCTTTCAAGGGCACAACCCCCTGGGGCCCTACTCTCTGGGTGAGGAAATCTAGCCCAGGATGGCAACGGGATGCCACAGGGGCCACCCACCGCCTCCTCCTTCCCCTCCTCCGGCTTCTTCGTGCCCTCAGGGGCCCTCCCCTGGAGGCCTGGCCGCAGGGCCCAGTGCTCAGACGGAAGCCTCCTTCAGCTCTGAGCTCCCAGGGAGGCCATGCCGGTCTCCAGGTTGGAAGGGCACCTGTATCTTGAATCCCAGAGCTACACTTCCACCTGCTCCCTCCCCACCTTCCTGCCGGGAGAAGGCAGGCCCCTCACCCTGGACCCCCACGTCTGCCGCTTCCCAGCAGTGGTGCCCCAGAATCTGCAGGCTCTGCCGGCCCCTCTTCTGCCCCAGGTCCCCCTCCACCGGTGTGAGCTTCTAAGGAGGGATCATGAAACAGTGTCCGAGGCTTAATCCCTGCAGGACTCCCCACTGTGGCGAGATCAGAGCTCCCTGTGCCTGGGCGGTGGGCGGTGTGTGTGGGGGGCTGTCACTGCCCTGGTGCCTTCCTCTCTTGGCTCCCTGAGCCTCACGCCCTCCTCCCTGTTTCTTGGAGTCTCCAAGTACTCACCCACCACAGAGCCTTTGCACAAGCCGCTGCCTGGCCAGCCGCTCCGCCCACACTGACTGACTAGGCATCCGAGTGGATGCACGCAGCTGCTTTCCAGTCTGTGTGCTGAGCTCCTGGGAGCAGAGCTGTGTGGGCACAGCAGGTCCTCGAGGAGTGAGTGAACGAGGCAGGGGAGAGGGGCACGACCCACCTTCCCCCACTCGGGGAGGCGCTGGCTCACCTGCCAAGACCCAGGGAGGGCCTTCCATCCAGCCAGGGGTCCCAGGACACCCCTGCCGGCTGCAGGGCCTGAGGATCATGGGGTGGCAGGGGCCCAATGAGGGGTTGCCCATCCCAGGATCCCCCTTCTTGCGCTGCCCCCTGGGGTTCAGAGGGGCCTTGGGGGCCAGGCCAGACCAGCCAGAGAGGAAATCCTTGTATTTTTGAGGACAAATGGAAACACCGCTTCTTGTTTATTTCCTGGTGAATTGTGCCCAGGCCAGTAGGCTGGAGGGAGCCGAGCTGGGGTTAACTCTTTCTTCTCTGGATTTAATTGTCCCTCCTTCCGGCTGGCGCTCCTCTGAGGCTCCCAGAGCCTGGGGAACTGCTTTCCTGTACTCCAAGGGGGAGGGGAAGGGCTGCAAACACACACACAAATCAAAGCCTCAGCAATAAATGAGCCCCCAGCCTGTGGAGTCTGAGAACCCGGAAACGCCCCCGCGTCGGCCCCAGAGCCGGGGATGCGGGGCCCGGGAACCTGGGGCTTCTGACCCAGAGGAGCCTCTCTAAGCCTGCGGGTGGCTTCGGGGATCCTGGGGTGGGGGGCTCGTCTGCGGCAACTTTTTCCCATTACCTCACCCAGAAGGGCTGAGCCAGAGTGGGGTGAGCCGCCCCCCTGGAGCCACTATCAGGCCGGCGCTCCGGACCGGTGTCCTTGTGTCCTCTGCAGCCAGGGCTGCGTTGAGCCCAAGGTAGATGCAGACCCAGTGTGCCAGGGGTCCCTGCCTCCACTGCCCTGGCACCCTCCTGCCAGGCAGCAGGCTGGCCTGGGGTGGGGGGCAGACTCTGCAGGGGCTCAGACCCACATCCTGGCTCAGCCCTTCACAGTGCACTCTGCAGGCTTGGATGCAGAAATTCATGAAGGCCGATGGGTAGACCCACAGCTGGGGGGCAGGGTTCACGCAACAGGAGGCAGGTGGCCCCACTGCGAGGAAGGTCACTCTGGGCCGGGCAGGGGCCGTTTGACCTCCCAGGCCTCCCTACAGCCTGGAGGCTGCACCCAACCAAAGAGGACACTGAGGCTGCTGGGGAAGACCTGGCATGGGGGCAGCCTGCTGTGGGAAGACCCAGGGTGGGGGCAGCCTGCTGGGGAAGGCCTGCGGTGGGGGCAGCCTGCTGGGCAAGACCCAGGGTGGGGGCAGCCTGCGGGGAAGGCCTGGGCTGGATGCACCCCTTACTTCCCACGGTCTGGAGGCAGGGGCTTCTGCAGCCCAGGACCCCCTCCTTGGCAGAGCCTGGAGAGGTGGTCTCCTGCCCACCTGCCTCTGGCCCCTGCTAGGCTGGGGCCCAATGGCCCGCCTACTCCGGTCCCCTCCCCCCAACTAGCCAGGCTAGACACTGCCCCCAGCACGCTGGTTCTCACAGTCCCAAGGCCACTCCCACGCTGTTCCGCAGTCACCCCCCTGGCTCCCAGCCCCCGCCCTGCGGCTCGCTGGAAACACCGACCAGATGTTGGGACAGTGGCCCGTGGTGGCGGGGAGGAAGTGGCTGGGGGGTGTCCACCTGGAGAGTAAGCAGGGCCTGGTGGGGCTTGGGCACATCAGAGAGAAAGAGCCCATAACAGCCCCATTGATCAGACAGGGAGATGAGGACCCGGAGGCCCACAGCTGACCCGCCCAGGCCAGGGGACACAGGCCTCCTCTGGGGTCTCTGCCTCGCTGTGCCTCAGCAGCCCACACAGTGTGCATGTGTGCACACGCTCGTCCACACACATGTGCACACACTCGACACACGTGTGTGCACACACTCATCGACACACACGTGTGTGCACACGTTCACACGCTGCAATGTGTGCACACGCTCAGCAATACACGTGTGTGCGTGCACGCTCGTCCTCACACGTGTGCACATGCTCATCCACACACATGTGCACACGCTTGTCCTCACATATGAATGCACATGTACACTCGCAGGCACCCACCCAGCACACACGCCTGAGGACAAGTACACGCACACAAACGTGCGCACACAGGAGCACCCACGCAGCATGTGGTAACACACTCACACACAGACGGAGCCCACCTGTGTGCACACTCACGCGTGCACTCAGGCATGGGGTACAGCCGGCTCCCCCTCTCAGCCACCAGGCCTCACCCAAACCCGAGTCTACAAGGCCCTAGGCCCTGGGCAAGGAGTGGGCAGGGTCGGGGCTAGGGGGAACCTGCAGCTGTGTGATGCCCGCAGGGAGGCAGGGAGACGCTCTCCAGGAGGACAGGGCACCTGCCCAGAGGGCCCCTGCGTGGGCAGAGCCAGGACAGCTCCCTGCACGGGGTGACCAGACCCCCTGTCCCGGGACCTCCCGCCGTCTGGAGTCCCGGCTCTTGGCCCACCCCGGGCTCTTGACTCAGCCCGTGTGTCACCGGATAAACATTTATTGGATATTTCCTGCCCGGCCCCAGTCCTGAGTGCCTGTCCCCACCATCAGCATGGGGGCCGAGGGAGGGGGTGAGTGTGCAGGCCGGGTGTGTGGGAAAGTGTGGCGATGCGAATGTGCACCTGTGCGGGGAGCCGGCCCCTCGGCCCTGGAGGGAGCGCTGCCCTGCGCTGGCCCCACTTCCCGCCCGTAGGGTTGGGGGGCTGGGTTGGAGGCAGGCCCTGGCTGCCCCCTCAGCCGTGGGGTCTGGCCCTGTGGTCCTCCGGGCACCTGGCCGCACTGCTTTGGGGTCTGCGCCTTCCCACAGTGCCCAGGCCTTCTTCTGGGTCTGTGCCTGAGTTGACCCCTGGAGTATCGCCTGCCCTCTCAGTTGGCTTATGTGATACCCCCACTCACCCTGCTGGCCTCAGTCCCCGCCTCAGGCGTCTCTGTGGACCCCTAGCAGGGCCACCCCTCCTGAGGGCGAGTTCCCAGGGGCCCATGGGCCCAACTCGCAGTGAGCACTCTGCAGACGCATGGAGGGTGACTATGGGCATGAACGCATGAACCTCTGCCTGGCTGGGAAGAGCGAGAGGAAGCATGGGAGCCGCTGGGGCCCAGGAGGAGCCCTGCCCAGCGTTTCTCCTGCCCCTCCCCCTTACCACCCTGTCCCGGGGTCCCATCCTGCAGGTGCCAAGACCAAGGCTCAGAGAACTGGAGGTATTTGCCCCTGGTCGCTCAGGTTCACACCTTCTACTCCGGGGGTGGGGTCAGCACCCCCACTGGCTGGTTCCAGCAGGGCCTGTGGGCAGAGGGGCCGGGTGGCAGGGCAGTGAGTCGGGCCCACGTTGCTGGGCCTTTGTGCCCCCCCTGTAGCCTTCTGAGGGGCAGCCCCTCGGTCTGGGAGCAGGGTAAGGGGGCCCTGGCTCCCCGGCTGCACTTGCTCGTGACCCCGTGACCCGAGGCGTGCAGGCTGGGCCCGGGTGAGCAGCTGGCCTGTCCTCCCGCCAGCCCGTGGGAAGCAGAGGTGAGGGGGAAGGAAGGCCGGCTCCAGCCAGCCTGGGGGAGGGCAACTGCAGGGACGCCCCGGGGCTGCTCATTGTGACCAGGGCTGCAGGGGAAGGAGGAGGAAGCTGGGGGGCTGCAGACCCCAAGCAGGGAGGCAGAGGGGTGGGTGGGAACTGCCATGGCCCCAGGTCCGGCTCCCCAGCCACCCAGGCCGCCCCTGGAGACGAGCACCGCTGGGCTGCTTCCCTGGGGACGGGGCGGTCGCTGAGTGCTTGCTGTGTGCCTGAGGGGAGGCAGGCACCGCGGTCAGCTAGAAAGGGACACACCCGCCGCGCTCCAGGAGACGCCCTGCTGGGAACCCTGCGAGCCTGGGAGGGGGGCGCCCTGGGCGGCGGGGGTCCAGAGGGCTCCAGGTGGCCCTGCCAAGGGGTAGGACAGCTGTCACAGAGGACCACAGGCGGGACGCTTAGAGCAACAGGAATTAACCGCTTCCTAGCTCTGGAGGCAAGTCTGCCTGCAGGCCGCTATCCCTCGGAGGCTCCAGGGGACAGTACGCTCCCTGCCCTTCCCAGCCCCTGGCGTCTGGCTGGCGACCCTCGCAGCTCCCGGGCTGGCAGCAGCATCGCCGCTATCCCAGCCTGCCGTCACACGGCCTTGCCCTCTTCATGTCCGTGGGGCCATGGACGCCTGTCATTGCATGTGGGGCCACCCTACCCTGGGAGGGTCTCATCTCCAGATCCTGACTGAATTACATCTGCACGGACCCCGAGTCCAGAGAAATTCTCCTTCAGAAGGTCCACGTGAACCTACCCTTGCGGGGGATGCAATCCGACTTGCCACAAACACTGTGAACCCTTGGCCCAGCTCCGGACATGCAAGGGGCCCCTACCCAGGTGCTATCTTCAGTCCCTGCGCCCTTGAGTCAGAGTTAGCTGGTGGGGGGCGGGAAGGACTCCTACAGAGGGAACAGCGTGGGCAAAGGCCTGGAGGCTGGGCTGGGGCGCTGGGGCCCAGGCCCGGGCGGGCGCGCTCCCTGCTCTCTGCGGACGGCCAGCTGCCTCGGCTTCCTGGCAGTGTGCCCGGCAACCCCTGCCCGCAGGTGGCTGCTCTCCTGGCCCTGGAGGTAGAGGCTGTGGGCCCCGTAGCTGGGAGCTGGGGGGGACGGCCTGGGCTGTGGGCAGGCCGGGCTGGGGAGCAGAAAGGAGACACCCGCTGTGAGCCCGAGGGCCTGGGAAGCCTGCGACAGGTACGTCCCCAGCTCCCGGGGCCCGGCCAGGGCCAGGCTAAGGTTTCCTGAGCTGGTGCCGAGGCTGGGCTGGGGTGTCCCCAGCCCAGGCCAGCCCAGGGCCCGGCTCCCAGGGCACCGCAGAAATGTCCCTTTGTTGGCCGAACAAAGCAGCTTTGAGCCGGGCCCTTATCTCAGGTGCAGTGAGATGGGGCTCCGTCGAGCCAGGCGGGAGCCAGCCGGCCAGCCTGGACGGGGCCCACCCCCCTGAAGGAGGGGCAGGGCAGGGCGGCCGGAAGGGGCTGAGGGGGTAGAGGGTGGGCTGTCTCCTGCTCTTCAGGGCCCGTGTGGGCTCACAAGGGATGGAGCAGGCCCATCAGATAAGGCCCAAGTAGAGAGGCGGGCAGAGCAGGCAGACACACCCAGGTGTCACAGGCAGACACACCAGTGGACACGGGCTGGCCTGGATGAGGGTGGGGTGCCCGCTCCGTGGCAGGGTCCCAGTGGTCGGGGGCTGCTCCCTGGCCCATGCCTGGGTCCCTCTGAAGACAAAGCCCCCAACTCTGGGTACCTCAAGGGCAGGGCCAGGAAGTGTGCCCTGCAGGGGTCCCTGCACCTGGCCGAGCCGCCCACCAGGGTCCCAGGGAGCTCAAAGGCCCACCCAGGCGGCGAGGGTGGGGCAGGACGCCAGCCAGAATGTGGCGGGGACGGGTCAGGTCAGGACAGCTTGGGGGGCCTCAGGCATGTGGTCAGCTGGCACCCTGCTGTTGCCCTGGCCTCCATTTCCCCATCTGTGCAAGGACCCCCAGGGCTCCAGGGAGACTCGGCCGCCCTGCCCTGCTGTCTGAGCACCCACATCGGGCCGCCTCGGTGGGTGGGGCCCCCAGGAGAGAGCGCAGTGGAGGACCAAGATGGGAAACGGGTGGGGTCAGTCGGCGGCACAGCTCGCTGCCCACCTGCCCCCCACACCCTCAACAGGCGGGCTATGTCTCGGCGGCCTGGCACCCACATGGCCTGCAAGGCACTGGACGCAGACGTGGGCATTCGGTCCCCTCTCTTCTCGCCCCTGTGTGTATTGAACAGATGAATGTGTGAACGAGTGGATGAGAATAAGAGAATAAGAGGAAACGGGCAGGCCCACCAGCCCAGGAATGCAGGGTGTCTCCGGCAGGAAGTTCTCTCATCAGGCCCAGAAGATGCAAGGCTTTTCCGGAAGACCGAGGGGTGAAGCTGCTCAGGCTGGGTGCCCACCCTCCCCTCCAAGGGCTGCAGGATGGCGGGGCTGGGGGGCAGGGCATCCCGGCAGGTTGGAGGAGGGAGTGGGGGTGAGTGGGGGGTAAGGGGGTAGGGGGTTGGTGGATTAGGGGGTAGTTTCCTGGCTCAGTGAATGCGGGCTGAGCAGACACCCTGCCCACACCCTCCCTGACCCCTTGGGAGCTGCCTGGCCACCGAAAATTGTCCTAGCGGCTCAGAAGGACTGGGAACGGGCGAGACCAGCAGCAGGCCCTGTCTAAAGAGGCTTATCTCAGCGTGCTCTGTGGGGTGCAGGGGCCGCCCCCTCCCAGCTATAATTAGGCCCTAGTTGGAGCTGGGCCCTGGGAGGACCAGGGCTTTGCTGCACAGAGGCCCCCTGCAGCCCCCAGCCTGAGCCCCTGGAGCTTGGCCAGGCTGAGCAAAGGGCAGCCACGTCCCCTCTTTCCCCGCTTCCCCCACCACCACCCCGGGCCCTCCCCCCACACACCCCGTCCCTCCCCAGCCCAGGGTCAGAAAGCAGCCACTGAAGAGACCGGTCCCCTTCCCGCCTGTGAGCGGGCCTCTCTATTTCCTCTCCTCCCACTCCCCTTGACTTTCCCACAAACATCTCTGCGCATAAAAATAACTTCTTTGGGAATGGCAGTCCCTGGCCGCCTCCTTCTGAGCCCCCCTGCCTGAGGGGGTCTGGCAGACAAGCCCGGCCCAGGATGGGGTCCCTCTGAACACTGGGCTGTCCGCAGTTGTCTTTAGAGAATTTCACCGACAGAAACACCCAGGCTGGGTTTGTTTATAAGTACCCAGTGTTCGGGGCTATAAAGGTGGGGGTAATACCAGGAGTCTCTGGGTCGGGGTTGGGGGCAGCCTTATGATATTGTAGACTTTGATGCTGTCTGTTTTTTACCAAGGAAAATGACTTCTGTCGTTAAGACCATTTGCCAAGTCATTTAGAATCTTTATTTTATTGGTTGGGAAAACGGTCTTCATACAAAACCTAGCCACTGCCCCCACCCCTCACCCAGGGAAGTAATGGTTCCCACGGGGCGGGGCCTTGCAGCTGGGGGTGCTCCGTCTCAGCCCCCCGGGGGAGGTGGGCTCGGGGGTGCTTGTGGTTTTTCGGAGAACGTCTTCACCACATCACTAAGGACAGAGCCTGCCGGCCTGCGGGTGGGGCTGGCCAAGGCCCGGGAGCCTGACGCAGTGCCCTGTGGCCCCCCGGGCCGCCCCCTGAGGCTCAGTGTCCCCGGGTCAGCGGGGGTCCCAGTGGAAGGCTGGCGTCCGGGCTTGGCCCCGGGGTCCACGGTACTAACCACACACCTACACGGTCACACGGAGGGAAGAAGGACCCCCTTGCGGCCACCGCGTCCCCTCTGCCCGCTCCGCGTCACGACCTTTCGACCACCTCAGCCCCTCACGGAGGCCCTCTGTTCCCACGCGGGTTCCCCTCAGGGTCTGGGACCATTTCTCTAGGTGCGTGCTGATGGGGCCCAGCTGTCTCTGAAGCCCGGGGACAGTTTTATGGGTCTCGGAGCCTCACGGCCCCGTCGCCAATGCCGCCAGAGTCCCCGGCTTCCCACAGCCTCACGGCCCGGGGTCAGCGGGCCTCCGCTCGGGTGGGCTCACTCGGCTTCTCTGCTTTAGTCTCGCCCTGCTGCGTGTCCGTCGTCCAGCAAACACCCGTGAAGTGCCTTTGGGAGCAGGGGGTTGCTGCCCGGACTTTTCCCTAGTTGCGGTGGGCAGTGGCTACTCTTGCTGTGGTGAGGGGGCTTCTCACTATGGGGGCTTCTCTTGCTATAGAGCGTGGGCTCTAGGCACGTGGGCTCAGAAGTGGTGGCTCCCGGGCTCCGGAACACAGACTCAATAGCTGTAGCTCACAGGCTTGGCCGCTCTGGAGCCCGTGGGATCTTCTCAGATCAGGGACTGAACCCACATCTTCTGCATTGGCAGGCGGATTCTTTACCCCTGACCCACCAGGGAAACCCGAGGTGCGAGATTTTGTGCAAGACGCTGAGGCATAGCAGCCTAATCTTGACATCCTCCTGCAAAGCACGTTTGTTAACCAGGTTTTTCGGAAAGGGTGAAGGTGGAAACACCCTAACAGCGGGATGTGGGGGCCAATGCCGAGGGATCCTCCATGTCCACATTGCTCAACTATATGCAAATGGATTTTAAAATCTTGGATGAAATGGGCCATTTTTAACCAAAACTTGCACTAGAAAATATCGAAAATGTAAACATACCAGTGATCAGAGAAGAAAAGCAATCGTATGACCCACCAAAGCACAGGTCGCCAGCAGGATTCTGCCAAAGTGTCAGGAAGGAGATTGCTCAAGCGCGGTTTCAACTGCTTCAGCCCATAAAGGAAGGGGGAAAAAAAGAAGGAAAAGAAAAGCTTCCGATTTTATTTTATGGGAACAGCATAATATGAATATCAAATGCAACTGTAAAATTGCGCTAAAATATATTAAAACTGTAGACAAATTTCACTTTTGAAAATCAAGGCAGAACTCCTAGGCAGGCATCAGCTGGCAGAACCTAGCAGTCTTAAAAAGATGACGCCCCCCTTCTCCACCCCCACCTGGGCCCTAGGAGCCAGGATTCCGGCCCGCACCTCTGTACCCTCGTCTTCATCCTCCATGGACTTGCCCTCTGAGGCTGCAGGTGAGGCTGGGCGGGGATGGGGGTGGGAGGAGTCTCCACCTCGTGGCCTCCCTTTTTGCCCGGCCTCATCCCTCACCTGAGCATCTCTCTCCACGTCCTGTGCTGACCTGTCCCAGCCCTAAAGACTGGAGCGCATATAGCCCTCGGGCTGTGGGATCGCATGCTATTTCCCCAATCCCCCCCCCCACCTCTGTAAATAGTCCTTTACAAAGTCCTTCAAATTACCTCATCTGAGCACACCGTCTGTGGACTTTCTGCACTCTGAATTATATGATTGTACCTCACCTTTGAATAGCTTAAAAGAAAAGAGATATTTCCACTGAGATCCAAAAAGGCATTTGACTAAATGCATCAATATTCTGGATTTTAAAAAATCATAATAAAACAAGCTTCCCTCGTGGCTCAGATGGTAAAGAATCCACCTGCAATGCAGAAGACCCAGGTTTGATCCCTGGGTCGGGAAGATCCCCTGGAGAAGGGAATGGCAGCCCACTCCAATATTCTTGCCTGGAGTATTCCATGGACAGAGGAGCCTGGTGGGCTACAGTCCATGGGGTTGCAGAGAGTCGGACGCGACTGAGCAACTAACACTTTCAATAAAATAGGGCTGGGCAAATATTTTCTTAACTTGATAAAATATCTGTCTTCACCCCAAAGCAACACCTTGCTTAATGTGAAAACTTTAAAAACACATGTATAAAAGTCAGAATTGGACAATGGGATCCACCAATATCTAACATTGTTCTAGAGGTACTGGCTACTGAAATTAAAAAAGAGAAAGAAATAAAGTTATGACTATAGGAAAAAGAGGAGATAAATGTGTCACCATTTGCAGACAATTTTATTGAATATTTAAAAAACTGAACTCTTTCAAACAATTAAAGAATTCCTTATGGTGTCTGGGAGCAAAATAAATACAGGAATCTCAATATCCTTCATGTACAAATATTAACCCATTGGGCGATATATGAAAGACTCCCTATCAGTTCAGTTCAGTCACTCAGTCGTGTCCAACTCTTTGCGACCTCATGGACTGCAACACGCCAGGCCTCTCTGTCCATCACCGACTCCCGGAGTTTACCCAAACTTATGTCCATTGAGTCGGTGATGCCATCAACCATCTCATCCTCTGTCATCCCCTTCTCCTCCTGCCTTCAATCTTTCCCAGGATCAGGGTCTTTTCAAATGAGTCAGCTCTTCGCATCAGGTGGCCAAAGTACTGGAGTTTCAGCTTCAACATCAGTCCTTCCAATGAACACTCAGGACTGATCTCCTTTAGGATAGACTGGTTGGATCTCCTTGCAGTCCAAGGGACTCTCAAAAGTCTTCTCCAACACCACAGTTCAAAAGCATCAATTCCTCACTGTTCAGCTTTCTCTATAGTCCAACTCTCACATCCATACATGACTACTGGAAAAACCATAGCCTTGGTGAGATGGACCTTTGTTGGCAAAGTAATGTCTCTACTTTTTGATATGTTGTCTAGGTTGGTCATAACTTTCCTTCCAAGGAGTGTCTTTTAATTTCATGGCTGCAGTCACCATCTGCAGTGATTTTGGAGCCCAAAAAACTAAAGTCAGCCACTGTTTCTACTGTTCTCCCATCTATTTGGATGAAGTGATGGGACCAGATGCCACAATCTTAGTTTTCTGAATGTTGAGCTTTAAGCCAACTTTTTCACTCTCCACTTTCACTTTCATCAAGAGGCTTTTGAGTTCCTCTTCACTTTCTGCCATAAGGGTGGTGTCATCTGCATATCTGAGGTTATTGATATTTCTCCCGGCAATCTTGATTCCAGTGCTTCATCCAGCCCAGTGTTTCTCATGATGTGCTCTGCATATATAGGATTGCTGTAAAATTATAAAATATTTGGAGATCAATATGATATTCCAAATTCACATTAAGAAATATTTAAAATGCTACTGAAGGACATAAAGCAATATTTAAACGTATGGAAAGACCTAACTTAAAATATAAAGACAATACCATAAAGAAATCAATTCTCCTTAACAAATCCATAAATATATTGATGGTTCATTTTCTGAAAAGCTAAATGAGATACATTTTTCAATTAAACAACCTAATTCTAAGTTTCATGTAGAAAACTAAACAAGCAAAAACAGCCAAGAAAATTCTGAAGAAGAAGTATATTTCAGTAAGAATTAGGTTTGGTTGCTATAACAGAAACCCGTACTCAGAGGCTTATTCTGATGAGTGTTTATTTCTCTCTACGATAAAAGGAGCCCCTAGTGAGGCAGGCAGCACAAGGCTGCCTGGCTGTGGTGGCGCCGTGGTATTCAAGACACAGGATCCTTCCATCTCTCTACCTTTTTGCGTGATTTCCTTTCCAAGTTTGTCTAGTGGTGCAAGATGGCTGCTAGATTCCAGCCATCACCTCAGATTCCAGGCAGCTGGGAGGAGAAAAGAAGGAGGAGTACTCCTTTGCAGAGAAAGTCCTTGGAAGCACCAAACCGCACTTCTACTTTCCCCTCTAGAACCCCTGTCATCCCCCGTCTGGAGCGGAACGCTGTAGCCACAGTCCTCTGCGTTGCTGCTGGGGCACGCATGTTCTCAGCGCTTTGCTCAGATAGAACCAGGTTACAAAGGAGGAAAGGCGAAGGCTATGGCTCCTGCATTCTCTGCCGGTGTAGGAAGAGGAAACTAGCCCCCACAAGCATCAAAACCATTATAACCTAGAATAGTTCAAACAGTGGGATGCTGGTGCGAGAATAAACAAGTAGATTAATGGGACACAATAGAACCTCAAACGGTTTCAAACACGTAAGAGAATTTCGCACATGGCAAACACAGAATTGCAAATCAGTGAGAAAAGATGGCTCATTTGAGACCCACCCATACCTGGGAAGCCATCTGGAAAGAATAAAGAGAGTAAGGTTGGAGCTATATCTCACATCTCGTACCAAAATAAATTCCAAATGGGTCAGAGATTTGAAAGGGGAAAATTGAAACCACAAAGTCTTAACAATAAATAGTAGAAATTTCTTTATAAACTTGAGATGAGAACTTCCTAAGCAGGATGTAAAATACAAAAACACCCAGAAACACACAAAGGAGTGTTTGGATCATTTCAAATACACAAAATAAAATTTCTGCATAGCAAAAGCCACACAAAGCAACTTGGGGAAAATATTTGCAAATTGTGTCAAACAAAGAGCTTGTCCCTATCATATGTAAAGAACTCCAACAAATCAACAACAGGGCCACAACGCAGCGGGGGATAAAATAAAAAAGCAAAGGGCGAGAACAGGAGTCTCAATACTCTTCCTTTTTCATGAAAGGAAAAAGCAAATGGCTCCTAAAGCGATGAAAGACACTCAGGCTCACTCTTGGTGAGAGAAACGCAAATGACGGCTGCGCTGAGGGCATGTGTGCCTCTCAGACCGGCAGAGACTCCAATCGCACACTCCTGGCATTGCCATGAGAATACAGGGACTCGCACATATTACTGTAGATTATTGGAAATGGTTACAGCCTCAGCAGGCAGGCGTTTGGCAAAATGCCTCAGAATTACAAACTCACATCCTGCGACCCAGTGGTCCCACCTCTAGGAGGGCATCCTGCCCACAGTCACCTTGGGTACCAGGTCATGGCAGCATGGTTCCTGAGCCAGCCAGAAGAAAACCTTAAATGCCCATTAGTGGAATGTACTAATATAAACCACATAGGAAGGCAGAGAGTAAGGAAGAAGGCCTTCCAGTTTTAATAAAAGGCCGTGTCTGCAGACTGTATGTGATAAAAAGGAGGCCCAGCAGTGTGTGGAATGGGCTTCCGATTGTGTCAGGGAACAGAGGGGGCTGGCAGAGACGTGTGCACTAGACATGCCAGCAGAACCTGGTCTGGGGAAGGCCCCACAGACACAGCACCTGCCGACCCTCAAGACTGGCTGCGTGAGAGCCAGGGCATGTGCAGAAGGCTTTCCTCAGCGCACTCTTTGGATCCCTGTTGGTTTCAGGACCAGGCGAATGCGAGTGAAGGAGGGGCTGGGGTGCTGGCAAAGCCCGGCCCCCTGTTCCAGATCTGGGTCGGGACTCTGGGGGTGTGGGACGAGCTGTGGAAGGCTGGAGAGGTCGCTTATTCATTCATTAAACAGGCTGCTGATTGCAGAACTCAGTCCTGACCAAGCAGGCTCTTCCCTCTGGACTCAGACCTCGACAGCGGTGACACAGCGCCATTGCAGCGGGGAGCGGAGGGGCACTGACAATCCCTGGGGCCCAGGGCCACGCTGTGGACAGTCAGACCCTGAGGAGGGGGGCCTACCAGGCTGGGACTCCAAACAGAGGAAAGAGAATGCCTAAGGCCCAGGCGGGAGGCCCAGTGAGCTGCCCTTTCCACCCAAGAAAGTCTCTGTGGAGGGGCTGGAGGGTCGGCCCACAGAAGGGGGAGGGCCGGGGTGGAGGACCCCTCCCTGCGGGCTGCTGAGGGGCAGCTTCCAAGACTGCTTTCTGGGGAGGCCTGGCCCAGGCTCATCAGCATCTCATTTGCATGGCCATTCATCCTCTGGGGCATTCCCAGCCACCCCAGAAGCCCCTTCCTGCCCTGGAGAAAGGGACCAGGCCTGGGTCCCCCTTCCAGTGCCCCCGACACTGCCCCTCTCCAGAGGGAAGGACAATGGGGTGGGGAGGAGGCGGAGGCGAGGTCTGGCTGGGCAGCCAGGCTGGCGGGAACCATTGTGTGCGGGGCCCCCGAGTGTTTGCATAGCAAGTGCCTTGGCTGCTGAATGGGGCACAGGCATCCCAGGAATGCTGCCTGAGCTCCGAGGGCCTGCGGTCTCCAGCTCTTGGCCAGCCAGGCACATCCTCGCCCAGCTTCCGAGTCCTTCTGCCACTCACACCTGGCAAGCGCAGGGCGGACAAGGATGAGCGGGGCCAGGTTTCGGAAGCGGGTGGGAGTGACCCGGGCCCACCAAGCACAGTGGCTCAGCTTGCGCGCTGCACCACGCCAGCGCACCCCATTCACCCGGGCGGCCACAGCTACCAGCAGCCCTGCAGTCTCCCTGTTGACCTCAGGGATCTCAGCAGTGAAAGGGGACAGGACATCCCTGCCCTGACAGGGCATCTGCTCTCAGCCGAAGGTGGGAAGGGGAGGTGTGGCAGAAGCGGGGGGGCAGAGGGAAGGAAATCTGCTAACTCTGTGAGATGGGAGAGGCCCCTGTCCCATAGGCTGTGGGCCACACAGGAGCATGAGGGGCTGCTGTGGGACGTGCGGGGTCATGGATGCCTTGGGGGGGTTCCCCTCTGCTGATCTGGAGTGACGGCTGGTAGTTCAGAAGCAGCCCCTGCCGCTGTCTGGGAAGTGGGGGAGGCGGTTAGGGATGGGGTCTGCCTCCCAAGGAGCAGGAGGTGAGTGGGTTGGTACCCATCAGAGAGGACATGAGAGTCAGCACCCAGAAAGCACGGCCAGTCTGATCGGCACTGTTCCCAGAGACAGGTCCAGGGGTGTGCTTTCTAGCGGGGGGCAATGTACCTCGGGGAGAGAGCAAGGGCAGAGGTTAAGAGGTGGGAACAGGCCTGGGGAGTGCCAGGCGCAGGGAGGAGGGCTGTCGGTGACGTTGGTAATCCGGGAGGTTGGCACGGAGCAGGTGGGTCACCGGGGATGGGGGAAAATGAGGCCAAGGGGCAGCCAGGAGGCCCCGGGCGTGGCGGCCTGTCCCCTGTCTACCCCAGCCCAGGGACGTGCCATCCTGGAAGCAGGGGGTTAGTGGAAGTCATGGGCAGCCTGGGGGTGGCAGGGCCCTGACCAGCCCTGAAGCTGGCATCCACAGCCCGGCAAGGGGACACCAGCAGTCAGCAGGCCAGCTGGGGCCAGGCTCCCCGGGAGGCCCAGCCTTGCAGGAGGGTGGCCCCCTCTGTCCCCTGCCACCCCCTGGAGCCCCTGGGAACTAGACAGGGTGGGTCAGATGCTCTCACCTTCTCCGAGGGAACTCAGCCCCACTCTGCCCCACATCTGCTGTGCGGTTTACGGCCAGTGGCTCCCTTTTCCTAGCCTCGGCAGCCCATCCGTCAAATGGGGATGGCCGCTGACCTCACCAGCCAGGGCTGAGTGATAACTCCGACTGGCTCAATGGAGCTGGCTGAGGGGATTCCTGTCGGCATTTGAACAAGCCAGGAGAGCTCCGTGGTGGAGGCAGCACTGGGAGTGGGAACATGACCAGAGGCAGGTGGGCCGAGGTTCCCAGTGCTGGGAGGGCCACTGGTTCCCAAAGTGGGGATGAAGAACAGGCTCTGGGAGTGGCAGGGGCTTGCCAGGGACGCAGAGGGAGGGCTGGGCGGGGCGGGCTCAGGAGCCTCTAGGGGAGGACAGCGGACGAGGCACCTCGAGGCCAGGAATGGAGATGGGTGCCCTGACCGCCAGGCCTGTAGGTCTGGGCATTCTCAGGGCATCTCATGGTGTGGGCCAAACCTGGGGGTCGGGGCTGGAAGGCTGGGCCGACGGCTGGAAACAAGGATCTTGTCCACCTGCAAACCTGAGAAGCGGCATCAGAAGAGCCTCAAGGGGTTGCAAGGAACTGAGGTGGCTCCCAGCCTCGGGTCTTCCCGGGCCTCCAGTGAGGGGCCGGGGCGCATGGGTTCAGGGCAGAGAGAGGGCATCTCACCCTCCCATCCTTGGCAGCGGTGTTGGGGGCCTGTCCCCCATCTCAGGGTCTGAGTGCCAGACGGGCCTGCCAGCCAGCAGGTCCAGCTCAGCTCTGGTCCCTGGCGCAGGGCCCTGGCTCTGGCTGAAGGGGAGGCCTGGCTTGGGGTGAGGGGGGGAAGGGCTGGGAAGGGCAGGGCCTTCCTCACCTGGGGGCACAGTGCCAGCCCTTGCCCCTGGGACTGGTGTCGTGCCAGTAGGGGTCAGCTACTTGGAGGGAGCACCCCGACCTGCCCACGCTTCAGGCTTCTGCAGTGGTGCTGAAACTCACATGACACAGAAGCGTGCGTCTTAGTCGCTCTGTCCTGCCAACTCCTTGCGACCCCATAGACTATAGCCCGCCAGCTCTTCTGTCCATGGGATTCTCCAGGCAAGAATACTGGAGAGGGTAAGCATTCCCTTCTCCAGGGCATCTCCCTGACCCAAGGATCGAACCTGGGTCTTCCACATTGCAGTCAGATTCTTTACCGTCTGAGCCACAGAGGGGTTCCCGACACACACGTAGTCACTTTAAACTGAACCATTCAGCGGCATTTCATGCATTCTCTGCAGTGAGCGAGCATCACCACGATTTAGTCCCAGAGCCTCCTTGTCGCCCCCGGAGGAGACCCCACCCCACGGGCATCACTCGTACCCCGTGCCCGCCCCGTCCTGGCAGGGTCACTGTACCTGCAAGGATTTACCGCCTGCAGGCTCTTCGCAGAAACGGGAGCCTGTGGCACCTGCCTTCCTGTCTCACCTTCTTCACTGAGCACATGGGCCTGAGGACATGCCAGGACTCCAGCCCCTTCCTTCCTTCTTTCCTTCATTCATTCGTGCCAAGGGCAGCACTCAGCCTGTCCCCACGAGGTCCCCAGGAGGCCACGTGGCAGCCGCCCATGTCGCCTTGAAGTCCCTGAGGAAGGCAGCGCTGCCCTGATTTCCCGGTGAGACAATGAGGCTGGGGGAAGGTTAGGCGGGCTGGCATCCCTCCCAGAGACCAGGCCCCGGGCTGCGCTTTTAGGGAGGGGCACGAAGTGGGGGGTGCTTGGCATGAAGGCTGAGGGCAAAGGCCAGGAGGGGTTGGGTGGAAGGTCTGAAGTCAGACCGGGGCTTTCCCGCTCGGTCTTGGGCTGGCTCCCCATCTGGGGTGTGGAGGGGATGAAGGAGCAGCAGGCGCCCACAGGGAGCCAGCCTGGGCCCGTCCCGGTCCCGGCTCCTGGCAGAGAAGAGCAACGCCCCCACTCAGCCCGGAAGCGATCCGCATCTCTGTGAGCCTTGAGACGCTTGACGGTGAGAAGGCTGCCTTGTGGGCAGGGGGTGTGCCGCTCACCATCTGCGTGGCCTTCCCCAGCCTGTTCACCTCCCTGTTAGGCTCCTGGGTCACTCTGAAATTAGGTCTTAAACAGAAAGAGTGGGGAGTGTGTGTGGCCAAGTGCCAGCCCGATGGTGGCAGACCGTGGGAGGCTTCCCCCCACCCCTCTGCGTGGCCCCAGGGGTCCTGGGGAGCCTGGTGAAGGCTCAGACCCTCTCCCCAGGAAAACTGGAAGCTCAAAATCCTGCATCAGACCCCAGGGTGTTCTGGGAACTGTGGAGAAGTGTTGCGGCCACTGCCGGGGTCATCAGATCCCATCCTACCTTGCCTCTCTCCCGCCACGTGACTCAAGCTCTCCACTTTTGCACGGCCTTCCTCACCAGATGGTCAGATAACCCATTAGAGAAAGAAACAGTGCGGCCTGCTGGGATGAATGCGGGCTACTGCCGTTCCGGCCAGAGTCCCAACCTAACCCTGGTTGCCCGAGGCCCTGCCGCTGAGGCTACTACGCCTGCCACCTGCAGGAGGAAGACCCAGCCGCAGAAACCTGGACACGAGAAGGTTAGGAGGAGAGTGGCCGCAGCTGGCTGCTCTCCGGGGCCTGCTGCCTGGCATATGGGCCACGGGTTCCTCTGCTCCCTGGGACCCACTAGCCCTCAAGGGTCAGGTCCTTGTTGCCCCTGCCCTCCCATGAGGAGGCCTGCGTCTCACCCCAGGGTCAGCGTGTGGCTTGGGTGGGGTGGCACCGTTCCCCGGTCGGACACCTGACCACTTACCCACCTCCTCCATTTGCGCACTCTTTGCCCTGTGCCTGGGTGGGCTCCCTGCCCGCCAGGCACTGCCAACACCCGGGCCTGGAGCTCACGCGCTCCCAGACGTCCGGGGGGCCCAGGCCCTTCCCCACGCCCCGAGCCCAGGCCCTTCATGGGGCAGGGACACTGACTGCTGTCCATGTTCTGTTTAAGACCCCAGCAGGCTCCAGGAGCGGGAGCAGAGGCGGCCGGTAGAGGGTTCAGGGTTCGATGGTGTCGGCCCCCAGCCAGTCTCCCTGGGAGAAGACCCCTCACTCCACGCATCTTAGTGGACTGGGTCTCAGAGACCACACCCCCCCACACACACACCAAGTGCACAGGGCCAGGTCCCAGCTGTGAGAACAGGCTTCACCGTAGGCCACACCAGGGGCGCACACACTAGCCCCCAGAGAGCCTCCTGCCCTGCAGCTGCTGAGCTGGAGACAGAGCCTGCAGTCTCAGCCCCTGGGGGCCCCGCGGTGGGGGGTGGGTCTCCAAGTCCAGGGTTTTGTGAGAAGGTCCCCCCCGCCCCCTGCACGGGCCACAAAGCAGAGCAGAGCATGGCAAGAGCCCAAACCACGGTTTCCTACCACCTGGAACCAGGGCGGATGCCGGGGCCCCCGGAACGCTGGGTGCTCGAGGCTTCGTCCCCGTGGCCCGGAGAGTCTGCCGCCGCCGCCTCCTCCCATCGCGTAGGAACCGTTTCCCACGATGTTGGAACTTTCCACAGGCCTGACTTCTAACAACTGCACATCATTCAATTAGACAGACGCGGACGGTTTCTCAGCCGGCCTCCACGCACATCTGGGCCGCTTCCGGGTTCTATCGCTTATAAATAACACAGCCAGAGGAGTCTCCGGGCGGCTGGTTTTCTGGGTTTCGCATTATTTCTTCAGGTTAAATTCCCAGAAGCAGAATCACTGGGTCAAAAATATGAACACTTTATGCTTGTTGCTACACACAGAAGTCAGAATAAATCTGGGACCCTGTCTGGCACGGAGACGGGACTCCGTGCTGAGCCGCCCCCTGGGGCCAGGCTGCCCAGGAACCGGCAGCTCCCCGGCACATCCCCAGGGGCTGAGATGGGGGCCTGGACTTCATGTGGGGTGGTGGGCTGGCACCAACCTCGGCCCACGCTGTGGGCTCCCTGAAATTCCCACGAGGGCCCGTGGTGGACCTCCGAGCTGACTCGGCAGCTGGAGACGGGGATGGGGGTGTAGACGCCAAGAAGTCATCACTTCCTGCCCGTTTCAAACATTCTGTGAAGCCCTATGATCCAGCCCTTTCCCTTCCCGCTGGGCCTCCAGCCCCTGGATTTTCCTGTTTACTGCACCCCAGAGGCTGGCCTTGACCTGGCTTCTCTCCTCTGGGGCTGCTTCCCGAAAGGACTGTCCGACTCCATTTTTGGCCCAGGCCGGCAGGTCCAGGGCAGACGGGCTGGCCCGAGGGTTGACACCCCACAGCTGGGACTGACGCCAGGCCACGCTGTCCCCAACCCATGCAGCCAAGCAGGGCCCTGCTGTGGGCTTGGGGCCCCAGAGCTGTGGCGGGCTGTCTGGCTACCCATGGCCTCCGAGGCTGTGACCCTGGAAGGCCAAAACCCAGCTCTGGGGTCACGCAGCACTCAGCTCGGTGCATACAGGGAGGGTTAGGGTTAACCCCAACCCAGTGTGACTCCAGCCTAGGAGCTGAGCGCGCCTAGGAGCTCAGCCTAGGAGCTCAGCCACTGAGCTCAGCGCTCAGTGCGTTGACCCCTCGTCTTTCTACTCCAGGAAGAACCACGCCTGAGTGACAGTGCTGGGGGCACTTGTGTCGCAGAGACCGCAGTGTCGTGGGGAAGCGTTCTGTGCAAGAGTGCAGACAAACCATGATGTGTCCGCCTTCCTTTGTGTGGGTCACATGTCCAGCAGACCTGTGGGCTGAGCATCCCAAGGCTCTCCCTGCAGCGCTGGGCAGGCAGGGGGCATTTTTCACCCTGTATTAGCTTTCTAATCCTTGGCCCATCCCACGGGGTGAATAGGGTAGGAAGAAATATTCCCATTTTCCAGAGGAGAGAGGTGAGGTGACTCATTGTGGTCACAAAGCTGGTGACCAGAACAGTCAGGATGAAGCCTTGAAGCCAGGCCTTCTCCTCTCAGGTTGGGGAGGGATGGGCCCTGGGGTGGGGCCAGGCCAGGGTGCAAAAGAGCCCCTGTGGACAGTAGGCTGAAGACCCCGGGGCCAGGCACCCTCCCTGTGGACAGGGGGCTGAAGACCCCGGGGCCAGGCACCCTCCCTGTGGACAGCAAGCTGAAGACCCTGGTGCCAGGCGAGGCTTCTGCCCTGGAGCCGGGCACCCTCCCAGGTCAGGCCCAGAAGCGGCCCCACCTGCATGGTCTGGCATCAGCCATGTCACTTCCTACTGTGACCTGCGTCTGCTCCTCTTTAGCACCACATCTAACCTCTGGCCACCCCTCTGCCCCTGTCCCCCGCATGTCTCACTGTAGCTCTCTCTGGGGCAGGTTGTTGGCCCTGCTTTACAGACGGGAAGGTCGATGCGGGAGAGCTGGACCCGCCTGAGGAAGAGTGAGGACCCGCAGAGCCGGGGGCAGCCCAGCTCCGGGGCTCCCACCCGGACACCAGGCCCTCACGGTCTCAGGACAGCACAAGACTCGCCCAGTGAGGGCCGGGCCGGCCTGCCTGGTTCCTGGGGGGACACACCGAAGCCCAGTGCCTGCCGGGGTGATGGAAACGTCTCCCAAGAGTCAGCACAAACTGCGGCCTCGCTGTGGGGCCTCTGGGGGCCTCCGATTCCCGCTGGGAGGCTCCCCTGAGCGCCTAGGTGCGGAAACACCTGCTCGCCCTGGGATGGAGGCAGCCGGCACGGCTGCGCGTGCGGGAGAACGCAGGGCTCAGGCGCTTCCTGAGCGGAGCCAGCACCCCCGTCTCGCCCAGCCGTCCAGCCTGGGCAGAGGAAGGAAGTGGGCACGGGGCGGCTGGAGGGAGGGTGCCCACCCTGGGCCCGGGTGGGAAGGGGGCTCCAGCACCCGGTGGCCGTGGCGCAGCCCCAGCCGGGCCGGGCGACCTGGGAAGGAAGTGGGTGGATGCAGTGTCTGCTGTGGACAGGCATCGCGCCAGGAGGTCTGCTCCAAGCCCTGAGGTCACTGGCCACAGGGGCTTCTCAGGCTGGCTTGGCAAAGGCACGGAGACCGGGGGTTGGCGGGGGGGCAGGCCTTGGAGGGTTTCTGGCTGCTGTTTGGCAGCTAGGCCTCCCCGGCTCTGGCCGGGTACCAGGGCAGCTCAAGGAGCCCCGAGCGGCCATTCTCACAGGCAGGCAGAGCTTGCCCAGCCACCGGGCATCTCGGGGATACAGGCCTGGACTCTCATCTGGGCTCTGCTCCCAATGCCTTGTGCCCATCCTGAATGCTACCTTTGCCTCTGAGGCCTCAATGACCCAGTGGTCCTGCAGTCAGGACAGCCTGGCCCAGCCTTCAGCAGGGTTGCTATCGGTAAAAGGGAAAGATAAATATTTAGTTGCTTTGTAAGTAGTAAAGCCCTGGAAGGATGAATGGTTTTATTCAGAACAGCTCCAGGCGTGGCTGAATCCAGGGGCTCCAGCGATGCCATCTATTTAAGTTTTGTCTCTGTCCATTTCTGGGCCCCTTGGGCTCTGCTCCCCACCGTGCGGCAAAGATGGCTCATGTCCCCACCACTCAGCAACTCCTGTGGAAGATGGACTCTGCACAAAGCCTGGACCTCTGCCACGGGCAACTCGGGCCTCATGCCCATCAGTGGACACAGAAGTCCAGACACACGGGTGGATGATTAAGGGAGCAGCAGTAGATGTCCACCCAGAAGGCTGACTGCGAGCCAGACCCAGAAGCCCTGAGCGTCCACTTAGCCCATTCCATCCCCTCACAAGTCCCAGAAGTGAGTCCACTCTACAGATGAGGAGCCTGAGGCTCAGAGCAGGAAAGCCACCTGCTTAAGGCCACTCAGCTTGCTAGACTGTGGCCAAGAAATGTGGATCAGGGGGTCCTGACCCCAGAGTCTAAGATGCACCCCCCAAGCTCTCCCTCGGGCGTTAGGGACGACTCGGGAAGCCCTTGGCAGCGCAGAAGTCAGTTATCCCTGTACCAGGGCCTGTCTTCTGGGGGCGCCTCTTATTTGGGGTTGACACTTGAGGTGAAGCCTCTCAAACTGGGTACCTGTGAGGCCCGAGAAGAGCTGAAACCCATGGGACAAAACACAGCCTGTTTATTCTGAGCTGGGTCTTACTCAGGGGCAGGTGGTAGATGTCAGGAATGGTGTGGATCCAGCTCCAGACCTTTCCATAAAGCAAGGAAGTCACAGCGAGAGAGTTGCACAGATGGGTTAGTCCCAGGGTCTCAAGAAGTCATGTTTACACAAGAATAGAGTCTGTTGCGTGTGCAATAGCTCTATACTACATTATCGGGTGTGTAAGAGTGTTATTGCCCCCAGGAGGTAACAGTGGTAAAGAATCTGCCTGTCAATCCAGGAGGTGCAGGAGACATGGGTTCAATCCCTGGGTCGGGAAGATTCCTCTGGAGCAGGAAATGGCAACCCACTACAGAATTCTTCCCTGGAGAATTCTGTGGACAGAGGAGCCTGGCAGGCCGTCCATGGGGTCACAAAGAGTTGGAAACAACTGAGCGTTTTAAGTTAACCGGTTAATAGTGTTATGCCTGAAAAATAAGTACAGAACTTAATTTTAAAATACTTCATTGCTAAAAAATGCAAGAGCTGTAGTAGTAACACGAAGATTCACTGACCACAGTCACCATAGCAAATGTAGTAACGATGAAAACGTTTGAAATATGGAAAGAATTACCAAAATGTGACACTCAGACAGGAAGTGAGCAAATGCTGCTGGAAAAATGGCTCCGACTGACCCACTCAATGCAGGGTCACCGCAAACCTTCAATTTGTAAAGATCGCAGTGCTCAAGAAGTGCAATAAAATGAGATGCACCTGAATTCTAAAACAAATGCAAACTCATTTTTAAATGTGAACACGTGCATTCGTGCAAGGGGACAGCCATAGTGGGCTCCTGGTCAGGACAGAACCTAGAGCTTTCCTGACCTTGAGATGCAGACCTGAGCTGCAGAGACCCTGGGCTGTGGGGTGACCCCAGGCGAGGTGCCGGAGAGCGGACACAGCGTGGGAGACAGGGGACTGCCATGAGCCGGCTCAGAAAGTCCCTGGCTTGTACTTTTTCATTCATCCCCCGGGTTGAGTGTCTCTACTGCGAGCCTCAGGCTCTGCGGATCTCGGGCAAACTGTCCCACACTAGTCCTGTCCTCAACGGAACGAGTCCTGACCCGATGGGTGAAAACTCAAGAAAGTCACATGACATCTAACCATAAAGATGGCCCAGAGGTCGGGGTGCGGGCCTGGGGAGGCTCCTGGGAAGGGACCCTAAGAGAGGAGGAGCCTCCACCTCTGAGACAGTCCACGCTGCGGGCTCTAACAAAGGCGGGGAAAAGCGCCCAGATGTGTTTTAAACACGGCTTCTGACGCCGTAAGTCAACTCCACTCCCATAAAAGTTAAACAAGCAAAACCCTCGGCCTTGGCTGGGGTTGCCCACGGCATAACTCCCTTCTCTACGCTTCTTGGTTTTGTCTGAATTTTTATAATGGGGGTCGATGGGAGTGTTTTCATTCATGTGAAAAAAGTGGAACCGGTAAACACAAACATGTTTCTTTTTCCTCAATTGGCCTTGAAGTAAAAAAAAAAAAAAAAATTGCTTCCCACGGAAGGAGAGAGGCCCAGGCCTCCCTGGCTCACCCGAAGTGCGGTGCCAGCCCGAGCCTCTCTGCCTTGGTCTCCCCGCTCGGGAAGCTCAGAGCCTGTAAGGTCAGCTGCAGTCAGGAGGCCGGGCCCTTCTGGGGATCCTCCCCACCTTCACGTCCCCTCTGGGTCCCTGGGTCCCTGGCCCCGGCCGCTGTGGGTCCCAGGGCCCAGCTTGGGACTGAGCATCACGTGTGTGTGTGGAGGGGTATAAATGAGTGGTGTGGGGGCTGACAGGGCCTCTGGGAGATGACGCTGCCCCCCCCCACCTCCACACGCGGGACGTACCCGGGGGCGCAAACACAGCACGGCTTGCCAGCTGGAGTCTGCGTCTAGTGGGCAGGGCAAGGTCAAGTCTCAGCGTCGTCGTCGCATTTTGGCAGAGCGTCCTCGCCCCCTGGGGCGGCAGGTCGTCTCCTGGCCCAAGGAGGGAAGGGCCCAGCACTGGGGGCCGGCAGCCGCCAAGCATGGAAACCAAGGCAGCTTTCTCCCCGCAGGCCGCGACGAGCCGAGTCCCACTTTACGAGTGGACCGACACCAGGGCATCTCGCGAGGTCGTCTCATCTAACGCAGGCCCTGCTGCTGCCGCGTGCCAGCCGGCGGGCACGGAGGCTGGTATAGGCAAACCCCGAGAGATCCCACCTACCCTCGACCCGCCCCCTTGCCAACACCCGCAGCCCCCTGGTGCAAAGCTTGTGAAACTCAAAAACCAGCTTTCTCTGCATTAAAACCCTTGCATTGGTTTCCTGGCCAGAAGTCCGAGATCAAGGTGTCAGAGGCGCCAAAGACGGTCTCCCGGCTCCCCCAGCCTCTGCGGCTCCCGCCGGCGGTGGGCAGTTCTCAGTGGGTATTCCTGGCTTGCGGCCACATGCCCCTGATCTCTGGGTCCGTCGTCACGGAGCCTGCTCCCAGGTCCCAGATCCCTTCGTCTCAGGACACGGGTCACTGGATGGGAGACCACGTTCTCCAGCCTGGCCTCACTTCAGCTTGATCACATCTGCAAAAACCCTATTTCCAAAGAAGGCCACATTCACAGGTTCCCAGAGGAAACCATCCGCTGCATCTCTGGGGACACAGCTCAGCTCGTAACACCCAGGAGTGGTGGCAAGTGATAAACCAGGACCTGCTCTTGGCCAGCAGGGCCCGGCATGGTGAGGGACACGGGGCCCACGGATCCTGTTGAATGTACCCAATTTCATTCGGCGCAGCCAGGCTAGAGGCTCAGGAGAGCCCCCTGGCACCCGTGGCTGGTTCCCCTGGGAGCAGAGTGGATGTGCCGGGGCCAGTCTGCCTGCACAACATCTCCCTTCACTTCCTGGGGTCTCTGCCCCCCGACGCCTCCCCAGAGAAGCCTCCCGAGCTGACCTCGCCCAACGGCCCTGCCTCCCGCCTGCCCCATCGTGCAGCACAGAAGGAGCGATGTCCCCTGAGTCCACAAAAGGCTCTCTCACCACCCAGCCAGGACCCTCGTCCTGCTCAAAGCACAGCCGGAGGTCTCCAACCCCTACTCAACCCCCTGTTGCCTTGCCATCGCCTCCCTGCACTCTGGGCACCAGTCCATTTCTCAGCTGGGGGTCCAGTCGGTTCAGAGCAGACTCAGCCGATGGAAGAGGTCGGGGCTCAGGTGGCCTCCTAACACAGAGGCCGGGTAGGTCACTGCTGCCCGGGGGTTGCAGCCCCGGCCTGGCAAGATGTGCAGGCACATAGACAGACAGATGGATGGATGGATGGACGGCAGGCCGCTGCAGCTGGTTGCTGGGCATACCGCATCACGTTCTCTGGGACTAGCTGGGCCCCCTGCGGCAGCCGGGGTGGGGCAGTGCAGGGCTGTCCCCGCTCCCAGCTTTGCAGGGCCACGGTGGGCAGAGGTCTCCAGGCAGAGATGGCATCTGCTTTGCTTCATGGCTCTTCCCGCGTATTAACAGCCAAGCCTTGCTGTTCTAAGTGAGGAGCAGACGGTAGTACAAACACACTCAGGACCCCCAGCTTTGGGGAAGCGCGGGTGGATACCCACCCTCAGAAGCCAGGGCCCCCAGGAGGGGTGAGGGGCCCCTGTCACGTTCACCACCACAGCCCACCTTCCCCAGCGCCCTGCACAGGGGCACTTGACCCTGGCGCCAGCAGAGCCCTGGGCTGGCGGCCCTTCCGGGTCCTGCCCGCAGGCGTGGGAACCAGCGTTCCTTCTGTGAGATGAGAGGGAACGCGGGGCAGAAAACGCATGAGGCCCATCCCCCCAGCCTCACGGGTGCCCAGGCGGGTTGCTCAAGGCTCAGTAGTCACCCTGGACTTTCCTGCATGAGGCTAAGGCCAGGAGGGGTCACCATCAGGGTTCCCAGGTCCGCCGCCCCCAACACCGCCCCACGGCCGCGCCCCCGGGAACAGGCACCCTAATCCCATCACAGCCTGCTGGCTCCCACAGCGCTCAAGTATTTTTATCCTCCCTGTGCCCGGGCAATAGCTGGTCTGATTTATGTTGTGCTAAGACCCTCGGTGGCTGCAGGCCCCTCTGGCGGGCTGGACAGCGCTGAGCAGTCCTCTCTCCAGTGGGAACCACACAATTATCGCCACACGAAACACAGCTTTCCTTGCTGGTTTTTGAGAACTGTTGCACCAAATGTTTGCCTGAGAGATGCTGATTGTGATGAAAAGAAGAAGGTTGGAGAGGCCAAGGAAAAAGGGACAAGAGAGCGGGAGGTTGCAGAACCCCCTCCGGATCGCGGGAGCTCCCATCGCAGGCATGGACCACTGGCATTTGCCACCAAAGAGCCTGTTTTTATTTAAACGGCCCAGAGCAAGTCTCTGACTAAACTAACATTCCCACGCCAACACTCAGCAGCGCCTCTGGTTTTTGGCAAATTTTTTCCTTAGCTGTCAAGGCAGAAATATAGAGAATTCTGGTCTTACTTAAGGATTGTTGGGGTTTTTTTTTCCCCTGCCCCTGGAGACATGAAAATAACTCACAGATGTGCAGTACCTGCTAATGTCTGCGCTCCGTTTAGTCCGGGAAGAGAATTCCCTGGGCTCCGTGTAACCCAAACCCCGATGTCCAGGCCCATTTTCTTTTTAACAGGGGGCCGCGGCAGTGGTGGGGGGCGGGCGAGTGCAGGGGAGGGCGGACGTCCTAGACATGTTTAAATGTGTCTGGAGCAAATGGGAGGAAACCCAGGCAGCCCTGAGAAAGCAGGAGATTCCCCATGGGCCCACGGTGGGGTCGGGCAGCTGGAGGGGCGGGGGCGGTGGGCGTGGGGGGGTGGGTTCGCAGGGTGGGTGGGGGGCAAAATGTCTGCAGAGGCTCCTCTTCAGCAAATCCCTCTGGGGCAGAAAGATTTTGCTGTGGGAAGCCTGTGTCTTCCCTGTGAAAATAAAGATGGACTTTTTTAAGAAGGCAATTTCCAGCTATTTTTAACTTCAGAAAGGAAGAAAGGGAAGGAAGGCGGGACGGAGGGAGGAAGGAAGGGAAGAGAGAAGGAAGGGGAGAGGTTGGAGTTGGGGGAGGAGAAGCCCAGCCCGGTTGTTCCCTTGTGAGTGAGTGACTCAAGCCTGCGAGGCTCCTACCAAAGCTGGGGGTGGGGCCAGGCAGTTTCATCCCCCGGGGCCCTTTTTTTTCTTTTTTTTTTTTTGGAGAAAGTTCTGAGCTGCAGCCAGCAGGGCTGGGCTGGGTAGAAGCTCCCTAGAGCCAGCCTGCCCCCACCTCCCAGCAGGCTCTGCAGGGGTCCCAGGACCCACAGGTGGGGGCTGGGATGGGGACACCAGGCTGGGTTCCATGACTTCAGAGCCTCAGTGTCCTGTCCAAAAGGTGGGCAACCCCGCCCCTCAGCCAGCCCTGCAGGGGTGTCACCTCTGAGCTGGACAGCCTTCTCTGAACACCCCCACCTCCCGCCCCAACCTGCCCCCCACCGCCCCACGTTTTAGCCAGCCAACCCTGCTCCACACCATGCCCCCAGTACTAGGTGGGCCCTTCCTCCTCAGGCTGGCTGTCTCCAGGGATACCCAGAAATGGGCCACTGAGCCCTGAGTGACCCAACCCCGAGTCTAGCTCTGCCCTGGCCCTCTGGGCAGCTTAGGGGTCAGGGGTCTGGAGAGGTCCAGGCCGGGCCCGTCTTTTCAGAGCTTGGGAGACCAGGCCCAGAGTCCTTTCCTGCTGGGTCAAGCTCTGAGCATTTGGGGAGGGGGGTCCCTACGGAGAAGCAGGTGGTCTGTCAGGGCCTGGGCACGCCCCGTAGCCCATGCCTCCATGACAAGCGCCAGGGCCAATTATGCGGCTCTCGAAGCCCACACCAGCCAGGCCTCATCAGCTCACCTGCGCAGGGAGGCAGCTACCTGTCAGGGGATTTGCCTGGGCAACACTCCCTGGGCTCTGTGCCTCCCTCTGAGAGGCTGACCCTCCTTCCTGGGTTTCCTGGGCAGCAGGGGGCAGGCCGGGGGGCTCACAGTCAACCCCGTTCCCTGGCCCTGAGCTGTCTAGAGGCCTTGTGCCCTCAGGGAGTGACCGCTGTGTGTGACAGGTGGACAGGCCCCTCAGAAGGGCAGGGCCTGGTGCAGGGTCCTGCAGCATGGCACCGTTTGGAAGTCACAGAGTGTATGCATCTGTTGGGGGCGGCAGGACCCACAGTGACAGGTCCCTGCGTCCACCCCACCCCCTGAGGAACACCGCATGGAGGTGTGAGAGTTGGGAGGCCCAGGGGTTCTGGGACAGCTTCTTTTTTAAAATTATTTTATTTATTTATCTTTGGCCATGGTGGGTCTTTGTCGCTGCTCGGGCTTTTCTCCAGTTGCGACTGAGTGGGGGCTGCTCTCCAGCTCCGGGCTGCTCATCGTGGGGGCCTCTCTTGGGCACAAGGGCTTAAGTGGTTGCAGCACACGGGTCGATAGTTGCAGCTCATGGGCTCAGCAGTCGTGGCGCAGGGGCTTCCGGATGGCTCAGTGGTTCAGAATCCGCCTGCCAAAGCAGGAGATACAAGAAACACAGTTTCCATCCCTGGGTGGGGAAGATCCCCTGGAGAAGGACACGGCAACCCACTCCAGTACTCTCGCCTAGAGAATCCCATGGACAGAGGAGCCTGGCGGGCTACGGTCCAGAGGGTTGCAAAGAATCGGACACGACTGAAGCGATTCGGCGCACACCCGTGGACTTGGTTATCCCGCGGCAGGTGGGGTCTTCCCAGACCAGGGATCAAACCCATGTCTCCTACAGGGGCAAGTGGCTTCTTTACCACTGAGCCACCAGGGAAGCCCTGGGACAGCATCTTGGAGCTGGTGAGGCCAGTGAGGGAGGCGTTATTTCAGCAGAGCAGGGACCGACCCACTGCAGACCGCCTGGGACTCAGGGCACGAGGGGCTGTCCCCAGGCCTGGCGGAGCTGGCCCAGGAGGTCTGCCAGCACCCGCAGGGGGGCCCCGGCCGGCCCACTCCCAGCACAGACAGACCCGGGTGACTGTGGATCCCTGCGTGGGGAGTGAGTGCAGGCAGATGAGCCAACTGGAGACCCAGCCTACCCCTTCCCTTCTGGGTGCTGGCAGGAGTCCAGCTTGGGGAAGAGGAGCGGGGAGCAGGCGGAGCCCCAGGCACACACGCACGGGGGTGCCCGGCCCGGGTGCAGCCCGTCGTGGTGGAGGCATGCTACGTCGCCACCAAAACCACCTCCAGAAAAACGCTCGAACCTCTGGAAATGTTCTGGGTTGCTTTCAAGACGAAAAGCGTGGACAGGACTCTAGGAATCTGTTGGTAGAGGAGGAGACCAAGCCCAGGGCGGCAAGCATGGGCCCTCAGTGAGCCTGCTGGTCAAGGCCTGGCTGTGGTGGGGCAGGAGGCTGGGCATGTCTCAGGCGCCCAGGCCCTCTCTTCCCAAGCGGGTCAGACACATTTTACAATTAAGCTCAAAAGGTGGACAAGCGCCACCCCTGGGGTTCTGGGCTCGACCCCCGGCTGCCCTGGCGGGCATGGCCCCCGCCCCCACCCTCACCTCTCCCCACATTCTGTCCCCTCTGCCGCAGGGCCACCGTCACCTGCACCGAGCTGCCCAGCTGCCCCCACGCTATGAGCAGCCCACGAGGCCAGGGCGGGCAGCAGCCCTGTTGTGGTCCCAGACAGCTCACCCCAGGCTTCCGGAGCCCATCTGCCTGCTGAGGAGCAAGGCAGGGACCTGGCCAACCTAGAATCAGTCTTCTCAGGACGACCAGGAAAACCAGGAGCACCCCACGCCCTCCAGGTGCATCCGAAGCACCAAGACCAACCTCTGCAGGAGGGAGAGGGGCTGGGGCCCCAGGACCAGGAGTCTCTGTCTGGCTGCACCTTAGAATCAGGGCAGGGGAGCTTTAAACAGCACCCCCCCACCCAGCAAGCCAAATCATGCTGGACTCCCTGGAGGAGGGGGCTGGGGTGAGTTTCTTTGGGAGGCACGAATGGACTCCCCAGCAGACCTCCCCTGCCCATCCTGGCGATGGTATCCCTGGGGGCAGAAGAGGGGAAACTGACCAGCTCAGCCTGGGATGCGGGGGCTGAGGGCCTTCTCCTCTTCGGGCCCAGCAAGCTGGACCCTGCAGAAGAGCGTGGCCACAAGACACTGACCCCTCTGCGAGCCGGGCCTGCAGCCTCACCCCCACCAGTCCCAGGTTCCCCAGGCGGCCTGGGGGCCTGTGCAGGGACCGCCCGGCAAACCTGGCCCCAGTGCCCACCACAAGGAGGCAGGAAGCCCCAAACCATGTTCCATTGCTGTGCCCCCCAGATTCAGTGCTGGCCACCCCAGGCCCCACTCTCCCACTGGGCTCTGGACAGGACCCGCACCCCAAATTCCCCTCCTCTCCCCAACACCCCCAACCAGGGCTGCCCCTAGGCTGCCCATCCTGTAAGAGGAGGTCTCCAGGGTCTGGGCCGTCAGGACCCCCAGTCCTCCCCGCCTCAAACCCCTTGGCCTGGGAAGGTTGTTAAAGAGAGATAAGAAGGGGCCTAATTGGTGATTGGAAAAACTTGGTGCCCACTTGCCAGGGCTTGGCCCACCTCCTTCCCAGGCCTGGAGGGGAGGGAGGCCTGGCCCAGCCCCTGACCTTGGCCTCACACAAGCCCCTCCCCAGTCCCAGGCACTTCTGATTTTGCCAGGGTCTCCTGGGGGCCCCAGTCGCCCACGGGATACCCCAGGAAGCAGGTGGCTGGCATGGGGGTTAGAAGCTTGGGAGGCCCCCTTCTCTGTTATCACTGGCTAATGAGAGTATCCGGCCCCTGGGCAGAGGCCCAGTGTAGGCCTGGCAGGGCTGGCAGAGTCAGGTGAGACTCCCCCAGTCCCAAGTCCCTCCTCCAAGACTGCTTCCTCGGTGGAAGGCTGAGGACTTGCTCCCAAGCCAGGGCTGGATGGGCCTTTGCTTTTGATCTGGGGCCTGTTGGCAGAGACGCTGGGCTCCAATGGAAGGGCACACGGGCAGTGGCCCCAGAGGAGTGCCGGCCCTGAAGCCCTCCTCTGTCCATCCCTGGGAGAGGAGAGGCTGTGGCGTGCAGAGCCCTGAGACTGTGAGCTGGTTGTTGTGGGTGGGCAGGGGAGGGACTTCGCAGCCGCACCCCCCACCCCCTTCCTGCTAAGGAAAATCTGCTCCTCCAGGCCGCCTGGCTGCTGTTATATAAACATCTCTGCTGCCTCCAGGCGCCTCCTCTCCCGGGCACTGACCCTGAGAGGAGTTACCCCAGGCTCTGAGAAGTGCCATGCCGCCAGCTTCCTGGAGGAGGCAGGCCAGGGAGTCTGAGCAGCAGCTGGACAATCTGTCCCTCCTGGTGCTCACAAGTGCATCCTAGCTGTCCCCAGGTGCCCTGCAACAGGTGCACCAAGGAGGGGGGCTGGAGCGACCTGCCCACCAGCAGGCAAGCCCCACGCTGCCCACCTCTCTGGGCCTCCCTGGCAAGGGCGGCTTCTCAGTCAGCCTCTGGGATTTCTGCGGTCCTGAGGGTTCTCCTGCCAGGGAACCGCAAGCCGGCTCACTACCCTGTGTTGAGAGGGGGTGCTGTTTTGTACCAGTGTGAGGCTGTAAACCGGCTTAGCAGGGTCAATGGCAGGCATTTTGGACGCCCAGCACTTAACCCGGGCTGGCACAGGATGCCCAAATCTGGCGCTGTGGTGCAGAAATAAGTCACCCGGAAGGAGCACGGGGGAGGGTCCAGGGCTGCCTGACCCACAGCGTGCTTCGCGGGCCACCTTAGGCTGGAGGCGCGGGAGAAGGGGTAGGACGGTGACCAAGGAGCGTCCGGAGGGGGTCCCTCGTGGGGGAGCTGGTGCGCAATCTTTCTGGCCAGGAGCTGGCCCCAGGCCATTTCCTTAGGGGTACCCAGGGTCCCTTTGGCAGAGGCTGCAGCCGCGGCACCACCATCCTTCAGGGTCAAATGCCCCGATCTTCACAGCCGCGGAGGTGGGGGCGGGTCTGGGCTGGATCTTTCAGATGTTTTAAGTTGCGACCAGGGGGGCTTCTAGGATTGGAGCCCCGGGCCAGGGGTACACTCAGGGCTGCCGATGGCGCGACTTCTCCCAGAGCCTCTGTCCCAGGGACCCCCACACTCGCCTGCCCGGCCCAGGTCCTCTCGGGGACAGGCCTGTCAAAGGCGCCCCTTTTCTCGCTCCGCCTGCGCCTCCTCCGCTATTGAGATGTAAATCGTTGCCAATTGTCGCAGAGTGCGGCGGCACCCACAGCCGGATCCTTCCGCAACCCCGGAGCAAACTTTGGGTCTCCGAAAACTTTCGAACGAGAAGTAGTCCCTTAGGGCATGGGCCCCGACCCCGCTCCGCACGGCCGCGGCCCCCATCCCCGGAGGACCCGGGCTTGGGACCCCGCGCCCCAGCCTGAGGAGGCGCGGGGCTGGTCGAGGAGAGTGGAGGGGCGCGGCCAGCGAGGGGGCGCGGGGTGCGGAGGGATCGGCGGGGGCGGGCCCCGGGGGCGGGGCCGACGGGGCGGGGGCGGAGCGCGCGGCGGCCGGGAGCCTCACTAGTGCCTCGGCCGCGGGAGGGAGCGCACGGGCGCCGGGATCGGGGCGCGGGCCGCGGGCGCAGCGTAGGAACGATCGTGGGCGCGGAACCGGGTCGGGGAGGCCGCGAGAGCCCAGGGACGCTCTCCACCCGGAAGGAGAGGGCAGTAGCGGGCCGTCACCGCCCGTGGGACAGTCCCTCTGCGCGCGGGTGTGCCCGAGCCCCCGCCGGCCGGGCGCAGGAGGCCGCCCCCGGGAGCAGCGGGCAGCCGGTGGGCAGGCATGCCGCCGCTCCTGGCGCCCCTGCTTTGCCTGGCGTTGCTGCCTGCGCTCGCCGCACGAGGTAGGCGACTGCCCGCCGCGAGCCCGCAACTTTCCGCGCCTTCAGAAACTTTTGGCGGCTCCCTAGGCGCGCGTCCTCGGGTGTCTGGGAGCGGGCGGCCAGGGTGGGGAGGGGGACCCGGCGACCCGGGGCGGGGTAGGAGCCAGAGTCCCGGGCTCGGGGAGAAAGACTGACCTTCCCCCGCGCCGCTTGCCCGATCGGGATGGACTTGGCGCCGCTCGCGCCTGGAACCGAGTTTGGCGCCGGGTTTGAAGTCGGCTTTGAAGCCGGGCGTGGGCATCTGGGGGCCTGGGAGACCTAGCTCTGGGCTCGCCCTTTACCAGCCGCGCGTGGGGCTCGCTCCCGGGGCGGGCGGACGAGCTGCCTACTACTTTTCGGTTTGAATCGAGTCGGTTTTGGTTTCCTGTTGCTTTGGGGCCATTTATCTTTTTTCTTCGCCTCTTGCCCGCGCCGGGGGCGGATGTTGGGGCGCGGAGCTTGGGGTCCAGGGCGCCGTGATCGTCTTTACAGAACCGCACTGCGGGACCTGGCTGCCCAGCGTGGTGGGCAGAGGGGAGCAGGGTGGACCAGGCGGCCCGGCCCGGCCTCCCTTCGGAGTAGGAGAGTTCGCGCAGGACCCGGGCGAGGGCCCCAGACCCAGGTGTCCCCCGGCTCCTGGCCGCCCCGCCCGCGGTGTCCCCTCCCCACACCCGGTCGCTACTCCTATCCTGGCTCACAATTTGCGGCGGGGTGGGGTTCGTGTGTGCGGAAGATTCAGCTGCTACGGATGGACTTTCACTTTGTGGAGTTCACATTTGGAAACCTTGCAGGGGTTGGCGGGGCAGGGGTGGGGGGGTTGGTCATTCCTCTCCATTTCCCGTGGAGAGGAGCTCCAAGGAATCGGATGGTGATTAATGCTTCTCTTCCCCTAAAAGTTGGAGGGAGAGCTAGCTCCCTACTTCCTGAAGATGGGGTTCCATGTCACACCCCCGTCCCCACCCCCAGAGGGGGCTTAATTTACACAGCCCTGGTAAGAAGGAGGCAGGGGGTGGGTGGCGTGGGGGGTAGTGAATTAATTGATCCCTTCCTGGGAATGAAGTCAAATTCCTTCCAAATGGAGCATCTTCACTGCCACCCCCAGCCCCTGGCTGTGGGGGGGGGGGGGGAGGCTGCCACTGAAGATGCCCACCCTGGGGAGCCGGTGTTGAGTCTCGGTGGAGGCGTGGCCAGGTCCCTGGGGTGCAGTCCTGGTGCCCCAGGAGGTGGCCCTGGCGCACAATGGGCTGCTCTGATTCCTCCGCCGGGCGCTTTGTTGGCGGGCGGGGCAGCGGCTCTTGCAGCTGTCGCATTTTCCCACGAGCTGGGGAGCTGAGTGTGGCCAGCACTGCCACCCCCCCAGCGCCACCCCCTGGAAGAACTTGTTTGAACAGCAAGACAATCCTGGTGGTTGGATAGGGGCCTCAGCCCAGCCAAGGTCCCCAGTGAAGCTGGGGTGAGGGGTGAGAAGTTTGGGAGACTGGCCCAGGGTCATCCCAGCGTTTCTTTCCTGCTGTCTACAATGCATTTCAGGCCACTCCTCCCCACCCCTCCACCCACTTTGAGCTTGACCTGTCCACCTGCCACCCAGCCAGTCTATTCCTCCCCGCCCCATCTCTGACCCCAGAACTCTGGGCAGAATGTTGAGTCCCCTTGGGGTTCATGCAGGGCTTCCTGGGGGCCCCCTGCACCCAGTAACCCCATGACAGGAGGTGAAGGGTGGACAGTGCCCCTGGGGGTGCTGGCCAAGCTGACCTCTCCTCTTGCCCCTCCCCAGGCCTGCGCTGCTCCCAGCCCGGTGAGACCTGCTTGAACGGTGGGAAGTGTGAAGTGTTCCCCAACGGCACCGAGGCCTGCATGTGAGTATGGGCCCCGCGCCCCTGCAGGGACCTGTTGCTTTGTCGGAGCGGAGCCCCTGCCTTCTGCAGCGGGCCAGCGGGGACAGAACACTGGGCCATTGTCTTCTGGAGATGGCCCAGAAGGCTGGGCGCGGTCACGTGCTAGTTTATTGGACAAAGTCTGGCAATTACTTAATCACCAGCAATTATGCTGCGTGTGGAGCCCAGCCTGGCCGCTGGGGGTTCGAGCGCTCCTTTGAGGACCACCTCGGGCTCCTGGGGTGCTGGGTGGGCATCCCTGCTCCCCTATTTCTTCCCAAAGTCCCTGAGGCCTGCAGGGAGGCTCCAGAGCATCTGGATAGAGGCCAGGCCCTCCCCGCCCCGCCAGCCAGGGAGAGTGCCTCTGCTGGGGGCAGGTGAGGCTTGCTCCAGGCGGGTGAGCGCCTCCTGGACAGGAGGTGCCTCTGAGCGAGAAACTGACTAGTTCAAAGGCACACCCACCCTTTGCCGCCCTCTGCCTTCCCTGGCCTCTCCTCTCTGGCCTCAGGTGAGGTTGGGGAAAGGCGGTTGGAACTCATCGTGGTGGCTGTGCCCGTCTCCGCAGGGGTATGGGTGGGAGTTCCTGCCAGGAGCTCTGTCTCTGTCCCCAGCTCTGACCTCCTGACCTGGTGGCCCTTCGCCTTCCCAGCCCTGGGTCCTCAGCTGTGAACGGGGGTGGGGGGCGGGGGTGGCGGTGGTGTCCGGAGTCAGGGAACCTGGTTAGGATCTATCGCCTGCCTGCCTGCGAGTACCGGTCAGCCTCTCAGGAAGTTTTTCTCCTGTGGCCGATGCCCTTCAACTTGAGTTCGTCCCTGATGGGAATACCGAGCAGGTTCCTGGCGGCTGGAGAAACGCCCCCTCCCCAGGCTGCAGAAGTGGGTCCCCAGCCGGGCTGGCGCGCCCTCATTCCAACTGCTGAGGGCCCATTCCCTTGACAACCCCCAGCCTGGGCTCACTGCCGGCCCAGCCAGTGGGCAAGCAGCCCCTCCTCCCCCCACCCCGGCCCCAGACTGAAGCCAATTAAGCAGGGCTGTGAGCAGTTTAATGGACAAAACGCATTGTGTCTTTGTCGGACACTAATGAATGCGCACTACTTTTTTTTTTCTTTGCTTTTTTTGGGGCCTTTTTCTCCTCCTGCAGAAGCCTCACCGACGCTTGATGCCCTAAATCTTGTTTCCTTTCATTGAGAGACCGACAGCTGGGATTCAGTGGAAGTGCAGGGGCTATTGTTGGGGAGGCGGATTAATGCTGGGTGATTAAGTATGCGTGGCTTCCCAGAATGCCCACTCCCTTCCCTGCCGCTCACTGGGATGTGTGTGTGTGTGTAGGGCTGGGGGCAGTCTCCGTATTTCTGCAGAGGGCTCTGGGGAGGGCAGGGGCAGTGCTGGGCTGGGGAAAGTAGGAGCCGTCTCTTCTTGCGCCATCACTGGGGAATTGGGACGGGGCAGCCTGGGGCCCCCCACCCCGGGCCAGCGCTCCGGCCACACGCTGCCCTGGCTGCTGCAGCTGTCACCCACTGGCCTCCGGGTGAGGCGCTTCAAAGGGACGGGGTTGGGGGAGGCTCTCCCACCCCCAAACCTGGGCAAACCTGGGCAGGCAAGTTCCTGCCTCCCCAAGCCAGGCCCTGGATCAGGGCTAGGGTGCCGGCCTTTTTCCTCCTTTTGGCCTGGTGCTACCCCCCACCGCCACCTTGGCGGGAAGCCTGCCTGTCTGGCCTGGCACCCCGCCTCACTCGGCCCACAGAGACCCCATTGTGTGCATCCTGCAGACCCACTGGGAAGTTGAACGGAAGTGCCGTCCTTGCAGGCCCCAGCTCTGGGCGCCTCGGGCCGGAGGCAAGGGATCAGCCATGACGGCTGGCCAGGGCCAGCCGTGGGCAGGCCCCAGTCCAGGCTCGCGGGGCAGGGTGGGGGCACTGTGGCCCCCCCCAGGGTCCGCGCCGTCTTGCTCTCACCCACCACCCACTGGTCTGCGGAGGTTCTGCTGGCGGGGGCGGCCCAGCTCTCTGGGCTGAAGGGGAGAGCTGCTTTCTTCTCTCCAGGGTGTCTGGGTCTCAGGCCGACCTGGGTGTGAGCTCTGGCTCTGCAGCCTCCAGCCGGGACCTGCAGAAAGTTCTGTGACTTTCCTGCTGCTCCCCTGTGGCCAGGGCGTGGGAATCGGTGCTATCATGTGCCAGGCGCATTCACGCCAGGTGACTCATCCGTTTCCATCCAGAGAGAGGGAGCCTTCCCCAGAAGCCGCCCGTCAGGTGTCTGCGGGGCTCGGGGTCGGAAAAAGAGGTCCGTGTTGTTGCGAAGGCCCTTCAGGAAGTCCCAGAGAGCGGGGCCGGGCCACCCGATGGCCGTGAGCCTCTGGGGGCGGAGTGCTCTGCCCCAGGAGGGTGGCTGTGTGTGGTGGCCCCAGCTGGGGGTGCCTGGGGAGGCTGGTGAACCAGGGGCGGCCTCAGGTGGGTCTTTGGGACCCTCTGCCGCCTCGGCGCCCAGAGTACGCTGGAGGGAAGTTGGGCAGGTGGTGGACCTCGGCTTTGGACGATCCTGTACTTGAGGCCAGGCTCTCCCGTGCCCAGTGTCCTCATGACCTCAGGTCATCGGGTCGCCTGAACCCAGATTCCCCCAGTCTGTAATCTGTGCTTGATCTGCGATTGATCTCTTGGTGGTGCGTGAAGGTTACGTAAGAGGCACGCAGCAGGCGCGGGGCGAGTGTCCGCTCCCTTGCTGCCTTCTCCTTTTGAGCTGACAGCGCTGGTTTCAGGATCCCCATTCGAGAGAGTTTAGTTGTCTAATGAGTGAGTTCAGAGAACCCGAAAGATACGGCCTGGTGGGCCCGAGCCGGGGCACCGCCTGGGAGGGGCCGGCCAGCGACTCCGAGGACTTCTCACCCGCGGGGGCACCCGTGAACACCCTCCTTGCTTCCTTCCCAATTCTGAGCACCTGTTGTGTGCTGGGCGCTGCTCTGGTCGTGGGCATGTGGGCCCAGGTCCGATGCAGCCCCCGCCCCCATGGTCTCTCCGCTTTCCAGTGTGGGGGTTAGGAGAGGCGGCCTGAACACGTGACACGTCAGAGGGAGGGGAGTGCCGTGGGCAGGGCGGCCCGGCCCCACGTGGCTGGCAGCAACCCCGGAACCGTGGGCATCAGGCGTGTAGTGGGGCCCAGAGATGTCGGCGCCAGGCCCAGCGTCACACAGCCCGGCGTAGCGCCCAGCCCCGCCTCGCTCTGTCCGGGGACGTGTGTTCCTAACCACGGCCGCATCCTGCCTGTACTGCCCCCGGGGCCCTCGCTGGTCGTCCTGTGAGGAAGCAGGGCGGGGACAACGACTTCCCTTTAGAAGAAGAGGGTCAGGGGCCGAGTGGAAGTGACTCGGCCACCCGGCTGCAGAGGAACACTCTACATCTGTGTCACCTGGCCCGCCCGTTTCCACTGAGTCACCTGCGCGTCCCGGGCGAGGCTGGGGGAGGAACAGGTTAATTCTCACCCTCACCCCCACCCCCACCCCAGGCTGAGACCGAACCAGGTCTGTACAGGACTTCCTCTGTTTGTCAGCGCCTGGGCGCCAAGGACGCAGGGTTAGAAAAACACAGCGAACGCACAGCCGCAGCCCAAAACCATCACCTGCTGCCTCTGACCACGGGGGGCGGACGTCAGGGAGCACGCGACCCCCACAGGAAGGTGCCCTCCTCGGGCCTGGCTCTGCCTCTATGGCGGCCAGTGTTTTTTCCACTGGGGGAAAAAAAATAGGGATTTTTTTTAAAAGAGAGAAAAAAAAGAAAGCTGTGCCCTTAGCTGGAAGAGGGTGGGGCCGGGCAGACAGCTGAGAGAGAACGCTTTTCGTCAGGACAGCTGAGCTGGGTCAGGGCAGCCGGGGCCACGAGTGAGAGGGCGGGTGCGGGGCCCCCTCCCCGAGGTGGCGGGCGGTGGGGGCAGGTCCAGAGGGCGGCACGGCTCCACTCCCCCGGGGCTGGGTGGCCGCCCAGGGGTCCCGCGGAAGCCGGCACTGGCTCCATCCCTCGCTGACAGTGACGCTGATGGGTGGCTATGGCCGTCGCGGGCAGATGGGGCTCCCGCTGGGCAGGGCCGGGCCAGGCTGGGCTCGAGGAGGGCACCTTTCCTGTTTCATGTCTCGCCTATAAATAGTGAAAGGATGTGGCTTTGCAGAGTCGATTGAGTGTCCTGATTGCTTTCCTCAATAAAGTGCCCACAGTCGCTCCATGCACAGACAGCCCCTTTCATCCGGTCTCGTACAAGTGCGGCAGACGTTTTCTTCGGCGGCCTCACACCCCCTCAGGGTGGCGGCCGGCTCTGCATCTCATCCTCAGTCCCCGCTTTACAGGTGGGAACGGCTGAGGCTGAGAGATGAAGAGGCTGGGAACGGGAGTAGGGCACCTGGGGCCAGCTTGCCTCAGCTTCTGCCTTCGTGTCCGGGCACATCCGGAGCCTGGCAGACTCTTCCCAGAGGCTTTAACGAGCGGCTGGCCTGGGGGCATCGCGACCTGTGGGTCAGGGGCCGTTTGATAGGTCCTGAAGTTCCCGGCCGGGCTGTCTCTGGCGGCCGCACCCCGTAGTCCCATGGACTGTAGCAGGTACAGAGCGACTGGCTCCTCCTCTGTGCCTGAGAGTGCAGGGTTAGGTGGCCGCCCAGAGCTCCCTTCCAGCGGCATCCTGGCAGGACCCTGGGATGGGCCCGCAGATGCCCAGGAGGCGGCAGTGGGCTGCAGCGTGGTCGGGGGAGGAGGGCCCAGGAGCCAGGCCTGGCCGTGCGGTAGGGCAGCTTCTGCCTGCCTGGGGCCAGCTCTGGGCTTCGGTGTCCTTACCCCCTACCCCCTGGGCCTGCTGGTGGGCCGTGGACACACCCACTGGAACGGCGGCCGTGATTGACAGGTGCTGCTGCAAAGGAAGGGCCGCTGGGCAGAGAAGAGCCCGTTGCCAAAGTGGCCTCTGTTGGCTTCTTCCCTGGCATCTCCTTCCTCAAGGCCCCGCCCACCTCGCTCCGCTGAGGTCACAGGTTGCTGAAGACCAGATGTGGGGTTGGGGCGGGGCGGGGGGAAGGGAGGATTGATATTTGTATTTTGGCGGTTGGTTTCACGTAATGTAAGTTTTATGATTTTAGATGTTTAAAATGTACATTTCGGGAGACTTGCCTGGTGGCCCAGCGGTTAGGACTCAGGTTCCGCTGCAGAAGGCACAGGTTCCATCCCTGGTCGGGGAGCTTAGTTGCTTCAGTCGTGTCTGACTCTGTGCGACCCTGTGCCCTTATAGCCCTCCGGGGTCCTCTGTCCATGGGGATTCTCCAGGCAAGAATACTAGAGTGGGTTGCCATGCCCTCCTCCAGGGGATCTTCCCGATCCAGGGATCAAACGCATCTGTTACGTCTCCTGTATTGGCAGGCGGGTTCCTTACCGTTAGCACCACCTGGGAACTGTGCGACACAGCAAAATAAATAACCGAATAAAGTCTGCACTTCAGCGGCGTTTAGTACATTCACAACGTTGTGGGACCAGCATGTCTGTCTAGTTCCAGGTTTTCACCACCTGAACAAAACCCCCATAGGCGTTAAACAGGCGTCCCCTCTTGCCCTCCCCGCAGCCCTGCGTGCTCTCACCTGCTTTCTGTCTCTGGCTCTACCTGATCTGCGTGGTTCACATGCGTGGACTCGCACTGCTTGCCTCTCCCGCCTGGCTTCTTTCGCCCGGGGTGCATGTCCGTGCGTCACTCCTCTGGGCGCTCGCTGGACTCGACCTGCCTGAGAACGTCGGGGGGTGGATGGTGGTGGCCCAGCATGGTCATCCTGGTATGGCCTTGGGCAGAAGTCCAGAGGCGGTGGGTGTCAGAGGTGGGGGGTGTCCGGAAGGCTCCCTGGAAGAGGCGGCGCTCACTCCTGTGTCCGCATGGCCAGCCATGGGACCCCCTTGAGTGGGGCCTGGCACATCCAGGGGTACCTGTTAAAGTGGGGTGGCGTGCCTTCGGGTCCAGGGGATGAGCGCACAGGGCTCCACGGCCGGCACCCCACCGCCTGCTCGGGGCATCAGGAATGCGAGGGGCAGCGGGCGTTTACTGAACGCTCTCTAGGTGCTGGGGCAAGGCGGGCAGGGCAAACTCATGCCTGGCTCGTTGTTTGAGAACCAGACTCGAGGGCAGATGCCTTCACCTCCTGCAGGACGAGGCTGGTGCTGTGGGAATACCCCGCCCGGGTGCCCCAGGCCCACTAGGGCCTTTTGGAGGGAGTCCACTGTGGAGACTCAGGCAGATGGGCTGCAGACAGGTCAGCAGGAAGAAGGGCAGCTGGGGGGCAAGTCTGAGACCTGAGCCCCTACCCACGCCGTCTGCCTGCTTCCCAGCCTTGCCCTGGCCTGGAGCACATTTCTCCTGAACCCTCAGGGCTCATCTCGGAGTTAGTGGGTGTACCCTTGGTGGGAGGCACCCCGCCTGGTGTGAGAGGGCCGAGGGTCAGGGGCCTGGGCCCTCGCTCTTAGCCACAAGCCGATCACCTCCCAGTGGCTCTCGGGGCTCAGGGAGGCTCCATGTTTCCTGCAGGGCACCAGAGGGGTGCTCTTGCAATGTTAGCATCTGGACACTTGCTCGGCCCCAGTGGGGAGGCTTGAGTGGGTCCCCCCGTCACAGGTGGGCTGCAGCTCTCTGTGGGTCTCTGAGACGCGTGGAACTCTGAGAACAGAACGCCCTCCCCAGGGTTTCACCGCTGAGTGGTCCCTCCTGGCTGGGGCTCTACTCCCCACCTGCACCCTCGCTGCCCCTGGGATGGAAGCGTCCTGGGAAAGGGGGCCTTGACCTCGCCATCCACTCCCCGCCGAGGCTCGGGCGCAGGGGTCATCATCATACCGGCATTCACACGTTTAAGTGAATTAGGTTCATCGTTGCCCGTTCCCTTCCTGACACCGAGCTGCTGCTCTGCATGGGAGCCCGTCGGGTGGCGTGTGGACACCTCCAAGGGCCCGGCCTCGCCTTCCACGCGGCGCCCGCCCGCCCCTTCTGTGGCTCAGCTCCCCCAGGATCCCTAGCCCCTTGCTGCGCTGTCTCGGGCTCTCCTGGGTGGGGGCCTGGGACGGCCTCTAGAGGTCTGACGTGAGCCTCCTGCACCTGAGTCGCTCCGTTTCCTGGAAGGTGCATCCGGGGTCCTGGTTCTCAGCAAGCCTTGGTGGAGGCGGGGGGTGCCCTGGGGAGGCCGCGCTTCCAACGCCCACGTGGCGGTTCCCAAACACGAGAGGCACTCAGACAGCCCGCCAGTCCCCACCAGCCTCAACCTGGGAGTCCTCGTGGGACAAGTCAGTCACTGGGCTTGGGTGTCCATCGGGTGTCTCTGAAGTGCTTGAATCGGTTGCTCTTCTCCGCTGGGTAAACGATCCCTTGTCCCTCTGTTGACACTGCTGATTTGCTGAGCAAACTCTTTGCCCCGCAGGCAGCATGAAAGTCCAGCCTCAGCCAGCCCTGCCGAGGCCTGGGGCAAGCAGGTCCCATGTCATCACGTTGGCCTTAGGGTCAGGGCAGCGGGCCGGGAGAGGGGCTGGGGGTCTGAGCCGCGCCGCACGGGGGACAGGCCGCTGGAGGCTGGGCAGGCACTCGGGGTGACACGCGGGCCCCAGGCTGGCCCTCCTCCGGGGACCCTGCCGGCCTCCTGCTTCCTTCACCCCTTGATCCTGGGTCAGCTGAGCTGCCAGCCTACTGCCTGACCCCAGGAGGCCTGCTGGACAGGCAGCTGGGTCCTGGCGGGTCATCACGGGTCCACCGGGGGATGAGTGTGAGAGGAGGTGGGCGGCTGCCCCTGGAAAGCTGTCGGTGCCCCCCTCCGTGTGAGAGGAGGTGGGCGGCTGCCCCTGGAAAGCTCTGTCGGTGCCCCCCCTCCCGCAGGGACCCGGGGCTCGGGGACCTGCCTCCCACTGTTTCCTCTTGGTTTCGGTTGCTGGTAAGCGGAAACTACACGGTTACTGGAAATGACAGGTCTAGGGGAGAAGCCAGAGTTTTGAGTGTGTGTGTTTTTCCCTGAAAGCTTTTCAGTACAAGAGATGCTGGGCTAAGACCGGGCTGAGGCGGGGCCTGGGGGTGGGGGGTGCTGGCCCCACTTCCGCCCCCAGCGCCTCCGTCTCCCCTCTGACCACGGAGAGGGCTGAGGGAGGTGACTGCCTCTGGGCCTTCCGGGTCAGCCTGAGGGTCTCTCCTGCGCTCGCCAGGCTGGTTCCGGCTCCCAGGGGTGGCCGCACAGGGCGGGGCTCCCCTCACTTCCCCCTCCAGGGCTCAGGATGAGGGTGGCCTTGGGCCTGACTGAGAGCCAGACGGGGTGGGGGAGGCCAGGCAGGGCTGTGTGTCCCGGTGTCCACGGTGGCAGGGGCCTCAGGCCATGACGGCTTCTGCCCGGGGGTCCAGGGCCCAGGCCTGGCCCAGCACGGCGCTCGGCAGGCATCTGGGACATGGCCTGGGTCAGGGCTGGACCCAGCTAAGCCCATCTGGGTTTCTAGAAGGCCTGGCCTCCAGGCCACAGGCAGGCACGGTCCACGTCAGCTGCCCGGCCCTGTTCCAGCTCGCTGCTCCCGCCAGGCTGGGAGAGCGCTGTACTCTACAGCACAGGCCATGGTGGGCTGTGTGACCGGGGGCTGCTCACCCGCCCCTCTGAGCTCCCCTGTAAACAGTAACACACGTGGGTCCCGATGGGACATATCAGCGTGGCTTCACTCCACTCTCAGGCCTGTTCCCAGTGCTCCCAGGCCTCATCCAGAAGGCTCTCTAGAGACCAGCCCAGCCCCGGATTTGGGTGAGGTCATTGAAGGGTGCTCATGGCTCAGACGATAAAGCGTCTGCCTACAGTGCGGGAGACCTGGGTTCGATCCCTGCATCGGGAAGATCCCCTGGAGAAGGCAATGGCAACCCACTCCAGTACTCATGCCTGGAAAATCCCATGGACGGAAGAGTGTGGTAGGCTACAGTCCGTGGGGTGGCAAAGAGGCAGACAAGACTGAGTGACTTCACTTTCATTTTCGCGGAAGGGCACAAGGTTGTGGCCAGCCCAAGAACCTCCTGCTTTCCCCGTGGAGAAGAGTCTCCCCTGAGCCCAGAACAGTGCGGGTCTGTCTCTCAGCAGGTCCACGCCAGCCTGGGTGCAGCTGCCAGGGTTGTGTCTCCTGGTGTCTGCTGTGGTCCCGTGCCTTGGTGACTGTGCTGAGCCTGGGGTGGGGGCCAGGGCGGCTGCGGGCTTGTGGGCAAGCCTGGGGACACGGGGCCTGGTGGTCTGCCTCGCACAGGGGTTGGGGACTGGGCAGGTGGCGAGCCTGAGCTGGGAGAGGCGTCCAGGGAGAGGGTCTCACGGGAGCCTCATCAGGGCCCGCTCTCCGCTGGCCCGCCCAGCGGCCGGCGGCTGTGGGCTCCGTGCTTCCTCTCTGTCCCTAGAGCTGGACAGACAGGAAGGAAGGCCACATGAGCTCTTGTGGCTGAGGGTGGTGACAGGTGTCCGGCGTTGGTGGGACCCCTCCTGCCACACGGAAGGGGTGTGGGGAAGCCGGGGCCCAGGGCAGCCCCACCCCGCCGGCTGGGAGCTCCCCGATTCCCAGGCTTCTCACTCAGACACCGCCCCCACTTCCAATCCAGGGTTTTGAGTTTCAGCAGATCTTGTGGGGTTGTAAGAACACATTGTCTGCTCCGGCCCTCCCGGTCTGGGAGATCAGGCGGTCAGGCGAGAAACCCAGGCCTCCAGGGTGGGGGAGGGGGAAAAGGAATGGGGTGCGGAGGCCCCACACCCCCTCCTCCACCCAGGGAGCTCCTGCTGGCCTCCCAGCTGCCTCCAGGGGGCGCTGTGCTCTGGCCGCCCCCCACCCTCACACCAAGGGCCTGGAGTCTGACCACCACTGGGGACAGCAGAGGTTAAGAGCTGCATTCAAACACAGGTAGTGCCGTGGGCATAACCTGCCAGAGCCCTGGTTTTCTCATGTGTACAGTGGGCCAGTGTCCCTGCAGGCCCATTTTGAGAAAGAAGTGAGATAAAGCCTGAGTACAGGTCCGGGAGCAGGGAGGGGGGTCCACAGTGTCTTCGGGGACCCGTGTTGAGGGGGGTCCTCAGTGTCCTCCTGCGCTGCATTCTCAACTGGAGAATGGGAAGAAGCGGGGCTGCCCTGAGTGTCCGCTCGGGTCGGCGGGAGAGGATGGGAGCCACCGGGCAGGCCTCCCCTCTCCCCGCACCGCCGCACAGCTGAGCAGAGGCGGGCACTTGCAGGATCGTTTCTGGCTTTGGCTCGGATCTCAGTCTGTGGTTGCTGACTTAATTAATCGAGTTTTGGATTAAGCGCCGCCCTCCCCCCCCACCATGGCGCGGGCCGCACGCTCATCGATCCCTTCCCTTCGTTGTATCCAGTGTCTGGGGCACGGGTCTGGCTCCGTCTTGTGGCGAACAGAGCTCCCCGGCTGCTGGGGGGGTCCCCTCCCTGGCCTCCCAGAGGTGGGGCTGCAGGCTCGACCACGTGGGTCTCAGGGGGCTGTTGGGGTGAGCCCTGGGTAAGGACACCCATTCCCACCTTTGTCCAGCTCCTGGCTCCATCTTTGGGGGTGATGGTTGGGGAATTAACCCAGCAGAGCAGGACCGCGGGGGAGGAGTGGGCAGCAGGCTTTTCTTCCTCTCCCAGCAGCCCCCAGGGTTCTCGGGACAGCATGTTGGCTGTGCCTTTTGCAATGTCCGGAGGGGCCGGCCAAGCAGCGGTGTGCCTGCCCGTGGGTGGGCCCGGGTCGTTCTCTGCCCACTGCAGCTGGGCCATCTCCAGGAAGCCGCTTGACCTCTGCCTTTCCATCCCTTCAGACGGGCAGCCACTTCCCACGTCGAGGGTGGGGCAGCTCTGATCGCCGCAGGGGGGTGGCGAGCCGCAAGCATTGTTTTCCCCGCAGTGGGAAAGGTGGCTTCCCGGAGGACCGCTTCCGTCCACACACAACACAAAGGGCTTCCCCGCGCTCCTGCACTTCCTCTTTCCAGCCTATTCTAAACCATCCAGAGGTGCAACTTGGGAGAAAAGAGGCAGACAAAGAGCCCCGAACCCGGGAGGAGCTGCTGGGCCCAGCGGCTCCACGCCCCACCCTGCCTGGACCCCCTTCCTCCTCTGCAGCTGCTGCCTGTTCTCCGCTGAGGGTCAGCTGCTGTTGGGGGTTGGGGTCTGTCTGCCTCAGACCTGGCTGGACCTTTTCCTGGGTCCCCTGTCCCTCTGCAGCCCTGGCTGCTGCTCGCCTCCTCCCTGAAGCTTGGGAGCCAGGGCAGCGCCCTCCCCTGCAGCTCTGAGCCGCCCCAGCCCAGCGGCCGTGCGGGCTGGAAGCAGACCGCAGCTCAGCCAGGCGCCGGCTGGGTCCCTGCAGTCGCTTCCTGGGGCAGCTGGGGCTGCAGGTGGTGGGGTGCCGTCGCACAGTGTGGCCTCCAAACTCGTGCAGGGCTGGCCAGGCTCCGGGCTGCCCTGGGCACACCCTGCCTGAAGCAGAAAGGGACCGAGACAGGAGAGGGCAGAGGGCCGTCGTCTAGGTGCCCTCGGGCACAGCAGAGTCATGGCTCAGACAGTGGTCTGGACCAAGGATGCTGAGGGTTTGAGAGAAACCTGGAGCCCCGCCCGCTGCAGCTCTTACCCTGGGGCCGTCGGAGTCCCTGGGCACCCCTGGCTTTTGTGTCTCCCAGGGGCTGCATTCCTCACAGCTGAGCTGTCCTGGTTGTGCCCAGTGGGGGAAGGACCCCAGGATGGGCACGGTGGGTGGGCACAGTGGGGGAGGCCAGCAGAGGCCACTAAGCACCACCCCCAGTCACTGCGCACCCCCCTACCTGCCACGAACACAGCATCCTGGAAGCTGTGATTCCCTACTGGGATTCGGGGCCCTTGAACCAGCCTCTGCCCAGAGGGGCTCAGGACCCCTGGCAAGCCTTGTCCAGGAGCACAGGTGGACTCCTTGACCTCGCCCCCTCTGAGGGAGGAGCTGGGGGCTCAGAGTCTGTCCGATGCACCCCCCCTCTCCTGGCCTCAGTCTTCCTGTTCCATAAGCCGGCAAGAGCCTCCTCTGCCCAGTCTGCAGATGGCCCCAGTCGCCCGGGCTGGGCTGGGGGTCTGAGAACCTCCCGGGCAAGCTGCCCCGAGGTGGACGGGCCTGCCTGCCTGGTGGTGGGCCGTAGTGGTCTTTGTTTGGCATCCTGGACCACTTCTGGGGAGGAGGGGGTACCCTGACGAGCCATCCGTGCTCCCTGGCCCCCCTCTTCGGGGCCGCAGTGACACTGTGTTTGTTGGAGGGTCCTGGGCAGAAAGCCTGTGAGCGAGGCAGTCTGGTGTGGGGAGGGTCTTCTAGCAGGCACCCCACTGCAGGCAGACTGGGGCTGGGCGTGGGGGGTGGGAGGGGACTTCGGCTGCAGCAGGTAGGACCCCAGGCCCTGACTCAGCCCCCCGGGGATACGGGCTGCATGGCTGGGGGTCAGGGACATGCATCCATCCCTGTCTGCGTTGGGTGGCACAGTCCCTGCCCACCTTTGGGGCACAGACCCCGGGCCTGCAGACGTGGCCTCCAGCCATGGGTTACCGGCTCTTGTGCTGATATCCCAGGCCCCAGGCAGCAGGGTCGGACGGGGCCCTCCGTGCTGGGGAGCCCTGTGTCCCCCACGGCTTTCCTTAAGCAGATGCCCGGGCCCTGGTGGAGCCACCGTCCCCAGGGACACATCGGTGAACTGTGTGCAAATCCAGTCCGGCAGTGTTGGCTAGAGTGAGAGTCCCCTGTGCCCCAGATGCCCAGGCCACCTCTGCACTGGGCCTTCTGTGCCCTCGATCCCCCAACTCGCATGAAACGCAGGCCTGGCAGGCAGTGCCCATCTGTGCCGCAGAGCCCCCCAAAAGTTCTTCTGATGGACTGTCTCGCTCATCCATTGGTGGTGCCCCTGGATGCCCCTCCCCTGGGGCGCCTCTGTCTGGCCTGCAGAAGGAAGGGGGCGGCACACCCCCGATGACCCCCGTCTGCACCCCCACCCGGCCAGGGCCCTGTGCTCACCCAGCTCTGCCCCGCTCAACCCCCCACTCAATCACAGACTCCTCGAGGGCAGAACCCATTGAGTCCTTCCTCGTGCTGAGTCCCGCCTTGGAACTGCGGGTAGAGAGAGCTGTCACCTCTCCCCTGGGGGTGGCAGATGGCTCGCTTAACTCAGAAAGGAAAACAGCATCATTTAGCATTAGTCCCGGGTGAAGGGGTGAAAGGTCAAGGCAGCATCTGCCTCCGGACGCTTCTGGGGCTGCATTTCTATGGAGCCGCGCTGTGGGGTGGGAGGGGTGGGGGGAGGAGCTGGCTTGGAGGAAACTCTGAAGGAGGCTCCAATGAGCTCCAGGCTGGCGGGCGGGTGAGCGGGTGTCCCAGCAGCTGTTCGGCGCTGCCGCCCCCCACCCCGGGTGCCGCCTCTCTGCAGCTCTGATCCTGGAGCCCCCAGCCACCACCTGACCCTCAGCTGCTGTTGGCCGTGGTGGGCCAGGACACTCCGCTGGGCGATGTGTGGGCCGGAGGAAAGGCGAGTGGAGGAGGAGACACTGAAGGACCACTTTCAGAGGGGAGCAAGGAAGGGGAAGCTGCCACGGGCCCCCAGGCGCCAGGAGCCGAGTGGCACGGTGCACGGCGGGGGGGGGGTTCTCGTCCAGCCTCAGGGTCCCCGACGGCCCCTGGCCCGGAATCCTGAGGCAGGTGTCGGGCACGACTTTCCCCTCCAAGCACAGGCCCCTGTCCCTGCCAGGCACTTAGGCTGAGCTGCCAGGACAGGTGTTCAGGACCAAATGGCCACGAGGGACTTGGTCACTGGTCCCAGCGGACTGGCCACGTCTGAGCAGCCTCACGGGCTCTCTACCTTCTCAGGGAAGTGCGGGTGCCGTGGGCGCCTCCCCAGGAAACCCTGGCACTGCAGCCAGGGTTGGGGGCAGGCGGAGACACGTCTAGGCGAGGGGGGAGCATGGCTGGAGGCCGCCCAGAGCAGGGACAGGCCTCTGTGATGGGTTGTAAGGCCCCTCCACCCTGCCTACCCACCCCTGGCCCCCGCCAGGCTGACCTGGCCCCGGGCGTCCTCCCATGGAGCTAAGCCAGGCCCTGGTTGTACCCAGCACCCCCCCGGAGCACCTGCCTCAGCAGCACCCCCCGTCCCGAGGCTGTCCCTCCCTCGCTGCCCTGCCGCTCCCCTGGCTGGGGTGCTTGTGGTGGACGGCGGCCAGGCCCAGCCCTGGAGCCGGCCCACATGGGCAGCGTGCCTTCACAGCAGCGTCCGCCAGGCCTGGACAGGAGCAGGGAGGACAATGGGCCCCCTCAGCCGCTGCCATCCCCCCACGGAGGAGCCTCCCTGGCTCCTGCTCCGCCCCCCGCCTGCCGGGGCTGGCAGCCGCCGCTGCGCTGGCCAGGAGCAGCTGCCGCCCGCGTCCCCGGCCACAGGCGCACCTGCTCCCCAGCCGCCCTTTGTCCCTGCTGCCGCTGCCTGATTTACTGGGCGCGCTTTTCCTCCCACTGTAATTCACGCAGCCTCCCTGGCCAGGATGCTCTCGGTCCAGGTGGGTTCTCCCACAGTCCTCTGCGTTAGGCTCCCCGTTCAGGACGGGCTTGGGGTGGGGTTCAGGGACACACTGCCCCGTGGCTGGAGGCTGGAGGGTTGTGCACCCCGGTGGGGCCTTTCTGGTCCACTTGGGAATGCTGCTGAACCAGACCAGTGATGAAGGCGGAGCCCACACGGAGGACGCGCTGGGCAGCCTTGTGTGCGTTTCCCCCAGGCCATGGGGCAGGCCTGCCTCAACTCGCCCACCTGGGTGGGCTTCCCACGCCTTGGAGCTGGGCATGGACAGGGCAGGCGGGCTCCCACCCCCCGCCCCACTTTGATGACCAAGCGTCCTCTGTCCAGCTCCCACTTTCTGCTGCTCTTTAGTAGCTGGGAAAGAAAAAAAAGAGCCTTTTCTCCAATAGGGAGCGGTGGCCAGCTCCTGCCTGACAATGGAGGGCATTGAGAGGTGGGGGAGGTGCTACCTCCTGGGTCTCCCCCCTCCCCTCCAGGGCTCTGGGTTCCCAGTGCCACTCAGGCTGGGACCAGGCAGCCTGTAACTGGATCCACGCTCAGTGGGGGCCACGCCACCTTCCCCAGGCTCCAGGGTATGGCCCTGCCGGAGCCCGAGGTGCCAGGGTGCCGGTCGCACAGGGGGTGCGTCCTGGGGTCTGTGCCCCCAGAGAGGAGCCAGCCACACCGTCCTCCTCCCCTCCCTGAGCGGGCTGGGCGGGAGCCGCGGCTCAGCCCTGAGTTACCGCCCCTGCGCCCCTCCCAGAAGGGCAGCTGTTTTTCTTTAAGCCAGTTGGTTTGGGACTTTTGGCTTCAGGCGACAGATGGTGGTCCGGAGTGGCCATTTTGCGTCCTCCCCGCCCGCCCTGCCCAAGCCACAGCCTCAGAGGAAAGCCCCTGCTTCTCACCGATCCCCCGCCCCCAGGACGGAGGCTGCCCCCGCCCCCTCTCCCTGTGCAGCTTTGGGCAGGAGGGGAGGGAGGGGGCCCCGGCCGGCTGGCATTTGTCGGGGGCCAGGGGTCCTGGAGTGAAGGCCTGAACCCCAAGGAGCATCCCCTCTCGGGGGGGTCTTGGGAAGGTGGGGTGGTCGGAGCCCAGGAGGGCCCTCTTTTCCCCCAGAGTCCCCTTGGCTGCCCTGCAGGGGGAGGGGCCCCCAACCACCAGCGCCCAGGGCTGTGGGCCCAGCGTCAGGGCTGCCTTCCCAGGCCGCTGCCAGCTGGGGGCCGTGGGCGCGTTCCACCCCAGAGGCTCTGCCGCTGGGAAGAGGGAGGCCTGGCTGGTCCCAGAGCCTCTCCTGGGCTTTCCCTCAAGCTCAAGGCTGCGAGGTGACCCTGGGGGGCATGTACCGCCCCGTCTCAAGAAGCCGAGGCAACAGGTGGCCAAGGGCGGCCCCGGGGCAGGGGTGGCAGGTGCCGAGCCCTTCCCGGTGGGGAGCGCCGGGGACCAGGCCTGGGGCTGGGCCGGGGGCAAGGCGCCCCCCACTCCCGGCTCACCTGCTACCGTCGCAGCCCGGGAGCCGGCACAGGGCCTGCCGGAGTGGCCGTCCTCCTGGCCCCTGCTTTCTCCAGCTGTGCAGCGGGCTGGGCTTCTGATGTGAAGCCTTCACCCCCGAAAGGGAGAGACTGCGTCCGGGCACCACGCGTGGGTGAGGGTGGAGCGCCGAGCAGCACAGTCCTGTCGCGTCAGACCCCGAGAAAGAATTCCACGTCGGCAACAACAGGGGAGCCCGGCCACGTGGCGTCTGCAGTCCCATCCCTGTTTGCTCTCGTGTTTGTACTGAAAGAAGAGCCATCTGTGAACTCTTTTATTACCCAAATAATGCATATTCGTTACAGAAAACCTGGAGAGAAAGAGAGTAGGCAGGTCCCTGAAACAAAAGGTTGCACACAACACCATTCCCTTCCACGGAGAATGGCTGGGTCTGGCCCGCGCAGCCCCTTCTCAGTGGCTCACGGGTGCAGACAGACGCCTCCGTGGCTTCTGAAACCGACGCTGGGGCCCGCCAAACACTCTGGTCTCTAATGTCTCCAATTAACATAATCACTGTTTTTATGGACATGAAATTCCCTTGATGTAAAAGTAACCACTTTAAAGCGGAGAGCTCAGTGGCGCTTGGCACCATGGTGATGTTGGGCAATGACCCCCACTCTGGTCCCAGAACCTCCCCGAGCCCTTTGAGAGGGGCTGCTGCCCAGGAGGGGACCCCCATGGATGCCGGGGCTGGTGGAGGGCTAGGTGGGGAGTGGGTGCTCACCACCCTGGCGTGTCTGCTACAGCTGCGGCGGGGCCTTCGCGGGCCAGCAATGCCAGGCCCCCAACCCCTGCCTCAGCGCCCCCTGCAAGAACGGCGGGACGTGCCACACGACGGAGCGAGAAGGCCTGGTGGACTATGTCTGCGGCTGCCGCCTGGGCTTCTCGGGGCCACTGTGCCTGACGCCCCGCGACCACGCTTGCCTCGCCAGCCCCTGCCTCAACGGTGGCACCTGTGATCTGCTCACGCTCACTGAGTACAAGTGCCTGTGCACCCCGGGCTGGTCAGGTGAGGACCCCGGAGGGGCGGGGATGGGCTGGCCTTCCCCCAGCCGCCCACACAGCCGATGCCGGGCCCCCGTCCGCGTGCCGTGGACGGTCCTGGACTGGGCTCGGCTGTGGGGGTCAGCGATCCAGAAATTGCCCAGAGTCCCCACTCTGGGGTCCCCATGCCGCTTTCCAGCCTTGGAGGTGTCAGTTTCCGGCTCGAGGGCACCCCCCGGCCTCATGCCGCAGCCTCTGTAAGAAAAGGGGAGACTCCCCGCAATCCCTGCAGGAGCCGTGGTGTTACCGCCGGCTCAGGAGGGACGCAGTCTGGGTCAGCTCCCCAGGGGCCCTGGCCTACTGTGCGTCCCACAGTGGTCACTTAGCCCCTGAGCGGTTGGGGTCCCCGGGCGGTGAGGAGCTCATGCCACTGGGCCCATGCCCGGCTCACCCACTGTCCGGGTCTGGACGCTGCCCCCAGCTCACAGGAACCAGGGAGGCCGGCTAACCACCCCCCCACCCCCTGCCCCCCCAGGGAAGACGTGCCAGCAGGCCGACCCCTGCGCCTCCAACCCCTGTGCCAACGGTGGCCAGTGCCTGCCCTTTGAGGCGTCGTATATCTGCCACTGCCCGCCCGGCTTCCACGGCCCCACGTGCAGGCAGGACGTCAACGAGTGCAGCCAGAGCCCCGGGCTCTGCCACCACGGCGGCACCTGCCTCAACGAGGTCGGCTCCTACCGCTGCGTCTGCCGCCCCACCCACACCGGCCCCCACTGCGAGCTGCCCTACGTGCCCTGCAGTCCCTCCCCCTGCCAGAACGGGGGCACCTGCCGCCCCACGGGGGACACCACCCACGAGTGCGCCTGCCTGCCAGGTACTGCCCGCTGGAAGCGTTCAGGGGGTGGGGAGCCAGGCAGGCTGGGTCTGGGGGCATCACCCGAGCCCGGGCGGTTGGAGGGCAATCTTGGGGGTGGTGCAGGGTAGGCTGTGGGATGGGGGCACCCACCCACCAAGTGCCGCCCCAGGACAGGTCTGCTGTGACACCCTAGTGCTCCTCCCCTGTGCCAGGGACCCTGCCACCCCCAGGGAGGGCCTGAGCATTCCGTCTGCTCCGGGGTCACTCTGCTCTCCTGGCCCCCTGCTCCGAGTCTCCCGGGCTGTGGATACCAGCCTCCTTCAGGCCCCCCCGGGAGGCCCCTTATCCCGAGTTCCCTGGGACCACGTGCATGTTACAGAATTCTCCCCCGCTGCGGGGAGCACCCTCGCCTGTGCTGCCCGCGGGGCTTCCCCTGGTTCCTGGAGGTAGGGCCGGGGGGGCCGGGGCTCACGCGTGCCTCCCCCCAGTGGTGGCCTTCCTCCTGGCCTCTCCGGTCGCCCACTGCCGGGGCAGGAATGACGGGTAGGCCCAGCCCTCCCCATCCCCTCAGCAGCTCCACCGTTCCTGTTTCATGTCCCAGACTTTCCACTGTAGTTTTCATCTGAGTCTGATTTGCTGCGCTGATCTAAAAATACTAATAATGACGAAGAGGTTCGAAAACCTCTAGTCTATCACTTGCATAGGGGCAGTTAGGCAGAACTGGGAAGGGGAGGGTGTTTTGGGGTGGGGCGACGAGGAGGTGGGGGCGGTGGGGTTTGGGTGCTGGAGAGAGGAGGGCCCAGGGTCTGGCTGACTCAGGACTGACCCAAAGGTCGCTCCGGCCCCCACACGGCCCTTGGCCCAGCCCGGCCCTTGCAAAGAGGAAGTGCTTTTCCCGCCCGCAAGCCCCGGGCCTGTTGCCTCTGCGTGCAGACGGCAGGCGTGTGCATTTCCGGTCCCTGGTTCTCCCCTCACCACCTGCCCGCCCCGGCACTACCCACTGCCCAGCTGGGCTGCGTGGCTCTTTGAGAGTCTGAGTTCAGATGCCTTCCTGAGGGAGGCAGGCTGTGGGACCCCAAGCCTGCGCCCTTGCGTCTGGCCCCGCGGGTCAGGCGGGGCTGTGGTGCGGGCCCGGGGGTGGTGGGAGGCATGGGCCTGGCAGAGGAGGCTGCACAAGTGGAGCGGGTGGCCCCACCGGCCGGAGGTGATCCGAGGCTGCGGAGAGGCGGTGCTTTAGGCCCGCCGCACGCAGGAGGGACTGGAGTGTGGGTGCCAGGCTCTAGTCGGGGGGGCCTCCGAGGGAGGGGCAGGAGGGGGTCCAAAGGCGCCCCGGGAGGGGCATTAATTAGTAACCGGCTGCAGGTTTGGCTATTGCCAGACGCACCTTTCTGGGTTGATTATTGAACCAGCGGGAGTCGAACGGATTAATAGCTAACTGGTTGGACGTGGAGGTGGTGCGTGGCCACCTCCTGGCTGGGAGAGGGCAGGGAGAGGGTGGGGGGCTCCCACCCTGCCTGCGCCTCTGCTGCTGGGAAGTGTGGGGGCCGCACCTGCACGCACACCCCCACCCCCGACTGCCTGCCGGGGTCCCTCTGTCTCCCTGCTCCAGTTCCCTGCGTAGGGTCTCCCAGGCCCAGCGCTGCTCCGTCAGATGGGGTATCCGCGGCCGCACATGGGGCTGTGCAGACAACCCCGAGCACAGGGCTGGGCCCGCAGCCAGTGCCCAGTCACAGAGGCCATAGCACAGACGTCTTCTCCGACAGAACCCTGGGGAGCCTGTGATTGTGGGTCCCCTCTGTTCAGCTGGCCCTTTACAAAACGATTGCTTAGGAATGTGCTGACCGTGGGCTCTGGGGTGTGGGGCCCGGTCACAGGAGTGGGGAGGGCAGGGTGTGGGGCAGGGACTCCAAGGGCTCCGAGGCGGTGGGCATCACAGGACAGGCCGTGGAGAGCAGCTCTCCGCCCAGAGTAGGGTGTCCTGGGTCCAGCCAGGAAGGTGCCAGAACCCAGGGCAAGCGTGACAGGACGGGTGCGGGCCTGGCCCCGTGAGGAGGCCTGACCGGGCGGCTGGCCCCTGCTGCAGGCTTCACTGGCCAGAACTGTGAGGAAAACATTGACGACTGTCCGGGGAACAGCTGCAAGAACGGAGGCGCCTGTGTGGACGGCGTGAACACCTACAACTGCCGCTGCCCCCCGGAGTGGACAGGTGCGTGCAGCGGGAGGCTCGGGCGGGCACCTCTGCTGCTGGAGTCTGTCCCCTTGGGGGGCAGGCAGGAGGGAGCTGAGATCTGGGGGCGGGAAGGATGCTGTGACCTGCAGCTGACCGCCCCCCCGGCAGGGTCGGAGGCCCCCCAGCCCCATGGAGCAGCACAGACGTGGGCGGCACCAGCCCGTCTGTGTGGGCCATTTGCAGCCTGGCCCCGGGCTGGCCTGGCCACAATCAGGTCCCCAGTTTGAGTCCAGCTTGCTGGCCAGGACACAGGGATTCTGGCCAGCAGGATGCAGGCCCTGCCCACAGGTGAGCATGGACACGGAGCAGCCAGGCGAGAGCCCCCAGGTGCCAGGGGTGCAGGGGAAAGGCTGACTCTGGCTGGCGGGGCTGGAGGAAGTCAGGAAGACTTCCTGGTGGAGGTGAGGGTCTCAGCTTGGCGGAGGGGGCTGGAGGCACCGACTGTCCCGGCCCCTCGCAGGTCAGTACTGCACAGAGGACGTGGACGAGTGCCAGCTCATGCCCAACGCCTGCCAGAACGGCGGGACCTGCCACAACACCCACGGCGGCTACAACTGCGTGTGCGTCAACGGCTGGACGGGCGAGGACTGCAGCGAGAACATCGACGACTGCGCCAGCGCCTCCTGCTTCCAGGGCGCCACCTGCCACGACCGCGTCGCCTCCTTCTACTGCGAGTGTCCCCACGGCCGCACGGGTGAGCGCCCAGCCTGCCACCGGGCGGAGGGCCCTTTGGCGGTCAGGCCCGGGCGAGGGGCCTCACACAGAAGCTCACACTGCAGCTCTGTGGGGCCCATAAGGGGGGAACCCCAGGAGGGGCCTCCTGGAGTGAAGCGGGCGGCTGTGAGCCTCCTGGAATAGCTCCGGCATCGTAGGGCCCTCCACAGGGTCACTGGCTGTGTCGTGGCAGGGGGGCCCTCCCTGGGGAGCCGGGTGGGAGCGGACACCAGCTGTGGGCAGTCGGCGTTCCCAGCCGGGGGAGGTGGGGGGACAGTGACGCCGCTGATGCCCACCGCCATGCCCAGGTCTGCTGTGCCACCTGAACGATGCCTGCATCAGCAACCCCTGCAACGAGGGCTCCAACTGCGACACCAACCCCGTCAACGGCAAGGCCATCTGCACCTGCCCCTCGGGGTACACGGGGCCGGCCTGCAGCCAGGATGTGGACGAGTGCTCGCTGGGTACGGGCCGCCGGGGTGCTGGGGAACCTGTTGGACGTAGTCCGATGGGGGTAGGCGGGTCTGATGGGGAGGCGGGCACACCCCCAACTGCTCCAGAGGCCAGGGTTCCCAGAGCAGCCCCTTACCCGTGCTGCATCCACCCCCCCCCCCCGCCCCCACCAGGCGCCAACCCCTGTGAGCACGCGGGCAAGTGCATCAACACGCTGGGCTCGTTCGAGTGCCAGTGTCTGCAGGGCTACACCGGCCCGCGCTGTGAGATCGACGTCAACGAGTGTGTATCGAACCCGTGTCAGAACGACGCCACTTGTCTGGATCAGATCGGGGAGTTCCAGTGTATCTGCATGCCTGGTACGCGGCCGGCTGCCCGCCTGACCCTGGGGGTGGGGAAGTCGCATCGCCTCTGCCCCCGGCCTCCGTGCCCACCCAGGCCACAGACCCCCCACGGTTATCTGGGGAGACTTGAGCTAGGTCTCTGGGGCGCAGCGGAGAGCAGGCCAGCGATGGGCAGATGGGTCAGCCGTGGGGAGCAGGTGTGGAGGGAACGGGGCATTGCTGACCAGCCCGCTCCTGCCAGGCTACGAGGGCTTGCACTGCGAGGTGAACACGGACGAGTGTGCCAGCAGCCCCTGCCTGCAGAACGGCCGCTGCCTGGACAAGATCAACGAGTTCGTGTGCGAGTGCCCCACTGGTGAGACTGGGCCCCGCTGCCCGCCCTGCCCCTGCGTCAAGGCCGGGTCAGGTCCCCGTGGCGGGAAGGGGGCGTGAGAGCCTCACCTCCGGAGTGTGGGCAGGGGGGTGGGTTGGTTTTCAGCCCCCAGCAGACAAAGCTGGGCCGGGCAGCGTTCCTGGCCCCCACCTCGCTGAGAAGCCCGGGGCCCAGAGACCGTCCTTCCTGCTGTCGTGCCCTGGTGGGAGGAGGGCCGGCCAGCCACGCCCACCTGCGTCTGCCGGCAGCAGTGGATGTGATGGCCAGGAGGGCCTATAGAGCCTGTGGGGGCCCTGAGCCTGTCGCAGGGAACGGCTGGGGGACGCCAGGCCCGGGGAGGTGTTGGGGGTCAGAGCCCTGGACCTCCTGCGATGCAAATCAACTGTCCCAGACACCGAGCTGGGAACCGAATTCTCAGCCCAGCCCGGCTGTAGCCATGGCAACCGTCTTGGGCTGAGCCTCCTCTGAGGGGGCAGGGCGGGAGGGCTAGGACCCCAGGGGTGGGCTCTGAAAGAGGGCGAGGCAAGGATACGGGCGTTTGCCGTTTGCCCAGCCCTGGCCAAAGCACTCCCGGGCGCCCCCTGCCCCCCGACCTTGGCCAGCCAGGGCTTGGCTGTGGTGCCGTTGTGCCCCTGGCGTCTGATTGCCGTCCCCTCCCCGGCCACAGGCTTCACCGGGCACTTGTGCCAGTATGACGTGGACGAGTGTGCAAGCACACCCTGCAAGAACGGCGCTAAGTGCCTGGACGGGCCCAACACCTACACCTGCGTGTGCACAGAAGGTGCGGGGCCGTGGCCCCGGGCAGAGCGGAGGGGCAGAAGCAGGCGGTGGGGTCCAGGGGAGGGGGCTGCTCGGAGGCTGAGGCTGGAAAGGTGACCCCTCAGTATGGAGGGGGCCAAGAGCAGGGCACGTCTCTGACCCCAGGCAGTTGCGGGGGGTGCCCCAGACATCCCCAGGCTTCCCTGGCGGGAACAAGAGGACCCCGGGTCTGCTCGATGGTGTCCTGGACAGCCTGGTAACCCAGGGAGCGGCCCCCCGCCCCTGCAGGCTACACGGGGCCCCACTGCGAGGTGGACATCGACGAGTGTGACCCCGACCCCTGCCACTACGGGTCCTGCAAGGACGGCGTGGCCACCTTCACCTGCCTGTGCCAGCCGGGCTACACGGGCCACCACTGTGAGAGCAACATTAACGAGTGCCACAGCCAGCCCTGCCGCCACGGGGGCACCTGCCAGGACCGCGACAACGCCTATCTCTGCTTCTGCCTCAAGGGGACCACAGGTGCCTGGCCCCGGGCAGCTGTGGGGCTGGCGGGGGGCAGCTGCGGATGAGCGAGCAGGAGCGCGTGACCACCTCCGGTCTCCCACCCCCAGGACCCAACTGCGAGATCAACCTGGATGACTGCGCAAGCAACCCTTGCGACTCCGGCACGTGTCTGGACAAGATTGACGGCTACGAGTGTGCCTGTGAGCCAGGCTACACAGGTGAGCCGCCCAGGATTCGGGGGCCTGCAGGGCTCTGCTCTCCCGCCTGCGTCGGGGCCTTGACTTGCAGATCAGGGTCTCAGGACTATGGGGGCCCAGCTCTCGGGCCAGCAGCCTTGGCGGCTGTCGGCAGAGGCTCTGGAAGGGCCGGGGGCGGGGGGTGGGTCTGGCTGACGCTGGGATGGACATCCTTGAACCTGGCATGCTGGGTGAGAAGCAGCCCGGCAGGCTCACAGTGGAGCCAGGCTCCCGGTGCACATGCTGCCCTCTGCCCCGAGCGTGTCCAGCGTGGGCCCTGGGTCCCGGGAGCAGAGCTTGTATCGGTGAGAGTCTGAACCTCGGGAGGGCCTGGGATGGAGCGGGGGGAGGGGGGTGCTCACGGAGAGGGAGACTGAGGCTCCGAGGGCGGGGAGCCCGACCCCTCTCCTGCTCCTGGTGTCTGAGCTGCTGGGACGCCCGCAGGGAGTATGTGTAACATCAACATTGACGAGTGTGCGGACAGCCCTTGCCACAACGGGGGCACCTGCGAGGATGGCATCAACGGCTTCACCTGTCGCTGCCCCGAGGGCTACCACGACCCCACCTGCCTGTCTGAGGTCAACGAGTGCAGCAGCAACCCCTGCATCCATGGGGCCTGCCGCGACAGCCTCAACGGGTGCGTCCTTGGAGCCCCGCCCTGGGGGGGGTGTGGGGGGAGCTGGCAGGTCTTGGGCGGAGCAGACAGGTGCTCCCCAAGGATGGGTCTGCCGTGGGAGCCCTGAAGGGTGCCATGCACGGGCGCTCGCTCGGCTCCTGGTCTGAGCCCAGCACTGCCCTCAGCTCCGAGTATGACCAGGGAACGCGTCTATGCCAAGGCAGCAGACCAGAGGTGAGATCTCTGAGAGTGGAAGGGGTGTCTTGGGTCATGTCTGAGCCCCTTTGGGCCACAGCTCAGTTGGTAAAGAATCAGCCTGTGATGCAGGAGACCCAGGTTCGATTCCTGGGTCGGGAAGATCCCCTGGAGAAGGAAATGGCAATCCACTCCAGGATTCTTGCCTGGGAAATGCCATGGACAGAGGAGCCTGGCGGGCTACAGTCCATGGGGTTGCGAGAGCCGGACACGACTCAGTGACCAAACCACCACTGAGCTTCCGTAAGGAGGCTGCGAAGGTCATCCGAGGCTGAGGCTGGGGGCCGGGGCCTTCTGTCCCACCCTGCCCGCCGAGGACGGGAGAGGGGCTGCAGGGCAAGTTAATCACCAACTGCCAGTGATGTATTCAGTCACGCCTGTGTGAGGAAGCCTCCATAAAAAGGCCAAGTGCGGGAGTTCAGAGAGCTTCCGGGTTGGCGAACAGGTGCTGGGATGGGGTGGGGACCAGCTCTGAGCCCTTCCCCATCCCTGGCCCCGTACGTCTCTTCCGTCGGGCTGTTCCAGGTTTCCCTGCTTATAGTAAACCGTTGATCTAGTAAGTCAAACAGTTTTTCTGAGTTTTGTGAGCCGTTTCTGCAAATTTCAAAGGAAGAGGTCTGGTTTCTGGCTGTTTGGTCAGAAGTAGAGGTGGCAACTTGGGGCTTGGGGTTAGTGTCTGACCTGGGGCCAGTCTAGTGGGTCCCATTCCTCGCTGGGGGGTAGAGGGCAGTCTGCGCTGACTCCAGGCACTTAGGGCCAGGACTGGGTTGCGGGACACCCAGCTGGTGTGGGAACCCCGCCCATACATGTGGTGCCAGAACATTAGAGTGTAGAGAAGCTGACTTTTAGTTTCCGACACCCACTACGTGCCTGGCATTGGCTCTATCTAAATGGGGTGATGGACATGGCAGGGACCACACGCCCTCGTTTTGCACAGAGAGGGTAAGCAGCCTGTTCAGGGTCAAGCAGCAGGTGAACAGTGGATGGTCTCCTGACCACTGCTCTGAACTGGGCACTGTCCCAAACCCTGACCACCGTCTTAGTCGAGGTGGGCTATTTAAAGTCGTTTAAAGGACTCCAAGGGTCAGAGCGGGCCAGTGTCTCCATCTAATCAGGTCGTAGGACGGTGGCAGAGTCTGGGTTGCTCCCAGCCTAGGCCCCGCCCTCTCTGGCTACACCTGAGCCGCCGTGTGGTCGCCTCTGCAGGTACAAGTGTGACTGTGACCCCGGGTGGAGTGGGGCCAACTGTGACGTCAACAACGACGAGTGTGAGTCGAACCCCTGCATCAACGGGGGCACCTGCAAGGACATGACCAGCGGCTACGTGTGCGCCTGCCGCGAGGGCTTCAGTGGTGAGTGGGACGGTGCAGGCCCTGGGGGCCACGTGGAGCCCGGACACAGGCCAGCCGTCGAGAACCCCGGTGGCTCCTGGACCCACTGGTGTGGGTTCCCAGGTCCCAGGCTCAGGGCAGGGCTTTTCCTGCACGCCAGGCAGAACTTGGCCATAGCACCGGGGTGACGGCCACACCGACCGCGTTTCCTCTCTCTCCAGGGCCCAACTGCCAGACCAACATCAACGAGTGCGCATCCAACCCATGTCTGAACCAGGGCACGTGTATCGATGACGTGGCGGGGTACAAATGCAACTGCCTCTTGCCCTACACAGGTATGGGCGGGGCCTGGAGGGCAGGGGCGGGGCCTGTGGTGTGGGCGGGGCCTGGAGGGCAGGGGCGAGGCCTGTGGTGTGGGCGGGTCTGGAGTGCAGGGGCGGGGCCTGTGGTGTGGGCGGCTCTGGAGGGCAGGGGCGGGGCCTGGAGGGCAGGGGCAGGGCCTCGGCAGGTGGCGCAGGTGGCTGAGGTGCAGGGCGGCCTTCCTGGGCTGGCCTTGTCTGCATGCCTCTGCAGGCACCCCAAAGGCCCTGCTCTGTGCTCCGAGCCTCAGGCCTGGCTGCGTTAGGGCCTTGCCCTGCAGGTGTCTTTGCTCATAAAATAACCAGGTGCCTGGGAGAAAATTTGAGCACAAGCAAGTCCCTACTTGGGGGACCTGCCTGGGAGGTGGCCCCCTTGGCGGGGGAGCTGGGCCTGGTCTGTCAGCCTCCCCGCCTGCTGTTCAGGCTGCCCTGGAGGTAGGGGGGCCAGGCTTCCCTCCCCATTGCTGGCCAGGCCTGAGGGAGTCCTTTGATGGCGGGCCCTCTTTGTGTGGGGAAACAAGGAGCCCTGTGTTCCTGCTGAGAGTGGCGGGAGACGGGTCCCTGGCATCTCAGCTGCTGCCATTGGCCCGGCCGGGGGAGGCGGGATGTGGGTCCCCTCCTGAGGAGAGATTTGGCAAGTACTAAAAAATGGAAGTCACACGCGCTCAGGCCACCAGGCCCCCTGGGGATGGGGCAGGGGGTGCTGCCGTTGGGGATGGTCCTGAGAGGCCCCCATAGGCAGGGGTGGGGCCCGTGACTGCGGTTCTCACGACACCGGCGGCCTGTGGTCCGAGCAGTGTTTTCTTTGACCGAAGCTGGGGACCTGGACTTTCTCTCCTCGGCCGGTGAGGAAACGCCCCCCTCCCAGTGGCCGCCCAGGGCACACCCGAGTCCCTTTCGGACACGCTGCCATCGGGGCTGGCGGCCGGCGGGGAGGAGCCGGCCTGTGCTGACCCGCTTCCCGTCCGCCCGCTTCCTGCTTCCCTCTGCACAATTGTCGGAAACCCTGGCGAATTTCCTGCCGGCTGGGGTCACTGTGGAAACCGATAGAATGAAAGGCCCGGGCCGGTCACCCCCGCGGGCCGGGGAGATAATGGGCGGCCGGGAAGATAACGCTTCCTCGCGGGCTCGGGACACAGCCCCGTGGGCCGTAAACAGGAAACCCCGCATTGGGCTCTCAGGGAGGAAAGGTCACCCAGAGTGCCGGGGTCCAGGCAGACTCCCGCTCCCACCCGGGGTCCTAACGCCGTGTCCGGTGCTCCCCTGATAAGCAGCCATGCTGAGGGCTGAGACTGGCACGTTCCCTGCAGTCACAGCCTTTGCTCAGGGGCCTCCCAAGATGGGCACTAGCCGCCCAAGGCACCAAACCCCTGGAATCAGCTCCCAGGCCACTGGCTCAGCGCAGGGCCCTTTGCCACCAGCAGGGCATGAGGCTGGGAGCCAGTCCAGGGCCCCTGTGACGTTGTGTGTGGGGGGGTTGTCAGGCCCGGCCCAGCCCTTGCTCCTGGCACTATTGGGGGCTGGGGTCCAGGCCATTCCCCCAGCCTGTGGGGCCCCAAGTGTTCCCCTGGTTCACATTCAGGCACTCACACAGCCAGGGGCCCGGTGCCCCGCTGTGTGTACCCCCCGCCCCCCACGCAGGGCAACCAGACGTGCTTGGACGGTAGAACCCCCTGTTGATGGTGGCTGCCGTGGCCTCTGTCAGGATGTGCCCAGGGCGTTGACCTCTGGCTGGGGCTCCTGGGGGGCTCACCACCCTGCCTGTCCCTCCCAGGGGCCACGTGTGAGGTGGTGCTGGCCCCATGTGCCCCCGGGCCCTGCAGAAACGGCGGTGAGTGTCGGGAGTCAGAGGACTATGAGAGCTTCTCCTGTGCCTGCCCCGCGGGCTGGCAGGGTGAGTCCGGGGGGTGGGACAAAGGGAGGCTCGGAGAGGCTCGGGGGCCACGGGCTGGCAGGGGGAGTCCGGGGTGGTGGGACAAAGGGAGGCTCGGAGAGGCTCAGGGGCCACGGGCTGGCAGGGTGAGCCCAGGAGGATAGGGTGGGGAGCCTCGGAGAGGCTCGGGGGCCACGGGCTGGCAGGGTGAGCCCAGGAGGATAGGGTGGGGAGCCTCGGAGAGGCTCGGGGGCCACGGGCTGGCAGGGGGAGTCCAGGGGACGCTGGTACTGGGTTGGGAGAGGCTCGGAGAGGCTCAGGGGCCACGGGCTGGCAGGGGGAGTCCAGGGGACGCTGGTACTGGGTTGGGGGAGGCTCGGAGAGGCTCGGGGGCCATGGGCTGGCAGGGTGAGCCCAGGAGGATAGGGTGGGGAGCCTCGGAGAGGCTCGGGGGCCACGGGCTGGCAGGATCAGCCCAGAGGGTGGGGGGACGGGGGTGGGGAGGCTCGGGGGCTTCAGGCGACTCTTGCTAGTGAGCCCCCGTCCTTGGGGGATGAGCCAGTGGGCTGCAGGACCCTCCTAGGCTTGAAGGTCTGTCTCCTGCTTGGCCCAAAGTCAGGGGGCAGCCCTTTGGAGAGCTCCCCCCTCCCCGGACGCCCCCAGAGGGTTGTCCTGTGGCACTGGAGGGCCTGCTCTGGGGGGGCAGGCAGTGCCCCGTGGGTACTGGCCGAGCCAGCGACTCTCGTCCCCTTCCCCAGGGCAGACCTGCGAGATCGACATCAACGAGTGCGTGAAGAGCCCGTGCCGCGCGGGCGCCTCCTGCCAGAACACCAACGGCAGCTACCGCTGCCACTGCCAGGCGGGCTACACGGGGCGCAACTGCGAGACGGACATCGACGACTGCCGGCCCAGTGAGTGGCCGGCCGGCCCCGCCTCTGAGACGCCCAGACCCGTGTCCCCAGGCGGGCGCAGGGCAGGGAGCGTGCCAGGGTCACGTGGGAGGGTGGGCAGGGCAGTACCGGGTGCACGCTTGGCGCTGGCAGCCCTCTCGATCCAGCTGGACCTTTCGGAAGGGGCTGGAGGAAGGGCTGGGGCAGGGCTGGGTGGCTGCTGTTGACCAGCGAGGTGGTCGTGGGCAGTTCCAGGGGCTGTGGTGCCAGGCTGATGGGCCCCCTACTCGTCCATCCTAGCATCTCCCAGCCGGACTCCTGGGCTCCTCTCCCCGGGGCCGCAGCTGCCCCGTCCAGCGTGGCTCTTAACCTAGTTGTCCTGACCCCTGAGGAATGGGGCTCCCACGACCTGCAGTCCAAGAGAGGCCGAGTGCCTCATCTGGCATTACCAGCAGGGCAGGGAGGCCTGTGGCCACGGCCTGTGTGGGTCTCACTGTTAAGCCTGCCCACCCTTATGGCCTGGGGACTGGGAGCTTGTGGGGCAGCATAGACCCCAAGCTCATGATTCGGCCTGCTGGACTGGGCTCCCTGCGGAACACCCCAGGGGCAGTGCCAGGAGCTTGCAGCTTTGGTCGCCCTGGCAGAGGGGTGGTGCCCAGCTCTCAGGCCTGCTCTCCGGTCCCCTCGCAGACCCGTGCCACAATGGGGGCTCCTGCACAGATGGCATCAACACGGCCTTCTGCGACTGCCTGCCCGGCTTCCAGGGCGCCTTCTGCGAGGAGGACATCAACGAGTGCGCCAGCAGCCCCTGCCGCAACGGCGCCAACTGCACCGACTGTGTGGACAGCTACACCTGCACCTGCCCCACGGGCTTCAGCGGCATCCACTGCGAGAACAACACGCCCGACTGCACGGAGAGGTGCGAGGGTCGGCCACGGGGCCACGCGCGGCACCGGCAGACCTGTGTACCCAGCAGATGTCCGCCTGGGGGCGGGCACTTGGTGCCAGTGTGACACCGTTCCTCCTGAAAGGGCCGTTGTCCATTCTCCCTTGGGGATTAGAAGCAGGAGCCCTGTGGTTTATCCTCAGGAACTGCTGTTCCTCCTTCCATTAGCCGGGGACCTCGTAACTGGCATGTGTCCTTATTTGCCTTGGCTGCCAGGAAGCTCGGCGTGGAACGTCACACTTGTCCCCGGTTTCTGGCATTTATCTCCCACGCGGTCTGGTTTCTGCTCATCTTTGTCTTGATCGCGACACACCTGTGTGTGATATGAGGCTCCTCTCAGCACAACTTCTAAAGGAGGCAGAGAAAGGAGTGTGGCGTGGTGTGAAAGCCTGGGGTTCCCTGGGACTCCTTCTGGCCTCCCCGAGCTCAGCCAGGCTGTTGCCGGCCTGTCCTGGTGCCCAGACCCCTGTGGCCACCCTGATCGGCGGTGAGGGTGCCGGCATGGATGTACCTGCTTGGGCAGGGTCCTGCCCCCAACTCACCACCCCCTTGCTGCCTGCCCACCTCCAGCTCCTGCTTCAACGGCGGTACCTGCGTGGATGGCATCAACTCCTTCACCTGCCTGTGTCCACCTGGCTTCACGGGCAGCTACTGCCAACATGACGTCAACGAGTGTGACTCTCGGCCCTGCCTGCACGGCGGCACCTGCCACGACAGCTACGGCACCTACACGTGCACCTGCCCGCAGGGCTACACAGGCCTCAACTGCCAGGTGAGGGGCCCGGGCACACTGAGCACCCCAGCCGGGTGAGGGGGGGCCCGGGCACACGCCGAGCGCCCCGGCTGGGTGAGGGGGCGCCCCGGCACACGCCGAGCGCCCCGGCTGGGTGAGGGGGCGCCCCGGCACACGCCGAGTGCCCCGGCCGGGTGAGGGGGCCTGGGCACACGCCGAGCGCCCGGGCCGGGTGAGGGGGCGCCCCGGCACACGCCGAGCGCCCTGGCCGGGTGAGGCAGCGCCCCGGCACACGCCGAGCGCCCTGGCCGGGTGAGGGGGCCCGGGCACATGCCCAGTGCCTTGGCCGGGTGAGGGGGCCCGGGCACACGCCGAGCACCTCGGCCGCATGCCTGGGCCCCTCGCCTGGATTCCAGCTGGCTCTCCCACCCCTGGGAGCCAAGGAGGGGCCAGATAAGGAGGCAGAGGTGGTGAGCAGGGCGGTTTCCAGCTCAGGCAGCAGAGGCCACAGAGCAAGAACAAGGACCAGCTGTTGGGGGGGAAGGCGGCTGAACGCCAGTGTTTGCATGAAGACTGTGTAAAAGTATCAGAGGTTTATCTTCTTTAAAGATGTTCACACACAAAACACCAATTAGAAGAGAGCTGTTTCCTTCTTAAGAAAAATCTTCCTCCAAGGAAAGGCAGCCTGTTGTCTGGATTCACCACCAAGGGCCCAGAGCAAGAGAGGGGCCCCCGTAGCCCCAGTTGCTCCCGAGCAGGGGGGCCCCGTGGGCCTCGGTGTCCATTTCTGTGGACTGGGGGGAGGTCACGGGCCACCTTGGGCGCGAGGGTTTCTGGCGCCCATGTGTGTCCCCCGCCGGGTGGGCTGGGCCCGTGGGGGCGGCGGGTGGGGTGTGAGCAAGGCTGCCCCCTCGTCCCCAGACCCTCGTGCGCTGGTGCGACTCGTCCCCCTGCAAGAATGACGGCCGGTGCTGGCAGACCAACGCGCTCTACCGCTGTGAGTGCCACAGCGGCTGGACCGGCCTCTACTGTGACGTGCCCAGCGTCTCCTGCGAGGTGGCCGCGCGGCAGCAAGGTAAGCAGCCCAGGCTTCTCTGTGCCCACTGGGCATCCGACCTCTGAGGTCAGGAGGTGTGCTGCCCAAGGCGCGAGGTGGCCCCTGGGGAGGGGAGCTGGGGCCTCACGCTCCGCCTGCTGCGTCCCCCGCAGGCGTCAACGTGACCCACTTGTGCCGGAACGGGGGCCTCTGCATGAATGCGGGCAACACACACCGCTGCCACTGCCAGGCCGGCTACACGGGCAGCTACTGCGAGGAGCAGGTGGACGAGTGCTCGCCCAGCCCCTGCCAGAACGGGGCCACCTGCACCGACTACCCCGGCGGCTACTCCTGTGAGGTGGGCACCCGGCCCTGGGGCGGGGGTGTGTGTGTCTGGCCTGAGTGCTGCCGAGGGCCAGGCCCTGGGCTGGGAGCCAATGCGGCAGGGAAGACTAGACTCATCGGGAGGGCTGGGTGATCAGGAAAGACTGCTTGGAGGAGCTGTCCTCTGGGGGCACCTGCAAGAGGGAGACCCTGAGAAGCAGGGCAGGGTTTCCCCTCCCCCAGGTTCACCCACCTCTATACTAACTCCCACCTCGGGCAGTGAACCGCAGCTTACCAGGGCCCTTACCAGGGTCTCCACTTGGGTCCTTCTGGTAGGAGGGCTTTGCGAGGCAAGAGGGTAGCTCGTGGGGCCCCGTCGGCCCGCACAGGGGTAGGGGGCACCCCAGCTGCCCACTGAGCCTCAGGCCCACGCCTCGCCGTCCCCTGCAGTGTGTGGCCGGCTACCACGGGGTGAACTGCTCCGAGGAGGTGAACGAGTGCCTGTCCCAGCCCTGCCGGAACGGAGGCACCTGCATCGACCTCACCAACACCTACAAGTGTTCCTGCCCCCGCGGCACACAGGGTAGGCTTGGCCACACCTGGGGAGGGCGTCGGGGGCTGGTCGCCAGCGTCCACCTCCTGGACGTCTGACCCCCGGCCGGGGCACACCTGTGGGAGGCATGGGGCTCGAGAGCGGCCACGTGGGGTCTGATGGTGCCCGGCTTGCAGGCGTGCACTGCGAGATCAACGTGGACGACTGCAACCCCCCCATCGACCCCGTGTCCCGGGGCCCCAAGTGCTTCAACAACGGCACCTGCGTGGACCAGGTGGGCGGCTACAGCTGCAGCTGCCCGCCCGGCTTCGTGGGTGAGCGCTGCGAGGGGGATGTCAACGAGTGCCTGTCCAACCCCTGCGACGCCCGTGGCACCCAGAACTGCGTGCAGCACGTCAACGCCTTCCACTGCGAGTGCCGCGCCGGCCACACCGGTGCGTGCCGCCCTGGTCGGGGGTGGCGGGCGGCGCTGGGGGCGGGGGGTCGGCGCCTCACGCCACTCTTGTCCCCAGGACGCCGCTGCGAGTCAGTCATCAACGGCTGCAAAGACAGGCCCTGTAAGAATGGGGGTAGCTGTGCAGTGGCCTCCAACACGGCCCGTGGGTTCATCTGCAAGTGCCCAGCGGTAGGTGCCATGGGCAGCAGATTGTGGGGAGGGCTTCTGGTCTGAAGGGGGCAGGAGGACACCCCCGCTCAGCACGCCTAGTGCCCTGGGGTGGCCAGAACTGCCCCGCCGCCCCCCGCCCCCAGCCTGCGGGTGAGCTGGAAGGCAAAAGGTGGCGTGTGTCTGGACTCCACTCTCCGTGTTCCCCTCAAGACAGTTTTTCTTGTGTCTTTATGTTTAGAGCGGTTTAGTAGAAAATTGGTGCAGGAGGGTTCCTGTGCACCCTCGCCCCCTGCACACCCAGCTTTCCCATTATTAACATCTTGCTCGCCTGTGGGCTTCCCCGGTGGCTCAGACAGTAGAGTTTGCCTGCAGTGCGGGAGGCCAGGCTTCGATCCCTGGGTCAGGAAGATCCCCTGGAGAAGGAAATGGCAGCCCACTCCAGTATTCTTGCCTGGAAAATCCCTCATGGACAGAGGAGCCTGGCGGGCTACAGTCCCTGGGGCCACAGAGAGTCGGACATGACTGAGTGCCTTCACTTTCGCTTTCTTTTGCATTTGGGGAACACTGTTACCGTCAACGACCAACATTAACATGTTGCTAAATGACCTGTACACTGACACGCTCAGTTCAGTCCACTCCACGTCGTGTGTTCCTGGGCTCTGACACACCCGGTGCTATGAGAGCCCTGTTGCAGGATCCCAGGAGGCCGTCAGTTTGCCCAGAAGTGCCCCAGGCTCCTACTGTGCCCACCCCTCCCTCCTTCCCTCCCGATTCCTGGGAACCCCCCCACCCCCGAGTGTTTCGTGTTGACTTTCTTTAAAAGGAAAGCCCGCCAGCCCTTGTGGGTGGGTGGGGGACGCAATGGAGCAGCCAGGCGGGTCCCCAGCACTTGGGGGTGCCGGCTCACCCCTCACACCCACGTGGCCCCTCCTGCAGGGCTTCGAGGGCGCCACGTGCGAGAACGACGCCCGCAGCTGCGGGAGCCTGCGGTGCCTGAACGGCGGCACGTGCATCGCGGGCCCGCGCAGCCCCACCTGCCTGTGCCTGGGCCCCTTCACCGGCCCCGAGTGCCAGTTCCCGGCCAGCAGCCCCTGCGTGGGCGGCAACCCCTGCTACAACCAGGGCGTCTGTGAGCCCACCGCCGAGAGCCCCTTCTACCGCTGCCGCTGCCCCGCCAAGTTCAACGGGCTCCTGTGCCACATCCTGGACTACAGCTTCGGGGGCGGCGTGGGCCTCGACATCCCCCCGCCACAGATCGAGGAGACCTGCGAGCTCCCTGGCTGCCGCGAGGAGGCCGGCAACAAGGTCTGCAGCCTGCAGTGCAACAGCCACGCGTGCGGCTGGGACGGCGGCGACTGCTCCCTCGACTTCGACGACCCTTGGCAGAACTGCACGCAGTCCCTGCAGTGCTGGAAGTACTTCAGCAACGGCCGCTGCGACAGCCAGTGCAACTCGGCCGGCTGCCTCTTCGACGGCTTCGACTGTCAGCGCGCAGAAGGCCAGTGCAAGTAAGGCGTGCGGGGACGCCACTCCACGTCCATGATGTCCCGCGGGGCTGGTGGGGGGCAGGCGAGGGGGCCGTCCGCTCACCAGCAGGAGCGGAGCGGGTGGGAGGACACTGGGCTTCACGGGCAGGGCAGTGCACAGCTGGGTGCTGGCCGAGGGTCTCCGGGTGGACAGGAGCAGGTGTGGCCCCAGGGGACCCAGGCGTGGAGGGGGCCCTGAGCTGTTGCCGTGTGCCCTCAGCCCCCTGTACGACCAGTACTGCAAGGACCACTTCAGGGACGGGCACTGCGACCAGGGCTGCAACAGTGCGGAGTGCGAGTGGGACGGGCTGGACTGTGCGGAGCATGTGCCCGAGCGGCTGGCGGCCGGCACGCTGGTGCTGGTGGTGCTCATGCCGCCCGAGCAGCTGCGCAACCGCTCCCTGCACTTCCTGCGCGAGCTCAGCCGCCTGCTGCACACCAATGTGGTCTTCAAGCGTGATGCCAGTGGCCAGCAGATGATCTTCCCCTACTACGGCCGCGAGGAGGAGCTGCACAAGCACCCCGTCAGGCGCTCCGTGGACGGTGGGGCCCCACTGCTCCTGGGCGGCGCGGGCAGACGCCAGCGCAGGGAGCTGGACCCCATGGACATCCGCGGGTGAGCGAGCCCCTCCTAGCGGCCTCCACGCCCTGACCCTCAGGGCTACCCCCCTGCCAGAGAGGGCAGCACTGTCCTCCCAAGATGGGGAAAGAGACCTGGGATTTCAGCTCCCGTGACGGGCGAGCGGCAGAGACGGCATTCCTGCCCGGGCTCAGCTCTCAGGGAGGCGAGGGACTGGGCTCTGGACACCTCCATCCTTCCGAGTTGGGGACCAAGGCCGCCCGTGGCTCTGTAGGAGCCCCACTGCCGGCAGGGGAGCGCTCCGAGGAGTGTCGGTGTGAGCACCACGCATGCCCTGCTGGTGCTGGACAAGGCGAGCCCTCAGGGCCACTGTGCACCTCCAGGCTTGTTCCTGTCCAGACCCAGCTCTCCGCCTGCACAGGCTGCCCCCCTGGGGTTCTGGGAGCACCCTCTCTCCCCGCCCATCCATCAGGGTGACTCCACAGGAGCCAGAGCCTGTCCCTGGGGGCAGGCTGGCCGGGTGGGTGCCAGGAGGGGGCTGGCACCCAAGCCCCCTGACCTGGGCTCTCCCCCTACCTCAGGTCCATCGTCTACCTGGAGATCGACAACCGGCAGTGCGTCCAGTCATCCTCCCAGTGCTTCCAGAGCGCCACGGACGTGGCCGCCTTCTTGGGCGCGCTGGCCTCGCTGGGCAGCCTTAACATCCCCTACAAGATCGAGGCTGTGCAGAGTGAGTGGCCAGCCCTGCTCCCCCAGCTGCACTCCCACGGGAGCTCTGGACTGTCCTGGGAGGGGTTGTGCATGGGAGACGGTCTCCCAGCTGCACCCCCACCCCGGGATGCTCTTGTTCTTTGCGCCAGTTGCCACCCACGGGGGCGTGTGTCACGCCATCCAGAGTTCGGGGAGCGCTTTTCTGGGGTTTCCCACCGGGCACGCTCTCTCTCCCGTAGCAACAGCTGTCAGCGAGGCTGGCCCAAGGGAGTCCACACATCCACCAGCAAATGTTGGAGGGGAGACTTTTCTCGCCCCACCCCTTCCTCCCGATTTTTCTTTGTTGGGTATTATTTCAAAATCATTACAGTTTTTTTTTTTTTTTTAAAGAGAGAGAAAGCAAAGAATTGATCGATGTCATGTGAAGTGTTGAAGTTTGTATCTGGAAAATCCCCCTAAATCCTTTGTCTTAACAGCTCGATGCGAGTGCAGCGATTTGAAGTTGCCTAATCCTTCTCCCTTAAAGGAGAAAAAAGTAAAAGCTGTCTCCAGATAGCCGGCTGGTGCAGGAGAGAATTTAGCGATAGTTTGCAATTCTGATTAATCGCGTAGAAAATGACCTTATTTTGGGGGGCGGGATGGAGGCGAGCGGGCGAGGACGCGCCGGGCCGCGGAGCCAGCGCGCTGCCCCCGGCCGACGGCCTGCCTGGCTGCGCGGCCTGATGTCCGGGCGCCCGCCCGCGGCCGCTGTGCCCGCAGGTGAGACGGTGGAGCCGCCCCCGCCGCCGCCGCTGCACTTCATGTATGTGGCTGTGGTGGCCTTCGTGTTGCTGTTCTTCGTGGGCTGCGGGGTGCTGCTGTCGCGGAAGCGCCGGCGGCAGCATGGCCAGCTCTGGTTCCCTGAGGGCTTCAAGGTGTCGGAGGCCAGCAAGAAGAAGCGGCGCGAGCCCCTCGGCGAGGACTCCGTGGGCCTCAAGTCAGTGGGCGCGGCGGGGCGTCTGGGTGGGGCCGGGCTTGCGGGAGGCGGGGCTGCCCCTCCCCTCCTCCGCGGCGCCGGCCTCGGGCCCGGGCATGGGCGGGGCCTGGAAGGGGAGGGAATCTCCCTGGACCCCCGCTCCCCGCTTAGTCGCACCTCCCCTCGGCCCCGTCACCCCCAGGCCCCTGAAGAACTCCTCGGACGGCGCCCTCATGGACGACAACCAGAACGAGTGGGGCGACGAGGGCCTGGAGGCCAAGAAGTTCCGGGTGAGTCGGGGCTCCAGGGTCCCTGCCCCACCCCGCCCCGCGCCACGGCGTGACCCTCTGCTCCACGCCCTTCCTTAGTTCGAGGAGCCCGTGGTCCTCCCTGACCTGGACGACCAGACGGACCACCGGCAGTGGACCCAGCAGCACCTGGACGCCGCCGACCTGCGCGTGTCTGCCATGGCCCCCACGCCTCCCCAGGGCGAGGCGGATGCCGACTGCATGGACGTGAACGTCCGCGGGCCGGGTAGGTGGCTGGCCAGACACGCCGCCCCCCACCCGGGGCTCCACCCCCAGGCACCTGGTGGCATTGGGCAGCCCGCGCTTCCCTGACCTGGTGACCCGCCCACCCCCCTGTCCCAAGCCTCAGGGTCGGTACCTGAAAACTCCCCAGGCCTTGGAGGGGGTGAGGACCCCCAGGAGTTGGTCAGCCTCCTTGCTGCCTCCCCTCTAGGAGTACAGGTCTCAAAGTGTGCTTTGCCCTCAGAGTTGATTTCTTCTTTCAAAATGCATCTTTTGAGACACCCAGAGTGCCTGTTAGCTTGCCTCCTCTGTCTCCTGGACGGGGCTGTGGGTGAAGGTCTCGGGCAGGTCAGGACGTGGAGCCCACCAGCTACCTGGCAGCTGGACTTGGTTCTGCCCTCGGGGAGCTTAGACGGATTGCACTGGTGCTGGGCAGTGTGGCCGTGTGCACTGGGCCTCCGTGGGCTGCGCCCCCGCTGAGGTCTGTTACCCCCGGGAGCAGCTGCCAGGGGCCAGCCTTCCTGACCTGGCCCCGTCCCTGTCCTGCCCGGCTGCAGACGGCTTCACGCCCCTCATGATCGCCTCCTGCAGCGGAGGGGGCCTAGAGACTGGCAACAGCGAGGAGGAGGAGGACGCGCCCGCGGTCATCTCGGACTTCATCTACCAGGGCGCCAGCCTGCACAACCAGACGGACCGCACCGGCGAGACCGCCCTGCACCTGGCCGCCCGCTACTCGCGCTCCGACGCGGCCAAGCGCCTGCTGGAGGCCAGCGCGGACGCCAACATACAGGACAACATGGGGCGCACCCCGCTGCACGCGGCCGTGTCTGCCGACGCACAGGGCGTTTTCCAGGTGGGCAGCCATCACGCGCCCTTCTGCGTGCCCTCGCCTGCCTTCCCTCCTTCCTGGTCTGGGCCCAGAGCCCTGATTCCAAGCCCGGCCAGAGCAGGGACAGCTGGGGTTCCCCCCGCACCCCAAACCTTTGTACCCTGGAGGGGGCGTGAGGCCAGGGAGGGTGTCAAATCCTCTGTGGCATCCCCTCGGGGCAGCCAGGCTGGTGGTGCTAAAGCAGGAGAGGCCACAGGGACCTACAGGGGCAGGACCTCCTCACTGTCACCCAAGACAGGCCCATCCCCTGCGCCTGCCCCTCCCGGCCCCCAAGCCCTCCCCGCTTTGGCTGCAGGCATCGATCGCTTCTGGCGATGGGGAGAAGGGCTAGAGGCTGCTGATTGCTGCCTGCAAGCAGCAGTGGGGGGGCGGCTCTGGCCTTGCTGGGCTTCCAGGATGAGGATGGATTAGGGACGTGGGTGCCTGGGTCTCTGGGGAGCATCCCTGGCAGAAGCAGCTTTTGAAAGCTGCCAGCCGGTCCCCTGGCCACAAACCCCCAGGCCCCGGGCCATGCTGCTCTGCACAGACGGGCAGGTAAATGGGGCACAAATGGGGGGTGTCACAAAAGTCTAATGATTTCCGACATGTTGTCTTTTATGGAAATGAGAGATTGGGGACAATTAAACGAGCCCCTGGAGGCAGGCCCTGGCCGAGTTTGCCCAGGCGGTCTCTGTGGCACGTAGAGACATTCCCTTGGGCGCTTCTCGGGGTGATGCCGGTCCGCACACAGCTCCTCCCCAGCTCCTTTCGTCCCCCCCTCCCGCCTGCGAACAATGACCATCCTTCTCTCTCATGCTCCAGCCCCACCCCTCCGGCAGAGCCTGGTGGAGTTCTGCCCACTCCCCAGGCTCCCATGCCACGTGTGTCCGGGCTCCCTGGGGCCACCCGACCCCAGGAGGGCTGCATTCGAATCGGGTTGAGTCCCAAGCACGTGTCCCGGAGCGGGCGGGGGCCTCACGCTCACACTTGCTGAGCCCGAGACTTTCCCTGTGGTCCAGATCCTGATCCGGAACCGAGCCACCGACCTGGATGCCCGCATGCACGACGGCACGACCCCGCTGATCCTCGCTGCCCGCCTGGCCGTGGAGGGCATGCTGGAGGACCTCATCAACTCTCACGCCGACGTCAACGCTGTGGATGACCTGGGTGAGTCCGGCTGGGCCAGCCCGAGGGACGGGGCACGCCACGGCCACCTGCCCACCCCTACCCGCCTGCCGACCTCAGACCTGCTTGCCGACTCCTGACCCGCCCTCTGCTCCCCTCGCAGGCAAGTCCGCCCTGCACTGGGCAGCCGCGGTGAACAACGTGGAGGCTGCTGTCGTGCTGCTGAAGAACGGGGCCAACAAGGACATGCAGAACAACAAGGTGGGCTGGCTGGCGCGACACTTCCCCTCTGCCACTCCTTCCCGACCGGGGGACCCCGAGCCACGACTTCAGCTTCTGGGCCTCGGCTCCCTAACCCGTAAAGTCCCAGGAGAAGCCCCGGGGAAACAGAGACGTGGACCCCGTAGTGGGTGCCCATGTGGTCGGCGCTCCCTGCCTCCCTCTGGCCACATTATCAGTCCCCTCCCGGGCCCAGGGCATGGGCAGCTGCAGCTGTCCCCCCGCCCCCATGTCACTGTGACCTGCGACCTCACCTCTGTCCTTGGCTGTCACCGGCCAGGGCGGGTTGACCCAGATGGTGCATGCTGAGCCAAGAGGCCGGTGGGCTAGGTGGGGGGCTCTGCATTGCCAGGCCCCCAGATGGAACGGTGGGTGTCCACCTTCTACACGTGGACCGCCTCCGGCCTCCCTCAGCCTCGCCGCAGTCTGTCCCTGCAGTCAAAGTGTGCTCTTTCCTTCCTGCCCAACCCCAGCCTGGCCCTGCGTCTCCTGCACTTGTCTTTGGGCTCCTGTGTCCCCGAACCCGCCCCTTCCTTCACTGACCCCTGAAGGGATCTCCTGTCCTGGGGGAGGGACGCAGGGGATGCTGTTGGGCCCGGTCACTTCTGAGTCTGCCATGGGGCAGAGGCATCATCCCACCTCCTTCTGGGGAGACAGGGTGACTGGCGTGACTGGGGTGACAGGACTGCCGTGGCAGGGCAGCAGCTGCGGCCAAGGCCACGTGTATGCCAGGCAGACACCATCCGGCCTCAGCCCACACAGCAGCCTCATGGGGCATACGTGGCATGTCCGCTGTACAGATGAGAAAACCACGCCCTGTGGACAGAGCTAAGATGTCAGGGTTCCTCGGGGACCAACTGGTGCCCACAGACACACTTTAGTGACCCTGAAGCCCCTGAAATCGTGGCAGGGTCTCCATCTGTGTGGTTTTGGAGGAGGGGAAGGGGGGGCACAGTCTGTTAGATTTCCTGTGGGGTCTCTGACCCCATGAAGGTGGATCCCCACTGGTTTAGAATATAGGATCCCACAGGTCCTCTGGGTCTTAGAAGATGCGTTTAAGGTGTTTTTGTTTGTAAGACGTAACAGTGATGGTAGGACTCTAGGGGGAGGGTTGAGATGAGGTGCCTCCCCTCCGCAGCAGGGCGGAGGCGGGGCTGACTGCTGGTCCATCTGGTGACTGGTGACCCCTGCACCTGCCCCCGTCTGCTCCCCCCAGGAGGAGACGCCCTTGTTCCTGGCCGCCCGGGAGGGCAGCTACGAGACCGCCAAGGTGCTGCTGGACCATTTTGCCAACCGGGACATCACAGACCACATGGACCGCCTGCCTCGCGACATCGCGCAGGAGCGTATGCACCACGACATCGTGCGGCTGCTGGACGAGTACAGCCTGGTGCGCAGCCCCCCGCTGCATGGCGCCACCCTGGGCGGCACGCCCACCCTGTCGCCCCCGCTCTGCTCGCCCAACGGCTACCTGGGCAACCTCAAGCCCCCCATGCAGGGCAAGAAGGCCCGCAAGCCCAGCACCAAGGGCCTGGCCTGCGGCGGCAAGGAGCCCAAGGACCTCAAGGCTCGGAGGAAGAAGTCCCAAGATGGCAAGGGCTGTCTGCTGGACAGCGGGAGCGTGATGTCGCCCGTGGACTCCCTCGAGTCCCCCCACGGCTACCTGTCAGACGTGGCCTCCCCACCCCTCCTGCCCTCCCCTTTCCAGCCGTCTCCCTCCGTGCCCCTCAACCACCTGCCCGGGATGCCCGAGACCCACCTGGGCGTCAGCCACCTGAGCGTGGCGGCCAAGCCCGAGATGGCGGTGCTGAGCGGGGGCAGCCGGCTGGCCTTCGAGGCAGGGCCACCACGCCTCTCCCACCTGCCCGTGGCCTCCAGCACCAGCACGATCCTGGGTTCGGGCGGCAGTGGGGGCAGTGGGGCTGTGAATTTCACCGTGGGTGGAGCTGCGGGCTTGAATGGCCAGTGCGAGTGGCTGTCCCGGCTGCAGAACGGCCTGGTGCCCAACCAGTACAACCCGCTGCGAGGGGGCGTGACGCCGGGCACCCTGAGCACGCAGGCTGCTGGCCTCCAGCATGGCACGGTGGGCCCGCTGCACGCCCCCGCCCTGTCCCAGGTGATGACCTACCAGGCCCTGCCCAGCACGCGGCTGGCCTCCCAGCCTCACCTGGTGCAGCCGCAGCAGAACTTACAGATGCAGCCGCCGAGCATGCCGCCGCAGCCAAACCTGCAGCCGCACCTCGGCGTAAGCTCGGCCGCCAGCGGCCACCTGGGCCGGAGCTTCCTGGGAGGGGAGCTGAGCCAGGCGGACATGCAGCCGCTGGGGCCCGGCAACCTGGCGGCGCACACCGTCCTGCCGCAGGACGGCCAGGTCCTGCCCACATCGCTGCCGTCCACGCTGGCCCCGCCCACGATGGCCCCGCCCATGACCACCGCCCAGTTCCTGACGCCCCCCTCCCAGCACAGCTACTCGTCCTCCCCCGTGGACAACACCCCCAGCCACCAGCTACAGGTGCCCGAGCACCCCTTCCTCACCCCGTCCCCGGAGTCCCCCGACCAGTGGTCCAGCTCCTCGCCACATTCCAACATCTCGGATTGGTCCGAGGGCATCTCCAGCCCGCCCACCAGCGTGCCGTCCCAGATCGCCCACGTCCCGGAGGCATTCAAGTAAACAGCCGGCTGCCCCCAGGACCCTGCGCTTCCTTTCCCAAGCCCTGCTGGGGCGTGTGCGTGCGCTCCATGGATGCCGGGGCCGACCAAAGGAGCTTTTTTTCAACAAATGTGTTTTTATACAAAATAAGAGGACAAGGGTTTTTAAATTTTTTTTTTTAGTATTTATTTATGTACTTTTATTTTACATGGAAACACTGCCTTTTTATTTATATGTACTGTTTTGTATGGCATCAGGTAGAAACTTTTATCTGCTCAAAGAAAATAAACTAGTTCTCAGTCATGATTTTCCTACTTAGGATAAAGACTCCTAGGTATTTGTAAAATATAAACAAAGATTCATGATGTGCAAATGCCATTTATTTATTGAGTTCCTCTTTTTTGAATCCCAAAAGAAATGATGTCAGACAAGGGTGGTCTGAGCCAGCATTGTTTAGAAAGCTCCAGGGGTGCCCGGGGCCTGCTTTGATTTCCCCAGACATCCCCTCACCCCCACCTCCAAACCCGGACCGCCCTCCTCCCAGGACTGCCTGCATCTTATGAAAAGATGCGTCTAGAGAAAGAAAAGCAAGCCCTTTCCTCTGGCACGTGGGTTACTTTGTACCTGAAGTAGGAAAGTAAAGTGTAAAATGATGTGGTTCATGCATTTCGGTGTACTTTTAAACTTTTTAAAGCTATGTCTCTCAGAACGTGTTCTTGGGGTATGCCCAGGGTACATCTCATGGTACCAATCATGAATCTTTGTTTCAGGTGCAGTATTACGTAGCTGTTCTTTGGCATTGTGAGTTCTTGTTCTTTCTGGAGTCTCCCCTGCCCCTCGCCCCTGCTGATGTTTAGCATCATGTGAGAAGTCGGAGGTGTGGCCATGTGGTGCCCACCGTGGACCCCACGTTGGGGAGGCCTCCCCCTTCCTGGGGAAAGACACTGCCGGGCCGCCCTGTTGGAGGCATCTCAACTTGAACTGCATCTCCCAGGTTCAGCGGAAGATGAACTGGCGCCCCTGGGGCCCAGTGCCGACGCGCCCGGTTTTTATAGGAGACTTGGAAAAATGTGAGTGTGTCCAGCCTCAGTGCTCAGAGACCCTGGTGCCAGGGCCTGGTGCGCCCTGGGGTGCTCGGGTCACCAGGAGCCTGCTCGCGGGCCACCCCTCCCAGTTCAGGGGGTGGGTGTGTGCCCAGGGTAGAGCAGATTTTTACATTATCAAGTATAAGCCTGTGGCAGATACATATCTGTAAATACATTTTTAAAGGGTGATTTTGTTTAAGAAATCTGATTGGACAAATCTGTCAGGGTCGTGCTGATAAGGGATGTCAGAACCCAGGCCCCACGACCTGCAGCTGCCGAACCGTAGCTCCTGAGAGCAAAGCCGGGGGGTCCCGCGGCCCACCGCACTGAGTCTGCTGTCCCAGCCTCGCCGGGCGTGCTGTGGGGCCACCCCTAGTGGGCACGATCAGACTCTTCCTAAGATGTGGTTTCTTTTTGTGTTTTATAAGATAGAGTATAGTTTACATAAAAAGAAAACTTTTTAAAAAAGTTATCTACCTACAAAACTGTAGGTGATTAAAATGATGTATTTTTTTTCATCTTTTTTGTTAACATTGCAATAAAAATGATTCCGATGGTCGTCCAGATTTTGCTAAACTCGACTGTGGTCTTGGCTTGCTTTCTGAGAGGGAGGGAGAGCGATAGAGAGGGAATGCCAGCCCAGGCTCCTGGGTGCCAGGGTCACTTTGTCGGGTCAGATATCCAGTGTCCATCTACCCTGCCAGGCCCTGTGCAGCGGGGCAGAGACCCCACAGGGAGCAGGGCACACAGAACCCGAAAACCAGGCTCTCAGCTGTCTCTCAACTGTCTGGGTCACGGAGGGTGAGGCACCACTTACTAGCCTGGGGCCCACCACTGCAGACAGGAGGGGCACAGGGAAGAGTCCAGGCCCTGGCGTGGGGCAGAGAGAGCCACAGGAACATCTGAGCAGGGGAACTTTGCAGGGCGGGGCTGGTGACATAGTGAGTGGGGTAAGTTCTGTGACCCCCAAGGGGTGCAGGCTGGGCAGAACCACTGTCTCAGGAATCCCAAACTGGGCCGTCAAGCACAGGGCTCCGATCTTCCTCCCTCCTCCCTATGCCTTCCTCCCTACCTGCCCCCGCCCCTTCTCTGCCTGTCCCACCCCTTATGACTCCGCCCCTTCTCCACCTGGCCCCGCCCCTTCTCTGCCTGCCCCACCCCTTCTCATGACTCCACCCCTTCTCCACCTGGCCCCGCCTCTTCTCTGCCTGGCCCGCTCCTGCCCCTTCTCTATCTGACTCCGCCCCTTCTCCACTGGACCTTACCCCTTCTCTACTTGGCTCCTCTTCTCTCTACCTGGCTCCTCCCTTTCTCTACCTGGTCCCGCCCCCACGCCAGTGGCTTCAAAACAGATTAACAGTCCACTGACCTTTTGCGCTGTGGTGTTGGAGACGACTCTCGAGAGTCCCTTGGACTGCAAGGAGATCCAACCCGTCCATCCTAAAGGAAATCAGTCCTGGGTGTTCACTGGAAGGACTGATGCTGAAGCTGAAACTCCAATACTTTTGCCACCTCATGCGAAGAGCTGACTCACTGGAAAAAGACCCTGATGCTGGAAAAGATTGAAGGCAGGAGGAGAAGGGAATGACAGAGGATGAGATGGTTGGATGGCATCACCAATTCAATGGACATGAGTTTGAGTAAACTCCAGGAGTTGGTGATGGACAGGGAGGCCTGGTGTGCATGGGGTTGCAAAGAGTCAGACACAACTGAGTGACTGAACTGAACTGAACTGACCACCTTCCGCTGCAAAGTGCCACCTGTCCCTGGCGTGGCCCATCTGGGCACAAGGGTGAACCCAAGATTTCCTCACTGAGTGCAGATGCTTCGTTTCTGGGACAAGAGGTACTGGGAAATGGAATATGGCAAATGGCTGAACTTTCATCTTGGAGGAGGCTCTCAGCCTGAATTCTGCCCAAAAAACTCCCAGCACCCCTAAATTACACTCCTAGGTGTACACCAAGAGAAGTGAAAACGGGCTCTATAACCGGTCCATATACACATGTGCTCACAGCAGCCAAGAGGTGGGAACAACCCAAATGCCCATCAGCTGCCGACTGGTGAACCAGGTGGGGTAGGTCCACACTGTGATGGCTAATTTTATGTGTCACCGTGGCTGGCGGTGCGGGGCGGGGCGGGGGGGGGGGCGGTGCTCAGATTTGGCCACACGTGAGGGATGAGATTAGCATTGCAATCTGGGCTGAGTAAAGCAGATGCCCCCTCCCCTGCCCCCATGCAGGTGGGTCTCACCCAATCAGGTGAAGAAGATATGAATAGAACAGAAAGGCTGAGGAAGAGGGACGTCCTGGGGCCCGACTGCTGGAGTTGGGGTATCTGTCTCTTCCTGCCTTCGGAGTCTCCATAATAATATGAGTCAGTTCCTTGTAATAAATTTCTTTATGTATTGATACACCCTGTTGAGAGTTGGACCATAAACAAGGTTGAGCACTGAAGAACTGATGCTTTCAAATTGTGGTGCTGGAGAAGACTCTCCAGAGTCCCTTGGACAGTAAGGAGACCAAACCAGTCCATCCTAAAGGAAATCAACCCTGAATACTGATTGGAAGGACTGATGCTGAAGATGAAGCTCCAATATTTTGGCCACCTGATGAGAATAGTTGACTCACTGGGAAAAGACACCAATGCTGGGAAAGATTGAAGACAGAAGGAGAAGGGGGTGACAGAGGATGAGATGGTTGGATAGTCTCACGGACTCAATGGACACAAACTTGTGCAAACTCCAGGAGATAGTGAGGGAAAGGGAAGCCTGGCGTGCTGCAGTCCATGGGGTTGCAAAGGGTTGGACATGACTGAGCGATTGAACAACAACAACAGCATCCTGTTGGCTCTGTTTCTCTGGAGAACCCAGACTAAACACACACGTGATGGACTATTGTGTGTGTGCTAGTCACTCAGTCGTGTTTGACTCTTTGCGATCCCACAGACTGTAGCCCACAAGGCTCCTCTGTCCATAGAATTCTCCAGGCAAGGATACTGGAGTGGTTTGCCATTTGCTCCTCCAGGACGGACTATTTTCAGCCATAAAAAGGAATGAAGTTACCAACACAAGTTACAGCTCAGTCAAAATGCAGAAAGATCACGCTGAGTGAAAGAAGCCAGACAGCAAAGGCTGTGTGCTTCCGTTTGTATGAAACATTCAGAGTAAATAAACCCAGGGAGGCGGAAAGCAGATGAGTGGTTCCCAGGGCTGGGAGCTGTGGGCAATGGGCAGTGAATGCCCAGTGGGTCTGGGGCATTACTTCCAGAGATGAAATGTCTTGGAAGCTGACAGAGGCGGTGGTTGCACATTTTTAACATGGTAAATGCCATTGAATTCGCTGTAAAATGGTTAATTTCATGCTCTATGAATTTTACCTGAATTATTTTTTTTAAAGAAAGAACTCCTAGCAGTGTTTGTCCTCCCAAGAAGTTCCTGGTGGTTGTGGGATTCCCACAGAGGCAGCAGGACGGGCCTCAGGGGACCTCACTGCTCCCCCAAACCCTCGGGCCCCCAGCAACAAGGAGAGCGATGCCATGTCAGGTTTAAACTCGGCATGCCCAGAACCTGGCCCTGCCCATCGCCTTGCGGGCGAGTTCCTGGGGGCAGACCAATCACAGCCACAGGCTGAGGGCTCTGCCCTCCCCTGCCTGAACCTCCCCTGATGCCCAGGGGATGCAACCCCCAGCTGTGCTCGGGCTCAGAAGCATCGGCATGGATTCCCCCGGCCCCAGGGTGCCCACTGCAGGCTGAAAGACCGCCCGAGACCTGCCCACTGGGGCCTGAACCTGCTCCCACGGCCTCAGCTACACTGCCCACCAGCATTTCTGCTGTTCACCGTTCTCATCCTGGACACACAGTCTGAGCTGGCCTGCTCCACCAGCCGTGCATTGAAAGGACACCTCCCAGGCCACGGTGCACCTCCCACAAGGAAAAGGACACAGCCTCTCCCTCAGGGCTGTACTCAGCCAAGACAGCCCTGGCTTGGGGGTCTGGCTTGTTCTGGCTTGGGGCTCTGGTCCTCCCAAATTCGTATGTGGAAGCCCCAGCTCCCAGGACCTCAGAATAGCTGTCTCTGGAGACTGGGCTTTAAAGGGGTAATTTAGGGAAAGTGAGGTCAGTGCGGGGGGCCCCAAGCCAATGTGACTGGGGTCCTCAAAAAAGAAGCAATCGGGACACAGACTCGCACAGAGGGAAACGTGAGACCCGGGAGAAGGCGGTCACCTCCCAGCCCAGGACAGAGGCCTCAGGAAATCCGCCTCACCAACAGCTTGGTCTCGGTCTTCTGGCACCCAGAACTGTGACAAGTGAAATTTCTGTGAAGCCACTGGCCTGTGGCACTTATGTTTTTTAGCCATGGAATCTTAGTTTCCTGACCAGGGATCGAACCCGGGCCCTGGAAGTGAAAGCTCTGGGTCCTGACCACTGGAGCACCAGGGAATGCCGTGTGGCACTTGTTCTGGAAGCCCTAGCAGATATATATCCCAGGCATTCCAGTGCCACGTGCATGCCCACAGCTGCCACGGCCACGGCCAGCTGGCCCAGCTGTCAGCCCTGGTCCCCCTCCCCTCCTCGGGGTGTCCTACCCCAGGGGTCTGGAGACTTGTGCTTTTCAACACGCAAAACTCGTGAGGTCAACACGGAGTGGCCAGTCCACCCTCCTGCCGTGCCCTCCTCTCCCGGCTGCTCACCGTCAGGGGTGGGGTTGGGGGGGCACCTTCCCTGAGGCCTCCAGGGTGATTTAGAGCAGCGCTGTCTGCCAGAAAGGCAATGCAAGCCATGTGTGCAATTTCAAATATTTTAGCAGCCACGTTAAATGCAAAAAGAAATGGGTGAAGTTTATTTAGTAATATATCTTAGTTAATCCAACAGACCCAAAATACTGTCACCTCAGCATGTAACTGACACAAAGTTAATGGGATCTTTTAGCTTCTTTTGGGGTAGGAGGGGGACTGTCTTTAAAAGCTCATGGGTGTTCCAGGCTTACGGCGCACCTCAGTTTGGACCGGCCACAGCCCAGGTACTTGACCGCCACACGTGTGCACGGCCACCACGTTGGGCGGTGTGGATTAGGCGGTCAGGATGGCTGTCGGCCCCTCAGCCCTGCAGGAAAACCCAAGGTTCTGCTCCACCTTGTCCCAGAGCGAGCCCCAGAGGTGGCTCTGCGCCCCTCTGGCCAGAGCGGAGACGGGATCTGGGAGCCAGGAAGGACAACCTCAGGGCCCACAAATAAACAGACCCGCAGGGCTACACACGCCAAGAAGTGAGCAGAGCGTCTCAGGCCTTGGTGCTACTCGGGGGGCTGCCCGCAGCTGCCATTCTCTTCACTGAGAAAGGCTCGCTTCCAGAGGCTGTGCTTAGCCTCGGCGCGGAGGACCACTCTGCGGCGGCTTCATATCCCATCACAGCCAATGACGAATCCTTTGCGGGCCAGCCCAGATTCGGGAACCGTGCCCAGGAGCGCTGCTGGAGGGGCAGAGCTGTCAGCAGACAGTGGGTGGAGACCTTCGTACGCTCACTGTCATGATGGGGTCCCAGGCATAACAGCAAAGGATTATTCCGTCAAAGTATTTCAATCAGGAACCTGCACGGTGTAGTTCAGCTTGACCCCGGGGAGAATCGAGAGACCCAGAGCGCTGTGTCCCAGAGGGTATTTGATGGGTTTGGGAAGCGGCCCTGGGTCAGGGGATCCTTTTCCTCGGGACCTGTTGGGCCCTGAAATGCCGGTGTGCACCGTGCATCTCCGGGAGGGAGCGCGTGTGCACTGGCTCCCAAACGACTCACCGTTGCTGCAGAAGCCAGTGCAGAGCGGGCTGCACCGGGCCTGGAGGCGCTGCTCCACGTGACTCCGTCCTAAGGATCATCGAAGGGGCCAGGCCGGCTGCTCCTGAGCTTCCTGATTTGTGTTGCTTGTGTTTCCGCCTTCCCGGTCACAGTCGGAGGACCGCAGGGAGGTGGTGTGCCGTCTTGGAGACTCAGTACCTCAGGGTAAAGTGGAAACTGCTTCGACCCAGCCTCCTGGGCTGGCGATGGGGCTGCAATTGTCAGGTCCCTGGCACAAAGCTCGTGGCACGAGGTCAGGACTCAGAAATGGCATCGAGTCCTACAGCTGCGTTCTCGGTTCTGCCTCTGGGGACCCATGCGCATGCGCGGGCCAGGCAGCAGCCACTTTCTGTGGACACGCCACCATCCCGATTAGGACCGAGAAACCCAGGCTGGACGCAGTGATGCTCTGAGCTCCAGAAGCGTTGTTTCTAGGTAACACGACAGACACCACGTGTGAAGGACCTCGGGGCTACACTCTTTACTGTCTTCTCACACCCTTGAACGACACGGCAGATGATGTTTTATCGATCACATCCGCAGTTGAATTCGTACTTGTGTGTAGATTCACGGTATTCACTGCAAATCTCTATGCAGGCGCACTTCAGAGATAGGATGCGTTTGGTTCCAACGCACTTGGCTGCAATCAAATGAATGTCACAGGAAGTTAGTGTGAATGAAGTGTGAACAGAAGTCACGTGAGTGTTTCGGTTTCTCAGTGCATGTAAAAGTTATGTTTCCGTTAGACTGTAGTCTATAAGGTGTGCAATAGCGTTATCTCCGGAAAAAAAATGTATACATCTTAATGAAAAACCACTTTATTGCTAAAAAATGCTAACCATCCTCTGAGCCTTCAGTGAGTTGTATAATAGTAATAAATTCAATAGAGAAGGAAAGGGCAACACACTCCAGTATTCCTGCCTGGGAAATCCCAAGGACAGAGGAGCCTGGAGGGCTCCAGTTCATGGGGTCGCAAGAATCGGACAAGACTTAGCGACTAAACCAGCACTACCACCAATAACATCAAAGATCACTGTCCACAGGTATTGTAACAAATATAATAATAATGAAAAGTTTGAAATATGGTAAAAATTACCAAAATGTGACAGACAGGAAGTGAGCAAATGCTGTTGGAAAACGACTCTGACAGACGTTTCACGCAAGTTTGCCACAAATCTTCAATTAAAAAAAAAAACAACGCAGTATCTGTGAAGTGTAACAGAGTGAGGCAGCCTTATACCAGAGCTGTTGCCACCCTGTTTCTGATCTCTGCGTTTTCAAAAAAAGAGCCTTGGGAACTCCCGGGGGGTCCAGCGGTTACGAATTTTCACTGCCGTGGGCACAGATTCAACCAAGGATCCACACACAATTCAGTTCAGTCGCTCAGATTCTTTGCGACCCCATGGACTGCAGCACACCAGGCCTCCCTGTCCATCACCAACCCCGGAGCTTACTCCAACTCATGTCCATCGGGTTGGTGAGGCCATCCAACCATCTCATCCTCTGTCAGCCACTTCTCCTCCTGCCTTCAATCTTTTCCAGCATCAGGGTCTTTTCCAAGGAGTCAGTTCTTCACATTAGGTGACCAAAGTATTGGAGCTTCAGCTTCAACATCAGTCCTTCCAATGAACACCCAGGACTGACCTCCTTTAGGATGGACTGGTTGGATCTCCTTGCAGTCCAAGGGACTCTCAAGAGTCTTCTCCAACACCACAGTTCAAAGACATCAATTCTTAGGAGCTCAGCTTTCTTCACAGTCCAACTCTCACATCCATACATGACTATTGGAAAAACCATAGCTTTGACTAGACGGACTTTTGTTGGCAAAGTAATGTCTCTGCTTTTTAATATGCTGTCTAGATTGGTCATAGCTTTTCTTCCTAGGAGCAAGCGTCTTTTAATTTCATGGCTGCAGTCATCATCTGCAGTGATTTTAGAGCCCAAGAAAATAAAGTCTGTCACGGTTTCCATTGTTTCCCCATCTATTTCCCATGAAGTGATGGGACCAGATGCCATGATCTTTGTTTTTTGAATGTTAACTTTTAAGCCAGCTTTTTAACTTTGCTCTTTCACTTTCATCAAGAAGCTCTTTAGTTCCTCTTCTCTTTCTGCCATAAGGGTGGTGTCATCTGGATATCTGAGGTTATTGATATTTCTCCCGGCAATCTTGATTCCAGCTTGATGTACTCTGCATATAAGTTGATGCAGCATGATGTACTCTGCATATAAGTTAAATAAGCAGGGTGACAATATACAGCCTTGATGTACTCCTTTCCTGATTTGGAACCAGTCTGTTGTTCCATGTCCAGTTCCAACTGTTGCTTTGACCGCTATACAGATTTCTCAGGAGGCAGGTCAGGTGGTCTGGCATTCCCATCTCTTTAAGAATTTTCCACAGTTTGTTGTGATCCACACAGTCAAAGGCTTTGGCCTACTCAATAAAGCAGAAGTAGGTGTTTTTCTGGAACACTCTTGCTTTTTCTATGATCCAGTGGATGTTGGCAATTTGATCACTGGTTCCTCTGCCTTTTCTAAATCCAGCTTGAATATCTGGAAGTTCTTGGTTCATGTACTGTTGAAGCCTGGCTTGGAGAATTTTGAGCATTACTTTACTAGCGTGTGAGATGAGTGCAATTGTGCGGTAGTTTGAACATTCTTTGGCATTGCCTTTCTTTGGGATTGGAATGAAAACTGACCTTTTCCAGTCCTGTGGCCACTTCTGAATTTCCCAAATTGCTGGCATATTGAGTGCAGCACTTTCACAGCATCATCTTTTAGGATTTGAAATAGCTCAACTGGAATTCGCTTCTACTAGCTTTGTTCGTAGTGATGCTTCCTAAGGCCCACTTGACTTCACATTCCAGGATGTCTGGCTCTAGGTGAATGATCACACCATCGTGATTATCTGGGTCATGAAGACCTTTTTTGTACAGTTCTTCTGTGTATTCTTGCCACCTCTTCTTAATATCTTCTGCTTCTGTTAGGTCCATAGCTTTTCTGTCCTTTATTGTGCCCATCTTTGCATGAAAAGTTCCCTTGGTATCTCTGATTTTCTTGAAGAGATCTCTAGTCTTTCCCATTCTTGTTTTCCTCTATTTCTTTGCATTGATCGCCGAGGAAAACTTTCTTATCTCTCCTTGCTATTCTTTGGAACTCTGCATTCAGACAGGTAAATCTTTCCTTTTCTCCTTTGCCTTTTGCTTCTCTTCTTTTCTCAGCTATTTGTAAGGCCTCCTCAGACAACCATTTTGCCTTTTTGCATTTCTTTTTTGTGGGGATGGTCTTGATCACTGCTTCCTGTACAATGTCACGAACTTCTGTCTATAGTTCTTCAGGCGCTCTGTCTATCAGATCTAATCCCTTGAATCTATTTGTCACTTCCACTGTACAATCATAAGGGATTTGATTTAGGTCATACCTGAATGGTCTGGTGGTTTTCCCTACTTTCTTCCATTTAAGTCTGAATTTGGCAATAAGGACTTCATGGTCTGAGCCACAGTCAGCTCCCAGTCTTGTTTTTGCTGACTGTTTAGAGCTTCTCCCCCTTTGGCCGCAAAGAATATAATCAATCTGATTTCATTGTTGACCATCTGGTGATGTCCACATGTAGAGTCTTCTCTTGTGTTGTTGGAAGAGGGTGTTTGCTATGACCAGTGCGTTCTCTCGGTAGAACTCTATTAGCCTTTGCCCTGCTTGATTCCATATTCCAAGGCCAAATTTGCCTGTTACTCCAGGTGTGTCTTGACTTCCTACTTTTGTATTCCAGTCCTCTATGATAAAAAGGACATCTTTTTTGGGTGTTAGTTCTAGAAGGTCTTGTAGGTCTTCATAGAATCTTTCAACTTCAGCTCCTTCAGCGTTACTGTTTGGGGCATAGACTTGGATCACTGTGATATTGAATGGTACGCTTTGGAAATGAACAGAGATCATTCTGTCATTTTTGAGATTGTACCCAAGTACTAAATTTCAAACTCTTTTGTTGACCATGATGGCTACTCCATTTCTTCTAAGGGATTCCTGCCTGCAGTAGTAGATATAATGGTCATTTGAGTTAAATTCACCCCTTCCCGTCCATTTTAGTCGCTGATTCCTAGAATGTCGACGTTCACTCTTGCCCTCTCCTGTTGGAGCACTTCCAATCTACCTTGATTCATGGACGTAACATGTCCATATTCCATGTCTGGTCCTAACTGTTGCTTCTTGACCTGCATACAGACGTCTCAGGAGCAGGTAAGGTGGTCTAGTATTCCCATCTCTTTAAGAATTTTCCACAGTTTGCTGTGATCCACACAGTCAAAGGCTTTGGTGCAGTCAATAAAGCAGATGTTTTTCTGGAACACTCTTGCTTTTTCTATGATCCAACGGATGTTGGCAATTTGATCTCTGGTTCCTCTGCCTTTTCTCAATCCAGCTTGAATATCTGGAAGTTCTTGACTCATGTATTACTGAAGCCTCACTCGGAGAATGTTCGGCATTACTTTGCTAGCATGTGAGTTGAAGGAAACCATGAGCCATGCTGTGTAGGGCCACCCAACATGGACGAGTCGTGGTGGAGAGTTCTGACAGAATGTGGTCCTCCAGAGAAGAGAATGGCAAACCACTCCAAGTATTCTTGCCTTGAGAACCCCATGAACAGTAGGAAAAGGTCCCACAAGCCGTGCCAAATACAAACAACAACAAAACAAGCCTTAGAAGAGTGTGTGACCTTAAGGAGGTTAGTTATTCCCCACCAAAAGGAAAGAAAGAGAAGCTTACTGCCCCAGGCGACGTCCTTCCCGCCACACTGGGCTCAGGACCTGCCAGGCAACCAGTGACCTAGTGGGTGCCCGCGGGTGCCGAACCTGGGTCCAGCCCGCGTGGCTGTGAGGATTCAACCACTGAGCACAGAGCTCGAAAGAGCCACGTTCTCTGGTGTCGATTAAGCTCAACCCCGGGAGGATTGATGGAGCAGGTACTGGGGGCTACAGACCCCACCACCCTAGCGGCGTCCAGCAGTGAATACCCTCCAGAGACGGCTGCAGTCTGGGCCTGACGCAAACTCTTTCCTCTGGCTGCCCCGAAGCTGGATCCTGAATGAGCCTGGGCCATGCCAGCATCCAGAGCCCAGATCCAGCAGGGCGGTGGCTTTGCGGGGCCCAGACAGCCCACTCACAGGCGGCACTTTGGCTCCCCCTGCTGGCAGTGCTCTGCCAGGGTCCCATTTCCAGAGCAGATGACCCCCAGGGACACCTCTGGAGGGCCTGGTGAGGGCCAGTGAGTCTTGGCTATTTACCGTGTATATGTCTGCACCTCACCTGATGCTCAGGGCCATCGCCTGCGACGGTGCTGTTGTCCCATTTTACAGATGAGGAAGTTGAGGTTCAAAGAGGAAGATCACTCCCCTGAGTTCGCCCACTCAGGCCAGAGCGTGTGACTCCCCAGGCACTGTCCTCTCAACCCCTCGAGGGGCCACCTCCCTTTGGAGGCCTGGAGAGCCTCCCTCGCTCATTCATCACTGTTCGGACAGAGAAGCCCGTGCTCAGGGAGGGGTGTGCCAAGCTCATGTTGCCAGGAGTCAAGGCCACAGCCAGCCTGGCACTTGGCAACCCGCAGGTGTAGGAGTTCCTCCAGGCTCCGCCCTAGGCCCGCTCCAATCGGGATCCCCAGTCCCCCCGGCCTCCAGGTGCACGCCTGTGACTTAGGTCACCATAATGCTGATGCTCGGGGTCTTGCCCTCCTGTCCTATCTGTTCCCTTGGCTGATGTGTGTGAATCGTGTGCTGTGCCGAGAGGGTGCAGATGCAGCTGGTAGCCAGAGAGCCACGTCCCGCCCTGGGAGGTCATCTGAGGTTCGACTCTCCCCACCAGCCTGGCCCCTGCAGCCTTGCCATGTCCCTAGGGGACCCTGGGCTCCTGGCTCTGGCTACTGCTCCGCTACACAACCCGGGGGAGGTTAAAGAGATGATGTCACGCCTGGCTGGAAAGTCCCTGAAGGCTTCCCTTGCTTTCAGAAAACAAGCGTGAATCCCCTCACGGGGCCTGCAAAGCCGTACGCAATGCACACCCACTGGCTCCCACACCATTGCCCGCCTTCTGGGTCTGCCCTTTGCCCCTCCAGAAGCTTCTTTTCACTTCTGCCACAAATGCTTCTCCTTTCCCACCCCCCAGCAGGTGGGATCCAGGCCTTGCCAGGTGCCCCCGCCTGCCCTGAGCACATTCACAGCTGCCCTGTGTCCAGCTCCCCAGGGGCAGAAGCCACGCTGGTCTGCCCCACGGCCGCAGCCTCAGCTCCTCCGGGTGCCCGGGGCTCGGTGAGAGCCCGGCAAACATCTGTGTTCAGCTCTGAGACAGAGGGGTCCCAGGATTTCCGGGTTCCCACTGCAGCTAAGAACACAACGCAGATTTTCCTGTGGCTCCCATGGGATCAGCATTTTCCTGTGTTCTCTGCTGCTGCTGCTGCTAAGTCGCTTCAGTCGTGTCTGACTCTGCAACCCCGTAGACGGCAGCCCACCAGGCTCCCCCGTCCCGGGGATTCTCCGGGCAAGAACACTGGAGTGGGTTGCCGTTTCCTTCTCCAATCTGTGTTCTCTACTTCACCCTTATTGCTTCCCCGGGGGTTCAGCAAGAAAGAATCCGCCTCCAATGCAGATGTGGGAGACTCGGATTTGATCCCTGGGTCAGGAAGATCGCCTGGAGGAGGAAATGGCAATCCACTCTAGGATTCTTGCCAGGAATTCCCATGGACAGAGGAGGCTGATGGGCTACAGTCCATGGGATCTCAAAACGTCAGACAGGACTGAGTGACTGAACAACATTATATGCTTAGTACTTGGCTCTTATGAAAGAAGTTCTCTGAGACCTACGAGGTGCCAGATGCGTTTCCAGATGCTGGGGGTGAGAGACAGAGCTACGTTCAGGCCACAGTGACACTTGTGCTGACATTCACCAAGCCTGGCTGGGTCGGGGCTTGGCCTGGGTGCGGAACATTCTCCTGCGAGGCCCTCCAGGGCTCTGGCAGGGTTCTAATGGTGCTGGCCTTACGCCTCAAGGAGATGTCTCCCACGTCTCACCTTTGGCCAGGCCACACACCAGTAACCAACCTGCAGGCACCCCGACAGCTGCCCGACACCCAGGTGCCACAGAACAAACTGACAGGCGCAGCCACCGCCTCTGGACCCACCTCCTCCCCGAGGAACCGGCTGCCACCCCTTCCTCTCCAATCGCTCAGTCCGCCTCAGCCCCATCCCTCTCTGGAACCCCTCCCTGCAACTCTTCCCACCTCTGAGGCCCTGATACGCTTTCTGCCTGGACCACCCAGCCAGCCCCGTCTCACAGAGGTCGCCCCTTCTCCCAGGCCGAGCCGGGCAGGCCACCTCCCACGCCCTCAGCCGCAGCATCCAGGACTGAGGGTGTGGTCAGGGCTGGAGCAGAGCAACTGGCCTGCCCTACAAAAACCCACGGGTCACACCTGATGCCCCGAGCAGAGAGAGGGGCACAGGCTCCTGGCCACGGACCACCTGAGACGGCTGCCCAAGGGCCCCTGTGAGGTCTGCCTGGTAGGCTGGTCATCAGGGGATACTGAGGGGGGCCCTTGACCCCCTGACAATGTGCTCAACTGCTAGACCAGCACTGTCCAAAGGAAACGTAATGCCAGCCAAAGGTGAGATTTTAAATTTCCTGGCAGCTACATTAAAAGGAAATGTGAAATAAATTTGAATAGTGTATTTTATTTAACCCAGTATGTCCAACGTATTTTCATTTCAACAAGTAAGGCTGCCACTGAGCCAGTTCGCTTCTTGGCGCCGAGGCATGGACTCTGCACCTGGAGCCCACCCTGGTTTGCACCAGCCACCCTGGAGGGCGCAGTCTGGTGGCAGAGGCCACCGTCACTACCGCACACAAAGCGACAGGACAACCTGGCTCCCGCCTCCGCCTCCATGCACAGCCTCCGTCCTCCGCCTCCGGCCACGCCTCGGTCCTCCGCCTCCGTCCACCGCCTCCGTCCACCGCCTCCGTCCTCCGCCTCCGTCCTCCGCCTCGGTCCACCGCCTCCGTCCACCGCCTCCGTCCACCGCCTCCGTCCTCCGCCTCCGTCCACGCCTCCGTCCTCCGCCTCCGTCCTCCGCCTCCGTCCTCCGCCTCCGTCCACCGCCTCCGTCCACGCCTCCGTCCTCCGCCTCCGTCCTCCGCCTCCGTCCACGCCTCCGTCCTCCGCCTCCGTCCACGCCTCCGTCCTCCGCCTCCGTCCTCCGCCTCGGTCCACCGCCTCCGTCCACGCCTCCGTCCTCCGCCTCCGTCCACGCCTCCGTCCTCCGCCTCCGTCCTCCGCCTCCGTCCACCGCCTCCGTCCTCCGCCTCCGTCCTCCGCCTCGGTCCTCCGCCTCGGTCCACCGCCTCCGTCCTCCGCCTCCGCCCACGCCCACGCCTCCGTCCACGCCTCCGTCCTCCGCCTCCGTCCACCGCCTCCGTCCTCCGCCTCCGTCCTCCGCCTCGGTCCTCCGCCTCGGTCCACCGCCTCCGTCCTCCGCCTCCGCCCACGCCCACGCCTCCGTCCACGCCTCCGTCCACCGCCTCCGTCCTCCGCCTCCGTCCACGCCTCCGTCCTCCGCCTCCGTCCTCCGCCTCGGTCCACCGCCTCCGTCCTCCGCCTCCGCCCTCCGCCTCCGCCCTCCGCCTCCGCCCTCCGCCTCCGCCCTCCGCCTCCGCCTCCGCCCACGCCTCCGTCCACCGCCTCCGTCCTCCGCCTCCGTCCACCGCCTCCGTCCTCCGCCCACCGCCTCCGTCCTCCGCCTCCGTCCACGCCTCCGTCCTCCGCCTCCGTCCACGCCTCCGTCCTCCGCCTCGGTCCACCGCCTCCATCCTCCGCCTCCGTCCACGCCTCCGTCCTCCGCCTCCGTCCTCCGCCTCCGTCCTCCGCCTCGGTCCTCCGCCTCGGTCCACCGCCTCCGTCCTCCGCCTCCGTCCTCCGCCTCGGTCCTCCGCCTCGGTCCACCTCCTCCGCCTCCGCCCACGCCTCCGTCCACGCCTCCGTCCACCGCCTCCGTCCTCCGCCTCCGTCCTCCGCCTCCGTACACGCCTCCGTCCTCCGCCTCCGTCCTCCGCCTCGGTCCACCGCCTCCGTCCTCCGCCTCCGCCCACGCCTCCGTCCACGCCTCCGTCCTCCGCCTCCGTCCACCGCCTCCGTCCTCCGCCTCCGTCCTCCGCCTCCGTCCACCGCCTCCGTCCTCCGCCCACCGCCTCCGTCCTCCGCCCACCGCCTCCGTCCTCCGCCTCCGTCCACCGCCTCCGTCCTCCGCCTCCGTCCACCGCCTCCGTCCTCCGCCTCCGTCCTCCGCCTCCGCCCACGCCTCCGCCCACGCCTCCGTCCTCCGCCTCCGCCCACGCCTCCGTCCTCCGCCTCCGTCCTCCGCCTCCGCCCACGCCCCCGTCCTCCGCCCCCGTCCTCCGCCCCCGTCCTCCGCCCCCGTCCACCGCCTCCGTCCACGCCTCCGTCCACCGCCTCCGTCCTCCGCCTCCGTCCTCCGCCTCCGTCCACCGCCTCCGTCCACCGCCTCCGTCCTCCGCCTCCGTCCTCCGCCTCCGTCCACGCCTCCGTCCTCCGCCTCCGTCCACCGCCTCCGTCCACCGCCTCCGTCCACAGCCTCGGTCCACCGCCTCCGTCCTCCGCCTGCGTCCTCCGCCTCTGTCCTCCGCCTCCGTCCACAGCAGTTCTGTGTCCCGTGTGCTCTGGGTGACGTGACTGCAGCTCAGATCCCAACTTTGCCCCCAGGAAAGAGTGGCTGATTCTAGCCCACTTCTGGAGGTGGTAACATTTGTATACAGCCTCCAAGTATGAGCCAGGGGGCGGGCTGGGAGAAAGGAGAGGAGTGGACAATGCAGGCAAAAGGAAGGGTGCCTGCCGGATCGTGAACAGCACTGGCTGTCATGGTGGTGCACCCCTAGTTCACATGTGTCAACAGCACCCTCTTTCAGTCCCCAAACTGCGCAGGTGCTCACCCTGCTTAAACCCCAGGTTGACGAGGTCAAGGAAGGTGACAAACGCACACGGCTTCTAGGCAGTAGCCTGGGTCTTAAAGCAGATGGTCTTTGACTTGGAGCCCTGCCTCCATGGCCCAGAGGTTTGATGGCTCAGCAGTGGGCCCAGGAACCCTCTCCTGCACACCAGGCTACAGAGATAACCAGAGAGGGATTCCACACAGAGGCTTAAGAGGGAGAGGAAGGGAGGGGGAAAAGCCCTAAGCCTTGATCACGACTTTCCTTACAGTCACCCCGTATAAGTCTACACCATGCCTCTTTCACATCCTGCCCAGGGCCGTGAGGTCTCCAATTTGCCCTGGGCAGGTCGCTTTCTGCTGCTTCCAGTGTCTTCAGTGGGGCTGACCACAGGGCTCCTCGAGTCAGCAAAGGGGAAGTCTGGGCTCGAGCTCTTGAGCTCTTTGAACTCAACTTGAGGAGCGCTGACCCTAGGAGAGTCACTGCTTTCCCTTCTGGGCGAGGGTGGGGGTGGGTAGGAACAATGACATCTCCCTGCAGGGTGATTTGTTGGGACTTAAGACTGCAGACTGGTGGCTCAGAAAGTAAAGCGTCTGCCTACAATGTGGAAGACCTGGGTTTGATTCCTGGTTCGGGAAGAGCCCCTGGAGAAGGAAATGGCAACCCACTCCAATACTCTTGCCTGGAAAATCCCGTGGACAGAGGAGCCTGGTAGGTCACAGTCTGTGGGGTCGCAAAGAGTCAGACACGACCGAGCGACTAAACTTTCACTTTCAGTGACTGCGGAACACAGTGACCACCAGGAAGAAGGGGACAGAGTGGGGGGGGCCCAGGGCTGTTCCACCGCGGGTTCCCTGACTCTGTGTTTGAACAGGCTGGGAGCTTGACTTCTGCAAGGCAAATGTTAGCTTAGCACAGTGGCCACGTCAGATGAGCTGAAAGCTTCCCCGCACCCGCCCAGGGCGCTGACAGCGTGGCTGCTCCCTTGCCAACAAATAGAACCACACTCCTTCCTTCTTCCCAAGCTTCTGGGTCCCACCAGCGTCCAGGGTGCCCTCCCACCCCAGCCAGGCCAAAGCACAGCGGGCAGCGTTGCTGGGAGCTCAGCAGCTGGGTGGGGGACAAGTGGACAAGCCCCACGTGCCACCCCTTCTGCCCTCCATAAGGCCTTGGGGCCAGCCGGACAGGCTGCTGCTCTTCCCTGTGCCAGGCAGGCGGCAGGTGAGTGCCCTGGGTCAGGCTGGCAGCTTCTTCACCTGCCTTTTCTCACTGGGAGAATGACGTTGCCAATGGCAGAATCCTCTCCTCCCTAAGATCCTCTATGACTGCGTCTCAGGGTGGGCACCGGGAAGGGGGAGCGACCACAAAGAGGCACAGGAGAGTGAGGCCCAGCGCCCCAGCCTGCCACTCGGTACCTCGGGGTCGCCCTCATTCAACACAAATATCCACTCGACAATGGTTAGGGAAAACCACACAGAGACCCTAGCTTCCGTCCACAGGGCATCACTGGGCTAATGCCGCTCACTGGAAGGAGAGTTAGGGGCCCTGATGGGGTTTAGGGCGGACAAAAGGGGGTCCGGAGGCTGCGCGGCCACCGCCAGGGAGCGCGGGGGAAGGAAGCGACAGGACAGAGCACGTGTCCGGGAAAGGCGACGGCCGAGCCGGGGTGGGGCGGCTGGGGGCCGCAGGTGCACAGGACGACCCCCCTGAAGCGGGAGCCTGGGTGGCTGTGGACTGGGGGCCAGGGCGTGTCTCTTCCTGCTCCATCGGTACGCAGCGGGAGGGCTTCCAGAGAGCTACAGGTGCGCCGGGACAAGGTTGCGGGGCAGATCTAGAAGCCCCCGAAGCCGGGGGCGGTAACTAGGCAACCCGCGCGCCGCCGCGAGCCGCGCACGCGCAGCCCACGCGGGCGGCCGGCGCATGCTCGGTGGCCTTCCGCCCGTCTCCCAGGCTTCGGAGTCCAACGGCAGGACGCGAGGAACGCGCCTGCGCCAAGGCGCCCCTCGGGTTCTCGGAGCAGCCCGGTAGCCGATCTCGGCCGGGGTACCTGCTGGCGTCGGTCGTTCAAGACTGAGCCTTTCCTTGGGTCTGCTGGAAGGCTCCCGACTTTTCTCACATCTTCAGGCCAGAAGAGGCCGGGAGAAAGAGCCAGCATAACCCGTGCGACATCCCAGAGCGGTGCTCGCGCGCCGGACTGGGCAGGTGGGCGAGGGGAGGGGCCCCAGGGATGGGCGGTGGAGAACAGGGGCGGGGGCTGAGGGGCGGGGTCATGAGAATGGGGCGGGACTGGACGCGGCAGGAGCGGGGCGTCCCGAGGGCCCCTCCGAGGGGCGTGGCGCGCGCTGACGTCGCTGTCGGACACGTCGGCGGCGTGGAGGCCGTGGCCCCCGGAGCCGGATGTGCCAAGATGGCTGCTGCGGCTGCTGTGTCGGCGCTTGTCGCAACCGCCGAGCAGTCTTCTTCGCGCGGCTCTTGAGGAGCCAGGGCCGGGGGTCGCGGAGCGGCCGGCAGGAGCCGACGGGAGCCTCGGCCTCCCTGCAGCGCGCCGGTGAGTGTCGGGGTTGGGGCGGAGGGAGGTGACCGGACCGGGCCCAGCCCGAAGCGAACGGGAGCGTCTCCGGGGAGCCGCCGGGGGGCTCGGGCGGAGGCGCCGGGGGCTTGGGCGGGGGCCTGCGGGCCGAGCAGGCCGGGCGACCGCCATGAGTGCTGACGTGGCCCACACCTGCACAGGCTGTCGGGTCAGTTGTGTGAACCCTGGCCGTTGTGGTCTCGGTGTGGGGTTATGTTGGAAAGGCTGGAGGAAAAGCCAGACCTGCAGCTCTTTAGAGAGTAAAAACCTCTCGGGAATTCCTTTCACAGTTTAGCGTGCCCTTTGCTTCGAAGGGTCCGCAGTTTGGTTTCTGCTGAGCCGTGCCGGCGATGAGGTACACTGACATTTGAACCGAGAAACTACAGCATTGTTGCGTCTATTGGTAATCTCGTGGGGAGGTTACCAAGATGTTGCAACCGAGGTCAGGCGCTGTGTTTTATATCAAGGGGCAGAGGTGTGTGCCCACCAACCTGCCCTTTCTGTGATGAAAGTGTTATTGTAGAGCGTCTTGGACGTGAGACAGCCACCTAAAATCAGTTTTGCTGTTTTATCTGTAAAGTTTTAAGTAGCTTGGAGGTTGGGTTGCTTATTAGTATTTTGTTCGATGTAGAGGTTAACTGGAAAGGTGTTTCCCGTCCCCGGAAATGGTTAAGAAGCAAACTTGAGTCACAGACAGTTGTTCCTAGGGTGATAACTTGTTCAAGTGTCTGCACAGCCCTTCTTCCCACCGCCCCCCCCCCCCGCCCCCGCAAATGCTCTTTCTTAGGGTTCCGGGTGCTCTTGTCTTATAGAGATCCAGCAAGAGGCAAAAAGTCCTTTCTTTCTTGTTCTCTGTGACTCATACGCCTTAATAGCAAGTTCCTGCAGTTTAAGTCTCAAAAGTTTTCTTTAGGGTAGCATGTAAATTTTAACATGGTTCCCTCCTGCCTCTGTAAGCATCTTGACTTAACGTCAGAGTGTCCTTTGGCTCTTCGTTGCCTTCAGCAGTGTTGAGAAACCCCCTTCCTTTTCCCTAACGTCTGAATGTTTGATTCTGTACTCAGAAGAGCTGGGGTCTGTGCTGTCTTTGTGCCCCGTGTCCCATAGTCTGATAGATACGTCGGGTAGCAGTCGCCTCAGGGGCAGAGCCTGGACTCCCAGGTGCTTCTTGGAGCTCCGGTTGGTTTACCCGCTCGTGCTTGAGGCGGCTGCCCTAGCAGGAGAGACGTGTGCTTTCGTTATCTCAGTTCAGTAGCCAGGAATTTATATTGAAACAGGTTGTGCTTATTTCAGGTAGATCCAAGGCAGCTTAATTGAAGAGCTACAGTTATGAATAATGTATCTTTAGGGAGATCAGCTGGTTTCTTTGAAGCAGTCTGCCATTTTTAAAATTAGATGACCTGAGGCTACAGAATGACTTACTGGACAGAATCAAAGTCCCTATAGTTGAGATAAATGATATGTGCTTGCATTGTTTTTCTGCTGATGAATAGAGAAAAAGATGAAAAGAATAATGTTCAAGGCAGAAGATTGTTCCAAATTAAACGGGTTTATTGTTGAAAAGCTGTTAGTGGTCAGGGGGAGAAGGGGAAGCTACTTTGTAGGGAAGTGATAGAGTCTGCTTATGAAGCGGTCCTTAGGAATTGAGAAAATAATGCTAAGAAAGTTTCTGCACGGAAAATAATTGAGTATAAACGTTTTGTGAAATTTAGATTCAGATAAGATTTCGCTCATAAACAGCTATAGGGATTAGGGCCTCCCAGAATTCACTGTGCATAGAATTTCATAAGATTAAACCCAGAAAGAACTCTGAAACCATCATTTCAGTTGTCTTGCTTTATAGATGAAGGAATCGGGTCACCCCCGGAGCAGCGGTGCGGCTGGGCCATTCAGCTGGCGCCCAGTCCTTTTCTCACAGTGACACTTGAGGAATTAATCCTGTGGGCCTGTGCTCTGTGTTTTGTTTTTTAATATACGCTGTTTAATGTGATTGAGGGTTTCCTGCTGAAGCCTTCCAAGGAGGATGCCATCGCTTTGTAAGTGGTCTTGGGTGCCTCCCTTTCACATGTAAGAGGAAAAGGCTCTGCTCTCCTCTCCTGGGTCCATGTAAAGCTGAGCTGTAAGTGTTCTTAGTTTTAAAATGATAGCTTAGAACCAAAGGAAGTCCCTGATGCAGTTCTTTGTATATTTAATTCCATGAAATCTAAGTGAGTGTCAAAATGCTTGTCTATTAGAAAGGATTCCCTGTTGGCCCGGGAAAAGGCCATGTCCGAGCAGTAACTGTAGCGGATTCATAGGGCAGCTTTTGTTAGTAAATGACTGGATTTAATATGCATTCATTCACTTTTGTCTGTCTTTTGTCCAAGGACAGGAACATTGTACCCTCGCAGAAACATGTGGCTCACAGTGCAGGGCCCTGTGTCGCTTCTCCCTTTGGTGTCGGCTTTTTCTGTGACAGGCTCCCCTTAATCCATTTGTGAGGGTGTCGCTGGGGAGTAGGCTGACACGTGGAAGAGGAATTTGTAAAGAGACGGTACTTGGATTTTTGTCTCAAAAGTGCAGGTTAACTGTTCAAGATTATACTTAGTATGTTTTGTTGAAAACCAGACAACCACAAAAGACGCTGTAAAGAGGATTTCTGCTCCTTTGTTTTCCGTAGAGGGTCTGTGGGCCGTCTGCTTGTCACTGACAAGTTTTGAGTGAACTTGGTTGTTCCGTTTCAGCACTGCTTTACGGTTCCTTGGGATTTTCACTCCAGGCGTAGTCGTTACAACTCCAGTCATCACACGCAGCTCGTTTTGCTGGTGGTGTGCAACCAGTCACAGTGTGGAAACGGAGACATTCTACAGGCTGGGATAAAAGGCGTTTTAGGCGCGTATAATCCAGATGGTTGTTATTTTGCAGCTTGTGTGACTCTGTGTTTTATGACTCTCTTCAGTTAAAACGGAGAAGCAGGTTTTTAACTTTGGTTTTCCTTTCCAAATATAAACTTAACCTGTGTGAAAAGTACGGTATGTGGTCTTAAGAGAGGAGGCGGCCCTTTCCGGACCTGGTGATAATTTATCGGAAAATGTGGAGGCACTGTGTACCTGGTGCCTCGTGTTGGGTTCTGCTTGGTCCCTGCCAGCTTGCTGAGGGCATTGTGGAGGCGGTGGGCATTCCACGTGGGTATGTAGCTCGGTGACATAACTGAATGTCACAGCAGGGCAGTGACTTGTCTGAAGTTGCTTGGCCGGCTCCAGCATGGCCAGCCTTGGCGTCCGGGCCGGTGTCGTCGCTCCGCAGATAGCAGTCCTCCCAGGGGTGGGCGAGGGGTGGGTTATCCCTCAGGACTTACAAGATGCAAAACTGTTTTCTCGTTTTTTTCTTCTTTCTCAATTTTCCTGATTGTAGCCAGGACTTTGAATAAATGGATTTTATGCTAACTTTTTCCTTTTTTTCTTTTTCAGTTCAAATTAAGGAAAGCCTCCCTCCTGCTTCTTTCTGCAAGCAGCATCTCATTGTGCAAGAGCTCAGTCATGCAGCCGCCGCCCCAGGCTGTGCCGTCTGGCGTGGTCGGGCCGCCTCCGTCGGGGAGTCCTCAGACCATGTTCTGGTCTAACAGCCCTTACCGGAGACAGGCCGGCAGCCACGCTCCGATGGCCCCGGTAGCCTGCCCACTGCAGCCAGTGACAGACCCTTTTGCTTTCAGTCGACAGGCTCTCCAGACTACATCGCTGGGCGGTTCGTCTAAAAGCAGCCTGCCCATTTTGCAAGGCCCAGCCCTGCCGTCGTCCCTGCAGCGTGCTGGTCTGCCCGTGCCTCACACAAACACTGGGGACAGCTCCCAAGGGCCCTGCGAACCTCTGCCAGGGCCTCCGGTGCAGCCCAGGGCAGACGCCAGCCCATTTCCCGGGGCGCCAATGCCCTCGGCCTCACACGGGCCCGAGACGACCAGGAGTGCCAAGGCTCCCGGCCCAGAGCCTGAGCTCCCGGACCCGCCGTACCCGCCACAGTACATCCCAGCAGCGGGGTCCAGCGGCGCTCGCGGGGGCCTTCCACAGGGGCACGCGTCTGGGCCCGACAGGCCCCTGAGCCGGCCGAGCCCCCCCGACAGCGCCACACCCCCAGCAGCACTCCCGCTCCCCCCTCAGCCCTGTCAGCAAGTGCCTGGGCAGTGGGGGCCGGGGCAGGGAGGTCCACGGCCCCCAGGTCAGCATTACTGGCCTGGCCCAGAGGGGCCCCCGCAGATCCCAGGGCCCCACGCCTCCAGCGTCACCCACTTCCCCCCTCTGTCCAGCCTGCATCAGCGTCCTGGCCACGAGCAGCTCGGCCCCCCGGCTTCCTTACCAGGACCCTCGGCCAGTGGTGGAAAAAACGAGGCCGCCTACCTGCCCAGTGGAGACCACTCAGCAAATAGCTTTGATCCAGAGAGCGCGTTCAGGCAGAATTCCAGAGTTGGGAACGCTCGGGCAAACCAGGAGCTCAGGTCGAGTCCTGGAGTGAACAGAGAGCAGCTGTCAGGCCTGGCTGCTATTAGCCCGCTCGCTCAGGTAAACCGCCCAGAAAGCCGTTCGCACTACCTGCCGGGCGCCGGGGGTGGCTGGACCCCACTGGAGGTGGGCTCGGGCGCACTCGCCATGTTTTTCAAAGGAGGAGAGACCGAGAACGAAGAGAACCTCTCGTTGGAAACAGCGGGCTCTGCTGGGCAGGCCGACATAGACAGTTTCTGCCTCGGCCAGCTTCCCGCACACGTGGGCGTGGGAGGCGCTCACCAGGCCTTTCCCAGAGGCTCCAGCAGCGAGCCCATGCAGCTGGGGGGAGAGCCACAGCCAGCCTCTAAGGCAGCCGCCATGGACGTGTGGGCAGACACGGCCCGTGCAGGGGCGCAGTACGAGAACGTTGAGAACCTGGAGTTTGTTCAGAACCAGGAAGTTCTGCCGAGCGAGCCCCTCACCATGGATCCTTCCTCCCCAGGCGATCCGCTCAGGTGCGGGCCCCTTCCTGGCCCAGCTGGCCCCAGGCTCAGTGCGGTGGGCCCTGCGGGCAGCGGGGGCCCCAATCTCGAGGCCCTGGATATGACAGCGCACCCTGCACGGTCTGACAGCGTGTCGTCCGGTTACGGCGGCAAGAGCCACCGGGCCCTTCCAGGTGCAGCCAGGCCCTGCGACTCGGGTACCTTCATTCAGCAGGAAGTGGGAAAGCCTGAGGATGAGTCTGCAGGGAGGTTTTTTAAGCAGATCGATTCCTCTCCTGTCGGCGGCGAGACAGACGAGACCAGCAGCCAGAACTACCACGGCAGCCTGTCCCAGCCCTCGACCCCCAGCCCCCCAAAACCTACGGGGGTATTTCAGACGAGTGCGAACAGTTCTTTTGAACCCGTGAAATCGCACTTGGTTGGAGTAAAGCCCATTGAGGCAGATCGCGCCAACGTGGTAGGAGAGGTGAGGGGGCCCAGCGCCCACCAGAAGCAGCACAGAGCAGCCGCTGCCACGCCTGATGCCACCCCTGGCAACCTGGAGCAGCCTCCTGACAACATGGAGACCCTCTTCCCGCCGCAGCGCTGCGTGCCGCCTCTCACCACACCCGTGGAGGCCGGACGTGGACTTCTGCAGGCCACGGGGCCGCCCTTGGAAACAGTGCTGCCCGCACCTGAGAAGAGGCCCTCGACCAGGGCGCAGGGGCCTGGGACGTGTGAGAGCCCCGCCACGACCTTGTGGGCGCAGAACGAGCTCCCGGACTTTGGGGGCAACGTCCTTCTGGCCCCGGCAGCTCCCGCGCTTCATGTGCCAGTGAAACCTCAGCCGTCTGAAGTGATTCAGCCCCCAGACGAGGGGGTGGCACGGCAGGTGGGCCCTGGCTGTCAGAGTGGGGATGGCCTTGGCACTTCTGAGAACCTGGAGAACCCTCCGCAGCTTGGCGAAGAGGAGGTTCTGCCGCCGCAGGCTGGCCCCGGCTATGCCAGCCTGCTGTCCTCCCCGCCCACTGAGTGTTTGCAGAATCAGCCCGTCTTGATCGCCCAGCCCGATCAAAGCTATAGTCTGGCTCAGCCTGTTAACTCTTCTGTGTCCTTACCAAATTCTAACGAGAAGGCTCCATCCTGGAGAGACTCTTCTGTGGGAGATAAGCCCTCAGTCAGCGGCCGGGCTGCTGGTGGTGATCCTGGAGAGAATGTACCTTTGTCTGGGATGCCAGCCGGCTCTCTCGTCTGCTCGCCTCCGCCTAGCCATCTGGCTCAGAGTCCTTTTCCACAAGCTTCTGGTACCTATGACATGGTTTCTAATCAAGCTGCTAATTTGCTGGTTCAACTGCACTCTCATCCAAAGCCCTCACTTCCAGAAGGTCAGAAGGCCCACAGCGCAGAGTGTGTGCCTCCTGAGGGGCTGCCCAGCCCTGCGGGGGCCTCGGGCCTGGTGTTGGTGCCACCTGCAGGCGGCAGCTCTGTGCCTGGCAGCAGCAAGCCAGGCCTCTGTGGCAGGCGGGACGGAGCTGTGGGAGCCCTGGACTGCACGTTCAGTAGGACTTTAGAAAATCCTGCAGGAGTGTACGGCCCAGCCCATGCAGATGGCCCGGCCTCTGGTCAGCAGCCCACTGCCAGTTGTCGGCCTCTTGGGCCTGGGGCGAACAGCCCGGACCGTTTCTATCAGCAGGTGATGAAAGAGGCTCAGGACCAGCCCGGTGCAGAGAGAGCCAAGCAGGAGCTGGCGCCGCCACTGCCCGCTCCGCAGGGGCCCAGAGCAGTGCTTCTGGAGCCTTCAACCCCAGGGAGTCCCCCAGTGCAGGCACAGCCTGCAGACCCGGCCCAGCCTGCAAGCCCAGCTCCTGCTGACGCGGGTCAGCAGCTGCCGCCCCGGCCACCTCGGTCCTCCAGCGCCTCTGTTGTGTCCACCAGCTCGAGCCAGGCGGCCCCACGGCCCGACCAGCAGTGGCTGCAGCCCCCGCCTCCCGACCTGGCTTCCTATTACTACTACAGGTCCCTGTATGACGGCTACCAGCCCCCGTATCCCTCCCCATACCCGCCGGATCCTGGCCCAGCCCCCCACTATTACCAGGTAGGGCCATGCTCTTGGGCGGTTGAGCGCTCTGACCAGTGATCTCTTTCTCATGTCCTGCTCCGGGGCAGGGTTCTGCGGTCAATCCTGAGGGAACCCATGGTCCCCCTGCTGGCACACGCCTCTTCATGAGCTTCATGAGAAGGGTGCTCCCTGTCCCAGCTCATTCTTTGGACCACAGCTCTTCTCCTGGAGGGCCACGCTGCACAAGAGCCTGTTTTATCTGGGGAGAATCACTACTTCATTTTGGTGTAGCACAGCATACCCCAGCTTACATGAGAAAGGACCCTCACTTCCTGTCCTGCCCACCGGCTCGCAGCAGAGCCAGAGTTCTGGGTGGCACATTTTGGAAAACTGGAATAGCCTCTTGAAGCTTCTTTCTGGTTTTAACATCAAAAACTTAACATGAGAAACAAGAGGCAAACTCTAGTCTTTTAAAGCCCTGCTTTAGGATAAAAGCGTTCAGGGTACGAGGCCAGGCTTGGGGCGTAGTGCAGGTGGAGCAGCTAGGAGCGGTGGCGGCGTGCACGCTCGGGCACCCGGCCACAGCACGGGGCCGCCACGCTGCACGGGATCCTTTCTCAGCTCTTCTCGGTGAGCCAGGCCCACGGGTGCTGTTTAGCTTCCGATTCATCCTGCTTTATTGTGACCCACGTGGACACCTTTGATTGTCTGCTCGTTACCATCTCGTGTCCTGGCCCAGCATTGCCACAGTCTGCAAAGGTAGAAGGATTGTGGACCAGGAGTTTGGAGCTCCTTGCGTGACGTGGCTGTGGGCCCCACACTGGAGGCCCCACAGTCAGAAGCAGCTGAGGGAGCAGAGCTGTGGTGGGCTGGGGGCCGCCTGGGGGTGGGGCGGCCTGAGGGGCTTCGAGAGTCTGTGTATGCGTGGGAATGAGTTACATGCCTAACCCCGAGACCTGGGAATCAGAGCCAGGAAGAGCCGCAGAGACTTATTTGCATGGAGGGAAATGACGCTCTGCAGGACCCCAGGGTGGGCCGGCAGAGTGTGGAGGGGCCCGAGCCCCAGCGGTACCCGGCACTGCTGCGTGGGAGCCCAGGCCCCAGTGGGGGTCAAGAGTAAGTCCAGGTTACGTGCTGTCTCGTTCTCCACCTGCTCTTGACAGAGAATCAGGCCCTGAGACAGGAAAGACAGGTCTGGCTCGTGCCTGGATCACCCATCCCTGCTTCAGGTTCCAGCATGGCTGTGGGGCCGCAGGGCTGCTGCATCCGGAAGGGGCTGAAAGCCTCGTGAGGCTAGAGCACGATCCTCTTTTTGGGGCTGCCTGTGCCCGCGGGACCCAATCCCAGGGGACCCGGATTGTTTTGCTTACTTGAATTGGTGCCCGAGATGGGACCCCAGGTTGTGGGGTGTCAGCACCTACTCAGGTGAGACCTCAGGAAGCGGAAGAGAGCCCTTGAGGCTCACCTGGGCATGGCCCGCTGCCGTAGGCTGTCTCCTGAGCCAGGCCGGGCTGGCTGTCTTTGGAACAGGGCTGTCTGCAGAGCCTTACCTGGGTCCTGAGAGCCGTGCCAGGTGCCTGCGTAGGTGGCTCCTGGCGTCTAATGACGATGTCCTTCTTCCGGCAGGACGTCTACGGCCTCTACGACCCCAGGTACAGGCCTTCTGACGGCGCTGCCTACGTGGACCCCTGTCGCTGCCCCGAGCCCGAGCGGCCCGGCTCCCGGGCCAGTCACTGCTCCGACCGCCCGGTCGCCAGGTGATGCGTGTTTGTGTTGCCGGCTGTCGTTGTAGCTTAGTGGTTCGGGGGAGGCCATGTTTGCAGAGAATCATACAAACCTGTTGGGTGTGTGTGTACGTTTCGTGGGTGTGGACAGATCGAAGGATGCATGTTTGAATCAAACTGAGCCCGCTACCCAGCACAGCCACAGGCACGTCGGCAGGTGGTCTTGGTCAGGCCAGACCCTGGGCGGGGCCACCAGGGAGGCCCCCTGCTCTCAAGCAGGGCTTCTCCTGGCCTGGGCAGTGGTCCTGTTGCCTGTGGTCACATAGCAGCTTTTAACCTGTGGAGGTTGTTCCCCACACTGGTTCCAGAGGCGCCCAGGTCAGGCAGGCTCAGGCTGCGACCTGGGGTGATCTGTTGGTGGCAGCAGCCGCGAGCCTGGGCTGTCTGCCTGGCGCTGCCTCCTGGGTCGGGGGCCGCGAGCCTGGGCTGTCTGCCTGGCGCTGCCTCCTGGGTCAGGGGCCGCGAGCCTGGGCTGTCTGCCTGGCGCTGCCTCCTGGGTCGGGGGCCGCGAGCCTGGGCTGTCTGCCTGGCGCTGCCTCCTGGGTCGGGGGCCGCGAGCCTGGGCTGTCTGCCTGGCGCTGCCTCCTGGGTCAGGGCCCCCAGCAAGCTCTCACTTTTCTACCTGACTGAGCGCGTCTCGGTTCTGCAGTTACAGACGAGGCGTTTTGAAAGGTCCTTGGCGTCGTGTCTTCCGCTGAGTAAAATTTAAGCAGGCCACAGCTCTCCCACTCAGGTGTCGGTGGGTTAGGGTCCAGCCTTGCCACCTGCCATAGTGGCCCCTGCACCCAGGCACCTCGTCTTGCAGGGCCGGCTTTCTGTGAGATTGTGAGGCTTACTCCGGCTTGTAATGGAGAGAGTGGCACAGGGGAAGGCCGCGTCCCCCACTGCCTTACAGACTTAGAGCTGCTCCTGCTGCTTCAAGGCCTTGGTCGCTTGTCTGGAGAGCTAGCCGGGCCTGTCCGGTGGACCCCTGTCCTTGCGGACGGACGCACTCAGCTTCAGACCCCTGCGCTCTGGGCACTCGGTGGGAGACCATGCCCATCTGTCCCCTGGGAGGCGAGACTGGCATCACAGTGGGTGCTCTGATCTGGGAGAGCAGCAGGCAGATGTTTTCTGGAAGCCCTGAGAGGCGAGGGAGGGCGGGGCTAGGGCACACACACCTCGCCCTTCCTGTCTCCTCTCCAGCCTTCGGGTTAGCGCGAGGGGCCCGTGAAAGCTGTGGGCTGTTGTGACTGATCGGAGGCGGGCCTTGCTGCCTGGCAGGGGTTTGAGGCCCAGCCTATGGTGTCCAGGTCCCCTCTGCGTCCTCACTGCACCCTCCTCCCCGCATGTGCACGCGTGCAGACACGCGTGCAGGCCTATGTGCATGTGTTGAGCATCCGTGTGTTGTGCTCATGCCGGGTGGTCACAGCCTAGGGGAGCTGCTGGAGGGAGGAAAGCGCCCTGGGTATCCATGTGGAGTCCTTGCTGCTGGGTAACGGGGCTGGGCAAGCAGCAGGGTGGCCGTGCCCTGCCCTGCCCCGCTCAGGGCGCCCCGCCCCACTCAGGGTGCATCTCTGGGCCCCCGTGGTGGGGCCGGTGGTGCCCGAGTGCTGCCCCAGGGCCCCCAGTCAGCGGGTGCTGTTCCCTCGGTGGGGGTAGGGGGGCGCTCTTCAAGGGCAGCTGCACCTCGGAGTGAGCCATTCTCAGGGGTTTGCAGTCACAGTTTAAAAATCAGAAGTGCTCTTAAGTCCTTCCAAGGATCTTTCTGACCCAGCGGGCCCGGTCCCGCCCATCCTGCAGTGAGAGGCAGCAGCACTGGGCAGTCAGCTGGGATGGGTGCAGGGCCTCCACCCCTCTCAGGGGACACACAGTCACGGTTGGGGGAGGGTGTCACAGTCGGTGCTGGCTTGGTGTCCGTGGCTCAGTGCTTTTCGCTTCTGCTGAGCACGATTCCAGAGCCGGGAGAGCCTGCTTCAGCATTGGCGTTGACAGGATGGATTCCTGAGCGCACCAGAAAGCGTCAGCTGTCTTCTGCTGAACAACACCTCCTGAGTTGCTTCAGCCGATAGATCTCAATTCGCTCTACGGTAGGGAGTCCTGTAATCTTTTTGTCGTCACTGGTTTGGATCTCCTGATTGGAGTTTTTCCACAACCAAGGTGCCGTGATGAAAGCCTGGGGCTCTGGGTGTATTGACTGGAATCTTGTCGCATGCTAAGCAGCAGCTCATCTTGTTTTGTAACAGCACTGTGTGTGTGTGTTTCAGGCAAGTGTATCCTGAAGGTTACTATAATTCCAAAAGTGGATGGAGCAGTCAGAGTGATTACTATGCAGCTTACTATTCCGGCCAGTACGATTACGGAGGTACGTTCAGAAGCTGTCACGGGCTTACCGCAGCAGACGCCTTCAGACCTTGGTGCAGCCAAGCGCCAGGTGGCGGCGTGGTGGACTTTCTTAGGAAACTTTTCCTTTTTATTAGTCATGTGATTTTATCTATAGCCAAAGTAGCAGAAAGTAATTTGCGCCTAGAAATAACTGTATTGCTACTGTTCATTGACAAGTATTACCCAAGTCACAGTAGTGTGTTTTATCACGTTGATAGATTTCTTTGACTTTCTAGCAAAGTGTAATTCTTGGTAGTACCAGAGTATGTGGCTCATCCTTACACGGACGAGCTAAAATTGATAGAAATAAAATGAGGGGCCGGCTGCCCCCTGCACCACTCACGTGTGATGTGCCCGGGGGCCTCGTGTAGCAGGAGCCCTCGGGTTGGACAGAGCAGCCTCAGGTGGCCCGTGCCCCTCCCCTTCAGGCGCCGCCGCTGTCGGGCGGCACGTGCGTCTTGGCGAGCATCCCCTGAGCAGCCCTTCTGGGCCCCCTGCCTGGCCAGGGCCAGAGGGAGGGTCCTGACCTGCAGCCGTCAGTCCAGCACAGCCCCTACTTCCCCATCTTCTGGGGCTCCTCCTCCACTTTGTATTTGCACTGCTTTACGCATTATAATGTTAATTAATGTGTTTTGGAAAAACAGTTTTTTAGTTTGAGAGTGTTTTTTAGATTTTTATTCTTAACTGAGATACGGTTGATTCAGTGTTGCGCCTGATGCCTGCTGTCCCAGAACAGCTCAGTTGTACACGTACATTGGTTCTCTTTAAATACTCTTTTCCATTGTGGTTTGCTCCAGGAGACCGGGTGTAGTTCCACGCACTGCGCAGTAGGCCCTTGCCTATCCACTGAGAGTGTTTCTTAAAGCTGTGTGGACCACATTAGAGAAAAGAGATGAATGATTTTTTTTTTAAGCACGTGTTGAGAGAAATTTAGCCAGTGGGCTTTGAGGAAGACACGCCGGATCCTCTCGTGCCTCACGGTTCATGGTCCCCAGGGTCGTGCTGCTTTTCGGGTGGAGAGTTTGGTTCCTCTCGGAGGCTAGGAGCATCCTTCAGTCCTGGGATGGCCTGGTTTCTCCAGTGGTAGCCAGAGGAGTGTCTTTTTCACATTGTACTGACCTGGTGATCTCTCACTATAGACCCAAGTCGCTGGGATCGGTTCTACTACGGCCCTCGGTTCAGAGACCCCCGTTCCTACGACAGGGGGTATTGGTGTGATGCCGAGTACGACTTGTGCAGGAAGGAGAACTACGCCTACGGTGACAGGTGGGCAGCACAGACTCCAGCACGGAGGGCGGGCCGTGAGTCAGCCGGGCCTCTGCCCTTGGGTCCTGCGTTCACTCGAGAGCTGCGGTCGCATCTGGCTCCCAGGCACCCGCCACTGTCAAAGAAGGGTGAACCGGAGGTTCTTTCTTCGGGCTTTTGGTGGGGAACTGACCTTAGAACCAGCGCGGGGAGTCAGTTCAGCCTCTTCTTCGCAGGTCCATGAGAGGCGTGACTGCCTTGGAATGGACCCCCAGCCTGTATCTCTTGGTCTCAGGCAGGGCCTGAACTTGGCCGTGGGTGCGGTGACCCCGCTACAGTGTGGGCTGTGGCGAGTGTCATTCCTGGGGTCAGGACCCTGGGGGGCTCAGCCGTGTGCAGCATAGGAGCCTTGCCTCTGCCTACTGCCTCCTCCAGGCCCGAGAAATACGATGACCGCTACAGGTACGACCCCCGCTTCACCGGGAGCTTTGACGATGAGCCCGAGCCACCTCGGGACCCTTACGGGGAGGAGGTGGACCGGCGTAGTGAGCACAGCGAGCACTCGGCACGGAGCCTGCGCAGCGCGCCCAGCCTGCAGAGCCGCCGCAGCAGCTTCAGCGCCCACTCCCACCAGGTAGGCGGGGGCAGGCTCCGGGGCCACCTGGGGTCACGGGGGGCGGCGAAGGGGCTTCACCTATCCGCTTTGTGCTCCCGAAGAGTCAGGTGTACCGGAGTCATAACGTGCCCTCCGGGTCCTATGAGGTGCCCCCTCCGCCGGGCTCCTTCCACGGTGATTACGCCTACGGCCCCTACGGGAGCGACTTCCATGGCGCACCAGGCTTTCCAGAGTACGGCTACCCCGCCGAGGCCAGCTGGCCCTCCGTGGAGCAAGGTGTGTGTGCAAGGCCCTGGGCTCACACAGTGCGGAGGGGCCCAGGGGCTCCTGGGACCAGCGTCTGCGCCTGCGGCAAGAAGGGCTGGGCTACGACCCAGGTGGGAACTGGTGATGGTCGGGCCTGGGCTTCCCTGGGAGCTGCTGGCCTGTCCATCACATCCACTTCAGTGCAGCGCTGCCTTGAGGCTTCCTGCCCAGGTCAGCTCCCCATGTGGAGGGACAGCAGCCCCCTCCCGCCACCCGCCCTGCGAGGCTGACCGCACGGGTGCGTGGCTCTTAGAGGAAGCCTGGTTCTCCTTGCAAAGCTCCTGATCGTTTACTTACCGCACGAGCTGCACCTCAGTGCACCTTTGAGATGCTTGATCACGTGCTGTTTCTTGGAAACCTGTACGAGTACGTGAAGTTTGAGAACAAACAGTATAAGAGATAACTGATGGACTTGCTCGAATGTTCCGTAATTGGAGATCTCCCTTCCTGCTCGCCTGCGGTGTCTCACTCTCAGTCGTTACCTCAGCGCGCTGATGCTGCTCTAAGGTCGTAGCTGTGAGGAGTGCGCAGGGCCACCTGAGCAGGTTTCTGTTTTAAAAGCACAGCACATCCTGATGGCTCTTAAAGGAATCTTTTCATTTTAGAGGAGAAACTCCTTGTTTTTAATGGTTTGTTTGTGTGACACATGCGTAAGTTCTCCTTTTTAATAGGATATTTAATAGTTGAAAGGCAGTCGATCTGGATAATCTGTGATTCCGGTTGTCTGGGTGTCTTAAAAACTTGAGCTGTTGATCTAGTTGAGAAGCATTAAACAGTGACAAGCTGGCAGCTTCTTTTTCACTTGATCCACATGTAGCTCCGTCGAGACCCACTTCTCCCGAGAAGTTCTCGGTGCCTCACGTCTGTGCCAGGTTTGGTCCTGGGGGCCAGCTCATCAAAGTGATTCCAAACCTGCCTTCAGAAGGACAGCCTGCGCTGGTTGAAATTCACAGCATGGAGGTAATTCCGTGGGGAGCAGTTCCGTGTCATCGTTCAGCGCCCCCACCTCAAAAACATGCTTTCCAGCCTGTCCTCTTCCACTTGCGTGTCCTTGCCTGAAAAGCAGTCTTAAGCAACGCTAACCCATGAGTCTGATTTGTAGGTGGTTTTGATTCTGTTCTGTCATCTATTTTTCCTCCCAGGAGTCAATATTTTGTTAGTAAGAATTTTAGGGGGGGTTGTGGTTCGTCCCCTGGGCGGGGAAGATCCCCTGGAAAAGGAAATGGCAACCCACTCCAGTGTTCTTGCCTGGAGAATCCCATGGACGGAAGAACCTGGTAGGCTACAGTCCACCGGGTCGCAAAGAGTCGGACACGACTGAGTGACTTCACTCTTTTACTTTTGTGTTAGACATGGAATTATCCTGTGTTCATTTTTTTGTTGTTGTTTGACTTTCTGATTTTGGAGGGAGGGCTCCATAGGTGCTCATTTTACCGGTGATCTGGAGAGTGGGTAGAGGAGCCTCGTGACCTCGGGGGGCTGGCGTGGGGCACACCACTCTGTGCCTGCAGGTCTCTTCCATCATGTGTATCCAGGCCCCGCGTCAGAGTCTGGGCAGGAGGAAGGGATCTCACTGCTTAAGTAAAGTTTGGAAGTCACTGTCGTAGAGCTGGCTTGCCCACGATCTGTGATGGAGGCGCTGCCCCCGTGGGGGACAGCCCGTCCCAAGGACGGTGTCCGTAGCTCTGTCTGCCGATGTGGCCAGCAGACGTGGGCTGGGCCAGGCAATGCTGTGCCACCCCCGTGAACCACTCTCCCCGTCCCTCTCCTGTCCCTGCCTAGACCTTGCTGCAGCATACACCAGAGCAGGAGGAGATGCGGGCCTTCCCAGGACCTCTCGGCAAGTACGTGCCCACAGAAGCGCTCTCGGTGCCCCGCCCACTGGCTGTGCCGGGCACGGCCTGGCAAGTGCTGCGGCTGCTGTTCACCAAGCGTGTGTTCTTTTTGCAGAGATGAGACCCATAAAGTGGATGTTATTAATTTTGCACAGAACAAGGCTACAAAGTGTTTGCAGAATGAAAACTTAATAGACAAAGAGTCTGCGAGTCTTCTCTGGAGCTTTATTGTCCTGCTGTGCAGGCAGAACGGGGTACGTGTCTCCCCTCCTAGAGCGTCCCTTCTCGTCGGCTCTAGTCCCGGGGTCCTCAGCCCCCAGGAGGATCAGGCAGGATTTCCGGGCCAGGCATTCCCATCCGGGGGGGTCCCGCAGGAAGCAGGAGTCCAGTAGGGCATGTGGTTTGGGGTAAAGGGAGGTTTGGCCTCCGCATTGTCGGCCTGCCCAGCATGTGCCTCCGGTGTGCCGTGTCGCTCCCGGCGAGGGGGGGAGCAGCTCTGCACCCGAGGCGGTCTGACGGGCCCTCCCCGACCAAGGCTGGGGTGGTCTTGCCCCCTCAGAGGGTCTGTTTGTGGTTGAGCCTGCTTTCCCTCTTGTCCCTCGCAGACCGTGGTGGGCACAGACATTGCAGAGCTCTTGTTACGAGACCACCGAACCGTGTGGCTTCCTGGGAAGTCGCCGAATGAGGCCAACCTGATCGATTTCACCAACGAGGCTGTGGAGCAGGCGGAGGAGGAGGAGTCCGGCGAGGCCCAGCTCTCATTCCTCACGGACAGTCAGGCCGCCAGCACCCTCGAGAAAGACACAGAGCGGTTCCGGGAGCTGCTGCTCTATGGCCGCAAGAAGGTGAGTGACCCACGCTGGCGTGTCGTCTCTGAAGGTGCGAACAGCAGCTTGTCCTAAGCGCTGCTTGTGTCAGAGCTGCCGGTCCCGTGTTGAGTCACTCGGCAGGTGAGCAGGCCTGAGCCTGGGCTGTGCCCCGCCCCTGCTGCGTGTGGTGCGTCTCAGGGTGAACACGTGCATAGGACAACATCCGTGTGTCCTGACGCAGGTCGGGGGAGCGCACCGTCGCTGCCGTGAGCGGGCGGGGCCTGTGCCAGAGTGGAGCGGCCTGGGCACAGGCGGGCGGCGCCGAGGCACACGCCCTGCGCTGGCTCCACGCGGGCACCTGGCAGTGCAGAGTGGGGCCCAGTGAGACTCATGGTTTGATAAGGAAATGATCTTAAAGTAGACATTTTACAGCTGATGGAAATCCCACATCTGTTCGTTTAATTACTGTTTGTTAAAACGTTTTTGGCTCTTGGTCAGAAGTTTTCTGAATTGCGGCCCAGGTTACTTGTGGAAGGGGTGCTGCAGTGCGAAAGGCCCTACCGGTGCTGGGCAGATGCCCAGGGGGGCCCAGGGGTCATCCTGGGCCTGGGGAATCTGCGTCCTCGAAGCCTCAGTCACGGCGGAGGGGATGGCAGTGTGCTGCTCCGCCGGCCCTGGTCCCACAGCCTGTGTCCCTGGGCCAGCGGTGCCAAAGGCAGGCGCCTCCACGGCCTCCTGCAGGCCCGACCGGGGGAGCTGGGAGCCGGCTCCCACGTCCCCGCGTGGGGCGCGCGTCTCGGGGCCTCTGGGTCGTTTGGTGTTATCCCTGTAGTTGTGCCCTCTGTCCCTCCCGACGGCACACACGCCAGGGCCCCTGTCCTTCTCAGGGTTCAGACACGCTCTTGATGCTTTGCAGGACGCCTTAGAGTCTGCAATGAAGAATGGCTTGTGGGGTCACGCCCTGCTACTTGCCAGTAAGATGGATAGCCGGACGCACGCCAGAGTCATGACCAGGTGAGGAGTCCTGCCGTGGCACAGGCTGTGGGCATGCCCGTGGGCCGGCGCCCAGCCTCCTGTGGTCTGGGGAGCCCACAGGCCCCTGAGCTCCTGGCAGAGGAAGCTGGGGAGGCGCGTCTGCCACATCTGGCTGCGGGCTGACTGGCCCTCCTCGGAGGGTGTGGTTCAGGGATTTAACTGTTTTTGTCGACTGCAGAGTTTAATTCTATAAAATCTCAACGAATTCTGTAGTCTCCCTCTCCTGCAGTCTTTTACAAACACCAGTGTGTGTTTGGCCCGGGTCAAGCGTCAGGCCAGTCACCAGATGGGTGGAGGTGAGACCAGGCTAGTTCTGTGTCTTGTTTTCTGACCTGGCTGAGCTTCCTCTTTTAACATCTGCTCAGGTTCGCCAACAGCCTTCCAATCAACGACCCCCTGCAGACTGTCTACCAGCTGATGTCTGGGCGGATGCCGGCCGCGTCCACGGTCAGTGGGTCCTGACGACGCCTCAGCTTGGCCTTTGTGCAGAGTCCGCGCCTGCTTCCTTCTCACACCCACGCGCTCAAGCCCTGCAGAGCTGAGTGTGTTCTGAGCCTCAGGGTTTTTTGCTTGCTTCTGGTTTCAGTGCTGTGGGGATGAGAAGTGGGGAGACTGGCGGCCACACCTGGCCATGATCTTGTCCAACCTGAGCAGCAGCGTGGACGTGGAGTCTCGGGCCATGGCCACGATGGGCGACACCCTGGGTAGGTCAGGGTGGACGCGGAAGAGGGGCCTGGGCCTCTGCGCTCCAGCCCGAGACTGGCCCTCTGCCCGGGGTGTCCGTGTGTCCCTGGGAGTGTGGTGCTGTCCTGGAGCCCGAGCCCGCCTGCTTTCTCTCCCCTCAGCCTCCAAAGGGCTCATTGATGCTGCGCACTTCTGCTACCTCATGGCCCAGGTCGGATTTGGGGTGTACACCAAGAAGACCGCAAAGCTTGTCTTAATTGGGTCAAACCACAGGTAAGGGACATGGCGTCGCGGCGCCCGCATCCCTTAGAAGGGACGAGGCCCCATGCGGCTGCGCGGAGCCGCGGTGCCTGGGGTGCTTGGCGCTTCGGCTTCCAGGGGCCGCTCCGCGTGACACGACGCCTGTGCTCCACAGTTTGCCGTTTTTGAAGTTTGCGACCAACGAGGCGATCCAGAGGACAGAGGCCTATGAGTACGCGCAGTCCCTGGGGGCGCAGGCCTGCTCCCCTCCCAGCTTCCAGGTGGGCCCGGGCTCTGGCGCACTCCCGGGGCTGGGCCTGGTCAGTGCTCACAGGCCGCAGCTGTTACAGGTTTTATTCAAAGAAACAAAACGATGAAACGGGTTTGGAAATCTCGAGGAGGTCTTAACCAGTAACGCTCGGGAACAGAAACCTGTCGCGTTGAGGGTTCTGACTGAAGTTTGGTTCTCAGACCTCTTGTGTACTAAGAACTTGCACTGTTCGGTTGCAAGTTCTTTTCTGTCAGCTGTGGACTTTTCTGTCAGGGAGGGTGGTACCTGACGGGACTGTGCATGCGTGTGTGAAACGGCGTGGCATGTGGGTGCCAGCCAAGCAGGGTGAGCGCGCTGGTGGCTCCCAAGAGGCCGTTCTCACGGCACAGGCGTGGCGGCGCCTCGTGCTCACTCCGTGGTTGGGAACGCTGACAGCTGTGTTCAGGGCGTGTGAGTTTCTCGGAAGCTTAGTCGTGTACCCTGATCTAAAGTTGCCGGCGGGGGCTGGCTCTGCTGTGAGCAGGCGGGGCGGGGGGTGTGGAGAGCCCGAGGAAGGACGGAGGGCCGGGGCAGGGGCGGCCGGGGGCAGGGGGCAGCCCCGAGCGGCTCGAGCACCGCTGAGCTCGTCTCTCTGTCTCAGGTGTTCAGGTTCATCTACTGCTGCCGCCTGGCTGAGATGGGGCTGGCCGCGCAGGCCTTCCACTACTGCGAGGCGATCGCCAGGAGCGTCCTGGCGCAGCCGCACAGACACTCGCCCGTGCTGCTTCGCCAGCTGGTGCAGGTGACGCCCCCGCCTGGGCCCCCGGGGGGCCGCAGCCACGCGGCTCTTGGACCGCCCGACCGAGACGAGCCCTGCACACTCCTGGGCGGGAGCAGGTGTTAGCACCTCAGCACAGGGCCCTCCGGGAGCTTTGGCGTGAGAAGGGCCGCTGGGAGGAGGCCCGCATACCCAGGCACCCCAGCCTCGCACTTGGCACCGGGGGCCTCGCTGGGCTGGGTCCTGGCTGTGGCCCTGCGGCCCCAGCTTCCTGCTCCATGAGACAGAGCACGTGATGACCTCCTGGCAGTGCCCGGTGTCCGCGTGTCCCTCTCCCTGGAGGTGGCACTGAGCCCGCGCTCGTGACACTGAGGAGTCTTGCCAGGGAAGCTCTCAGAGTCACAGGAGCCACATGAACGGGCTGCCCAGCCCTTATCTCTGCCCCGCGGCTCCCGCCGTTACCGCAAGGCCAGACTTGCTGCCCCACCCCCCACGGCCCCCAGAGAGGGAGCGGTCCAGGTAGGGGGCGCCTCGGCGAGTAGAGTCCAGTGGAGGCGGGCTCAGCATGCCAGGGTCCGTCCGGTGCTGTGGCCTCCGCGGCCAGTGCAGGGGCTGCTGACGTCCCAGGCCCTCTCGTGTGTACACTGTCTAAGATGGTCCCAGGCCCTCTCCTCACACGTACACAGTCATGGACGGTCCAGAGAGTGCGACTCGGGCCCCCACGGTGGAGGAAAGCTGCGTGTGCCGTCTGGGTGTGTTCAGGCCATAGCAGGTTTGGCGGGCGTCTCCTTTGGGAACAGAGCTTATATCTCCATGTGTTTCCAGGTCGCCTCCCAGTTGCGCCTCTTTGACCCTCAGCTGAAGGAGAAGCCGGAGGAGGAGGCATCTGCAGAGCCTCCTTGGCTGGTCCAGCTGCAGCTCGTGGAGAGACAGGTCGAGGTGCGCTGGGTGTGAAGGGGCCCTGTGTGCACACCAAGGGCTCCCGTGCTCAGGACACCTCTGTTAGGGGAGTGGGGGGCAGCGCCCATGCTCGGGACACCTCTGTCGGGGGGACGGGGGCGGTGTCTGTGCTCAGGGCACCTCTGTTGGCGGGGCGTGGGGAGGCAGCATCTGTGCTCGGGGCACCTCTGTCGGAGGGCGGGGGGCAGCGTCGGGCGGGGAGATGCCTGAGGCTTTTCTCCCTCAGGAGGGTGCTGTGGCCTGGAGTCAGGACGGAGCCTGCCCCCCACACTGCCCCAGCTCACCAAGCCCTGAGGTGGGGCCCCGTGACGGCCCAGAACCCACCCAGCTGGTGGGCCTGGGTGCCGACAACCCACTGCTGGCCCCGCCAGTGACCGGCGCCGAGCTCTTAAGCCAGGATGTGCGGCTGCTGCCCTCAGGTGAGCCCGTGGCCTCCTCCCGGTGCTGCCTCCCTTGATGAGCCGGTCGAGTCCCAGGGCTGTGAAGGTCGGGTGGGGTGGGAGGGCCGTGAAGGCAGTGGGCCTGCACGGGGCTGGACGGCCGCCTGCTGGGCTGTCGGGGCTTCCCGTGGCCTCGAGCCCGCGCCGTGCGGAGTGAGGCCCCTTGACGCCCTGGGAGCCTCAGCCTTCGTGCTCAGACGGAGAGTTCCCGTCTCCCAGTGAATGAGGCAAGTCCGCGGAGTCCCTGGGGCGAGCATGTGGCCTCAGACAGCCCCTTCTGCACCGTCTCCTGCAGCTCCTCTGACGCTCCCCGATGGCCCAGCAGCCATTCCCGTCCGGGTGCCCATGTTCCCCGTGCCACTGCCAGGTCCTGTCGAGCTGGGGCCCGTACATGGTCCCCCAGGGGCTGTACCTGGCTTTCCAGAGCCCTCTGGGCCTGACCCTGTGGCCCTGTACCCCGGACCTGGGGTGCCACCTCTCCAGGAAACGGACCGCCTGCTCCCGGAGGCCAGGGGCCAGGACACAGGTGGGTCTGCAGAGGGGCCGTCCTGAGGGCAGAGTGGAGTGGGTTTGCTCTTCAAGGAGGTGCCTGTAGGAGGAACCTAAGTCATCCTGACCTGGAGGAGGTGGGAGTGGGTGTCCCAGGGTCGGGGGGCCAGCCCTGTGACCCAGAGGATGCACCAACCCTCCTCCTACAGGGCTATATCCCTGGCCGTCTGTCCACCTGGACAACCTTCCTCTAAAAGTGAAGCTTTATTTTTACACATTTAGAACAGTGCAGTCTGGGTTTCAGAAGGTCGTGTCCGGGGCCCTGGCGGGTGGGGGAACTGTGCGTCCCCAGCAGCGGGCGTGGCCACGGAGCCCCCCTGCCTGGGTGCCGGTGCGGAGCTCACTGGAGCCGCGCTTCCCTCGGCAGGGGTGGTGCCGCAGGAGACACCCGGCAGAAGCTCGCGCTCGGAGCCGGGAGAGGAGGAGTTTGGTGGGAACTTCGCTGATACGGTATTTGCCCATATGGTTTTTGTCTTTAAGCTGTTTGTTTTCTGTAAACTCCAGTGAATAAGTACTTCTTCTTTCTTAAACTGTAAGTAGGTCAACAGCACTTAAATTTATGAGGTTGTCTTTTGAGTTAATTTCATAAAGAGAAACCTTGAATCCTTAAAACATGAAGAACTGTTGTAAACATTAATAGGGAGAGAAGTAACGGTATAAAAGAAGGCTTTTAAGGAGGAGAAATACGTGTGTATAATGAAACTGTCTTGTCAGTTTTAAGCCTTCTGAAATGGAGAACTTCTCTGATTTCTGCATCTTTTCTAGGATCTGTAAAACTGTTAGTGCTTTCCTTGAAGTTAGGATTCATCGTATCAGACGTGTTTGACATAAACACACACTCCGTCTGTGTGCTGTGATTCCAGGGGCAGGGGTGGGAGGGCGGGTGGATCAACGCTTTTCTATCCGTGTTCTGGAAGCTTCTTACAGATAGCCAATTCTTTTTGCTGTCCTGGGAAACGCTCCTTGTGCGCTTTCCCATTAAAACATTCTGTCCCTGAGAAAATAAAAGTGGCAGTTTAACTGTATTGAAAAAACTGTCTCAACCTGGGGATGACCATCTTTCTGAACAGTTCTGCCTCTCAAACCGCCCCATCCTCAGTGCTCGCGTGTGTCCCCCCAGGGCTCCTTCAGGACCTCACCAAGTCCCGACACGCCGCCTCAGGCCCTGCAGCTGCCTGCGCCGCTGACGCCCGCACCCGAAGCGCAGAGACCTGTCCAGGCCGCCAAGAAGGAGAGCAAGGAGCCGAAGAAGGTGACTCACAGCCCCAGCCGGGCAGGGGTGGGGTGCCGAGGCAAGGGGACATCGTGTGTGTGAAGATGGGGCCCAGCGTGTTCTGGAAGGGCAGCGTGTGTGCAGTGAAGTGTGTGCGGTGTGTGTCTCTGTGTCCACGTGTGAACCACCAGCTCAGAGCGGGGGACGCTGCCTGCCCCAAGGCCCGCGGCTCCAGGGCCCATGCAGCCGACCGGAGGCTCATGTCAGCACTGATCTGCCCCCACTGCCCAGGCTGGGCCGCGCGTGCGGGAGTGGCCCTCGCCGTGCAGCGCCTCATCGTGGGTGCGCCACGCTGCTGCTGTCCTTTCCCCCGGGAACGGACATGAGTCGGTGTCGCTCAGGTTGCGTTTACTGGGGATCCAGCCGCGTGAGTCTTCTTGTCTGTGTCTTGTGGTGGACGCACTTCTTTCCCAAGGGTGTATCCCAGCATCACGGGACAGCTGTGTGTCCAGCTCTAGAACGTCCTGCTGGACAGGCCTCCTCGCGGGTTTACCAGGTGGTCCTTCCAGCACCAAGCAGGCAAGACCCCGGCCGCATCGTCCCTGGGGCCGCGTTGTCTGCCCTCCTGACGGTTGCCACCGTGCCGGGGTTGGTGACACTGATGAGCAGTGACACGGCGCCTTTCTGAGTGCCTGTCTGCCCACCCCGACCTTGTCTGTGGAGGGCTGCTCAGGTCTTCTCCCGTCCTTTACGGGGCCCTCAGGTTGGCGGTGGCCCTTCTCACGTGGATGCAGGTTCTGTCAGATGTGTCTTCTGAGCATCTCCTCCAGCCTTGGGTGGCCTCTTACCCTTTGGTGGCTGCTTGGGAAGAACACTGTTCTCAGTCTAGTGCTCAGCAGAGTCGGCTTTCACGGCTGGTGTCTTTTTTCTTTAATTATTTATTTTTGGTTGTCGTGGGTCTGGGTTGCTGCACCCAGGCATTCTCTAGATGGCCGCGGGTGGAGGCTGCTCTTTGTTGCCACAGGCTTCTCACTGCCGTGGCTTCCCTTGTTGTGGAGCACGGGCTTCAGGGTGCTCGGGCTCCTGGGCTCTAGGGCGCAGGCTCCGTCGTCGGGGCTCCTGGGTTTAGTTGCTCCGCAGCACAGGGCATCTTCTCGAATGAGAGATGGAACCCATGTTCCCCACGTTTGCGGGCAGATCCCTACCCACTGTGCCACAAGGGAAGCCCCCGTGGCTGGTATCACAAGTAAACACAAGTTTAATTCAAAGCGTGCACAAGCCGTGCAGGTGACTGGACGCGGCCGCCCGCCCCAGTGCAGAGTCGGCCGCGGGTTCAGAGGGGGTGGGGGCTGTGGAGCTGCTGCTGCTGCACTTTGCGGCGGACGTGATGGGCAGCGTATGCATGATGAGGCCAACCTCCCTGACGCCTGACCTTTCCCAGTCTGGGGGTGCAAGGGCCTGTTCTGAGGAGCCCGCACGGACTTGCTGGCTGTCACCACTGCTGGGGGAGACGGTCTCAGGCTGCCTATTGTTGGCATTTGGACATGAGAGGCTCCAGGAAGCACGTCACTGTTGCGATCTTTGTAACTGTGGTGAGATACTCAGCACGTTGGTCACTTCCACTGTTTTAAGTGCGCAGTTCTGTCGTGCGGCCACCACCACCGTCCCCAGGGCTCTGTCTTCCACACCGAACCCCTGCCTCCACTGCGGGGAGGCCCCTCCCACCTCCAGCCAGGCGTCTGCTTCCTGTCCTGTGGCCCTGGCACCTGCGACCTGACACCGGGGCTTGCGCGGGCTGGCCCTGCTGTGCCGGGCTCGTTTCTCTCAGTGCCACGACCTCAGGCTTGTTCTGGTGGTTTCTCTGTTCAGAGCAGCGAATCCTGGTTCTCTCGCTGGCTGCCTGTGAAGAAAAGGACAGAAGCTTACCTGCCAGACGACAAGAACAAATCGGTGAGTCCTGCCAGGTGGGCCTGGGGAGCCAGGGGTTCTGCAGCAGCAGGGCGTCCAGCTGTCTGCATGGAGCATCTCAGTCCTCGGCGAACCTGGGCCGACGCCTCTCGCGCTCAGGGCCTGAGTCTGCTCACCTCGTGCTGCTGAGTTTTCTCTTTTACTTTTCACAACCCCGGCAGATCGTCTGGGATGAAAAGAAGAACCGATGGGTGGACGTCAATGAGCCAGAGGAGGAGGTGAGCTGGGACCACGGGCGGAGAGGCGCTCCCTGGGGCAGGAGCTGTGGGGTGGTGGATCTCCAAGCGGGCTTTCCTTCCGCAGAAGAAGGCTCCACCTCCGCCTCCAGCTGCCCTTCCCAAGGCTCCACAAGCTGCCCACCCTGGTCCCGGAGGGCTCCCCAGACCCACCGTGAACATGTATTCTAGAAAAGCAGGTAACAGGGCCCGGCCGAAAGTTAGAGGGGGTCTGGGTTGTGCGTTTGTCCTGTAGACACTCCAGAGCCCGGCAGGGACCACTCGTGTGTCAGGCGTGGCTTGTCTCCCACGAGAGGAGAGCTGGTTCTCTGAAGATGAGTCTGGGGTGGGGGTGCCCGTCCTCCGGAGCAGTGAGTGGTCTTGGGCAGGGTGGATCCGATCAGTCGGAAAGGCAGCCTGGCGGCATCCTGGCATGAAGTGGGACCCTCACCTGAGCAGGAGGCCCTGGGAGAGGCTCCTGGTCAGAGCCCAGCCTCCCTGGGGCTGGAAGTGGGGTCCCCATGGTCCCTGGACACACGGAGGACGGAGCTGGGGGCCATGGCACGGGGGTGACCTTGTTTTCTCTCCGTGTCACAGCTGGAACCAGGGCACGCTACGTGGACGTCTTGAACCCGGGGGGCCCCCAGCGGAGCGAGCCAGCCGTGGCTCCCACTGACCTCTTTGCACCCCTGGCCCCGCTTCCAATTCCGGCTCACCTGTTGGGCCCAAACGCAGGTACACAGCCCGGGCAGCAGGGCTGTCCGCTGCCAGCCTGCTGGCCTCAGGTCTCCTTCTGGGGCCCTGGCCTTGGTCCTCTTTCTAGAAGAGCACCATGGACGCAGAGCGCGAGGCCCGCCGTGGTGTCTGCAGGCGTGTGTGCGTGGGGGGGCAGGCGGTATGTGTCCCCTGGGGCTTAGTCCCCCAGGCACCAGGGCCGTGTGGACAGCAAGGGCCTCCTCCGTCTCCCCGCAGATGCAGAGGAGCTGCCATCCACTGAGGGGGCCAGCAGGGAGGGGCCGGCCAGGCCAGAGCCCACCTCGGATCCCAAGGTGAGCCATGTACACAGCAGGGCATGGGGGCCAGTGGAAGTCAGCCTCCTGCTCCCCCAGGAGGTGGCCACGTGCAACTGTTCTCTGGGAACACTCTCCTGCTGACGTTTTAATGGTATAGAGGGTTTCTTTGTGTGTGTGAAATAGAATCATTTAGAGTTTGATATCTGAGGTGGAACGGAGCTTGACTTCAGCCCTGGTTCTCCATTAGTTAGCTGTTTAAAGTTTGGGGGTAGGAGGGGACTGGTGGTCCAGTGGTCAGGACCCTGTACTTCCCCTGTAGGGGCGAGGGTTCAGTCCCTGGGTGGGGAACTAAGATCCCACAAGCGTGTGGCAAGGCTAAAAAGGGGGGGCAGGGGATGGGGTCACTCAGCTCCTTTGAGCCTCAGGGTGCCGCCACATGGATGGCGTCACGGTGCCCGTCGCCATGGGGCACACAGCAGGTGCCCGGGAAGTAAGGATGCGATGCGGGTTGGAGTAGCAGGTCTGTGCAGAACCTGCAGGGCTTCTCAGAATGCGCCCCGGGAGGCCATGCTGCTGTCCCGGGTGGTCCTGCCTTGCGTGGGAGCCTCGGGCTCACCCGGCTTTGCTGGCAGCAGCCTCCCCCCTGTCCCGGCAGGTGTTCGGGCCTGCAGTGGCGTCGCTCCCTGGACCTGAACTCCCAGCATCTGGACTGGATGGTCCCCAGGGAGGAGAGGTAAACGCCACTGGGGGCGCGTCTGCGGAGAGTCTGGGACTCGGAGGCCCACGGTATCCGAGTGGCTTCTCTAAGACGATGTTACTGGGTGGTGAGAGGGCAGTTGAGAAACTGAGGAACCGGAGCAGCACTGTGTTTCTTAAAAAAGGCACACTTGTGTCCGCACAGTCATTGGGGAGCTTGGGCCAGAGTGAGGGCTGCAGGCGCTCCTCAGCGGGGTCCCCTCCGTGCCTCGGGCAGCATGAGGTCAGGCCACCCGAGGCCCGGGGCTAGGCGAGCGTCTCTTGGACGGGTCATTTCCTGTAAAAGCTGTCTGTGAGCAGGAGCTTCAGGCTTTCTCCCCATCGAGCTACGTTGATCTAGCGGCGGCGTAGCTCGTTGGGACCGAGCTGCCGGCTGGAGCCGCGGCGCCGCGCTGACTCTGCTCTTCCTCTGTCTGTGTTCTTGCTGTTTTGTAGCTTTCGCGCTGTAGTTCACTGAGCTCGTTATCACGGGAAGTGAGCCAGCATTTTAACCAGGTACCTGTGGCTGGCCCTGTGCACGGGGCTTGTCTTTCCTCTGAGATCGCTGTGCTGCTCAGTCACTCTGCCCCGGCCCCTGACGCCACCTGTCGCCGCTCAGCCGTCACATGCCTGAGGGCACCGTGCTCCTTTCTTTTGAGGTTCTCAGAGGGTGGTGTCGAATATCCAGGCACATCCACGGTCAGACTGACTCCAGGATGCCCATAGCAAACGGCCAAGTTCTGTGGCTGTGCTCTTTCTGAATTGAGTTTTTCAAAGGACTAGTCACAGGCATAGCTTCGCGGGGTGCGTGTGTGCACGCGTGCACATCAGAAGCCAACTGGGGTCAGGACGCTCTCATTTCGAAGGCACAGGTTCTGTTTTCTGATCAAACAGGAGAAAGTGTTTTAGGCCAGGCAGGGTGAGATGGTGGCCGCTGTCCTGCGGTCAGGCTCGATCGGAAGTAAAAGAGCACTTCTTCCATGCGCTGTGGGACTAAGCTTTCCCTTGGCTCAGCAGAAGGACTTCCTGGGACGTGTTCGTTTGTGAACTAGAGCACTGGATTTTGTAGCTGGACGCCTGAGGTCTGGAGCGATCCCCAGTTCCTGCTCCCCTCCCCCACTCCTGCGTGTGCATGCCCCAGTTCTACTGTTTTCTGAGCCCCGTTAAATAATTAAATGTAGTTCTGCAATAAGTGCCTTTGACCTGCTTCTGTGGCGTCTTCAAAAGTGTGATAAACCCTTCCTCAGAAACAGTGTCTGTATTTGCAAACGAACCAAGCTGCTGTGCTTGGTCAGAGGGTGAGACGGCCTCTGTGTGCTCCCCAGGCTCCCGGTGCTCTCGCCCCTGCTGGGGCCCCTTCTGGGGCTGCGGTGCCCTTCTACAACCCTGCTCAGTTTGCACAAGTAAGTGCCCTCGCTGTCTCCCCGGCTCTGCCGCTGCTCTGGGGGTGGGCGTGGGGGGCCCTGGGGGAGGGGGCTGGGCGCCCCATCCGTTTCCTGCTGATGCTGCCCTGGGGTGGGGCTGACCTCCTCCTGTGCTGACTTTGGCCCCTCTTCACCTGGTGGCTGGTGACCTTCAGGCTGGAAATGCTTACTTTCATTTGTCTCCCTCCCAGGCTCTGGCCTGGAGAGAGTGGACGGGAGGTGGGGGCAGCCTTGGGATGCAGTAGAGGAGGGGGTCTGCGGGGAGGTCTTGGCTTTAGGAATTCAAAACCTCCCCTGACCGTGGGCCGTCCCAAGGCAGACCCTGCCCTTGCCACCTGGGGTCCCCAGCCTCGGGCTCCCTCCGGGGTGGGCCCCCACGACTGCGCCCTCCCTGTTCCCAGCCGCCATCTGCGTCTCCACTCCACAGCTGAGGGGATTCTTCTCTACTGGATCTTCACCTTGCTGATGCCTTCACAAAACTTCTTGACTCTGACTTCGTGTAGGGCTTTCCTGGGACCCAGAGTAAACGCCTGTGCTCCAGGCCCGCCTCCCCGGGTGCTCCCTGCCTCTCCCTGTCTCTGGCCAGGGCTGCTCAGACACCCGGCTGTGGGCACGGCCTCACCCCACCACCCTGCCTTAGGGACCCGGGCTGCGCATGAGACGACAGCACACACCTGTTTGTTGAGACCCGTCATCTGCTCTGCTTGGTCCGCGGCCCCCTGGGGCCAGCGTGTGGACCTCAGTCCTGTCCCTGTTGTTTCAGGCCCCTGCTGCCTCAGGAAGCTCAAGGACGGGGAGGATTGGCCAGAGGAAGTACCCGGCGTTAAGCTAGAAGGGCCGCGTCCTGGAGCAGCACCGGGACGGGAGATGGCTGTTCCGCCCAGAGGTCAGGCCAAAGGCCTGCGACTCCAGTCTGTCCCCACGTGGGCGTGAACACAGCGACTCAGAACTGACGTGTGGAGCGTTCCAGCATCAATTCCACGCCTTCACGGTGCTGGATGAAGAGTGGCTCTCTGACCCAAGGAATGATTTAAGGACCAGCGTTTGCAGGCACCTGAGGACGTGACACTGAGGGAGGCTGGAGGCGTCTTGGCTGCAGGAGGAGTTTGCTTCTCAGTGACTAAGGCATCTCTCAAAACCTCACGGTGAATCGTTGCCAGATAAAGCCCAGAGGTCCTTTCAGATGCCAGGAGGAAACAGTGCACCTTTGACTCAGAGAGGAGCTTGCCTGCCTGCCCTGCACCCAGAGGCGGTCAGGTCAGCCCCTGCTCCACGTTGTTGAGCCTGAAAGGGTGCTTCGTCTCCGAGGAAACTGGGCTTCCTTTAGTAGCAGCTCCGTTAGGTTTTGAGAGCAGCCCTCGGTACTGACCTGCGTTTTATCTCCTGGAGCCAAGACGTGCCCAGCTCTGCGTGGTCTCCTGTGGCCTCACCAGGACTGGGAGGCTTCCCACAGTCAGAGGGACCGGCTGGGACAGAGCTGTTCTGAGTGATGGGTCCAGCGTCACAGCTGGGACTCCGGGTTTGGTTTGGGTTTTTCTCTGGACCCGCCAGGCCCTGCTTCCTGTGGCCGGCCCCCGCGGTGCTGTCAGCTGACTGCTGCCTCTCACCGCTGCGTCGCTTAGGGAGCTGGTAACATCCTGAAGAAAGTGGCTTGCAGCTGTTTCTTGTCTGAAGCTCCAGAGTCCGACCTTTCTGGCCTCAGACTTGTCAGCGGCTTCCCTGCTGACTCAGCCTGTGAACCTGCACAGGACGATGACCTCCGGGCGGACTCAGCTTTAAGGCTTCATCGACTGTTCTCAAAACTGTTCACATTCTTCTTCTTCTGTCTAAAGGGACTAAAGAAAAGATTTAAGTATTTATAAAAATCATTAGAAAATAATTTCTGTAGAACGCTGGGGGACGTGGTTTGTTGGGTTTTAATCCAAGTGTCGGGCTTGGGTGGGATGGGGTCAGCACAGGGCCCTTGGGTCCACTGGGTCGTCTCGGAAGGACCCGCAGAACGGTTTCCAGGACGCGTCCCTGTGGGAGGGGCCGACCTCACTGGCGGCGGCCTCGTGTCCAGGGTCAGTGCTAGTGCGACCCCCGGGCTGAAACCTGCCCGTTGTCTGTGTTGACCGCCAGTGAGTTTTGATTCAAGAAGCTTCCTCTGAGGCGGGAGCTGCTATTTTTCCTAAATGCAAATTGTTAAATAAAGTATTTTGCGCTCTCAAGGCCTTTCACGCTGTCTCCTTTTGTTTATTGAAGCCTTTGGGGACCTGGGTTTGATTGGCTTCTAGGGCTCCCTGGGCCACTGCTTTCTGTCCCTCCACCAGACCCGCCCGCTAGGGGACCCCCCGGAGAAAGGGGCTCCTCTCCGATGGGCGGTGGGCGGGCCTAACGGGAAAACCCATCCTGAGGGCAGTGAAGAGGGACCAGGGTAGCGCTCTGCTTTCTAGGCTCCGGTCCCCTAGGGTCCTCACTAGTCAAACTCGGAGACGAGGGGCGGGGCTGGGGGCGGGCCCGAGGGGCGGGGCGCGAGCTGCGCTCGGGGGAAGGAAGCCGAAGGAAGCCGCCGGCACTCCCGGCACCCACCCGAGGGCGCCCTCGGCCCTGGCTCCACGCGCCTGGGTCCTCCGGCCGCCAGTGGCCGCTGCGGGCGCCGGGATCCAGGCCACCCTGCCCGCCGGTTGCCGGGGAGCGGCCGCTGAAGCCCGCGGAGCTGGGGAGCTGGCGACGTCGAGAGGTGGGGGCGCGGGGCGCGATGACCCTGGTCGGGGGCGGCAGTCCTGGAGAAAGCCCGGGGCGGGGACACGGGGCCAGCACGACCTAAGCTCCGAGTGACCCCTGGGCGGGAGCCCGGAAGCCTTGAGCGGAACGACCCCTGAGCTGGGCTCGAGGACCGGGCGGGGTGACCCCGGGGTTGGAGTCCGGGCGCACGGGTCCCTGGCGCGGGATCGGGTTGTGGGATTCCCCGGCGCGGAGCGGGGCGCGGGTGTCCGTGGCGCGCCAGGATCCCCGGGCGCGCGTCTCGTGCCCCCTACTTCGTCCCCAGCCCCGCGGCTCCGGGCGGTTGTTACCCTGGGGAGCGGGCAACCGGCCGGGCCAGACTCGCTAGTCCTGAGTCAGGGGCCTTCGCGGCCGGGGCGCGGACCTGCTCAGGGTCGCCTGCTCTCGGGGCAGGATCTGTGGGCCAAGCGATGGTGGTGGGCGCGCAGGTGAGCGAGGTAGGGCCGTCTGACCCCGGGGAGGGGGCCGGGGGCGGGGCGGGGGAGGAAGGAATGGGCTCCGGCCAGATCCCCCATCGGAGGCTGCACCTACGCCTTTGGGGTGGAAATTCTCGCTAGTTGGGTCCCTGGCTCCCCAAGTGAGAAGCAGCGCCCCCGCCTACCCCCTACCCCCTGCAAGAAGGAGACTTTCCTCCATCCTAAGATGCTGGACTTTTCACCCATCTCCTGGGAGGAGCCAGCGGGCCAGGACGCATAAATGCTTGTTCTTGCTGGGCCGCTAATGACCTGTCCGCTCCGTCACCCTGCCCCATGCTGTCCTTCAGGACCATTAAGTGGCATCACTGCCCCGGTGATGAAGGCTAACCGCAGGGTGTTCCCTTAGGTACTTTCTGGAGACTCCGGACCTTCGGGGCTCCCAGCCATGCAGCAGCTGATCCTGTCCGAGCTGGACCACCCCAGGCCCGAGGGGGAGCTGCTGCCATGCCTCCGCTCCGCGCCCGCCCAGCCACGGCCAAGCACACGGCCCTGACCCCGGGCGTCGGCAGCAGCCCCCAGAGGAGCCGTTTCCCGGGTCAGCCAGGCTGCCCCCGGCCCTGAGAGCTGGCCCCCCGGACTATGCCATCCAAGTTGGTGAGCTTGGGGCATTCAGAGACCGCCTCCCAGCAGCCCACTGCCCAGGGGTGTCTGTGTCCTGAAGGCAGCATGCTCAAGGGACTGCTTCCGAACAGTGATGAAGAGCCTGTCCCCTGCCTGGGGTCCCCGGCTGCTGGCGGCCGTCAGGGACCCGAGAGGAGCCCAGAGCTCCCCCTGGATACCCCAGAGCAAGTCAGCAACGAGGACCCACGGGCCCAAGCGAGACCCTTCACCCCAAAGCCGCCGCCCCCGAGGCCCAGGCTGGAGCGGGCGCTGTCCCTGGATGAGAAGGGCTGGAGAAAGAGGCGTTTTCGAACCAGCCGCGAGGACCTGACTGTGCGGAATGGGGCCAGCCCCTCGGGGGGCTCCCTGCAGGACGAGGTCCCCGGGACCCCCGCCCGCAGTGGCTCCCCGCCCTGCCTGAGCGCCTCCCTGCAGGAGATCCCCACAGCTCGCAGGGCCCCGGGCAGCGGGGGGCCCTCCTCATGGGGAAACTGTCTTTCTGGGATGATCAGCACGTCCCTGGACTTGCTGCACCGGGAAGGGGCCTCGGCCGGGAGCACCCCTCGGCTGGCCAGCCTGCTTTCCCCGCGCCCGCTGCCCGCCATGGCCCGCAACATGGCCTCCGAAGGCCTGCGGACGGCGAACAAGGTGGACCCAGATCACGCCGACTACAAGCTCCGGCTGCAGGCCAGGCTGTTCCGGGCGCACAGCAGCCTGGGTCCCGGCCGGCCCCCAAGCCCCCTGGCCTACGATGACTGCTCCCTTCACTCGTCCAGGTCCACCTTCAGCCTCCTGGCGCCCATCCGTGCCAAGGACGTCCGGAGCAGGTAGGGCCCTGGGGGAGGCGGCCTCGGGTCTCGGGAAACCCTCAGAAGCCCCATGAGAGCCGCAGGCAGGTTCTCCTGAGAGTGTGTGTGGGCCGTCTCCTCCCACCCGCCTCTCCCAGCTGCACCCCCAGCTTTTCCTTCTGCGTCTCAGCCCCACAGGCCCCGGTGAAACACAGCCGGTCAGATGCACAGACCCCTCTGCACACGGGCAGGCCGTGTCGGGAGCCGCCCTCCGTGTGCATGTGCAGGTGGGCCCAGGACTCTGAGGTGTGTCCCGGACCCGTGTCCACACGGTCCCTTTGCTGAGGACCAGTGTTAGGCGGCCATGCCCCATGTAAATGCTGGCACTTTTCCAGGATGGAGAGCTGGATGAGGGTGGGGCCCCCAGGGGCGTGGCCAGGCTGCCCCCAGGGGAGGGGCCCCATGGCCAATCTCCAGCAGGGAGGGGCGCAGGCAGAAGCCCGACCCCTGTCCTTGACACTCAGGAGCGCCCCAGAGTCTCATAACAGGCAGGGCTCGGCCCCCAACCCCGTGGGCAAGGAAGATGCTGGGTGTCCAGAGTCACAGGGCTTGAGTGGTTAGTCCTAATTATCGCCTAATTTATATCTTGAAGGGGAGGCAGGTGCTGCCCCCATCTCCAGCTCTGAACCCCCTGCCCTGAGCCGGAGCCTCAGGGCACACCACACCCCAGGAGCTCCTAGCCTGACCCGTCCACACCCACTGGCTGTGTGCTGGCCTGCTGTTTCCGGAGCTTGGGCTCGGGGCCACGCTGCGGCTCAGAAGCCGTCCTGTGCCCTCCCTGCCTGCCCCCACTGCCCCCAGCGCGCCCCTCCAACCCAGACCACTGACTGTTTCGAGTCTGTGAGCCACGCAGTTTCTGGCAAGTGTTGACCTCTGCCGTGGGGATGAAAAAGCAGCCCCAGGCCACACACATCAACAGCATAGTGTTGTGGACAAAGGAATACTTTGTTCAAGGAGGCCGAAGTGTGACTTTCAGGTCATTTTCCTTTGGCACAAAAATACTTCTTTTCCCTAACCACTGAGAAGTGTAGGGGATTTCCCTGGTGGTCAAGTGGCTAAGACTACTCCCAATGCCGGGGGACCAGGTTCAAGCCCCGGTCAGAGAACTAAATCCCACGTGCCACAATGAAGAATTGGCGTGCCGCAACTAAAGATCCCGCATACCACAGCGGAGATGGACGCTCCCACGTGCCATGACGAAGACCCAGTTCAGTTCAGTCGCTCAGTCGTGTCCGACTCTTTGTGACCCCATGGACTGCAGCACGCCAGGCCTCCCTGTGCATCACCAACTCCCGGAGTTTACTCAAACTCAGTCCATCGAGTCAGTGATGCCATCCAACCATCTCATCCTCTGTTGTCCCCTTCTCCTCCTGCTCTCAATCTTTCCCAGCATCAGGGTCTTTTCCAATGAGTCAGTTCTTCGCATCAGGCGGCCAAAGGATTGGAGTTTCAGCTTCAGCATCAGTCCTTCCAATGAATATTCAGGACTGATTTCCTTTAGGATGGACTGGTTGGACCTCCTTGCTTCACTGACCCATGACAGCCAAATAAATACACAACGTCATTGATTAAAAAGGAGTAATAGGAACACTGAAAGTGTAGGAGCGAGTCTCAGCTTGTGGGCTGCACACAGCCCGGACCTGGCCGGAGTCAAGGCCAAGGACGGAGGAAAGGGGAGTGGATTGTGCCCTTGAGGGGCTGCCTTCTGCACACACTGCAGACGGGGCTGGTTTGGAGAAGGCAGCCCTTCAGGCAGCCCGATGGGATCCTTAACACAGGGCGGCCTCAGGGAGGCGCCTGCCTCCTGACATCGCGAGCTCTTGTCCTGCAGAGCTTGGTCAGAGTTTAAGAGCCTCTCAGGTGAGCTTGTAAGGACTGGACTCTAACTTCACCTCCTTGCAAGGGATTGGTGCCCATCTCTGCAAGCCAGGGTCTACGGTCTTCTAAGCAAGTTGGAATGAAAACAGCAAGTGAGACCTTTGAACTTGTCAGCTCTTCACATCAGGTGGCCAAAGTATTGGAGTTTCCCCTTCAGCATCAGTCCTTCCAATGAATATTCAGGACTGATTTCCTTTAGGATGGACTGGTTGAGCCTGGACGTTTGAGCCTGTGCGTTCCCCTCCGTCTTTGGGAACCTGATCAGTCAGGCACAGTCCTTGTCATGGGTCCAAGGGAAACAGTTTTCACACAGTTGAGAAGGGGAAAAAAAAAAAAAAAAACACCGAGGCAGTACTAATAGTCCTTCGTGGATGTGTGAAAATTACACGAATCTCAGGTTTGTCCCTAAATGAAGTCTCCCTGGTGCTTGGGCACACACGAGGCTGCTCTCGGGTTAAGTGGAGACAGGCGAACAGCCCCACAGGCAGAGTCCTCACAGGGCCTCTGTGGCGGTGTTTGACTCTGCACCGTTTGCATGAGTTCTTCTGTGAGAGCCTACAGTGGATTGAACCTGCAAAGACCAAGGCATCCCAGGAAGCCTTTACAAGCTCCCAGTGCTGGCTGGCAAGGCGGAGGCCGGAGCCCTGGAGAAGGGCGTGTCCCCCCCAAGTCTGCTTACAGTCCAGAAGCCCACCTCGACCTCTGCAGCCCTCCCAGGGCCTTGCGCTTAGAGGGTCCCCCCAAAAGCCCCAAACATCACCTGCCTGTCCCTTCCTCTCCGGAGGCCAGGAGCCTGAGGGTGTCTGTAGAGCCCTGGACATGGCAGGTTTCCCTGGGCTCCAGGGGCTCTCCGCACTGTGCTCCCCCCATCCCCCCCCAGGGTCCTGAGGCCACTCCAGCTCTGGGAGGGGGCTCCCGGCCCCGGAGGTGTGTTCTGCTCCCAGCCCCTCCCTGGGTCCATCTGCTGCAACCCCCGGCTCAGTCTGGCCCGTCTCCGCAGGAGCTACCTGGAGGGGAGCCTGCTGGCAACTGGGGCCCTGATGGGGGCAGATGAGCTGGCCCGTTACTTCCCGGACCGGAGCGTGGCCCTGTTCGTGGCCACGTGGAACATGCAGGGCCAGAAGGTGAGCGGGCACCGGCCCCACGCGGGACGGGACGGGGTTCCTTCTGGATTCTTCCCCGGGGCACGCAGAGGAGCCTCCTGGCCGTCACAGCGGCCCTCGCCCCCCTCTCTTACACGGCACAGATGCTTAGGTTTTCAGAGACGCTGTACGTGTCAGAACAATTCTAGGTTGACAGCAGGTTTGGGAGGAAGGAGCAGAGATTTGCCGAGAGCCCACCCCTCACCTGGCCTCCAAGTGGCTGCCCCCTTCACCCGTCAGGCGGCCCCGCTGTTCTACTCGCCCTGCGCCACTTGTGCGAGTGCCTCCCAGATCCCCACAAGCGTGTGGGGACACGGGTGCCCCGATGCACACCGCGGGTGGGCGTCCACGCTGTGGTCCGGGTCTGTCTCCCGCCGTGTATCCCCGTGGTCGGGGCTCATGTCCATCCCGCCTGTGAGCCGGGGCCCCGGGACGACCGCAGCCAGGGGGCGCAGGGTTCACCCACTGATTTCTGTGGGAGCCCAGTAGGGGCTTTCTCTCCAGCCACCCCGTGTCTCCTGGGGGATCCCTTCCCACAGCTAGGGGTCTCCACCCCTGCGTGCGGGAGGCTCCGATTCTGGGGCCACCCACGGGCTTCCTCCGGACGGTGGGCGACCTAACGCCCAGCAGGGTTTCCAGCCCTGTCTGGAGTGCCTTCTGTCACCAGTGTGCGCCGAAGCGCATCCCGTCCAAAGAACAGAAGTGGCCGCATCCCGGGCTCCCATCCTTCAGGGTGATGGGCGGGGCTGCTTCAGGACAGGCCCCTCCCCACAAAACCACCACCTGAACGGAAGTGCCGGCTGCTGGCTCCACTGTCACCGGGAGCCCCGGGCTGTCCGCGGCCTAGCCTGCACCTGGGGCCCAGAGCGCCCGGGCCGCAGCTGGTGGGGAAGTGGAGACCGCCGGCGAGGTGCCCACTTTCCTCCCCGGGGCTGCTGTGAGGGCAGAGGTTGGGGGGTTCCCCTTGTAGGCAGCCACGCCCGGGGGCCGGAAGCAGCACAGTTGCTGTACGTGGGCCCTGGCAAGGGGTGGGGCACAGGCCCTGCGAGGACAGGCCGAGGGAGGGGTGGGCAGCCTGCCCGGGCCAGCGGCTCCCCGTGTGTGGTCAAGGGTGTCCAGACAGCAGAGCTCCCGCCATGGGGCCCCTGCAGCCCCTGCCAGAAGCTGCCCTTCCGCAGGAGCTGCCCCCGAACCTGGACGAGCTCCTGCTGCCGGCCGAGGCTGACCTGGCCCAGGACCTGTATGTTGTGGGCGTCCAGGAGGGCTGCTCCGACAGGTAGGGCCAGGGCCTTCCCCCTGCTGCTGCCCCACATGCTCCACGTCCCCGACCCGCCGCTCCAGTGTAGTCCTGTGAACCAGTCTCGGTTCTTTGCCCGAGACCCCCCTGTGAGGGGAGACATGAGCTGTGGTCTAAGCCTGGGCTCAATCGGGATCGCTTTCTTCTCAAGTGGGGACTCAGAGTTGAAAAGAAATGCGATTGAGGTTCTTGTAAATAGATAGCTGCTCCAGGAGAAAGTGAGGGACCCAGCACAGCACGGCCCCCAGCTCAGCCCCTGAATGTCACTGCTTACCTGTCCCGGCCGTGTGGGCAGTTCAGCTGGTGACTGGGGCAGGGTCGCGGCACAGGCCTGGCCGGAGTGGAGGTGCCCGGTCTGCTCCGGACACTGGGGGGCAGGGTCTGGGCTCCAGGGAAGGTGGCCCCCTCCTGCCTCCCTGGGCTCCTGCTCTTGGCCTCTGGGAGGCAGCGGAGGACCCGTGGCCATGGTGGAGACGCAGGGGGCGGTCCAGGCTCGCCCTCGAGCTTGCAGCTCTGACCACCCCCCGCCCCGCAGGCGGGAGTGGGAGGCGCGGCTACAGGAGACGCTGGGCCCGCATTACGTCATGCTGTACTCGGCAGCCCACGGCGCGCTCTACATGGCTGTGCTCATCCGCAGGGACCTCATCTGGTTCTGCTCAGGTGGGTGCCCCAGGCTGGGCGTGCAGGCTGGGGGTGGGCAGCCTGGCCGGCCCACGGGGATGGCCCGGTCAGCCCTGCTCCTCCCGCAGAGGTGGAGAGCTCCACGGTGACCACCCGCATCGTGTCCCAGATCAAGACCAAGGGGGCCCTGGGCGTCAGCTTCACCTTCTTCGGCACCTCCCTGCTCTTCATCACGTCCCACTTCACCTGTAAGTCCTTTGCCGTAGGCCCCCCCATTCGCCTGTAGGCCCCCCTTCACCTGTGAGCCCCAGACCCCTCGAGGGGAGGGTCACGGTGCAGATGCTGGGTGATCAGACCTTGCTGGGTAGGGGGTCTGTCTCGGACCGACCCCCAGGCACCAACCTTGGGCTCAGAAACCTGCCTGTGGAGAGGCCCCACCCTGCTGTCCTTGCAGCTGGAGACGGGAAGGTGGGCGAGCGGCTGGTGGACTACAGCAAGACTGTGCAGGGCCTGGCCCTGCCCAAGAACGTGCCGGACACGAGCCCCTACCGCTCCGACGCTGGTGAGTCGCTTTACCCTCCCCCCAGACACGGCAACTTCTCTCATTCTCTGGGTGGTTTAATGGAGAGGAATGTTTGGAGCCTTGAGAACCAAGGCCAGAAAAGTCTGCAATCGCTCACCAACCTGAAGCGAGGTCTGGTGCCAGGCTCCCTGAGTTGTGACCCTGTGAACCCAGAAAGCTGTGGATACCCCCCCACCCCCGCGCCTCCCTCGCCCTGAGCCCCAAGGGTGTCCTGGGCTGCCCCCCTCTTTCGGGGGTGCAGGGAAGTGTCCTGACCCGGAGTCGGGGTGTAGACACACAGTGGTGGGGGGGGGGGGTCTCACACACTTCCCTGCCGCTCATGCCCCAGCGGATGTCACCACCCGCTTCGACGAGGTCTTCTGGTTCGGGGACTTCAACTTCCGCCTGAGCGGGGGGCGGGCGGCCGTGGAGGCCATCCTGAAGCAGGACCTCAGCTCCAGCGTGCAGGCCCTGCTGCAGCACGACCAGCTCACCCGCGAGATGCAGAGAGGTGAGCAGGCAGGGCGCCGCTGTGGCCGGGCGGGCCCAAGGGGCGGGGTGGCGCTGGCCCTGAGCCGCCACCGAGTCGGGGCCGTGCCCCTTCCCAGGGTCCATCTTCAAGGGCTTCCAGGAGCCGGACATCCACTTCCTGCCGTCATACAAGTTCGACGTCGGGAAGGACTCGTATGACACCACCTCCAAGCAGAGGACCCCATCCTACACGGTGACCGCCCGGGGCTGGGGAGCGGGGTCAGGCCTCCTGGGGGCTTCCGTGTGCGGGGACTCGGCTGGAGGGCAGAGCAGGCCAGCCCAGCCCGCCACCAACCGGCCCCGGGACTGCCCGCAGGACCGCATCCTATACAGGAGCCGCCACCAGGGTGACATCTGCCCCGTCAAGTACTCCTCCTGCCCCGGCGTCAGGACGTCCGACCACCGCCCCGTGTACGGCCTGTTCCGGGTCAAAGTGAGGCCAGGGAGAGACAAGTCAGTACCCTTGGATGCTCTCGCTCCTGGGTCCCGGGCGGGGGCGGCCTGAGAGCACAGCCTGGTCTCTGCGTGTCCCGGTGCCCCGAGGGGAGCGGGGTTCTGGGTGCCCCGAGGGAAGGTGGCTGTGCCGTGGGTCAGAAGCCAGCGTCAGGCGAGCGACGCACCAGAGGGTGCGGGCCTTGCCCGCACCCCGAGCCAGCCAGGCCTCCCAGGCACATGCCCCCTAAAACAGCCAGTGGGTGGCAGGGGCCACCTACCAAGGGGTCAGCCTGGCACAGGCGGGAGGCAGCGTCCGCTGGCTGTCGGCACACAGCTGCAGGTGGGCGCGTGGATGGTGGGCCCGGGCGCAGCCCCGGGGACCCAGGCCTCAGCTGTGCCCAGCTCTTCCACATGCCGCCTACCCGTGGCCGACACTCAGGTGCGGGGGCCAGGAGCACAGTGCCCTCCTGACGGCCCTTCCTCCCCAGCATCCCACTTGCCGCTGGCAAGTTTGACCGGGACCTGTACCTGCTGGGAATCAAGAGACGCATCTCCAGAGAGATCCAGAGGCAGCAGGCACTCAAGAGCCAGCACGCCAGCGCCATCTGCACCGTCTCCTGAGGCCTCCTGAGGAGGCCCCAGGGACGGGCCATTCCAGAACAGAACCAGCGTGTCCCCGCAGAGCCCCCGCTCAGGCTGACCTCCCTGCACCGTGCGGCCGTCAGCGGCAGAAGGACCGTGTCAGGCTGGCCGAGCGCAGGTCACAGGCCCTGCGGGCAGGCGCCCTAACCTCCCGTGTTAGGTGATTACGTGTGCACATCCAGGTTCACCGTTAGCAGCAGCACCCCCCCACCACCCGCCCCAACCCAGACCAAGAGCGGCCCTTCTGGCACCCAGTGGCGGGCAGGGGGTGCTGCTGGGAACCAGGAGGGCCAGCCGCCGCTCAGGCCCACAGCCTGCCTTGCTGTCCTCCCCCAGCAGTTGGGTCCGCCTGCTGAGGTCATGTTGGCCCGGAGCAACAGCAGCGTGAGGGACGCACTTCCGGTCTGGAGCAGCCGCTGGAAGTGTGGGGTGTCGCCGCTTTGCGGGCCGAGGCCACCCCACCGATATCTTTTCTTAAAGGGTTTAGAGCCTGTTGCCGCCTTGTGGCTTACCCCCTTTAAAAAAAAAAAAAAACATAGGCTTTGAATGTGGGAAAACCTAGGGGCATTCAATCTAGTCTTTTAAATTATTTATTTTTCCATATTTATATTTTTAAATAAATGCATATATTGAATCTTAAGCTCTTTTTGGCCAAAGATTGGGTCCCAGAAAGACCAGTCTTGCACACCTGTGCTTGCAAGGCTCTTGCAAGCACAGGCTGTCACTGAGGGGGGAGCTCGGCCTCACCTGGCCCCGTCCTGCATTTGCACCCACGCACGGCCCCAGGTAAGTGTTCTCGACAGATCCTGTTGAGCGATATTAAGTCACTTCCAACCAATATTGTATCCAACTTTCATTAGCCTCAGCTTCCAAAATGTGTCTCCATGTCAAAGTGATACACACCCAGTATTTTGATACCAATTCAGAAAATTCCATGATTGAGAATGCATAGCCTATCCCATCTGATTTCTGGAAACTCTTAAGACTGGATGTATGAAATTTGATGAATGTACCATTGAGCTTTCAACCAATTAACAGGAAGTCTCTTGTTATAGATCTTTGTGATAACGGGGGTCACAATGAGTAGGGTTTTATGGATTCTTTCTCAGCATTTTCTCTGAGAAATCATGGAAAAGTTAGTGACGTTGATATGAATTAGTTTTGCTTGAGACTGAGCTTCATGTCCTGAGCTGGGAGGGGGGCGGGTCACTGCACACATCTCACGGGTCCACAGTGAAGCGGTGTATTTTATGTAACCAATTAGACTTATGTGAATGGGATTTTACTTGGCAAGTTAGGTTGAAATTCAAATTAATGAAAATGAAATTGACCAGGGTCTACAAAATAAGCTTCATAAAGAACTGAAATATAACCACGTGTGAGGGTGGTTTTTAAAACCTGGCTCTTGCTGTCTCAAACGTGCTGAGTCCTGCCATAGGCTGGCACCAGGCTGCCGCCAGGGCGTGAGCATAAACTGCCAGCCAGGCAGTCCCTGAGGATCAGCCTTGCAGGGGTGCCAACCAAGAGGATGACAAAGGGGCACGCAGGGCTCTGGAAGCAGAGTGGACAGCGTCGGGGGTGGGGGGCCGCGTGAGGCTGAGTGCAGTGGAGGGGGCCGTGAAGTTGGGGGCAAGCGTCCAGGAAACGAAACCCTTGGAGCTCAGCCTCCCAGCAGACACGGCCCGGCTGGTACCAGCTCCCAGCACGCCTCCCTCTGTCCCATTGCAATGACCACAGAAGGTCCCAACCACTGGGCCCCCACTCAGCGGATAGCAGCAGAGGGGCGAGTGGGGGCAGGGACTGGCACCTCCCACCCAGGCCAGGGCTCTTGTGCGGCAGCAGAGGGACAGAGATGTGGCGACAGGCTGTGGCAAGGCGAGTGGACGTGACGGATGACGCCGAAGCTGAAACATTTATTTGACGGCCTGAAATCACTCCTGCACCCAGCAGGGCTGCCCCTGGGCTTTCAAAACAAATGGCCTGGAGTCGACTCTTTGCTACAAAGCTGTGCACCCCGCTGACGGCCAGGAAGGAAGCCCCCCTCTAAACCACAGCAGCGTCCGGAGGGCGAGGCAGCCAGTGCAGTGCCCAGGTCCCGCAGGGCTCCACACAGCCTCAGTCCTCCTGCCGCCCAGCACGTCCCCCAGTCAAGTCTCAGAAGGCCCAGCCGCCCCGCCTGCACACCTCGGAGATCAGGAGAGGGAGAAGCTTCCCCCCATCAGTCAAGCGGGATGAAGGGTCACTCTGGGACCCCAGATGCTGGTGTGGATGGCCACAGCCTCCAGAAGTGGGCAGGCTGGAGGGGCCCGCTGGCCTCCAAGGAGAGGTCAGGCCTCACCCACTCCAACACCACTCGTTTCAGGGACCCTGTGGTGACCCCACTTGCCCAGATTCCTGGGCGAGCAGGAAGGTGAGCCTGGCCTGACCCGCACTGGTGGCTCCCCCTCCCTGCGAGTCCCTGGTTTCCGGCCACAGGGCTGGAGAGCAACCTTTATTCTGCTGGTTGCCTGTCTTCTGAAGGAAGCGTGCTCTGCTGAGCTGTCCACTCATGTTCAGGGAAGTCCCAGGCCATGAACGTCTGCCCTGCCGTCACCCCCGAGACGCACGGGGGGCGCGCCGCTGTGGCGCCTCTACCGGAAGAGCCGGTACACCCGGGGCAGGCGCCCGTCCCTGCTGGCCAGCGCTGCCTGCACATGCTCGTACGCAGGCAGCTCACTCAGGTCTCCCAGCGCAGCCACAGCGGGCTTCCCACGGAGCATCTTGGAGGCGACCCTCTTGATGTCCTCCGGCTTCACGTCGCCTGGCACAGGAGCAGAGGTGTCAGGGCCACCCCGCACACTGCCGCAGCCCAGCCCTCCCCACACTGTGGCAGTAGCCCTGAACAGACTGGTGGGTCCCCCCGCCAGCGCCCCCCACCTGCCGGGAGCGGTGCTAGGGACTGCAGAGCGTCCGAGTGCAGCCAAGAGTGGGCCGCAGTGGGTCAGGGCGAGGTCTTAGTGGGCGGGCAAGGGTCAGTTTCAGACACACAAGGATGTGCTCATTCCCAGAAAGTTAGTAATAACCAAGGGAAAAAACAGGCCTCGTTTGATTCACCTATAGAACTCCACAGGAGAGTAAAAACTACCTCCTCAGGGCTGCATGGACAGTGGATGGGGTTGGAACCAGGGGGCTGAGGGGCCGTACACGCAGCCCAGCGTCAGAGGAGGGACTGACACCCCAGGAACTAATTTCCTACAGAAGATGAGGCCTTGGGGAGGTCGGAACTGTGGTTCTCAAGCACCAAGCAGCTTCTCCGAGGGAAGACAAGAGTTCACACACGGGTGGGGTGAGCGCAGTTCCCAGCGGGCCTCCACACCCAGGAGACACTTCACCTAGCGAGGTGCCTCCACAAAGCGGCAGGCGAACCCTTCTGGGGTTGCAGACCCGAGCAATCTACAGAGGCCGAGAGCCACAGGCAGATGAAGCTTAGGGCACGCCTGGACGTTCAAGCAGGGAGACCACCAACGCCTGGCACAGAGCCACTGTGGGGGCTGGTGCCCCTCCACGTGCAGTGGGCTCTGGCCACGCACTCCACCCAGGTCCCCGCTGAATCTGTGTTAAACCTGGAGGGGCTGTGAGGCCCGTGTGTGAGGGGGCAAAAAGCTGGGGCGGTACGAGTAAGGCGCTGAGCTGGCACTGCAGGGCTGGGAAGCACGCCGGGCGAAGGGCAAGGCAGGGCCCGAGCCCGCAGGGCCTCCACCCAGGAACCCTACTCACGGATGAGTGCACACAGCTCGTGGGGCAGCTTTCTGGAACGTGTGGCCAGCACCTGCCTCCCCACGTCCTCAAAGATGACAGGCCGGGCCTCCAGATTCATCATGAGCATGGACGTGAGCTGCGTCTTGGCCCGCTCCAGCTCCACCTGCAGGGGCATGTGGCTCAGTCCTCACGCCCCAGCACCCGGCCACTGGCACGTGGCCCAGGCGGCAGAGGCTGAAAGACATGTCCTGAGAAAGGGTCTTCGCTTACCCTGGGCTGAATAAGGGAGGAAGCCCCCCGGGCCCAGGCTTTCGCCGAAGTCACCAGCCAAGTCCCGCCATGCTTTATCCTCGGGCTTTCTGGGTTGGGGGGAATGCACTAACAGGGCCTTGGCCACATCCCAAACAGGCCTAAGTCCTGCCTCCCTGGAGCGCTTGTGTATAAACAGTCTGCTGTGTGACACAAGCAGGAAAAACCACAAACCCCCGAACTGCAGGACCCCAAAGGGGACCGCACACGGCAATCACAGGAAAACAAATTGGCTGCCGGCTCTGTCAGCTCCAGGGCCAACCCCCAGCCCAGGAGCAAGGCCCGGGCAGCGGTGCTCACCCCACCAGCTCTGCACCTGGGGCCCCTGCGACCAAGCCGGAAGCTTAGACTGAGAGCCCAGTGGCCATGTCCCCGAGGCCCAACCCGGAGCTCGAGGGGAGAGGCGGGGCTGAGGAGAGGCACAGGCCGCCTGCTAGGGGCGCGCAGGCCTGGAGAAGCATCAGCACTGACTCCGCACCACTGAAGTACGCTAAGTCCTGACCTAACACAGGCCTCATTCACTTTTGCAACTTCAGGCAAATACTTTTTGTCTCAAATTGGCGTTGCCTGAGAGAAAAACACTGCACTGTTTTTCTGGTAGGATGCTAACGATGTCAAGTGCAAACTTCCACACGTGTTTTTATTCTTAATACCATGCTTCTTATCAGGAAAGAAATATGTGGTAACTGCATATCCTGCAGACAAGACACGCAGAAAGCAGCTCTAACCCAGAGGAGACGGCTCATGCGCCGGGCTCTCTGCTGCTGGGTGCCTGTGGAAGTGTATGAGCACAGTCCACATGGACCGTGTACACAGAACCTGCTCGTTTGTGCCAGCTCTGCTCCAGGAAAAAACAAGACTTCTAAACGTGTATGGCATAAAAAACAAACAAGGAAACAGGACTTAAAAACAAACAAGAGCCAGAAAAGGTGAGACAAACGCCCCGGGTGGCCAGCTCATTCCGTGGGGTGCTTCTCCAGTTCCTCCACAGGCGGCTGAGGTGCCGTGGGGCGGGCCCAGGAGGCTGGGCTGGGGGCTCCTCAGCAGGGACATCAGCAAGGACGGGCCCCCGCCTGCGGGCTGTGCTGCCCCGGCTGAGACGCTGCTGGGGTGGGCACGGAACACAGGCCACTGCTGGCCGCCCCATGCCGCAGTCTCCACCAGCCAGCACCACAGATGTACTCACCACGTCCACAGTCCCAGCCATTAAAACAAACTCCCTCGTGACGATTTCCACCATTTCTCGCACCTGCAAGAGAGCGGGAAGCACGAGTGTGCCAGCTGAGCCCCGTGGCCCCTGGCCCCGGGGGAAAGCAGCCCAGCCTCACCTGTCTGGGGTCGGCGCTGGCGTGAATGCACAGCAGGCCCGTGTCCTCGTAGCTGTGGTGGTAGGAGGTCGCATTGTACATCCAGTGGTGCCTGCGAGGGCACAGGAAAGGTGTCACAGCCCAAAGCGGGCTCAGCTGGGCCAGGGCCCCAACACACCTGGACACGGCACGCCCGACCCACCTGTTGAGCACGTTGAGGTAGAGCCTGGTGAACATGCCCTTGCCGGGCCCACCGGCCGAGAAGGAGCCGCCCCCGCCCATCATCATGTTCAGCACTGCAAAAGGGATGAAGTCCCCCTCCTGTGGGGACACCGGGGTGGAGGGAGGGGCGGGGGGAGTCAGTGGGGAGAGGTGAAGGCCCCTCCTGTGAGGACACGGCGGGTGGGAGGAATGAAGTCCCCCTCCTGCAGGGACAAGGCGGGTGGGGCTCATGGTGGGGGGGGTGACATCCCCCTCCGGTGGGAGGCTGGGGCAGCACTCAGCAGGGCAGTGGGACGCACCAGGAAGGAGCAGCTCTCCAGGCCGATCATGATGTGTGTGAGCTCAGGGAATGGGGTGGGGCCCAGGCTGACGTTGGACATGTCTCTCTCCAGCTGCAACCAAGCAGAACGGGCGTGCGTGCTCAGATACGGGCCACTGGGCCTCGGCGCTCCTCAGGCCAAGGGGTCTGTGACCAGGCCTACAGAAGTCGTGCAGTAACATCAGGAGGCCCTGGAGAGGCGAGAGCCACTCGAGCCTCTGGCTCTGGCCCAACTCAGCTCTAAGGAGGATTTGGGTTAAGGTGAAGCTGCAACATCATCAACTCAAACACCCACAGGATAAACGTAAGATACCACCTAAAAAGAAGTCCAAGAAAGCACGCGCAGCCCGAGGTCACGGTGTTACCTTGACGATGCCCCCAGTGTACTGAGCCACCGATCTGTCCACGTGCACGGCCGCCCCCGTGCCCCAGGCGGGACAGGTCCCCAGGAGGTACTTCCGGGCGCACTCGACCAGCTGTGCGTGCTCCACCCCTACCCCGGCCAGCACCATGCGGTCAGGGGTGTAGTAGTTCCTCAGGTAAGCGTGCAGCACGTCCCGGTCCATCTTTCCGACGTTCTCCGCGGGGCAGAAACGGTGGAGCCCCACCGTGTTTTCCCTGTACGCCGCCTGGGCACGCAAGTGAGAGGAACACACGTGACACAGAGAAGGCGGCCAGGCCCCCGAGAGCTGGCCCGCGACGACCCCCAGCAGACGGGAAGCCGCCAGCGGCTTGGTTCAGCCCCCCGAGAGCTGGCCCGCGACGACCCCCAGCAGACGGGAAGCCGCCAGCGGCTTGGTTCAGCTACTGCTTGGTGGAGCAGCTTTGTGCGTTTACAAAAATAGTAAAGCCCGCCGCTCCGGAATGAGAGCTCGTACGAAACATAAAGGGCACGTCCCAGAGCTCTCACTGCTCTGAGGGCTGGTGAGTTTACAGCGGGCACTGCTGACACCTGAGAAATCCCAGGCGTCTCCAGAGGTGGCCCCGGGGCGCCGCGCCCGCCTCACCTCGTGAACCATCTCGGTGAGGAGCGGCTCCGGGTCGGGCCGCATGTTGAGGTCCTCCAGCTCAAACTGCACAGCCATGCGCGCCATCTCAATTTCCTCGTCTGCAAAGAACCAAACCGAGGCTCAGGAGGAGCCACCTGGAGCCCAGGTCCCTGAACAGGCCATGTCGCTGACCCGTGGGCGCTGGCAGTCTCCTCTGCCTTCCCCGGGACAGTCCTGGGGGACGTACGTGCGAGTCGGGGGGACGGGGCACACCCTGCAGGCAGACTGGAGGACTGGGCATGTTCCGGCTCCGGCACGAGGCAGCCACACGGACCTGCTCTGAGGCGCAGCCTCCCGCAAGAGGCACGCCGGTCCCCAGCCGTCCACCCAGACACACGCACAAACCAACATCGGGGGCGTTTCCTCAGGTCACCGGGACAAGCGCCAGAGAACCGTGAACGTGGTCCTGTAGCCTGGGACCCCGCTCCCCCACCGCCCCAAGGCCAGGCTGCTGGGAAACACCGCAGCCAGCCCAGTCTGGCACTGCTCCTGGTGGGGAGTGCAAATCCTGCCGTTTGTAAGGCTGGGGAAGGCGGGGGGAGACAGGGACATGGAGACTCCTGGTAGCACACCCGTCAGTATATAAACACCACCCGAGAGGCCTTTCTGAAATGAAAGGACCTTTCCACTGCAGATGCCGCAGAGCAGAGCGAGGCGTGTCACGCACCCAGCACCAAGCACATTTCCTGTGAGTGTGCTTTCTAGTGTCCCTGTACTAGCCATCCCTGGCCGGGCAGCCCAAGGCTCCAAGGACACCATGCCCCTCCCCAGGGCAGGACACCGACACAGCTCCAGGCACCCCACCCCCAGGGACCCCTCAAGCAGCCGGAGCGCACACCTGTCAGCCTGGGGTGCAGGACCACGTCTGCCAGCAAGCCTACCACTGTGTCCAGGCCCTTAGAATCAGCAGACACAGCATACATGGTGGTGTCTCTGAAAAAACCAACAAAACCAATCCTGGGGGCACTGAGGGCACGACAGGCATACGCGGGGTGGGGTGGGGGGTAACGCCACTCTGCATCCAGGCTCAACCCAAACCTGGTGCTGCTCCCCTTTCCTGTCGCACAGTATGAACCCTCGGCAGGCAGGATCCACACCCGCACAGGCTAAGCGCCGGAGTGGAAGACACTGTCCAGCAAACGCGCGGGGCTCTGAGCGGTCCTCGCCAGCACAGGCCCCTCCACAGCTGTCCCTGCCCCCGTGCTGTGTGTCTGGTGTGTGGCCGGTCCGGGGGTGCACACCTGGCCTCAGACAGCAGCACTGCGACGGGACGGGTGCACCAAGTCACCTCGGAAGGGGAAGCACAGGCGTCCCCTTGCAAAGCCTCGTGGCTCTGAAAACTAGAGCCACGAGTGCGGGCGGAAGGGCGATCTGGCAGGAGGCCAGAGAGCACAGCAGCCACAGGAGAGGCGCGAGCCCTGGAGCAGAGACGGCCCCCAGGGCCTCTGCAGAAAAGGGGCCATCTTGAGCAGGGCAGGGAGAGAGAACCAGATGGGGAGCTGAGAGTGGGTGGGCTGCGTAGGAGCAGGACTCAGGCCCGCCTGACGAGAAAGGGACCTGGGGACACGGAGGAAGAGGCTCTAAACGACATCGAAGGCAGAGACTCTGACTTCACTCAGAGGCAGCTGGGAACCACCAGCTTCTCAACAGACTTCTTTTTGAACCCATGAACACAGAGACCATGCTAACTCTAATCCTTGTCATTTCACTATGTAGCATTCAGATGGCAGTAACCAACCACTTAATCAAGTAGGACCCGGGACTTCCCTGGCAGCTCCTGCGTTAGGATCCTGCACCTCCACTGCAGGGGGCACAAGTTCGATCCCTGGTCAGGGAACTAATAATAAGATTCCACACGACACATGACGCACCCCACCCCCAAAGTGTGATCTTTGCTCATCTCATATCGCCCTGAACAAAGCTTCCTGAACACGCCCTACCCTAGATAAACGCTACCTGTCTTTGTCCACCACACCCCTGGCTGTCTGTGAACCCCCCTCCCTAACAGACCCCTGCCTCTTCAGGCTGAGCCTCTGCAACTGCTACTCTCCAGGTCTGAGCCTCTGTCTCCCATCGTTCCACCTGGCAAACTCCCTCAAGAACCAGGCCAACGTCAAGTCACTTTCCTGACTCCAGAACGAGTTAGAGGCCCATCCTCCACACTCCCAGCACACCTTGGGTCCCTGGCTCTTACGCCCATCACCTGTGGGGCCGCCCTCTGCCTGATCTGTGAGCACCGTAGAGACCCCCTGTGCCCAGCCGGCGGCCTATCTCCAATGACCAGGGAAACGGCCTTCTGGAGGCCCCGTGGCCCTGCAAGTCTGCCCACTCTTCCAATTCGCCACCAGCTCTCTGCCTGGACCAGGGCTCGCTTCTCACCACTCAGCCCCACAGCCTCTTCGAGGGGGGGGTTCAGGGGACTGTGAGCAAGGATGAGAGCAGCAGCTCCACGCGATGCAAGAGGGATGTGTGTGTGAAGCCGGCATACCTCGAGGTCTGGCAATCACAGATACCCCCGTGCTTCTCCAAGGTTAGCAGAATTTCATCTTTGCTGTCAAATCTCTCAGTAGACTGCGGGAAATAAGAGACTCTGAGTGAGCGTCCAAAGCCACCGCCAAATACAGTCTTTAAGAAAGTATTTAATTAGCATCAACTCAGCAACGTAATCACTTATGGAAAGTGCCATTCTAAAAGAGGAAACTGGATAGGTTCTTTCCAAGCATAGACTCAAAATGACCAACTGGACACTGACCGAAAATGCCAATTTTTCCAAAAAGTGAGCAATTCCACTAAGATATTTCGCTTCGTATCTTGATCCAGAGTTAATAAGAACTGGTAATAAAAAGAAAATTGACAGATTAAACCAAATGTTCAACAGGAAACACTTAAGACAAACCTTTTAAAAGAGTGAATACAACTAAACAGCCAAATTTAAACACGTGAGAGTGATGAGCATGTCCACTGTCTCAATTCTGAGCACTTCACGGGTACACACACGTCAGTATTTACAGGATTCTTCACTTTATGCTCGCCGTAGAAAATTTTTAGAGTAACAGAAAGGTAGAAAGAGGGAAAACAAACCCACCACCGAGACAGCTACTGTTCATTCTGCAGCTGCTAAACCTTCAGATTCTATAATGTGCTTTTTCACTCAGGACACAGTTTATTAACTATGCCCTAATTACAACTCACAGTCGACTGAGGTGTGTGCGTTTTGCAACAAACAGGACCACCCCCAACACCACCAACAGTACTCACTCCCGACTGTACAGAACTGTCCAAACTTATTCTGGGATGCCACACGGAGTCCATTGTCCAGTGTGGTAACTTTGGTTTCAAACTTTTCTTGTCCGTCAACTGTAGCAAAAACAGGCTTGGGTACTCCCGGCAAGGGGGAAGAGAGGGGGATGTTGGGGTAGGCCCCACCACTGCTGAACCGTCTGTATGCGGGGTCTCCAAACCTGCAACAGAGAAGGCGGTGCAGGCATGAGGAAAATGAGACGCTGCGGCCTTCCCTGGCAGCCCAGTGGTCAGGACTCGGCACTTTCACAGCCGGGGCCCAGACTCAATCTCTGGTTGGGGAACTGACATCCTGCAAGACACCTGGAACGACCGGAAAAAACAGAGAGAGAGAGAGAGAGAGAGAACAGCGTAAACTGTGGTGGCCACCAAGGTGCAGCCTGCATCTCCTCATGCAGAGATTTCTACACCATCCCAGAGACAGGGCAGAGGCGTGACCAAGGGCGTCACTGACGGAACAAATTCTGCCTGGGCCCAGGCCCTTGAGGCAAGCTGGTGCTGTGTCTATGAAACAGTAGGAACAGCCCTTTACGGGTGGGGGCTGTGTGGGTCAAGTCAGTTTCTGCTCACAGAGCACCTGACCAAGCTCTGCCCTTCAAAAGCCCCCCTGGAGTCTAAATGGAAGCCACACCTCTTCACCAGGTCCCAAAGGCTTTGTATGCTCTGACCCCCCACTCACTCTCCAAACTCATCTCCTAACCCGTCGAGCCCCGCCGCACCAGGTGCGCCCACTGGCCCGCTGTTCACACTCTCAACACACTGGCTCATCACGCCCGCAGCTGGGCCTGCCCTGCCTTCTTCACGAGCACTGCTCACAGGGCTAACCCTTCTCTCATTTCCCACCTCTCTTGGCTTAACACCTCCTTGGAGGCTGCTCTTCATTCTTCCTGAAGTTGTCTCATGTTTCCTACCGCGGAACTGCGGCTTCAAAGCTGATACTCTAGGTGCGCGATTGTCTGAACCCACTGCCTGGTTTCTGTCATCATAGCACCCGGCTCCCACGCAAATGCTGTACACAGCGAGAAGGCAAAACCCCACCTGTCGCCTGAACGAAAGTGCTAGTGTGGGAAAAGGCCAGAGGTCCAGAGGAGAAGGCGCACAGCGCCGCGGCCAAGGGGACGGCTCTGGCCGCCACGGAACCCCGGCTCCGCGGGCCCCAAGGAGCCGAGGCCCCGCGGACTCGGCCTCACAAGGGGACATGCGGCCGGAAGGGGCCCGAGGCGGAGATGACACGTGACCTCGGACAAGCCCCCGACCGCCCGGGAGAAGCGGGAGGGGGAGGAGAGACGGATGAAGCTCGGGGCCGGAGCCCGGGGCGCCAGACGAGGAAGCCCCACCGTCGCCTCGGGGACGGGGCCAGGGGCCCGCACCCCCAGCCCGCTCACCGGCCGCCGCGCCACGGCATGGGGAAGCCGGAGGCGGGGCACCCAGGGGGGCTCGGGCTGCCCCGGCCCCCGGCCGACCCCCGGCCCGCCCTCGGCTCACCTCGGTCGCGAGCGGCCCCACGAGCCCGAGCCCCGCAGCAGCCGCGTCGCCGCCAGCACCATGGCCGCCATCTTGTGTCCCCGCCCACCGCTTCTGTCGTCACTTCTGGTTCCGCCCCCGGCGCCCCGCCCCCCCGGCGCCCGCTCGCGGCGCTCGGCCTCGCGATTCCGGTGCGCAGAGCGCAAGCAGCGGCCAGCGGCTCGGAGCGGCGGCCGAGCGGCGGGCGACGGAGGCGGGCGACTCGGGCCGCGGCCGGGACGGAGCCGGGGCCATGGAGCCGCCGCTGCCGGGCTGAAGAGGGCTGGCGCCGCGCAGCCCGCGGCGATGGCGGGCTACGCGCGCCGCCCGGGCGTCACCCCGCTGTCCCGGGCCCGGAGCCTCGTCATTCCGGACGGTGAGCGGGCGGGGGACGGGCGGGCGGCCGCGGCCCGGCGGCCGCGCTGAGGTCCAGGTGAGGCGGGCGCGCGGGTGAAGTCGCTCTTGTTGTTATTACAGCTCCCGCGTTCTATGAGCGCCGGTCTTGTCTCCCCCAGCTAGACTGTGAGCGCCCCCCAGCCAGGGACCTGGAGTCCCACTTCTTCGGCATTCGGCCGACGTTTATGTGCTATGTGCCCAGTCCGGTGCTAGCTTCCGTGGGAGACACAGGTGAGAGAAGAGCTTCAGGGACCCCGCCCTCCCCGGGGCCGGCGCTGCTTGTGGTACCGCGCGGTAGCGCAGCTCACCCCTCGCGATGACCACTAGCCCCACCGTGTGCCGGGCACTGGGAGTCCCGCCGCCTGGAGCTCACAGTCTGATAGTGGAGAACCCCCCGCCCCCGCCCCCGCCCCGCCAGACAGTTCCGGTAGACCGCAGTAAATGTTGGCTTAGAGGTAGGCCCAGGGTGAGCACAGAAAACCCTGTCTTTCTTCGAGGTGGGAAGGATAAGGGAGCCTTCAGCAGACCAGGCTTCCCATTCCTTGGTCCCCTGCAGCTAGGCGGAGGCCAGCTTTAGTTCCTCCTAATTCTCCCCAGGCGGCTAACACTGCTTGGCCTTCAGGGTATTCGGGGGCATTTAGGTGATTCTGTCGGGGTCTGAGAGCCATTGACCACCCTTGTGGGCGTTCAGGAGGTACCACAAGATCTGCCCCACTGGGCGTCAAACCTATTGGGAGGTATTTCAGAATCACAGATGCCAAGGCCCATGGCAGCAGCCCATGTCCAGAGGCAGGAGCCCATGGGCGTGAGCTTTAAACGTCCTCCAGGCTGTGAGAAACCGCTGCACTAGAGACCCCGTGTCAGAGAAAGCTGGGGTCACAGAGCACTCGTGTGGTCACAGTGGGGTGATGGTGTCTCTCTGCAGATTTTGGCTATGGAAAGGGGAAGTGTGCTAAGCAAGGTCCACCGGGAGCTCAGAACACACACTTTGGAGGTAGAGTAGTTCGGTAATCCTTTGTTTTTCTCTCCACCCGTGTCTCCACGTGCCAGGCACATGCCCAGGGGTGGGGCTGTAGATCTCACAGCGTATAACTAGTATACCTGGAGCCCGGAAGAGCCAGTGGGAGTAGAGCCCCACAGATCTGATCTTCACCGTCAGGTGGAGGGAAGGAGGGCGCAGGGCAGGAGGGAAGTCACGCCTGAGGGGTCTGAAGAGACGGGGGTGGAGCTGAAGTCACAGGAGCCAACTTCACACAGGACTGGCAACTGGGCTGGGCGTCATCGGTGGGCTGAAAGGGCTGCGGTGTGGCTGCCTGGGTCCCCAGGGAGTGGAGAGAGAAGGGAAAGCTGAGGTGAGGCGGGAAGAGGCTGTTCCTGAAGCCTCTGGCTGGGAGGCGGGCCACAGGCGCCTCCGCGCTCCCCACGTGGAGCCCGACGGCAACAAGGCGCAGGGGGCGCGGGGCGGGGCGGGAACCAGGCTCTCGGACGCCCCAGTCGCCCGTCCTGTCAGGCAGCTGGTCATCTCCCGGTGACGGAAAGGACATGAGCATTCCCAGTGTAGGTGGGGTCGCGTTCAGGCGAGGGCAGGGAATAGGAGCTCCCTCTGAGGGCCTTCGAGAGGCTTTCTCCTGTGTGACACTTGGTGTCTTTCAGATGATAAACTTGGAGATCTGGAAGCGGCAAACCCGTTCTCCTTTAAAGAGTTTTTGAAGACCAAGAACCTGAGCCTGTCGAAAGAGGACACCGACAGCAGAGTTTACTCACAGGTATGCCTGAGGCCGCGTTCGCAGCGACCCTGGAAGCCCTCCGGACGTCTCTCCTGAGGCGCGCGGGACAAGGGACGAAGCGGGGCAGTGAGGAGTTCAGGCCCACCAGGCTCCTCTCTCTCTGTGCCAGCAGCAGACGTCTGGGAGGGACGGCCTGCAATGGCCCCAGTCTAAGCATCACTTCCCCGCCTTCTCTAGGAAGCCACGAGGCACTCGCTGGGACTCGACCGCACCTCCCCAGCTTCCCAGACTGTGGGCTATGGCCTGGAATATCAGCAGCCATTTTTTGAAGACCCAACGGGGGCTGGCGACCTCCTGGACGAGGATGAGGATGAGGAGGACGGGTGGAACGGGGCCTACCTGCCGTCCGCCATGGAGCAGACGCACTCCTCCAGGGTGGCCGCCAGCACGTCGCCCTGCAGCACGTACGTCTCCTTTTTCTCCAACCCGTCGGAGCTGGTGGGGCCCGAGTCTCTGCCCCCATGGACGCTGAGCGACTCCGACTCTCGCATCTCCCCGACGGGGAGCCCCAGCGCTGACTTCACAGCCCACGGAGAGAGTCTGGGGGACAGGCACCTTCGGACACTGCAGATAAGTTACGAAGCAGTAAGTGAGGTGGGGGTTGTGTCGGCGCCCCTCCCTGGTCACTGCTCGTGCCTGAGCAGCATTCTTGGAGGATGCCGGAGCCCCCAGCGTCCTCCATGGCCTGGGGTTTGGGCTCCAAGCACGAAAGGCTGTGGTGTCGCAGCTGCGGCAGCATCCCCGTGCTTACCGTGTCGGCGCCCGGAAAGACCCAAGGAGGACTGGCAGAGGACTGCCGGGGGGCCAGTCTCCAGCATGAACGGGGGCAGGGGGAGACCCTCAGAGCGCTGCCCCTCAGAAAATGGTCCACTCCAGGCAGCGGTTGAGGACAGCTTGCCTGGTGAAAAGATTACAGTCGCTTAGAGTTATTCTGAGTAAAAGTGGAGTCTGTGACAGGTTCTAAAAAGCAGACACTTCGGTTCTCTCTTTCTCTATGTGGACTATAGAGTGATACTCTGGAATGTTTTTGTTTATTAAGAAGTTCCAGAGCCAAACTGTGAAAATGAAGACTCCTTTTGAGTGAGACACTGAGTTCTAATAAGGATTTTCTTTTTCTGCAGCTGAAAGATGAGAATTCTAAGCTAAGAAGAAAGCTGACTGAGATTCAGAGCTTCTCTGAAACTCAAACAGAAATGTATGTAAGCTTTTGGATAGGCTCGCAATTCAACCATGTCCCGACCCTCAGAAACCACTGTGAAAGCGATAATGAAGTATGGGGGTTGGACTGAGCCCGGGTTTTATTGCACTAAATCCTCGGTGTCAGATACGTTTCTCATGTTCTGTGTTAAAGTTTAGTTGAAAACAGAGCCAAACCAGCCACTCTTGATGGTGGCGCAGGGGGCTGTCAGATAGCCCCCCCGCCGCCCTGGGCACCCCGACCGTGAGCTGGCCTGTGTCTAGCTCCAAGGCTGTGCTCCTCCAGCTGCGGCTTTAACCCTGGGCTCCTGTGGCTTTTATCTGATCAATCCAGTTAAAACTTCTGATAGTCTGTTACGCTCAGAATTAGTCACAGGAGTTGTTGATAACCCAGGCCTTTTCCTTAACAAGGGTGAGGACGCTTGAGCGGAAGTTAGAAGCGAAAATGATCAAGGAGGAGAGTGACTATCACGACCTGGAGTCGGTGGTGCAGCAGGTGGAGCAGAATCTGGAGCTCATGACTGTGAGCAGCCAGGGCCCTTGTTTGCAGCGGAGAGGTGGGCGGGCCTGCCTGGCCAGACGTCGTGAAGCGTCGGGTGCCGCTACCTGGGGGGCCCAGGCCGGGGCCATGAGCAGGGGTCCCTCCTATGGGCTGCCCAGCCGTTGGGCGGGCCCGCCAGGTGACGGGGACGGACGGGAACAAGGGGATGTGCTGTGTCCAAGCTGCCGTGTCAGTGATGGCTTTTTTTTTTTTTTGGTCGGGGAATCAGAAACGTGCAGTGAAGGCAGAAAATCACGTCCTGAAACTGAGACAGGAGGTCAGCTTGCTCCAGGTAACTAGCAAGAGGGCCTCACCAGTTCGCGTGTGAGTGAAAGAACCTTTCCTCCTCCACCCTCCCCTCCAGTTCCCTCCCAACAAGACAAAGCACCCGAATCAGGACGTATGAGCTGCCTTCTCAGGGCCTCCTGGTTGAGCCCCACACGGGGCTGGGGGTGGGTCCGAGCACCCCAGATGGCGGGCGAGGTACCAGCACGGCAAGAGGTCATGTCCTTCAGGAGCCCCCCAGTCAGGGCAGGGCGCCTTGTCGTGGGGGCACACGGTGCCCTCTGGTCGCACTGCCTCGGGCGCGGGGCTTGGTTTCGGTCGGACGGCCTCTTGGCCGCTTCCTGCTCAGCCGGGAAAGTCGTAACGTCTCCTCTCCCACAGGCCCAGGTCTCTGACTTCAAGCGTGAGAACGAAGCCCTGCGGTCAGGCCAGGGCGCCAGCCTGACGGTGGTGAAGCAGAACACGGACGTGGCCCTGCAGAACCTCCGTGTGGTCATGAACAATGCTCATGCCTCCATTAAGTGAGTGCGGGGCCCTGGCCGCTGTCGAAGCTGCAGGCTGGGGGGCGGGCTCGTGACCCTGTTCACCCCAGGGTCATGGGAGGCAGCCTGGGCCAGCAGCCCCTCCCGGTCCACATGGGGATAACTGATAACCATTCTCACCTGGGAGGCTTGAGGGTTAGCATCAGGCAGGTCTTAATCGCCTGCAAGACGTCTACCAAGATTTTGGGTGAAACAGGATGACAGTACTGTCTCTCTCATAAAAACACACGAACTTGAACAGGGCTCCCGGGAGGCGTCCTGGGCTGGCGTCCTCTGTCTCCCTTGAGCGCAGCGGGCAGCGGTGTCCAGCCTCAGCCACAGACAGTGAGGCCCGTCACCTTTAAGCTGAACACGTAGTGTGTCTGGAGAGTAAATCTGACGTTGAACAAACTGCGGCTTTTGCTCGAGACCTTCTTTGCTTTAACGCTCTGGGGTTTTTGTTGTGTGTGTTTGTTTGGGGGTTTATGGGGAGTATTTTTTGTGGGGCGGGGGTGGGGTCAGGATGCACCACGCAGCTTTTGGGTTCTTAGTTCTCCAGCCAGAGCTCAAACCTGTGCTCCCTGCAGTGAAAGCGTGAAACCCTAACCCCTGGGCCACCAGGGAAGTCCCTGTGCTTCTGTTACTGCCCCGGAGCGATTGTATTAATAGAAGCCATCCGTCACCTCTGGGCTTTCATTTCAGGCAGCTGGTTTCTGGAGCTGAAACGTTGAATCTCGTTGCTGAAATCCTTAAATCTATAGACAGAATTTCTGAGATTAAAGACCAAGGGGAGGAGTCGTGAGAGCCACGGAGGTGCTTCCAGCTCCCAGCTCTGTTTACATCCTGAAACCACTTCCCGACGGATTCCAAGCTGCCGCGGCGTCTCTGAGTGTGCAGACTTCACCCACAGTAAAGCTTTATCCCAAGACACTAACTTCGTGACGTGCGGCAGTGTTATTAGCCACACACGGGGCCGCACCTGCGCTTCTGCGTAGCCTTTCTAGCTGAGCTCCACACCGCCTCGTAGACGCTGATCATCTATTTGAAGGCAATTCTATAAAAGCCAGTGATTTTTTTTTTAAGTTAGTAAACGAAAGCAGCGGTTCTGTAGTGTTTCCGTCGTCACTGCAGCGCTCTAGCTGTAAGATGAGTTCCGTTGGCCGTCTTTCTTTTGTCAGTAGAGACACACTACGCGAGCCGAAAAGCACGCCCTCGCCTTGGACAGGGACGTGTGCCTTACTGCCCTCGCTCAGCGTGCCCTGGCTTGCGGTCTGCTCCCTCAGCTTCTGGCAGGGGAGGGCTCTTGCTTGGTGGTCTGAGCACAGGCGCCCTGCACGGCGGCCACTGTTGTCCCCCAGGGACCAAGGTCAGCACAGGCATTCCACAGCCGGACGCGGGCTAAGAGCATCTCTTCACGGGCCTTCGCCTGGGAGCGCTGTGGCTGGAGGGCTTGATAGGCGTTTCCAGCGGCAGCTTGCGCAGCGACGTGCAGGGTTCAGGGACGGGAAGCGTGCGCAGACTCCCCAGGTCAGCTTGAGGGCCCCCAGGGTGCCTTCCAGCCCCTCCTATCGGAGGAGCTGTAACACACACTAGATGCCTTTTGTGCTCTTTTCCTGTGGGTGTTATTTTTTTAAAATAAACGTCCTTTTCTCCTCCTGTTCAAATCGACAGTTTTCTTATTTAATAAACTCTAAAAGTCACATGCAGTGTCCCTTTTTTCCCTGTTGAGCCTGCTCTTTATGTTTGAGAATCACACTGTCAGCCTTGTTCTAACAGGTGGTTTGTGCTGGTAATGCAGATTATGGGGTTAGGGTTTGCCCACAACTGCCGCGGGGCCTGGCCACAGCGACCGCGGACTGTGGAGAGCTGTGGGCAGGGCAGGCTTATGTGTCTCGAGTGGGACCCACGAGTCCAGCGTTGGCGCGTTTGCCATCACTTCATCGGATTTTCAAGATGTTCACATTGCTAGGCCCTCTGATCTTAGCTCAGAAGTCTACGGTCTTCTGGCCCTAAGATACAGGGCCCCCTCTGGCCCCCTCTGACCTACATCTTACCCCCACCCACCACCTCTTGCTCCTGCCTGTTGGTGAAAAGTGGGCTCCCAGATCAGTTTTCAGGGCAGACTTCAAACCTGGAAGTCTAGCCGGAGAGTGTTAAGAGTGAGGGTCTCTTGCATGGGTACATGTGACGGCATGGGTGGCTCTATGCACAGCCCTGCAGAGGGCACTAGATCACCATCTTTGAGTTGCCTTCACCCACCGGCCCACAGGCCGGGCTGGCTGGGCAAGAGGCAGAGCGGCTTGAAGTGTTCCACAGTAAAAGAAGAAAAGAAAACCTCAGATGACAATTCACACTGGCTTGACTTTGTTGACCAGGTGTCTCTGCCTGTGGATCTGAACTCCGTGGGGGTCCAGACCTGGGCTATCACGTGGGTGCTGGGCGAGCAAGGGATGGACTGGCAGCTCTGCAGCCCCATCGCTGGCTCACCAGAAGGGCGTGGGCGCCCACCCATCCCGGGACTCTGGCCACGGGGAGGCAAATCCCAAAGAAAGGCAAGGCCAAAGGATGCTCAGACTACCACACAACTGCACTCATCTGACACAGTAGCAAAGTAATGCTCAAAATTCTCCAAGCCAGGCTTCAGCAGTACGTGAACCGTGAACTACCTGATCTTCAAGCTGGTTTTAGAAAAGGCAGAGGAACCAGAGATCAAATTGCCAACATCCTCTGGATCATGGAAAAAGCAAGAGAGTTCCAGAAAAACATCTATTTCTGCTTTATTGACTATGCGAAAGCCTTTGACTGTGTGGATCACAATAAACTTTGGAAAACTCTGAAAGAGATGGGAATACCAGACCACCTGACCTGCCTCTTGAGAAACCTATATGCAGGTCAGGAAGCAACAGTTAGAACTGGACATGGAACAACAGACTGGTTCCAAATAGGAAAAGCAGTACGTCAAGGCTGTATATTGTCACCCTGCTTATTTAACGTATATGCAGAGTACCTCATGAGAAACACTGGGCTAGAAGAAGCACAAGCTAGAATCAAGATTGCTGGGAGAAATATCAGTAACCTCAGATATGCAGATGACACCACCCTTATGGCAGAAAGGGAAGAGAAACTAAAAAGCCTCTTGATGAAAGCAAAAGAGGAGAGTGAAAAAGTTGGCTTAAAGCTCAACATTCAGCAAACTAAGATCATGGCATCTGGTCCCATCACTTCATGGCAAATAGATGGGGAAACAGTGGAAACTGTCAGATGCCGAGGTCCAGCCCCAGCTGATCCAGGGTATTCGAAGGAGAGACGGCCTAGGCGACTATTTATATGCTAATTAGAGATATAAAGAATAATAGAATGAGGATAGCTCAGTAGGAAAATTCAGTGGAGAAAAGAGGCTGAGTAGCTTGGTTTACGCGGGAGACCAATAAAACTTCAAGACAAGAAGTTTGCACCACTTACGTAGGCCGCAGGCGCCCTCTCGAATAGCGGAAGGTGCCTCACCCTAGACACGTTCTCGAGTGGGTCTTAGAAGCCCAGGCATAATTAGTAAGCGTGGTGGGTTCCGCGCTCCAGATGGAGACTCAGCTGGAAGTTAAAGGGAAGAATGACATGGGGAGACCAAGCATTGGTGAGCAAGGCCCGTAGCTTTATTTTTAACAGGGGCTTTTATACCCTAAGTTACACATAGAGGATAATAGGGGATGCAAAGTCAGCAGTCTTTGATTCTTATCAAAAACCAGGGTTTCTTTCCTGCAAATTTATCATATACAAATGGTTTAGGTGATTTACATCATCTTCTGGCCAGAAGGCCTACTAACATTTTATGACTCTTGACAAGGACTTGTCAACAAAGACTTATCTTCTCTAAGAGTAATTATTTTAAGGTTTAGCGCCATCTTCCAAAGATAAAATTGCATTCCTATAGGGCGGATGTGTAATGGGTTTACAACAAAGGAAAGAATTTATTACCTTAAGGGTCTAAAGTTACTAACACCAAGGCCACTACTTATTTTTTCTACATACCAACTATATTAATTAATACACATTCAAGGATACAATTCAGGGGATGTGAAAACTTGGCAACAAGCATTGGCTCATCAATGAAATCCTTTACTAGTTTATTCTGACAGTTTCTAACTCTCTGAGAGGTTCTAAGCTATTTGAATATCTTAAGCTTCCCGTGCCTCTCGAGGCTGGGAGACTGTAAACAATCGTATGCATAGCTGTAGGAGTCCGGGTAAACTTGTCAGGCGAGTTAGAGAGCCATCTGAGGGGTTTGGATTTAAACACTCCTAATTGCCCAGGAACTTTATTAATTGGAGCTGTAAGTTAACTCTTTGACAGAGAGAGCGAGATGGTGGTAGGGGACAGCCCCCAGTAAAGTCAGAGGTGAGAGCACAAAGCAATAAAGTAGGCAGACTCTGGTTTTTTTGGGGGTAGATGCTCGAGAATATCCGGGCGGACTCCTGAGGCTCGATCCCGCCTTTGCGTATGCTAAGCCTCCTTCCTCATGACCTTTGTCACGAGTGGAATGCCTCACCGGCTCCCAGCAGTCAGACTAATTTTAGGGGGCTCCAAAATCACTGCAGATGGTGACTGCAGCCATTAAATTAAAAGACGCTTATTCCTTGGAAGGAAAGTTATGAGCAACCTAGACAGCATATTAAAAAGCAGAGACATTACTTTGCCAAAAAGGTCCCTCTAGTCAAGGCTATGGTTTTTCCAGTGGTCATGTATGGATATGAGAGTTGGACTGTGAAGAAAGCTGAGCTCCGAAGAATTGATGCTTTTGAACTGTGGTGTTGGAGAAGACTCTTCAGAGTCCCTTGGACTGCAAGGAGATCCAACCAATCCATCCTAAAGGAGATCAGTCCTGCGTGTTCTTTGGAAGGACTGATGCTGGGGCTAAAACTCCAATACTTTGGCCACCTCATGTGAAGAGTTGACTCATTGGAAAACACCCTGATGCTGGGAGGGATTGGGGTCAGGAGGAGAAGGGAACGACAGAGGATGAGATGGCTGGATGGCATCACCGACTCGATGGACATGAGTTTGGGTAAACTCGGGAGCTGGTGATGGACAGGGAGGCCTGGCGTGCTGCGATTCATGTGATCGAAAAGAGTCGAACATGATCGAGAGACTGAACTGAACTGAACTGACGTGGCCATGGCCAGGACAGTCCTGAGCACTCGGCGGGTTTTCTCCTCGGTTCCTCTACCAAAACCCTGGAGACAACTCACGGAGAAACAGCACAGACAAGCTCGGGGGCGGCTGCAAGAGGTCCCACCCCCGGGAGCGTGACCAAGGCACCCGGGACCCCAGCCGAGTGCCGGCGGACGCGGGCAGTTCCAATGCTGGCCGCGCGGGGGCACCACCGGCCCGGCCCGAGAGCCCGATCCCAACGTGCCTTGCGTTTCCGTCGCGGCCTTGGAGGCGGGACTTCCGGCCCGCGGCGACGTAAGGAAGCGTGTGCGTGGAGGCTGAGGGGCCGGGTCCCAGTGCAGGTGAGGAGCGGGCAGGGGAGGGCCGGGAGGAGGAGCGACCCGGGAGAGCCCGGGGGCGGCGGGGGAGGAGCGGCGAGAGGCGGCATGCAGGCCGGCTGGGGAGCGGGGTACGCGCAGGGCCTTGTTATCGCCCGGGCCCCGTCGGGGGCGCGCGGGCCGAGCGGCCGGACTACGCCGCCCGTCCTGGAAGCCTCGTTCCCGCTGCCCGCGAGCTGGGGGCGTTCCGGGTGGCGGCGGCGGCCCTGTTTGCCGCTCTGGAGGCCCCCGATCGCCTGCACCGGGGGGGCGTTGCGGGGCGGCCACGGGTGGGAAGGGGCTTCTCCTGGGTGTTTTGGCCCCTAAGTCTGAGCCTGTGTTTCCCTGGCGTTCCCGCTGCCGCCGGTTTATTCTCCCACTTGTTTATTAGACGTCCCAGACTGTTGTTTCCAAAGGAAAAGAGGTACCTGTTCCTTTCTCAGAGGCTTGTTCAGGCTCAGTCCCGAAAGCCAGGTGTTGTGCTGGGGCTTCAGCAGGCCCTGCCCTCCCGGAGGGGGCTTCCACCCAAGGCTGTGGACCCTGCCCCCTGGTGGGTGTGTATTTTATTTGGTACCCGATGCCCTCTGTGTCCAGCTCTGTGCTGGGGGGCGAGCGGATGCACCTCGGGGTTATGGGCCTCGTCCTTGTCCTCTAGTGACTTTGCCACCACACTTTGCTTTTGACGCATTGGGTTTTGTGGTGGGAAGACAGACCGGGCAGCTGGGCGGTGTTGCTATCCATCACTGCCCTCCCGCAACCCCTGCCCCGGTGCTGGCTGCAGCCTCAGCGTGGCTGACAAGGCAAAGAGCAGGAGCTCACAGGGCCCTGGGGGTGCCAGGTAGGCCCAAGGCTCCCCAGAGATACCATCGTCACGCCTGGGCTTCTCGGAGCCCCGTGCCTGCTCTGGTCAGGCTTCTGCCGTCCCCCGCAGGGCCGAGCGTCTGAGGGGCAGGTGGGGTTCCCGCGTGCTCTGGGTTTCTGACATCTCAGGATGTGTTGCAGGCGGGGCTGTCATGGATGTGGATGCTGAGAGAGAGAGGATCTCCAGGGAGATCCAGCAGCTGGAGAGGATCTTGGATCCTTGCTGCTCGAGCGTCAGCATGGACGTCTCAGAGTCCAGTCTCAACTCGGATTCGGATGCAGGTCAGCACCCACACTCCTTGGTCAGAGCGGCCGTGTCTGCCCTTGGACCACGGTCAGCCACAGTGCGTCACACCGCTGGGTCTTTAGTCCGCTGGCCAGCATCACCATGCTCTCATCAGCCCCTGGCCCTGCGGGCATGCATGAGCACCCTGCCTCTTGGGGCCGCAGGCTGTCCTGGGAGGGGGGCCCTGCTCTCCTTCTCAGGATCGGAAGGCTGCTGGCCTCAGCCCCCCGGCTTGAACAGTCTGCCACCGCTGAGACCCCTTGGATCTCTTCCTGGTGCTCAGGCAGCTGCCCTCTGTCGGAGGCCCCCGCTGCCAGGGCTCCCCTTCTGCCCACCCCATGTGCTCCCCTGGGCCCCGAGCACCCCTCCCGGCAGCTCTGGCCTGAGGTCTGCCTGCACAGACCGAGCCATCCAGGGCCCAGCCTCCCATCCCTCAGGCTCAGGGGCGGCCCTCAGGCTGAGCCTGTCACGGTTCCCAGCTACACGGGCCTTCTCTCACCTGATCCTGGGCCTCTGTGCGTGGCCCCCCTCCCCGCTCTGACCAGCTCCAGTTCCCCAAGGACAGAGCTGTCTCGCGTGAAGCCTGCCCTGGCTGTCCCTACAGTTCCTGTTTGCTCCATGCCTGGGGAAGCCCCACGTTAGGCTGACATCTTGTCTTTCTGGCTCATCCTACCCTCAGCCCAGTGCCCACTGCACACAGAAGGCTGTGCTCAGCCCCCCGGGCATAGGCGGGGAGTGGGGGAGGTCCACGCAGCGTGCATCCCACCCCAGGCCTCTTGTCCCCTGTGGACCTCCTCACTTCAGCTCCCCCCCCCCGCCGCCCCCCGGTCTGTGGCTGCACTGGCCGGTTGGTTTCAGCACCTGTGGGGTGCATCACCAGCTGCTGCGTCCAGCGCTGGGCACCGACACCGTGTGCTTGCATTCCTGCAGATTTGCTGCCCGACGAGGACTTGGACTCGGACGCTGCTGGCCCACTGCTCTCGGTAACCTGCGGCCTGAGGTGGTCGTGCTCGCTAAAGTGGACACACCACCCTTCCAGTGGGTCTGGGGAGGGGGTGCTTGGAACTCACCTTGGCTCTTCTGCATTATTAAAGTCTCACGGATGTTGTCAGTCAAGAGAGAAGGGGTGTCATCAGAAGTACACACGTCCCTAGAGATAACCGTCATCACAGCTGGGCGTTCACTCCTCTCGCCTTCTCTTAGCTCCTGCCGGCCGCACTGACCTCAGCCAGACATGACTCGGGGGAGGCTGAGCGTGCTGCCTGGTCCTGCCCCGTAGTCACTGCTCCATGCGTCGGGGGCAGTGGCAGCCCCAGTCGGTGCGCGCGCGCTGGAGCCGAGAGCAGCAGCTGGGAGCAGAGGGAGCGCTCGGGCCTGCCGCTCCGTGCCTGCCGTCTGTGCATCTTGTGATTTTCTGTTAGTTTGGGAAATTTTTATAATTGCTTTTTGTTTTTCCACTAAGTCGATAGACATGGATTTGCTTCCTCTTTGTAGTAGCTGGGTGGTGCCCTGATACGGACTTACTGTAGTTCCGCAGCCTTCAGACGCGCCACCTTGAGGTGGCCGTTTGGCTCAGCTTGGTTTCAGTCTTGCCGGCGCCGTGGGGCCCACGTTCCCACTCCCTGCGTCTGCCAGCAAACCTGTTGTACAGCGAGTCCGAGTTTCTCGGGAGTTTTTACTGTCGACGGTGAAAATTGCTCATTTCCTCATTCTCTCACCTGAGGTGTATTCTTAGAGATGGCGTATGAATCGGCTTTGTTTTTTAATCATTTTCTTTCTTTGTTTAAATTTGTTCATTTTTAATTGAAAGGTAATTGTTTTACAATATCGCGTTGGTTCCCATCACACATCAGCGTGTATCAGCCATACATATCAGCCATACACATGAGCCTCCCTCCCACCTCCCGTCTAAATTGGTCCGTTGTAAACTAGGAGACGTGTCCGGGCGCTGTGTGGTCCACGGTCAGGGTGGCGTGTCACCGGCCCAGCGGCCAGACCGCAGCTCACCTGCAGCCCTGCGTGTGCGCGTGTCTCCCTCACCTGCAGTTCCCCGCTTGTCTCCAGGAGGAAGAGAGGTGGGGTGAAGCCAGCAACGACGAGGACGACCCCAAGGAGAAGGCGCTCCCTGAAGACCCGGAGACCTGCCTGCAGCTGAACATGGTCTACCAAGAGGTGGTCCGGGAGAAGCTGGCGGAGGTCAGCCTGCTGCTGGCCCAGAACCGGGAGCAGCAGGTCAGGCGGGCCTGGCCCGGGAGGTGCTGCTGCCCGGCCCCGGGGCACCGGGCCCTGGGTCCCGTCCTCCAGGGGAGCCGCTGCTGGCCGACCCACCAGCGGCCCTGTGTGTCTGCTGCAGGAGGAAGTCATGGGCGACCTTGTGGGCGTCAAGGGCCCCAAGGTGAAGGACGACAGGAACCCGCCCCCAAACCTGTACCTCGGACACTTCATGAAGCCCTACTTCAGGGACAGGGTCACGGGAGTGGTGAGTGGCCCGCGCGCTGCTCGCGTCCCCGCGACCTGCCGTGGGCATCGGGACTTCCTCAAATTCTCAGGAGCGTGTTCCCCGGCCTTGCTGAACTGGAACCCTGCCAGCCCCAGGAGGGAGCGGCAGGCCTGTGTCCTTGGGAGGGAGCAGGTGGCTTCGGCCCACGGACAGGCGGCGCTGAGTCCTCCCCGCGGGGGCAGCCCCCTGGCCCTGCTGCAGGTGGTGTCCAGAGCCGCTCCCCAGGCCGTGCTCTAGGGCCGGGCGTCCACGCACGCTGGGGGCCAGGGTCCTGAGTCCCGGCGGAGAGCGTGCTTGGCTCTGCCCACAGAGTGATCCGCCTGCCATTCTCCGACAGGGGCCTCCTGCCAACGAGGACACGCGGGAGAAGGCTGCCCAGGGCATCAAGGCTTTCACGGAGCTCCTGGTGACCAAGTGTACGAGCCCCGCCCCAGGAGTCCGCCTTGACCGCTGGCCTGGCCCACCTGAGGGCCTGCCCTTCCCCACTGAGTGGGGTCACGGGGTTGGTTCGTGAGGGACAGACCGGGCCTCCCCGGGCTCGCTCTGTGCTCTCCCACCTCATCCCTGCTCCGGGGTGTGTGCTGGGGGCGAGTCCCGGGTGGCCTCCCGCACGGTCACTTCCTTGCCACGGGCTGGACAGGGTGGGCTGGGGGGTCGTCGCTGACAGGGTGTGACCCTGAGTTACCCCGTCCGCATCCTCATCTCTCTGCAGGGAAGACCTGGGAAAAGGTCCTGCTCAGGAAGTCGGTGGTGAGTGACCGCCTGCAGCGGCTGCTCCAGCCCAAGTTGCTCAAGTGAGTGCGGAGGCTCCCTGCCCTGGGGCGAGGCCCGGGCGGGCTGGCGGCTCCGTGGCCAGAGGCCTTGCCCGCGTCCCTCCGCTGCAGCAGGAGCAGCACAGCTCCTGGCCTCTCCCTTGGGGGGGGTGTGTGAGGGCCAGCCCGTCCTCCGTGAGCCGTCGGCCTGGATTGGGCTGCGCTGAGAAAGAGAACTGTTGGCAAGACGGGCGTCCCACGTGTGCTGACGGGGTGGGATCTCCTGACCACGCTGCAGCACCTGGGGTCAGGCCAGCGGTCCCTAGGGCCGCCTCCCGGCTCGAGTGGGTCCGGGCTTGTTTTGGGGCAGTGGGGTCACACCTCGGGTCCTGCTCGGCTTGTCCTGGAGGTGGTTGTCTCTGAGGGTCAGCACGTTTGGAGATCGGACGACGTGCCGGGTGCCAGTCGTGTCTCCTGTGTGAGCACCGCCGTGTGCACTGCCCGCGTGCCCGTCACAACAGCTGCACACAGGGCTGCGGCTTTCTCTCCGGGTGTTTGGTGGGGAGGGTCAGCCTTTAGAGCCTGTGCTCCCCACAGCCGTGCCGCGTGGTGTGCTGGCAGGAGACCAGCCCCGCGGGTGCCTGCCCAGATCCGTGGAAACACCAGGCCAGCTGGCCGCGGGCACAGCATCGCCGTCGGTCCCACAGGCGCCTTTCCCTGCCTTTCAGGCTGGAGTACTTGCAGCAGAAGCAGAGCAGGGCCACAAGCGAGCTGGAGAAGCAGATCCTGGAGAAGCAGGCCAGGGAAGCGGAGAAGGAGGTGCAGGACATCAAGTGAGCGGTCCTGCCGGGGTGGGCATGGTCTGTGGGGAGCTGAGGGCTGGCATGACCCCGTGCCCCCGCCCTCTCTGCAGTCAGCTCCCGGAGGAGGCCTTGCTGGGCGACAGGCTGGACAGCCACGACTGGGACAAGATCTCCAACGTCAACGTGAGTCCCAGTGGCCAGGGCGGGTTCAGCACCGGTCATTGAGGCCACGACCTGCGTGGCCACTAGGCCTGCTGGGACTCCCTTTGGTCACACGCAGGTCCAGCAGCATGGATCGCTTTGGGGGCTTCCCCGCCGGCACTTCCTGGCAGCCTGGACAGAGACCGCACTCCCCGCGGCCCACTCCCACACAGACAGGTCTGTTTGTCTGTCTGCAGTTTGAGGGAGGCCGCAGCACGGAGGAGATCCGCAAGTTCTGGCAGAACCACGAGCACCCGAGCATCAACAAGCAGGAGTGGAGCGAACAGGAGGTGGCCCAGCTGAAGGCCGTCGCAGCCAAGCACGGCCACCTGGACTGGCAGAGTATCGCCGAGGAGCTGGGGGTGAGGGTCACGCTGCGTCCAGGGCCCGCCCTTGCAGCCGCCAGAGGGTCTGCTCGGGCCACTCGGGAGGGCGGCTGGAGGGTCGGCTCGGGCCACTCGGGAGGGCGGCTGGAGGGTCTGCTCGGGCCACTCGGGAGGGCGGCTGGAGGGGTCGGCTCGGGCCACTCAGGAGGGCGGCTGGAGGGGTTGGCTCGGGCCACTCAGGAGGGCGGCTGGAGGGGTCGGCTCGGGCCACTCGGGAGGGCAGCTGGAGGAGGTCAGAGGTTGCTTGGACCACACCACCTCCCACGGATGCCCTCCTGAGCAGCCTCGGTGTCCCGCCTGCTTGGTCCCTTTCCCGAGCCTCAGCTCCTGCTCTGGACCGTGCTCTGGTGGTCTGGGAAGACTCTTTACCTGGTTCCTTTGGGTTTTGTTCTTTTTCATCTCCTAAGGCAGGGACTGAGTTCTCACTCACCTCTGTCTTTAATGAAGATGGTGTTTGAGGTCCAGTTTTCTGAGAACAGCGTGGTACAAAATGTCTCTTTTTTATTGGTTTTGGAGTGACTATGGTTTTCATTGCTGCTTTGGATCTTAAATTATGTAGAAGTATGTTGTATCATTTTTAAACAGTGAGGTTTCTTAGAAAGCCTTTTATTCTTCAGTTTGAATTTTATGGCAGTTTTAAAATTTATTCTCGTTTTATTTATTTTTTTGGCCACTTCACGTAGCATGCAGGATCTTAGCTCCCCAGCCAGGGGTCAGACCTGCGTCCTCTGCAGTGGAAGTGTGGAATCTTAACCACCAGACCCCCAAGGAAGTCCCTAAAATCTCCTCTTTTTAATTTCTCACTTTTGTGACCAAGTGCATGGTTACAGCAAACTCAGCTAAACTTAGCAAAGCCATTTAAAAACCAAAGTGCGTCCTTTGTCCTGAATCTAGGAGTCTGTGAAAGCCTGTTAAGTAGAGTTTGTTACATCTGTGAATTGTGCTCTGAAATAGTTGTGTTCATGCGACTAGGCTGGAACCTGGCCTAACAGTGCAGACAAGTCCTTCTGCCTTGTGTCTCTGTCTTGCGATTGCATTTAGATGCTGTGCAACTTAGTACGCACTCTTTTACTTACTTGGTAAATGATGCTCTAAAAAGTCATTTTATGCCCTGAGTCCTAATGACTGGACCACCAGAGAGTTCTTCCCTTGTCTCTACTTCCTCAGTCTGTCTCTTTTATTATTCATTTGATTCTGGCTGTGTTGGGTCTTCGTCACTGCGTGTGGGCTTTCTCGAGGTGCAGTGCGCGGGCTTCTCATTGCAGCGGCTTCTCTTGCAGAGACGGGCTCTAGGGCACACGGGCATCAGTGGTGTGGCACACGGGCTTCATTGCTCCAAGGCATGTGGGATCTCCCCGGATCAGGGACCGAACCCATGTCTCCTGCATTGACAGGCGGATTCTTTATCACGGAGCCACCAGGGAAGCCCAGTATTTTTAAGACTGTGTTTTTGTTTTGTCTTGGCTGCACTGTGAGGCTTGTGGGATCTTAGTTCCCTGGCTAGGGATCGAACCCACGCTCCCTCCAGTGGAAGCGCGGCGTCTTAACCACCGGACCACCAGGGGATGCCCAAGGCTGGTTTTTTTTTTTTTTTTAAAGCTGTTTTAGGTTCACAGCAAAGCCTGAGAGGAAGACACAGGGCTTACTCACACACCCTTTGCCTCCACATGGACACAGCCTCCCCTGTTATGAGCATCACTCACAAGATGGAGATTTTTTTTTTTCTTTTTTACCAGAGATAGATCTACGCTGACTCGTCGTGGTTCTCATCGATACGCATTTAAGGTTCCTGCATGTCTTTTCGTGGCTTGACGGTTCTCTTCTTGTTCACGCCAATTAACATTCCATTGTCTAGATGGGCGAGAGTTTTCCATTAACCTACCGAAGGGCATCCTGGGTGCGCTTACAAGACTTGTCAATTATGGGTAAAACTGCCAGTAACACCCACATGCAGGTTTCTGGGTGGAGGGACGTTTTCCTCCCTTTGGATAAATACCTGGGAGCACAGCCGCTGGGCCACGCGGTGCGGACGCGCTCAGCTTATGAGAAAGCAGCTGGCTGTCTCCCACAGCGGCTGCGCCGCCCCGCGTCCCCCTCATCTGGTGCGTAAGGGTTCTGCATCTCGGCTGCTTTTGCAGTGTCTTGGGTTAACCTGCGTCTTCCTGGACGACTGTCCAGGGCACTTGTCCCCACGCACCTATCTGCCTTCCGTATGTCGCCCTTGGTGCGGCGTCTCCTGAGGTCTTGGCCTGACTTTTGGTCAGGCTGTTCACGTTCTGATGCTAAGTCATGCGTGTGCTCTGTGTGACTCAGGTAACCGTCCGTGTCACATGTGCCTTTTGCGGTTATCTGCTCCCAGTCTGGGACTTGTCTTCTGATTCTCTTGCCACTGTCTTTAACTTTGGTGAAGTCCAGCTTAGGAATTCTTCATTTTACAGATCCTGCTTTTGATGTCTCAAAAGACATCGCCAACCCCTGTGCTCTGTAACCAGAGAGCTTTCTCTGGGAGAGAAGACACGTCACGTCACCGCAGGGGGCTCGTGGAAAACCGCTTTTCCACAGATGAGTGAGGGGGAGGACATGCACAGAAATGTTTACAGTGGGCCCCGGGGGTCTGTGAGCTCAGCTGGAAGCTGGGGGGCCTTTACCTCGGAGCTCTCCCTGAGAGGGCGTCCCTGGACACAGGCGCCACCCCAGGGACTCTCCAGCACCACCCTGACACGTGCATCTCTCAGCCACCCCTGAGGGGGGGCTTCAGAGGGGGTGCCTAAGGGCCGCGGCCCGGCTTGTAGTGCAGGACGCTTCGCCGCAGTCCTGGCGAAGCAGAGGCCTCCCTTGGGAATTTGTGCTTGCGGTGATTTTGGTGTCACATCAGGGAGGCGACGTTTGTGGGCACACTTCGATGAGCTGATGTCAAGGGCCCTCTTCAGTGGCCCTGGGCCTTCTGTCGGGGTGCCCTCCGCCGGTCCCCCAGGGCGGCCTGGTCAGCCCCTGCCCCGCTCTGGCCCTGCAGACGCACCGCAGCGCCTTCCAGTGCTTGCAGAGGTACCAGCAGCACAACCCGGCCCTGAAGCGCAGGGAGTGGACGGAGGAGGAGGACCGCATGCTCACGCGGCTCGTGCAGGCCATGCGAGTCGGCAGCCACATCCCCTACCGGAGGAGTGAGTCCCACACCTGCCGGGCAGGGCCCTGGTCCACTTGGGGGGGCGGGGGCGGTGCTGTGACGTCCGGGCCACCTGCGGTCAGTTCTCTGTGGTCAGCGTGGCTCCTCTCTGGGGGACCCAGGAAGCACGGCGCCAACCAGCCCCCTCTGTCCGCAGTTGTCTACTACATGGAGGGGCGGGACTCCATGCAGCTCATCTACCGCTGGACCAAGAGCCTGGACCCCAGCCTGAGGAAGGGGCTCTGGGCCCCAGAGGAGGACGCGGTGTGTCTGGGGCCTGGGGCCTGGAGTTCGGGCTGGACTGGGCTGGGCAGGTTGTGACCGGCTCTGCTCCTGTCTCCCTGCAGAAGTTGCTTCAAGCAGTTGCCAAGTATGGGGAGCAGGATTGGTTTAAAATCCGGGAAGAGGTGCCAGGTAGGAGCGATGCCCAGTGCCGAGATCGGTGAGTGGGACAGCTCTGGGCAGAGGAAGGCTTGCTGGGGTTGCTTCCAGGTGGGCCACCAGGTGGGTAGGGAGACTGGCCCAGGGTGGCCTGCTGGTGTGGGAAGAGGGTGTGGCCTTGGGGGCAGGGAGGATGCAGATGGACCCGCTCAGGAAGCAGGGTCGCTTCTTTTTGAAGCCAGACGTGTGCACGGGCTCCACTGGACATCCTTTGAGATCCCCTGGTGGCAGTTTCCCTGAGTTTTTTTTTAAGCAGTATTATTCATAATTCACGTAGAAACCATTCATTTAAAGTAGGTAGTTCTGTAGGTTTGGGTGTATTTCTTGAGCTGTGTAGCCATCATCACAATTCTAGAACATTTTGATCACCCCACAAAAGAAACACTATTCCCTACAGAAAAAAAAAAAAATTCAAGAATGGACCAAAGAGACTTCCCGGGTGGTCCGGTGGGTGAGACTGTGCTCCCAGTGCCGAGGGCCCGGGTCCCTTCCCTGGCCAGGGAGCTTGATCCTACGGACCACAACTGAGACCCAGCGCAGCCAAATAAAGAAATAAATATTAGGGGAAAACAAGGCACAATGGGCTTGAACGCACGTTTCTCCAAAAGACGCATAAATGGCCTTGAGCACGTGAAGAGCGCCGGCGTGGTCATTACGGAAATACAGGTCAGCGCCACCAGGTCAGCGCCACCGCAGGGTGCCGCTTCACGCACTTCAAGATGGCGCATGTTTTATAAAAATGGGAAATAAGTGTCGGAGGGGATGCAGAGAAATCAGAACCCTTGTACACTCTTGGTGGGATTGAAACAGGGCAGCCGCTGTGGAAAAGAGTTCAGGGATTCCTAAAAAGATAAACAGAGAATTACTGTATTATCTTGGAGAAGGAACTGGCAACCCACTCCAGTATTCTTGCCTGGAGAATCCCACGGACAGAGGAGCCTGACGGGCTGCAGTCCATGGGGTCACGCAGAGTCAGGCACGACTGAAGCAACTTAGCACAGCATGTTGTCTAGCAATTCCACCCTGTACCCAAAAAATGGAAATCAGGGACTCAGACATTGTCCACCCCTGTTCATAGCAGCGCTGGACACAGCAACCAAAAGGTGGAAACGAGCCACGTGTCCATCAGCAGATGAGCAGATAAACAGGCGCGATGCTGACGCTGCATGGACACTGAGCGGGGCTCTCGCGCGTGCCGCGCCGGGACTGAACCTCGGAGGCCGCGTGGCTGTGCGTGCTCGCTCTTCTCAGCGGTGCCTACGAGTGAAGTCACGGGGTCATGTGGGGATTCGGTTTAACCTTCCGAGGAGTGACCATTTTCCAGAGTGGCTGCACCACCTTCAGGGCATCCCCACCAGCAGAGTAGGAGGGTCTCCGCGTCCTCACCGGCTCACACTTCATTTTTGATTCAAGCCACCCTAGCGGTGTGAGGCGGGATCTCTGCAGTTCCGGTCTGCTTTTCCCAAAGGGTGTTGATGTCGAGCGCCTTTCTCGTGTGTTATTTGGCCATTTCTGTGTCTTCTCTGGAGAAATAGCTATTTCTGTCCTTTGCCCATTTTTAAACTTGAGTTATGAGGGTGCTTGGTATATTCCAGGAACAAGTCTCAGCAGACACATGATCTGCGGACCCCCTCTTCTAATCTCTGGGTTGTCTTTCACTTTCTTGAAAGTGACCTTTGAAACACAGAAGTTTGTAACTTCGTGCAAGTCCAGTGTGCCTGTGTTTTCCTTCTGGTGCCTGTGCTCTGGGTGTCGTGGCTTAGAAATGGCTGCAGGCGCCAGGACAGCGGCAGGAGCGCGTTAGCTTCTAAAGTCCCTTTGTTTTTATGTCGCCTTCAGATATCTCAGAAGGTTACATTTCAGCTTGAAAAAGGGACGATGGAATTCCAAAGAAGTGAAGAAGTTAATTGAATTGATAGAAAAATACGGCGTTGGTAAGCCCGGACTCCCGTGTTTGCGTACCGTTCACTCACGTGGTGGTGGTAACGTTTGCCCGTGTCATGAAGTGACCCTGCGTCTGGTGACCGCCCGTCCCGCACACAGTCACCATAACTTACTGACCGCGTTCCCCACGTGGTGTGTCACATGCCGGGGCTGATGTAATTCTGTAATCGGAGGTCTTGCCTCTTAGTGCCCGGCGCTTGCGCTGTCCCCTGCCCGCCCTGCCCCGTGGCAGCTGCCCGCCCTCCCCCGTGGCACCTGCCCACCCTGCTCCGTGGCAGCTGCCCACTGCTGCTCCATGTGCCCACTTTCTGCTTGTTTGGTGTGCTCTGTTTTTCGTATTCCACGTGCAACTGAGGTCATACTTTCTCTGTCTGACTTACTTCACTGGGCATCACACATTCTAGATCCATCCATGTTGTTGCAAATGGGAAGATTTTTTTTTCTTTCATGACTGAGGAATATTTCATTGTGTATATGCGGAATATATGTTACTTATTTTTCTTCGTCCATTCATCTACCAGTGGACACTTAAGTTGCTTCCATGTATTATTGTAAATAATACTGTTGTGGACGTTGGTATATTAACTCCTCTTCAAATGTTTTGGAAAAGTCACGCAGTCATCTGGTCCTGGACTGTTGTTTGTTTATAGAGTTTTATTATTATTATTATTGATTTAGTTTTCTTCCTGGTAATCAGTCTGTTCATAGATTTTATTTCTTCCTGACTCGGTCTTCAGCTCAGTTCAGTTCAGTCGCTCAGTCGTGTCCGACTCTTTGTGACCCCATGAATCGCAGCATGCCAGGCCTCCCCTGTCCATCACTAACTCCCGGACTTCACTTAGACTCACGTCCTTCGAGTCAGTGATGCCATCCAGCCATCTCATCCTCTTTCGTCCCCTTCTCCTCCTGTCCCCAATCCCTCCCAGCATCAGAGTCTTTTCCAATGAGTCAATTCTTCACATGAGGTGGCCAAAGTACTGGAGTTTCAGCTTTAGCATCATTCCTTCCAAAGAAATCCCAGGGCTGATCTCCTTCAGAATGGACTGGTTGGATCTCCTTGCAGTCCAAGGGACTCTCAAGAGTCTTCTCCAACACCACAGTTCAAAAGCATCAATTCTTCGGCACTCAGCCTTCTTCACAGTCCAACTCTCACATCCATACATGACCACAGGAAAAACCATAGCCTTGACTAGACGGACCTTTGTTGGCAAAGTAATGTCTCTGCTTTTTAATATGCTGTCTAGATTGGTCATAACTTTTCCTTCCAAGGAGTAAGCGTCTTTTAATTTCATGGCTGCAGTCACCATCGGCAGTGATTTTGGAGCCCCAAAAAATAAAGTCTGACACTGTTTCCACTGTTTCCCCATCTATTTCCCATGAAGTGATGGGACTGGATGCCATGATCTTCGTTTTCTGAATGTTGAGTTTTAAGCCAACTTTTTCACTCTCCTCTTTCACCTTCATCAAGAGGCTTTTTAGTTCCTCTTCACTTTCTGCCATAAGGGTGGTGTCATCTGCATATCTGAGGTTATTAATATTTCTCCCGACAATCTTGATTCCAGCTTGTGTTTCTACTCAGTCTTAGGTGAGTACTTTTCTAGGCGTTTATCCATTTCATCTGGATTGTCTAGTTTTTTTTGGAAATACAGTGTTTTGTAATGATCTTACCTTGCTATTTAGTCACTCAGTTGTGTCCAACTCTCTGCGACCCCATGGACTGTAGCCCACCAGGCTCCTCCGTCCATGGGATTCTCCAGGCAAGAATACTGGAGTGGGTTACCACTTCCTTCAGGGGATCTTCTTGACCCCTCGGATTGATCCCACCTCTCCTGTGTTGCAGGCAGGTTCTTTACCGCTGAGCCACCCAGGAAGCTCATGATGGTCTTACACGAGCCTTCACATTTCTGTGGTGGTAACTTCTTTCCATTTCTGACTTTAGTGATTTGGGCCTTCTCTTTTTCTTGATGAGTCTGGCTAAAGATTTATCAATTTCGTTTATCTTTTCAAAGAAGCAGCGCTTAGTTTCATTGAGTTTTTTTAATCTCTAAAGTCACTTTTTGTATCTGCTTTGGCCGTGCTGGGTCCCCGCTGCTGCGTGGGCTCCTGTAGCTGCAGCAAGCGGGGTCCCCGCTGCTGTGTGGGCTCTCCTCTAGCTGTGGCGAGTGGGATCCCCACTGCTGCGTGGGCTCTCCTTTAGCTGTGGCGAGCGGGATCCCTGCTGCTGCGTGGGCTCTCCTCTAGCTGTGGCGAGCGGGGATCCCCACTGCCACGTGGGCTCTTCTAGCTGTGGTGAGCGGGGCGTCCCAGGTCGCCGTGCGCAGGCCTATCGCTGGGGTGGCTTCTCTTGCTGTGGGGCACGGGCCTCAGTAGCTGCGGTGCGTGGCCTCAGAAGTTACAGCTCCCAGGCTCTGGAGCACAGGCTCCGCAGTTGTGGCACGCAGGCTCCGTGGCACATGGGGTCTTCCCAGACTGAGGATTGAATCCGTGTTCCCTGCATTGGAAGGCGGATTCTTAACCTCTGGACCACCTGGGCAGCGCCTGTGTGTATCTCTTCATTCCATCTGGTCTAGCATGTTGTTTAAGGCAGTGTTTCCTTATTGATTTTTTGTCCAGATGGTCTGTCCATGGATGTAAGCGGGATGGTAACACCCCCTACTGCGCCATGTTACCGGCAACTTCATTTTGCCCAGTCCTCTTTGTTTATTCCTAAGCATTAGATCAGTTAGGTCTCCCAGTCTTGGCGAAGTGACCTTGTATAGGAGCTGTCCTCTGGGCCCAGCAGCACAGTCTTCTCTGGTCACCAGAGTGCTGTGCTCTGGGCGTGCCCCTGTGTGGGGTGTCTGGCAGGGTTGACTGCTGAGGTGCTGGCGGGCAGGGCTGGGCCTTGGTTTACTGGGCTGCAAGGCTGCGCCTGGCGCAGTGGCTCTGGGTCTGCTGCAGGGCAGGGCAGAGTTCCCCTGGGGTTGCCAGCACACCCGGGGTGCGGGTGGGTTGGTGTGGGACTCCTGCCAGCCGCTGGTGGACAGGGCCATGCTTCTGGAGCTAGGAGGCTAGACAGAGAGTTCCAGAAGGGCACCCACCCGCCCTGGTGTTACCACGGCAGACTCAGCCCGCCCCAGCTTGCCATCCCACCCGCACGGTGTGGAAGAAAAGGCCAGATAACCTGAAACATCTGCCTTAGAAGCCTGGGCACACAGCTATTCCAGGGCCAGTCCACGGAAACTGGGGTAGCTCTTGAGTTATGGTTGTGCGTTTGCTAGAACCTCCCCTCGGGGAGTCAGATGCCGGCTTGTCATCACCTGCGCAGGCTGGGGAGCCCGATGCAGCCTGCGGAGGAGCTGCCAGTACGCTGCAGAGTGGAGACTTCGGACCAGTGTTGTCGAAGCCCGCCTGTAAGAAGTAACATCGTGTTGTTTTGCTCTCGTAGGTCACTGGGCAAAAATAGCCTCTGAACTACCCCATCGGTCAGGCTCCCAGTGCCTGAGCAAATGGAAGATCATGGTCAGGGTGAGGCTTTACTAAAAGTTGCCCCCGAACTCCCCGCAGACGGGTAGCGTCTCCCCAGGCAGGACGAGGGGACAGCAGCTGGTGGGGCAGGAAGGAGGGACATCTGGTCCGGCCTTGGTGTCTCTGCTTCCGGGCACCCGAGCACAGAGAGACCTGGCCTCTTGCGGGGCGGGGGGGTCCAGCCCCGCCCCTGGCTCCCTGCAGGCGCCCCTGCTGAAGGCCTGCCCCCAGCTCCCCCTCACTGAAGCCCTCCCTTCACAGCAGCGGCAGCGGGCCCGCCGCAGGGCGCGCTGGAGCCCCAGCAGTGGAAGCAGCAGCAACAGCAGCTGGGAGGACTCAGAGCCTGAGGAGGCCCCGAAGGATGTCCCGGAGGAGGCCCCGGCGGGCGGCCCGGAGCCGCCGCCAGCTCAGTACGCCGTGCCGGACATGGACTTGTGGGTGCCCGCCCGGCAGAGCACAGAGGAGCTGCGGGGAGCAGTCGCCGGGGGCTGCCCACGCCCTCCCGAGGGCCCTGACACAGCCCAGGCCACAGCCCCGGCCCCCACAGGGCAGCTGGCTTCCAGGAGCCGGAGCGCCGACCCGAGGACCGTCGGGTGCCTGTGCCCAGCCACCGCTCACCGCTGGAGCTCCAAGGGGCTGCTGGGCAAGGTGGGTTCAGGGTGCAGCACGCCCCTGCCCGGGGGTCACCGGGGCTGCGCCCAGTGGCGGCAGCGGCCTGGGTGTGGGGCAGAGGCCTCCCCATTGCACGTCACGGCACCCGCTCCTGGCCCCTTCCCTGAGAGCTGCCCTGGACAGCTGCTGACTCCCTGGAGGCCGGCCCCCTCCGTCTCCCCAGCTTGCTCGCTTTCTCTCTTTTTTTTTTTTGCCCCATTCACAGCCTGTGGGATCCTGGTTCCCAGGAGTTGAGTCCGGGCTCGAGCTGTGAGAGCGCAGAGTCCTCACCCCAGGCCCTGCCAGGGAATCCTCCAACTCATTGGCCCTCAGCGCCCCAGGACAGAGCTGTTGGATGGCCTTAGGGACACACCGCCCTCCTCTGAGGCCACCTTACTGCAGGGGCCGTTTTCCTAGCAGCCTGGGTGCAGGGTGCTGTGTGTGCCCAATGGCAGCCAGCTTCGCGGGGGGTGGCTGTTCAGGGCACCCCTGGGGACGGGGCCGTGGGTGCTCGGGACAGGCCTAGCTGCTGGTGCCAGCCGCAGCGCCCCAGGCCGCCAGGACCATCCTGACCCCTGCCACCCGCCTGTCTCCCCTCCCTGCCCCTCCCTGCCCCTCCTGGCCTGGGTGTCCCCCCGCCCTCTGGCTCCTGGCGTAGAGTAGAGGAGTAGAGGACAGTGCGGGCAGGCACATGGCAGCCCCACAGCAGAGCCCAGCCCGCATGCCAGAGGCCTTTCTCTCCCCAAGCAGGAGAGGCTGAGGCAGCCTCACCCGCCTGGCTCAGCCCCAGGGCTTAGCCCTGGCGGCGGCAGCAGGGACGAGGCCAGGCCCCGCGTGCAGCCACAGTGGGCCAGGACCGCGCAGCGGCGCCAGGGACACGCCCTGCAGAGGAGGCTCCTGGAGCACAAGCTTCTGACGGCCGTGAGCCCATGGGTGGGAGAGGTCGACCTGCTGTGCGCTCGCCCGAGGCCCGCCATGCGGCCACGTCGAGGTACTGCCCGGGGTGCCGGGGGTAGAGGCAGGGGGCCGGGCACCTGCCCTGGGGCCACGAGGGGGAGGAGAGGAAGGGGGCGGGGGACCTACAGGCATACCTGCCTGCCTGGGAGGGAGGGGCAGGGCCCATGCACGCAGTGTCAACCTGCAGGGGTTGCTTCCGCCTCCTCCTCTGTCTCGCTCAGCACATGGCAGCTGGCTCTGGAAGGGGCCCGAGGCTCACCCTGGCATTCCCAGTGCGCAGGCGCCCACGGGCGGGGCATACGCTCCAGGGGGCGGGAGTCTCGGGCTCAGGAGCACCCGTCCCTGGCTGCCGCCAGCCTGTCCTCAGGGCCCTCAGCCCCTTTCTGGTTGAGTGCAGCGGCCGCTGGTGTGCTGTCTCCAGGCGGCTCTATTCACGTGTCCGTGTCCCTGCAGCTGATGGTATCAGGAGACAGCTCCAGGGCGCCCACCTGGCCAGCACCCCAGTGTTTGCCCTCCTCATTCAGGTGAGAAGCCCCCAAACACAGCTTTCTTCTCTTGTTCTTTACTTTTTGGTGGAGTTCTGAAGCCTGTGGTGGATTCACGTCTCCAGGTCCAGGCTTTTTAAGGCTGTGAATCCTTGAAAGTGGTCCTTCCGAGGCCCGTGACTCTCAGCAGTCGAGTCAACGAGGGAGGGGCAGCCTTGGGGTGTCCGTGCCACCATCCCTGTGTGGGAGGGCCTGGGACTGAGGGGACAAAGGTCCTGGACATCCCACAGGGCTGGGCCAGGGCAGGGGGTGGGCAGCAGGCAGCCTGGAGGACCCAAGTCCAGGCTGGGCGGGAGCCACACGGCCATGGCCTCCGGGACTGTGCAGCCGGGCCAGGCCCCCCAGGTGTCAGTCTGCTCTGCGAGAGCCGCTGTGATCAACACTGGCCTGAGTCCCTCCATGGACAGCCTCGTGGGGCGGGGAGCCTCAGGACGGCGGGAGGGGCCTCCTGTCACGCGGTGTCAGCCGTGTGCCCTGCACCCCTCAGCTGTTCCAGATCGACGTGACTGGCTGCATGGAGGTGGTTCGAGAGAGGAAGGCCTGGCCGCCCGCCCTGCTCCAGGCTGGTGCCGGGGACCCGCTGCCCCTGCAGGTGAGGACTGAGTGAGTGCCTGGGTCCCCAGGTGCCCGCCACCCTTCCCTCCCATGCAGTGGGGGAGTGAGGCATTCCCAGGTCCCCGGAGGCTGGGCCAACGCCCGAGAGCAGCCCATGCCCATTGCTGAGAGAGTCTGCCAGTCTCCAGGGTGGGCCTGGCAAGTCCAGGGGGTGCAGGGCTCCACGGGCACTCAGGCTCGCCTGGCTCCATGGCATGTCTCTCCCTGGTGCCATACTGCCCCTGGGTAGGGGGGTGGGGGGGGCCATTAGGTGCGTGCTGCCCTGGGCACTGCCATCCTTGGGCCAGGTCCCTGAGCTTGGTCACTGCTGGAGGAAACAACAGCAGAGCATTGCTGGCCGGAGGAGCAAGCGCGGTGCTGTGGTGCCCCGTCCAGGCCTGGGGCCCCCTGCCCTCCCGCCTAAGCAGCTGGACCCCCTGCCTCTCCTTGACCCCACCGACGCGCGTGCTCCCAAGGATGCCTTGGCGTGGCCTCGCGGGACGAGGGGCCGGGCAGCCCTGCGTGTGGGGGCTAGAGGCGGCCTCGGGCGGCGTGGGGGTTGCCCTGAGGCTCTGACACCGCTCTGCTTTCTCTTCCAGGAACCCTCGAGTGCCCACAGTGCCCCAGGTACCGCTCGCCTGCCCCTCCCTTTGGGTGGTGTATGTCTAGACCTGTTCCAGGCTTTACGTTCCAGCGCCTCGTGGCGGGGGTCTCTGAATCCCACCTTGGGGTGGCCTGGCTGGCATGAGCAGTCAGCCTTTCCCAGCCTGCCGGGAGCAGGGGCCCCCTCTGGGCCCAGGCGTCGGGCGCAGCCTCTCCTTGCCTGTCCCCACGCCGGCAGGATCGGGCAGCGGTCCCGGGTCCTGGGAGGTGACCGCGGAGGGCAGGGTAACGGTGCTGGCAGTCCTCATGTGAGGGTGTTGGAGGCGCAGGTCATCAGGGCCTTTCCGCCGGGCCCGCCCTGGATGGGGCAGAGCATGGGAGCGAGGGGCGGTCTGGGGTGTGCAGGCAGATCGACAGCCCTCAGCCCGGATGCAGCCCCAGCAGCCGCCCCCGCCCCGCAGGCCCTTCCCTGGGACACAGGGCCCGTCGCCAGACGCGCTTCAGCACGCCTTCCGTCCTCCCCAGGCTGCCTCACCCAGAGTGTGCCAGCCCAAGGGGCTGCAAAGCAGAGCACCTGCCCTGAGGGAGGCAGAGGGCCGCAGGCCTGCTGCACAGCATCCATGCCACGGGCAGCCGCCCCGGCTCCATGCAGACCCCGGCCCAAGCCCAAGACCGTGTCTGAGCTGCTTCGGGAGAAGCGGCTGCGGGAGGCCCGAGCCCGGAGGGCCGCGCAGGGCCCCGCCGTCCTCTCGGCCCGGGTGCTGGTCTCCACGCCCATGGTCCTCCAGCCGCTGGCCCCCCCAGGCGCCTCCGTCTCCAGAGTCGTGCTGTCTGGGCCTGGAGGCCCTCCAGTGACCAGTTCCAGTGTTTCGGGCTCCTGGGCACCAGTCAAGAATGAGAGAGCCCCGACTCTGCACGCCTTTGCCCTCAGCCCGGCCACCTCCAGGGCCCCTGGCCAGGTTCCTGCGAGCTGCCCGCTGAGTGCTCTTGGACAGTCTCAGGCCCCTGCCACGTCCCGGAAACAGGGCCTGCCTGAGGCGCCCCCGCTTCTGCCCGCAGCCCCTAGCCCCGTCCAGCTGCCTGTCCAGCCCCTCAGCCTGACGCCAGCCCTGGGCATGCCCGCGGCAGCCAGCACCCCTCTGCCCGTCACCTGGGTCCTCACGGCACAGGGGCTGCTCCCTGTACCCCTGCAGGCCATGGTGAGCCTGCCACCGCCGACAGGGGCTCCTGACCCCACGCAGCTATCAGTGATTCTGCCACCCTCGCCCACTGAGACTCGAGCCAGCCGGGGCCCCAGGCTCCCTGAGCAGAGCCGTCCTGGGCCACCGGCAGCCAGCACAGACTTGGAGCCAGAGCCTCCCTGCAGGACGGAGCCCTTGAGCAAGAGCCCCACAGAGGTGGCTGAGGCCTGTGGCCTCGCAGAACTCACCTCCCATGAGGAGGAGGCCCTGGTGTCTGGGGAGACGTCTGCACCCAGGACTCCCTCCCAGGACACACCCCTGGCCCACCACCCAGCAACTGGACCCCCCAGCTCCAGCCCGCAGCCCCTGCACGGGGCCCCAGGGGCTGCCTCAGGGCCCAGGGAGCCCCAACCTCTGGACCTGGAGGAGCCCCAACCTCTGGACCTGGAGGAGCCCCTGCTGCCCTGGCTCGGGCTGGAGAACGGACCCCTGGACTTGAGCCTCCTCTCCCAGGAGAGCGAGGTAGCCACGCAGGAGTGGCTGAGGGGGCAGCAAGGGGTGCCTGTGCCCGCCCTGGGGAGCCAGCTGGCCTACCAGCCGCCCACGCTGTGCAGCCTGCGGGCGCTGTCCGGCCTCCTGCTGCGCAAGAAGGACTTGGAGCATGGGGCCGCGGTCCTGGCACCGGGTGGGCCGGCCGGCGCCCTGCAGGCCTCGCTGGGGCGGGTGCGCGAGCGGCTTCACGACAGCCCGGCCTACCTGCTTCTGCGGGCACGCTTCCTGGCTGCCTTTACCCTGCCCGCGCTCCTGGCCACCCTATCCCCCCGTGGCGTCCCCACCACCCTATCAGCAAGCACTGGGCCTGACCCCGAGACGGACAGTGACGACTTTGACCCAGAGGAGCCGGAGCTCACCGACAGCGACGGGCAGCCCGGGGACCCTGCCCAGGTAGGCTGTAGTGGGCACAGAGCCCTCGCCCACCCAGAGCAGGAGAAAGTCACAGCGCGAGGTGGCGGCTGATCTCAGGAGGAAGAGGCCATGCCACGCCGCCCATCACTTGTGGACTCCGGGCAGCAGGAACCTCACCGCCAGCATGGTGGGGTGAGGGGCCCACCGCCCCGGCCTGTGCCAGCAGGCAGTGGCCTGTGCCCATTCCCCCTGCTGCACACGCACGCCCCACCTGTGTTTTGGGGAGGTCAGTCCACGTGCCCATTTCGGCATGCCCACGTCTGCAGCCTTCTCAGCTGCAGAAGCCGGGCTGCTTTTGTTTCCAGACTAGAACCCAGATACAGACACAGGAAAGGGTCCCCTGCTACTGTGCGCCCAGGGAGTCCCTGGTCCCCTCAGGACACGGAGGGTCCTCGGGTCCCTTGCAGGCATTGATCCTCCCAGAGAACCCCGAGGAGCAGCCCGTCCTCATCATGTGGGGGTGACCACAGCAGTGAGGCTCGCTGCTGGATTTGTGGCCCCCCATGCCCCCCGCAGCTCGGCCCAGCCCACTTCCCTTCCCAGGGGCACGGCCTTAGGAGTCCGCAGGGTCTTCCAGGCTGAAGCAAAGGGCAAGCTCTGCTGGCCCCTGGATACTGAGGGTAGGAGAGCCGCTGTCCCCAGCAGCATGGGCAGCTTCCCTCAGGCCCTGCCCCCTGGCTCAGCTGGGGGAACTGTGGTATAGCAGGCTGGCTCTCGGGGGGCTTCTCAGCAGGGATCGGAGTCCCCAAGTGAGGGAGGGGTCAGCAGAAAGTCAGCCCCACGTGGCCCCAGGAAGACAGCGCCTCCCGTCCAGCCCCAGTGAGGGGACACACTCGAGGAGCTGCCCGCTCCTCGCTGCCTGTCCCTCCGGGCTGGAGGGTCACTCTCGTCCTCTGCCTGGACTTCAGGGAGCCCCGGACCCCAGCCAGGGCTCTGCCCCCTCCTGCCCAGACAGCCCTGACAACCTGGACGTGCTGCAGACACGGCGCTCGAGGCACGTCCGCAAGCGGCGGCGGCTACAGTGACCGCGGGGTGAGTGCCCGGGTGTCCCCAGCTCCCCTTGGCTGCGGTGCTGTCGTGAGGGGTCGGGCGTGGCACATGGGCCTCCCCTCGCCCACTCCCCTCCCCGGCTCTGCACCCCCGCCTTTGCTGCTGCCCTGAGGCCGGCCCCCCTGTGCCCCGGGGTCTTGGCACGGCCAGCTGTCTGCCTGGCCCTGTCCTCTTCCCATCTGTGAGGCCTGTCCCTCCCTCCATCCGGCTCTGCTTGGTGATCCATTCCTCAGACGCCCTCCCCGACAGCAGCCCCATCCTGAGGCCCAGCCATCCTCGTGGTGCCTGTCCTTCCCTGACGTTCATTCGTGTGGGTCCATTATCTCCCCCAGGACTTGAGCCCTTCAGGCAGGTGTAGGGTACCCCGTGACCAAGTAGGCACAGCCTGGTGGGTCTTCAAGAACTGAGACTCGAGCCCAAGAGGATATTCGCAGAAGCAAGAACTGCAGCCTCTGAGCAGCGTGGACATGTGCGGGAGGTCCTTGGTCCTGGAGTGGACAGACAAGGGTGGCACACGGGGCCCTGGGTGGGTGGTGACTGCAGAGGGGCCGCCTGCACTGGGCCTGCTCAGGCTCCAGGGTGTGTCCTCCACGTGGCCCCTCCACAGACTGCAGGCGGGCAGCACTCCTCGCTCCTCCCCGCCCGGCCCCCCAGGGCAGCACTGTGCCTTGGCCTTGCCGGCCGTGGGGCCCAGCTGGGGTCGGAGCACCCTGTCACGAGGGTCCTCGTACGTTCTAGGACTGCTCAGAGCTGGCCAGCCGATGCAGCTGACAGGCAGGGGGGCCCGTGCTGGACTCAGGCGAGCCCACCCAGGAGGGGGGCTCCGCCAGCAGTGAGCGCGTCGTCCTGGCTCGGCTGGTCCCCAAGGGCACCCAGAATGTTGGAAGAAATAAAGAAATGTCCTGTTTGTAATTAAAAGCAATCCATGGACTCCTTATGGTCTCGTCCAGTTCTGCACATGCTGGCACTTAGCCAGCTGGGCTCCGAGGTCCACGGAACAGAACCCCTGCCCCCAGGGCCTCTGGGGCCTGGGATGGGGGAGCAACAGGTCTTCCTGCTCCTGGCTCCAGGCAGAGGGCAGCCCCTACCTACCCAGGGGCTCAGGGCTCTCCTGGTGCCACCGTGGGCAGGGCAAGCCCACTTCCTCCGCCATCCAGACCACACAGGCGGGTCCCAGAACCTGTGGCTGCCCGGCTGCCCACAGGCCCCCCCCCGGCAGCCTGCACGGTGGCCACGGGCCAGCACTCCTGTGATTTCGTGCAGGCATTTCTTTGGCAGGAGCTTTGCGCCCCTCTCTGCTTCTCCGTCTGAAGGAGCTCGGGTTTGGGGGTCTGGTTATACCCTCCAAGGCTCTGATTTCTCCCAGGGGCTCTGTTCTCACACACTGCTTCCTTTTGCGTTCACTTATCACGGGAGGTTCCCACGCAGAGGAACGGGGCCCCCGCCCCCCAGACAGCAGTCCCCGGGGTCACCTGACTCCCTTTCCTCCACGCCCAGACCCCACCGGTCGCGCAGCCACAGGCTGACTCGCCCGCCCAGGCGTGTGCATTGGTGCCTGGTCCTCAAGTCACCAATTCCACTTTTCCTTGTGACTTCCTCTGACCTGGGGGTTAAGACGTTTGTTATTTGATTCCCAGATACTTAACTTTCAAGCACACTGTGAGGAAGGTCCCTCCACAGCCCCGCTGCACAAAGTGAGAGCTGTGGCTCAGCGAGGGCCTGGGCCCGGCGTCCTGCCTGCCACCGGTGTGCAGGGCCAGGGCGCAGCTCACTCCTCTCCTGCACCGGGAGGACCCCCCACCCCACCCCTGGGCACAGCTCCCGCAAGGGGAGCCCACCAGGACTTCCAGGGATTAGCCTGCTGGGCCAGGAGGCAAAGGAAACCCCGGGGGCTGAGGCTCAGGACCCCCAGGAAGCGAGCACAGGAAGCCAGCAGCCGTGGTCAGGCTGCTGCCCACCAGCTGCGGCCCCTTCCCGGAGCTGGCGCTCAGCCCGGCAGCAGGCAGCTCTTGGTTCAGCCAGTAGGGCCGGCCCAGTGGGGCTGGGGGCCAGGCTCCGCGTCCCAGGGCCTGGCTGTCACCGTCCCCCATGTTGTGGAGAAGGGCTGCTCCTGGGAGTGGATGAGGCTGCCCAGGGGCTGGCAGGGATGCGAGGTGAGCGCGGCGGCTCCAGCCCTGTACCCGCCACAGATGCCAGGCTGCAGTCCTCACGGGAATACAGTGGGCTGGATGGTGGCTTGGCCTCGTCCAGCCCCGGGGAGAACCTTGGCTGGCCCTCCCGCCCGGTGCTCCCAGCAGCTTCCACTTCCCTATCCCCGCCTCCCGGGGCCGCCCTGCTCAGGGCGAATCAGGAGGCTGCGGGGGGAACGGTCCCCCCTGCCTCTGGGGTGAGCTGGGCCCGTCAGGAAGTGCACCCTGGGCTCTCCCCCCACCAGCTCTGCCCGCCTCCGTCCTGGCAGCCGGCACGGCACTGAATCCGACAGACAGGCGTGCAGGTGCCCCCCAGGCGGATGCAAGGTAGGCTGACCCAATGCCCTTCCCTCAGGTGGCGCCCCAAGCTCGGGCCTGGGGCAGGGGACGGGGTGTGGGGCAGACCCAGCGGGGCACCAGGGAGTCCTGGCTATGTGGCCTGTCCCTGCTCCACGGCCACCCTGTGCCGGCCTGTCGCTTCAGCAGAGGGAGCCGTGGGGGTCGGCAGGTGCAGGATGCATAGACGTCAGGGTTGGCAGGCAGGGGCCGGCCCGGGGGTGCTTTCATTCAGCGCCTCGTCTGCCCCGGGCAGGCGGTGCAGCCCGAACCTGCCACCACCCTCGTCCCTAGGAGTGTAGCCCGTTCCCTGCGAGCTGGAGGCTTGTCCTTCTCTTGCCGCCACGGATCGGAAGCTTAGTGGGAGGTGGCGGGGTCAGGGTCTCCATCCCCGCTGCCAGGAGGAGGCAACCCGCGGCTGCCCCCAGCTCAGCCTAGCCCTGGAGAGAGGGGCTTCTGGACATGGAGCAGGAGGGAGGTGCAGTGGGCCGTTCCGGCGTAGGGGGGGTCTCCTGGTGGAGAGCTGGCTGGGCAGCCCTCAAGAGCGAGGCCTCGTCCGGGAGGTGTAGAGGAGCCCTGACAGCTAGGGCCCAGGGCCCGGGAGCCCACCCCTCCCAGGACACCCGGGCCTGCACCCTCCAGTGGGCCGTCCACAGGCACCCTTCCTGGAGGGCACCGCGTCGCCAAGCCTGACCCGGGCGGGAACGGCCCAGTAGCTGCTGGGCAACTGTTGCATCACCGGAAGAAGGGAGGCTGGGAGGATTGGACGTGAGGGCTGCTGTCCCGCGGGCAAGGAGGAAGTCCCGAAGCACAGCCTGGGGCCCGGGTGCCCGGCACTGGCCCCCTCCCTCACGTGCCTTCCGCCAGCCCCCACAGCACTTGGGGTGTCCTGGGGGGTCGGGCAGGGCCAGAGGAGGGCCGCGGGGCTGGCGACTGTGTCCTCCTGGACACCACCCTGACCCTGGAGCATCTCCACGCCACCCCTGACGCTTACCAGGGTCCCTTGGAAGAGAAAGCCCAGGGCGCCTGGAGGGTCGGCAGCAGGGCCTGGGGAGGCGAGGGGAGATGCTGGGTGAGTCGACGGCAGCAGGGGGCTCCTCCCGCCACGGCCGAGACGGCTGGCCTGGGCCCCCGCGGGCCCGCGGCTCAGCAGCGGCCGCCCCCCACCCCAGCCATGTCCGACTATGAGAACGAGGACGCATGCTGGAGCGCCCTGGAGGGCTTCCGGGTGAAGCTCATCTCTGCCATCGACCCCGCCCGCGTGACGCCCTACCTGCGCCAGTGCAACGTGCTGAGCCCCGACGACGAGGAGCAGGTGCTCAGCGACCCCAGCCTGGTCACCCGCAAGCGGAAAGTGGGTCAGTGCCGCGGGCGGCCGCACTCTGCCCCCACCCTGGTCCCCCGACCCTCACCCTGCCTCCGCCCCGTCTGCCTGCCACTATGCCCGCTCCCCACACGGCAGACGCCCCTGGGAGCGCCCCAAGGTGGGGCCAGGCTGGCCCCCTCTGCAGCCTCGTGGGCCACCACATGCGTCCTCTCTGAGTCACAGGAGTGCTCCTGGACATCCTGCAGCGGACGGGCCACAAGGGCTACGTGGCCTTCCTCGAGAGCCTGGAGCTGTACTACCCGCAGCTCTACAGGAAAGTCACGGGCAAGGAGCCCACCCGCGTCTTCTCCGTGATCATCGGTGAGCGGTGGGTGCAGGCCTGGGGGCGCGAGGGGCAGGGGAACCTGGTCCCCTGTTGCGTAAACCGCCGGTGAAAGGAAAGGAGTGAGCCTCACGTGGGGGCTGCCAGCTTCTGGCCCTGTGTGGGCGTCCCTCCCATCCCGCCGGCCTGAGCTCGTGGAGGGGCAGAGGCTGCAGGAAAGGGAGCCCGAGCCCCAGGGTGGGGCCTGTGGGAGGGGGGAGGCATAGGCTGATGCTTGGCCCAGAGCCCCTTCTACCCAGAAGGCCCTCTGACCTCGCCGAAGCCCTGCCCGAGAAGCCAGCAGGGTCACATCCTCCCACCTCTCAACCAAGACAGAATTAGAGAGGGATGGACGCCCAGACCCCGGGCTGTCCTGCCCTGGTGGGGTCGGCGGGGTGGGTGGGAACAGGGCCCGGAGGTGAGTCCGCGCCTCAGTTTGTCCCCCAGGCGGGGAGCTGACCCCTTGGCCAAGCCGCCCCGGAGCCACTAGGTCCTCGAGTGCGGGCGCCATCTGATCCCGCCCGCTCTGCAGACGCCTCTGGCGAGTCAGGCCTGACGCAGCTGCTAATGAGCGAGGTGATGAAGCTGCAGAGGAAGGTGCAGGAGCTGACGGCGCTGCTGGGCTCCAGAGACGACCTCGCCGAGGAGCTGCGCGTGAAGGACAGCCTGCTGCGCAAGCTCCAGGAGCGTGTGCAGCGGCTCAAGGAGGCCTGCGAGGCGGGCAGCCGCGAGCTCCAGCGCTGCAAGGACGAGAACTACGACCTGGCCCTGCGCCTGGCCCGCCAGAGCGAGGAGCGCGACGCGGCCCTCACGGGGCACCGCGGGCTGCTGCTGGAGGTGCCTGGGGCGGGGGGCGGGGTGGGGCAGGGCCCCGGCCGACACTGACAGCACTCCCGCTCCCCGCAGATCGACCGGCTGAAGCACAGCCTCATGAGGGCGGAAGACGACTGCAGGGTTGAGCGCAAGCACACGCTGAAGCTCAGGCATGCCATGGAGCTGCGGCCCAGCCAGGAGCTGCTCTGGGAGCTGCAGCAGGAGAAGGCGCTGCTGCAGGCGCGCGTGCAGGGCCTGGAGGCCTCGGTGCAGGTGGGCCTCCGGGCCGGCGGCGGCGGGCTTGGGGGGAGCCGGGCCCGTCCCCCCACCACCCTCTCCCTTCACCCACAGGAGGGGAAGGCGGACCCGGGCCGCCCCCACGTCCAGGTGCCAGAGGAGGACTGGCAGCGGGTGCAGCGGGACCTGCAGCAGCAGGCCGCCACCATCTTCTCCCTGCGCAAGGACCTGCGCCAGGCCGAGGCCCTACGCACCCGGGTAGGCAGCGGGGCCTCGCGTGGGGGTGCTGTCGGGGGGCCAGCCGCGGCCAGGAGCTGCCCTCCAGCCCGGCCACTGGGGCTGGCTGTCTAGCTGGCGTCTTCCGCAGAGCGCGGAGGAGAAGGAGACGTTGGAGCTGCAGTGCCTGGCCCTGCGGAGGGACTCCAAGATGTACAAGGACCGCATCGAGGCCATCCTGCAGCAGATGGAGGAGGTCGCCATTGAAAGGGACCAGGTAGGGCCATGCCAGCCTTTCGGGGGAGGCGGTCGTCAAGGCAGCCTTTAATGAGCTCCGACAGAAGCGGTTCCTGCTCCTTCAAAGCCATGAGCGCTGACACAGGGGTGTGTGGCTTAGCTTCAGGGATCGTCGCTGGAGACAGAGGCTGGCTTTCTCCAAGTCTTCCTGCAGCCGCGGCCTCCCTGGCTGGTCACTTCGGGCCAGCTGCCTGGGCTGACCTCAGCGTCTCCATTGAGGAGGGCGGGCGTGAGAGCACATGGGGTGTTCGCTCTGAAGAACATCACACGGCCGTCAACGATTGTGTTCTCGGTGCCAAGTGCGCCCGTGAAACAGGAAACGCGGGAGCAGGGTGGCCGGGGGCACTTCGGGGGAGGCGGTCCTCACTTCCCGTAGTGAACCTGGGTCGTGTTTACAAACGCCCCAAACGTGAGCGCTGTCCTCAGGGAAGAGGGGAAGGGGCCGCCGCTGGCCCTGCCTGGCCCCTCCGCAGCCTCGTTGCTGGAAATTCTCCCGGGAGCGTTGCTAGAAATCAGACTGTGCTGAGAAGTGAGAGATCGGGAGGGGAAATGAAAGCCAGGGGGAGGTGTGCGTGTGTCCTGGGGCGTGGGGCCAGGCCACGCTCACAAGGAGGCTCAGCAAGGGTCCCACCCTGACGCTTGCCCTGCCCCCTCTGCCTGCAGGCCACCCTGATGCGGGAGGAGCTGCACGCGCAGCATGCACGCAGCCTGCAGGACAAGGACGCGCTGCGGAAACAGGTCCGCGAGCTGAGTGAGAAGGTGGACGAGCTCCAGCTGCAGCTGTTCCAGCGCGAGGGCCAGCTGCTGGCCGTGGAGGGCAAGCTCCGGCGGCGGCAGCTAGACGCGCTCATCCTGGTGGGCCTCCGCAGGGTCAGCCCTGCCACGGGGGTGCTGGAGGGGGGTGGGGGGTGCAGCCACGCAGGAGCAGGTGTGTCCTGGAGGCCACAGAGCCCCGGGGAGGAGCCGCCAGGGGTCCCTGGCCCTTCCTGAGCCCCTCCTCTCTCCGGAAGGTTGGCTCCTCGCCGAGCCCCCCTGGAGGGTTGCTGCAGGGCTGGCGCAGCTCAGGGCTGGGCACGATGAGCGGGCAGGGAGGTACATTCTGGCCAGGCCCAGCCGGGAGGAGCTTCCTTGGTGGGGGGCCTGGCCCGGGACCCCACCCCACGCCCAGGAGTGGCTCGGTTCCCTCACAGCCTGCTGACAGACCCCTATTCTGTGACCGCAGAGCTCTGATCTAGAGGACAGCTCACCCAGGAATTCCCAGGAGGTGAGCATGACTGCAGGTCAGGCCCGCGCGGGCTTCACCGGACGCTCTGGGCCACAGCCTACGCCAGACCACAGTCCCGTACGCGAAGCTCTGGGAGCTTGGCTGTGCACTGCCTGCCCTCTGCTCCGTGCCCACCTAGGCAGCATAGGTCCCTCCCTGAGAGGCTGGCACCGGGGGACGGTGGTGGGGACCGCAACCCGGGGTGGGCAGCATGGACCATCAGGCCCGCTCCCGGCAGGGCGGCGGTCTGATCGCCCCATGTCTCTTGGGAAGTTCTTGCTCCCTCAGGATCTGGAGGATACCCAGCTCTCAGACAAAGGTGAGGACACCCGCCACCTGTCCCGGAGGAATCTGACCAAGGCCTCCTCGTGGTGGCAAGTTGGCTCCTGTCTTGACCTTCAGCACACACGCTGCATGATGCTGGTGCCGGGGGATGCGTGCCCCAGCCCTGGACCCATGACCTTCATGCCTCATTTCAAAGATGGGCACATTGGGGCTCAGAAGGATGAGCAACCCCCAGAAAGCGGACAGGACCCCCCTTTGAGCCTGGGGCCCAGGCTCCGTCAGCTTCCGCTCGGCCCGGGGATGCTGAGAGGAGGGGCACCCGCCCTCTGGAGCAGAGAGCGGGGCAGTGGCCACTGCCCGGGTGCAGCCTCCCAAGAAGTGGGGACAGACAGGGAAGGGGGTACAGCTCCGGGTAACCGCAGTGGGGGCTTCAGGCGGCGGAGGTGGGATCACTCTGCCTGCCTAGACACAGGGTGTGGGGTGGCCCCGGGGGGATGATGAGGGGCTGGCTCCGAAGCTGGGTGTCAGATGGGAATTTGGGAGGGTGGGGGCGGGGTGGGGGGAGGGGCGCTACCACAGAGGTAGCGTGTGAAGCCAGACAGACTTCCTCAGCGTCAGACCCCAGCTGCTGGGGGGGCGCCGAAAGAGGAAGAGGCAGCAAATGGAGAAGTGAGGACTCGGTCCCTCTGCTGCCGCCCAAAGACGCAAACTTGAAGCCACCGAGCCCCCACGGGGGACGGGCAGGAAGGACCCACAGGCCATGAGTCGGCAGTGAAGGCCGCTGGCCAGCCTCGGAGCCCCAACCCTGGGCTGGCATGGCGCCTTGCAGGAGGTGGGGCAGGGTCCAGGGTAGAGGCCAAGGAGGAGGGAAAGGTGTGAGCTTCAGGGGAAGACCTGGGCCTGGGCCGCCCCCACCCCCATGTCCCTGAGACCTGGGATCCATACCCGCCCCCCACTGTGGACAGTTCTGGAGAGCCAGCCCATCAGAGCACTTTTTCTGAGGGTCCTGAGCCTTGGGCCCTTCCAGATATGGAGGGAGCCCTAGGACCCCAACCCCTGCTTCCAGGGCACCTGAGCCGTCTACTCGGGGGGTTAGAAGTGAACGTTGAGTCCCTGTGTCTACACAACGGGAATCCTGGCAGGTCCAAGTGAGGACCCAGGAGGTGGCACAGGGCTGGCCCAGGTTGAGGAGGTAAGAGGTACCAACCAGTGTGACCCTGGCAGCTGGGCAGGACCGACAGGCACTCTCCCTTCCAGGCAGCCTGGCCATCGGGGAGAGCCCGGAGCAGCCGTCTGTGGCTCTGCAGGAGGAACAGCTATCACTGACCCCAGAGGTAAGGCTGCCTGGGGTCCCTGGGAAGCCCCTGGGGAGGTTCTCAGCCTGGACACCGGAGAGTGACTCCTCCATCTGGACACCCGGGGGCTGATCCCAGACTCTGCCCACGGGCTCCTGGGGTGTGGGTGTTCGGAAAGTGAGGTGAAGCTGAGGCTCCTCCATTTGTGGACAAAGCTGGGCAGGGGGCAGGGAGCAGTCCAGTCTTCTGGACAGGGCTCAGCGTTAAGTGAGTGGAACTCGGCCTCCCTTTCCATTGCACTGAGCCCGACAACAAAAGGGGTCACGCCAGACACTGTAGTGGAAGGAACCCTGGCCTGGAGCCGTGGGCCCCCGGGCCCGTCGTGTCATCTGAAAAGAGGGACAGCGCACCCAGCCGACCTGGTCCCCAGTGCGCAGCCCCAGGGCCGGGAGTGGGGCCCACAGGCCGAGCCTCGCCCCTCCTCCAGGACGCAGGACTGAACGGCCGGGAGCCCCCAGAGAAGGAGAAGGGCCGGCGGCGCCTCAAGGAGAGCTTCGAGAACTACCGCAGGTGGGCCCGCGTGGGCGGTGGGTGGGGCTGCGGGCGGGGGCCTCATGCGAGCCCGCGCCCGCCTGCGCTGTCCGTCTCCCGCAGGAAGCGGGCCCTCCGGAAGATGCAGCTCGGCGCGCGGCAGGGGGAGGCGGACGGAGAGAACACCACGGGCAGCGACAACACCGACACCGAGGGCGCCTAGCCGGCCCCCCGTCCAGCCCTCCCCGTCGCGGGAGGAGGCGCGGCCCCCCCAGGCCGCCTCTTCGTCGGCGAGCATGGGCGGGTTCTGTGGGACGCGCACACGTGCCGCGACCTTAAAGTGCAACCTTGTCAATAAACTACCGCGGTCCGGACATCGCCGCCTCCAATGGTCTCGGTCCAGCGCGCCTCTTTCGACGCCGCGCCAGCCGGCACGCGCCGCCGGCCGCCAAGGGGCAGCGGAGCTCACCGCCGGCCGCCAGGGGGCAGCAGAGCACTGCCCGCCCACCGGCGCCGGAAGCCGGGGAGGGTCGCTTCCGCCGCTGCCCGCTTCCAATATGGCAGCGGGGCGGGGCGGCCGGCGGGCGGCATGCTGCGGGCGGCGTTGAGCCACGTGCCGATACTGTTGAGCTGCGCGCGGCCCCGCGGGCCCAGCCCGAGGTGGCTGTGGGATCGCCGGGCCCGCCTGCAGGCCGCGGGGACAAGGCGGGCCTGGGGGTGGGGCTGGCGGCGCTTGAGCTCCGAGCCGGGACCCGGGCCGGCGCACTACCAGCTTGTCTACACCTGCAAGGTGGGCCCGTGGCAGGGGCGGTGCCGGGAGGGAGGGGCCCGGACCCGCATCTGGTGTTGCGGAACTGTGACGGAGGGTGGGGCCATCCACAGGGGGCGGGACCTCCCTGAAGGGGTGGGGCTATCATTCGGGGGAGGATCCATCTGGGAGAGGGCGGGGACGCGCGAAGAGGTGGGGCTACCAGTGGGGGCGGATCCTTCCGGAGGTGGGGCTAAGATGGGGCGGGGCCTTCCAGGAGGGGTGGGGCTATCACTTGGGGTGACAGATCCTTCCGGAGGTGGGGCAAAGATGGGGCGGGGCCTTCCAGAAGGGGTGGGGCTATCACTTGGGGTGACAGATTCTTCCGGAGGTGGGGCTAAGCCTTCGGGGAGGGGCGGGGCCGTGTGGAGGGCCTCACTTTGGAGTCTCCCCAAGGTCTGTGGGACCAGGTCCTCGAAGCGCATCTCCAAGCTCGCCTATCACCAGGGTGTGGTCATTGTGACTTGCCCGGGCTGCCAGAACCACCACATCATCGCCGACAACCTGGGCTGGTTCTCAGACCTGGATGGCAAGAGGTGAGGTCTGCCTGGGCAGGGCTGAGGACAGAGGCCTGTATCCCCCGGGCTAGCCTGGTCCATCCTGAGTCTGTGGCCCCACCCACCGTACCTGGGGCACCGCCCTTCTAAATGAGATTACAGAGCCCAGCTTCCTTGTCAAGAAATGCATGGTTGAACTTGAAATTCAGATGAACCATGATAACTTTTTGGTGGAAGCATGCCCCAAGTATGCGATCTTCTGCCCTAGGCCATCCCCCTTTGGCCCTGCTTCACTGCCTGACCTCTGCTCTCAATACCAGCCTCAGAGGCAGCAGGACCTGGTGACATGTCCCCCTACCCCCAACAGGAGGGATCAGACTAGGTTGACTCTTAAACAGCTTACCTTTCGCTTTGTGGTTCCTTCCTTGACCCTACAAGGCGCTCCTTCCTAAGTATCTGCTATGGGGTGGGGGTCCTAGCATGCACATTTCTGTCCTCTCTGAGGCTGGCAGGCTGCACCAGATGGGGCAGATGTGAGCTAGTGTGGTCCGGGGCTCTGGTCCTGCAGGTCAGCCTCGCCCCCTTGTGGAGAGTGAGGGGCGGCGCGCAGTGAGGGACTGTTCAGGGGCCTCTTGACCGGGTGGTCCTGATGCAACACCAGTGCAGGACCCACACACTTGAGCTTGGCCTGGGGTGCCCTTGAGGGCCCGAGACACAAAACGGCCAAGAAGCGTTACAGCACCTCTCTCTTTCTCAGGAATATTGAAGAAATCCTGGCAGCCAGAGGGGAGAAGGTACGCCGAGTGGCTGGCGATGGGGCCCTGGAGCTCCTTTTAGAGGCTGCGGGGCCCCCCAAACCCACCACTGCTGCGGAAGGGGCTGAGGACCAGGATTCCACCCAGCCCAGCAAGACGGAGGCTAGCTGACCCGTCTTCTGCCTTGGAGAAGGGTGCTCCAGCCCTGGGCTACTCTGGACGTGCCTGTTTTCCATCAATAAACAGACTTCACTGCAGAGGCTGGGACCTGGGGCTCTCCTGTCATCCCTGCCTCTGGAGTCAGAGTGAGTCACAAGCACGCTGGAGGCCGCATCTGAGTGGGAGGGCTGGATGTTGCAGTCTGAGCCCTACCCCACCCCCACCCCCAGGGCTGCACTGTGTGACCTTGGGCAGGTCTCTTTGCCTCTCTGAGCCTCTGTCTTCCTATTTTCTGATGAAGATGCTCACAGTGCCACCTTGTCAGGAGTTACAGAAGGAAAGACAGGACTCAGGCACAGGGTGGGTTAGCCTTGCCCCAAATGCCAGGACCCAACCGTGATGGCCAGTTAGCCACTGTTCTCCCTGAGGGGCAGAAGCCCCACCATGGGTCCTGTCCCTCTGGCCTTACACAGGAGGCCCCACAGGTCCTTCTGTGCCACCTAGACGCACCTGTGAGCCGGTGCCAACCTCAGCCTTGACCCTTGGCCATCAGCCAAGCAACGTCAGCCAACCAGGCTGCTCACTGTGGCCACAGACAAGCTGGACAGCTGTGGTGGCGAGCGGTTTGGGGGCTGGGGCTGCTGTGTGCTTGTCCCCCTGCCCCCAGGCTGTGTGATTTGTCTCCCAGCCTAGCTTGACTGCTTTCTCAGGATGTTCCTGTGTTTATGAAAGCGTGTTTATTTCCAGAAGTGTTCTGGGCTGTGTGACCTTCAGCATTAATCACCAGCCACAGTCTTACCGGATCCCCACAGGATCCGAGCTCCTGACGGCCGCCCCCGTGGGCACGGGCCTGGGCATTGTTCTCTGGGAGCTGGCAGCCCATGCTCTGTCTTGATTACCCACCCTGTCCTTCCCGTGGCGAACAACCCCCTATTATCCTGCCCAGAACCTCCTGTGACATTTGCGGAGTCAGTCCTGGAGGCTGAGCCAGCCCCCGGGCCTGCTTCTCCACAAAGGCCCTGAGGGATCTCTGGCCTTGGAGCAGCAGCATGGGGGCAGGGCTTTGCTGCCCACGGAGAGTTGGGGGCCAATCTGGGGAGGCCCAGGGAGCCGACTGGACGGTGAGAGCGCACAGCATCCCAGGAGTGCCCCCAGCACAGACCTTCCTTCCCTGGGCAATTTGGACGTGTTTGCTTGCCATGCCCTTTCCTGTCTGCCTTCCGACCCTGAGCTCCTCGGTCTGAGCCTGGAGGGCAGGGCAGGCCCTGGGGACAGTAGGGCACATGCACCCAAGGCAGGCTCCGGACAGCTCGGGGTGGCCCCCGCGCCCAGAGCCACTGAAAGCCTCCGCACCGGCGGGCAGGCGTGTTGGTCCTGTCTCACTGTGCTTCCCCCCTGGAAACCCCAGGAAAAGCCCCTGCCCTTTTCCTCCCCCCGCCTCCTGACTGACCCCGGCACCCCCCCCCCCCGGGTGGCCTGTGAGCATCAGCGGCTCCGAGCAGCCTTGTCCCCGGTCACTGGCCTCACCACAGTCTGGTCACTGCCACCCTGCTGTCCCTTCGCAAGGCGCCTGGCTCTCTTCCCTTCCTCATCCCAGGCCAGGACCTTCTCCAAAGCCTCAGTTAGGTTTCCCGCCTTGCAGGCTGATTCTTTACCAGCTGAGCCACCAGGGAAGCCCCAAAGCATCACACTAGGGAGTCGAGTGTCTGGGCCACCCTCTGGTGGTCCTGTAATCCTCCAGGTGTGGTCTGGACGTAGAAAGCCTCTGAGGACAGCTGGCTTGGGAATGCTGGCTTCCAGGCCATCAGACAACCTTGTTCCTGCAGGACTGCCCAGAGCCTTCAGCGTTCTGATCTGGCTGGGAGCTGCTGAGACTTGGTGCCCCTGTGTTCCTGCTGGCCGAGTACCAGGCTTCCTGGGCACTGAGAACTCTCTCGGAGTGAGGGAGGGCTCGCCTTTCCCCGTGGGGGCCTCGCCATCCCCCTCCCTGCATTTTCTCCTCCATCAGAGTGTTCTGACCCCACCCTGCAGGCTCTGCCCACACTTTCCCCTCCAGCCCGGTTCCTCCTAGCCGACCCCAGCCTCCCCACCCCTGTGGGTGCCCCCCTTGCTGTCCAGCCTGCTGTGGCCAGTGTAGGGGGGCAGGGAGCAGCAGGTCACCGGGCTGAGGGGAGAGGCCTCTCGTGCCCGCTCCCCGGTCCCCAGGCCGGTTTCCTCAGTGGCGCCTTCCCAGGCCGCTTCGCCAGGCTGGCCTCTGCGGTGGGGGGGCGTGGCGTCAGGTCTGCTGACCTCCCTTGCTCTGAGGTGGCCTTCGGGTGCTGGGCAGGTGGGCCACAGCTCTGCGGGCTACTGGAGCCTGGATGGGAGCGGCCAGCCCCTGCCTGGGAGCAGTCAAGATGGAGCCACAGCACCTGGTGGGCTGGCTGGTGCCCCCGAGGCTCGGCCGGGCACCATGCTGCTGGCGTCCGAGGCTCGGGTGCTCTGCTGAGTGGGCAGTCTGACCAGGCCCACCTGCCCGTCTGCCCACCATGCAGGTGGGCACTGGGGTGGCTGTACCAGGCTGGCACCACCTGGTGGTCTGGGGCCCTGTCTGGGGCGGGGCCTCCTGCTGGCGCACTCTGCTGTTGCTGCTGCCTGCACTGAGCGGGTGGCCGGGCAGGCCTGCTGCCGTGGCCACGCCCGTGGGGAGAGGGCTCCTCTCTCCGCAAGGTTGGGGTGCAAGACCGTCCTGTCCTAGCTCTCACCTCCTGTGGTCCTGGCACCCACAGCTTCAGATGTGGCCAGAGGAATGGATGCTCTTCCAGGTCCCTGCCGGTGCCCCTCTGAGTGCCGGGCTCCAGTGCCCAGGGGTCTGGTGTTCCCCCCTCCCACGAAGCCTCCTGGACGCAGCCTGGGACCCCTCGGGCTCCCCCGCCCCCAGGGGATCCCATCGCTGGAGTGTTGTCAGGAGCACCGGGGCGGGGGGTCCTCTGTGTTCCAGGGTGGGTCTGCCTTTCCCAGCTGGCACCTCTCGGGCAGAAGTCTCCTGTTGCTCCCCGGCCTCCTGCTCAACCGCCCCCCCAGGTTGGCCCTCGACCTTGGCCTGGTAGACAGACCCCTGCCCTGGCTCTGGGAACACTTTCTCCCTCTGAACGCCAGAGGAGCCCACACGGTTACCTCCCGGGCGTGGTCCCTGAGTGGACCGAGGTGGGGTCTCAGCTGGGGGAGTGGGCCCTAGTCAGCCTGGCCTGAGGCCTGGGTCCTGAAGGTTCCAGAATACCATGTCTGTAGCCAAGACTTAGGGCCCAGAGATGCAGGCAGGGAGCCAGGCAGGCCCCCGTTTCCATCTACCCTTGGTCAGCAACCCCTCCTGCATGCTGGGAGGTGGTGGGGCTCCCAGCAGGGCGCTGGGTCAAGGCCGGGGGTGCAACACACACCCAACCGCCTGCCGCACTATGTCCCCAAGACCTCTCCCCGTCCCCCGGTGGCACAGAAGCCCCAGGGCTTCACCATGTGGACCCGCCAGACCATCCTGGTCAAAGTGGCCTGGAATGAAGCCTTCTGGGCAGGGCCCGGGCTGCCTCAGCCCAGGAGAGGCCGGAAACACCTGGGCTCCAACCCCAGCGTCCCCACAGGCCGTGTGTCCCTGGGGCTGCTGCTTCACCCCCCTGAGCCCTGGCCCCCTCAGTGATGGGCACAGCAGGGACAGAACCCATGGCAGGGGTGGGTGGGAGGAGGGGCAGCCTGGGTGGGCCAGTTTGCTGACCCAGGTGAGGCCGCCACTGGGCCCCCAAGAGGACAAAGACCCTCGCCAGCTCCCATCCCAACACAGATGACATCCACTTGGCAGACTTTTATTTTTTCAGGAAAAACAAGAACAAATGTACCTCTTGGGTTGGAAAGGACCCGTTAACATGGCAAACACACGTGTGAGCAATAAATACGCACCTACGTTCAGGCGTGAGGGTGGCCCAGCCCTGTCCTCTGACCCCACATCCGCCACCCCACCCTCGCTCTTGGAGGCCCCCTGAGCTCCCCAGGCTGTACAGAGCGGCAGGGGTGCTGTGGCCTCCTTGCACTCGCTGAGCAGGACCCTGGGGCTGGGTAGGGTGCCAACCAAGAGAAGGAGCCGCCTCGTGCCCGCAATGGTCGCGGTCTCCCAGGGGGCCTGTCTTCTGCCCGATCCCTAGGGCGGCCCACCCCGCAGGAGAAGGGGGTGATGTCACTGGCCCTGCGAGGTGGGGTGGGGGCTAGTTGCTCCACCCGCCCTGCTGATGGCCGGTGGGGCGGACCTTTCCCAGCTGGTGTGCCCAGAACCAGGCCGGCTCAGTTCCTGGGCTCCTGGGCTTGGAGTTAAGGAATGTGGCAGGCCTCCCGGCCCCGCAGGCTCATGACGACATGCCTGGTGGGGCCCGGGGGCCTGTGTTGGAGGAGCACTGCCCTCTCAGGCTGCAGGCTTTCCGAGTCTGCCTGTGTCCTCCTCCTCCAGCCCCAGAAGGAAGCAGGGGACAGGGCCTGGGAGGGGAGCCCTCCCCAGGGGTGAGGCTGAACTGGGGTGAGCACGCCTGTGCTCAGCATACCAGGGACAGCTTCCAGAGAACAGAAATGCCTGTCACTGGTGGCCCCAGAGAGGAGGCTTCAGAGACGCCTCTGGGGGTTGGGGGGGGTGGTGGGCAGCAGGGCTTCACATTTGGCCGGGCGGGGGGCAGGGAGAGAGTGGAGAGGATCCGGACAGCACCGGGGCTTTGGAGCCGACATGCTGAAGCCCGGCCCGGGGCAGGGCGAGGGCGAGGGCAGGGCTGCAGGAAGCCGCGTACCACGTGGGGCGAGCGCGGGATGGGAGCGAGCCCCGGCCCGAGCCCGCTGCCCTGGGTGGGGGCACAGAGGGGGCTGGGTGCCCGGCGTCCGGCGCAGTGGGCGGGGCCGCGTGGCTCAGAGCCTGCCCTCAGCCGCGGCCTCAGGAGGCTTCTGGGGGGGAAGGGGGTGTAGGCATCCTGGACGTTGGTGAGCACACCCCACCCCAACCCCGTCCAGGACTGAGGGGTGGGGGCCAGGCCTGGCTGTGGGCGCCTTAGCTGGCACCGGGCTGGCACTGCTGCCGGGACTCCGGGGGCCCGCCCACCTCCTGCTCCGGGCTCCCGGCAAGGTCCACCCGCTGTTCGTCCATCCGCTTGGCCTGGACCCTCTGGATGAGGCTGAAGAAGTCCTCATCGGGCATGGTGGGGCCACGGGGCGGCACGTCCGGGGGCGGGCAGCGCTGGTCGTCGATTCTGGAGGACTGGGCAGATACACACGTGCAGGTTGGCACCTCGCGTTCCCGCCTTTGGGGCCCCGGCCCAGGGCTCAGGCACCTCAGGGACCGCTCCAGGCGGGGGCCACTGTCCAGTGGCAGTGCCCGCTCAAGCCTGAGAGCCACTCAGGCCACCTTGGGCCTCCCTGGGCATCAGCTCCCGGAGGCAGACCTGGGAGCCAGGACCCCAGAACGGCCTTGCAGGGAGCCACAGGGTGTGACCGGGCCGGACACGGGGCGGTGCAGGCAGCCTCCCAGGTGTGCTCCTGGGGCCCCCAGGCCTGGGGTGTTCTCGAGCGGCAGGGACAGGGTAGGGCAGCGTGGAGCTCCCCAGGGCCCCGTGGAGTCAGGGGGCCCAGGGGGCGGTAGGGCTTCTCTGCAGGGTCTGTCGCAGAAGGGCTGGGAGCCGGCACAGTCCCCGGAGCGCACGTGCGTGTGGGCGGGGGGCTCGGGGGTTCTCGGAAGGGGCTGGTTTGGAGGCTCCGCGGACTCGCCCAGGGCGGTGCTGTCCTCTCCTCTGTGGGGATGAATGTCACACTGGAAACTTCCCAGCTTCCTGCATGGGTGGGTGTGGACGGGCGCTGCGGCTGCCCCCTCCCCAGCCACCTCCCCGGGGGTTCCCAAACCCCTGCCTGGACACATGGGTCAGACCCCTCGTGTCCTCCACACTCCAGGATACAGCCTGGCCCTCGGTTTTCTCCATCCAGAGGTGGACGGCTGGTGGGGTACCCCAGGCCATAACCCCGGGGGCCCGGTGATTCCCCCAGCTCACCTCCTGAGCTCGAGGGAGGGCCGGCCCGAGGTGCACAGGGCTGAGCAACCACGGGCACCTGGTAACACCAGCTGAGCCAGCCAGGGGGGGCTGGTCCCCCAAGACACCCTGAGAGAGAAGGACCAGGTCCCCAGCCAGGAGGGGGCCTGGACTAACCCGGCCAGGGGCGCAGATGGGGCGGGGGACCCGGGCTGCAGCCCCACCTGGCACTTGATGAGCATGTTGAAGAACTCATCCCCCGGCTCCTGGGGCTCCCCGTCACCACGCAGGTGGCCCAGGTTGTTGTGGGTGATGCGCAGGCCGGGCAGGCTGCCCACGCTGGCACGCTGGTCGTCCAGCCGGCGGCTCTGGGAGCTGGCGATGAGGTCAAAGAACTCCTCGGTCTGTGGGGAGGCTGTCAGCGAGGGCTGGGCTGCAGGGCGCCAGAGGTCAGGCCGGGGAGGCAGGGACCCCGCCCAGGGGCCCCCAAGAGCGCCTCTGCCGACCCCAGACCCCGGCTGCTCTCAGTCAGCCCTGCAGGGGCCCCCACGGGGAGGGGGGAATGCAAAGAGCCCAGCCTCCCACGCCTGTTCCCTGCACGACCCGGCGTGTCCCGGGGGACGGGAGGGTGACAGGTTACCGAGGATTGCAGCCCAGGGCTCCCGGTGACGGGGGGCACTTTACAGCTGGCCCGCCCCACCCTCGGAGCCTGCAGCGGGGTGGGGGCCGACTCACCAACCCTCCCCTCCAGGGCTGGGGTGGCTGTGGCTTCGGCGGCCGCGGGCTGGCCGTCCTCCAGCGGGCAGCGCTGGTCGTCCATGCGGCTGCTCTGGAACTTGCTCAGCAGATCGAAGAAGCACTCCTCGTCGGGAGACGGGGCCCGGGGGATGCCCTGCGGGCCGGGCGGGCAGTCAGCTCTGGCTCCAGGCCAGCCACAAGGTGGTCCTGCTGTCCCGCGGGGACGCCCGGACACGGCCGGGAGGCTGCTCGGCTCGGACCAAGGTCCGGACCCTCCTCTCTCGCCTGCCCCGTGCCCCCAGCATTCTCCCCGACCTCTCCCCTCCCTCAGCCACCGCTCCGTCCGGGTCTCCTTCAGCCTCCCCAGACGCGACACTGGTGTGCCTCCCCGCACTGGCAGTCACCGCCACCCGCCAGCAGCCTCCCTGTGCCCCGGGCCCCCTGGGCACTCGTGTCTGCTCCCTGCAGTGAGCACCACCCGTGCCTGTATGCCTCTGGAGCCCTGGCACCCAGCCTGGCACTCACCACTGTCTGTTAAATGAACAGACGAGCAAGTGGGTGAGCGACTAGGCCCTCAGCAGGCAGGAGCCTTTACAGCCGCTCCACACACTCCAGATGCCAGGGCCCTGCCAGTGACCCAGGAGGTGCCAGCCCCAAAGGCAAGGAACCCGCCCTGGGGGAGCTGAGGGCGTGTTCCACCCTAGCCTCACTCTGGACCCGTTTATAAAATCCCCAATCAGTGGGCAGGCCCGGAGGACAGCTCAGGTGGGGGCCGGGACCCTGGGCTGGGGCTGAGGTCAGGCTAGAGGTGTGGCGCCGTCATCCCCGACCCCGTCCTCCGAGCACTGGCCAAGGGGTGCATGCAGCAGCCCGGGGTCTGCTCTGGGTCGCTGTGGCAGGGCGAGAGCCAGGACGCCAGGCTGGAGTCCTGGGGGAGATGCCCGCAGTGGGCATCAGTGTGCACTGGCGAGCACCAACGCTGGGGTGAAAAGGCCCCCCCGGTGGGGTCGGGATGGGAGGGCCGGGGCCACGGTTCTGGGCTAGGGGGTGGGATGAGGTGGACAGGCATGAGACCAGGTCACTGAGGCAAGCTGAGTCCCACCTGGCAGGGGGTGCTGGGCAAGCCCACTTCCACTGGCCTCAGTTTACACCCTGTGGAGGGCATGTCGGAAATGCAGGACCCCCAGTGCTCTGGACAGCCCGTCGCCCGCCCCTCTCATTGGGAAGAGGCTCGGTCCTGGAGTACAGCCGGGACTGCTGAGACCCGGGCTCTGGCTGTAGGCCCATGTCGGCCTCCACTGGCCGACGTGAGCGCGGTGGGGCGGGGCAGGAGCCGAGTGGGTGGCTCTCGAGGAGACCCCGCTGAGGCTCAGGCTCTCAGATTACCCCCTTCCTTACCCCCTGCTTGATCAGGGCAGGCCCAGAGCCAAGTCTGGAGGTTACAGTTCGGAGTCCTGCCTTGCAGGGTTCTGCTCTCCTGTGGGTGCCCACGGAGCCTGGAGGGAAGGGACAGCCCACGCCAACCAGCCCAGAGGGGCCCTGGCTGGGGGACTTGCTTCACCTCGTCAGGGCCTTGGGGACCTGCAGAAAGCGGCTGGGGGCCGGGGGCCGAATGTGAACTGGAGGGGGTTCCGCACAGGGCTCTGCTTGCAGGCCAGTGGGGGCCCCGGGCTGATGGGTGAGGGTTGAGCACAGCCCCGCTCCACTTCAGGGGACAGCTGGTGCTCCGGGCCCCCAGCCCGCCTCTGGCCCCGGCTGGGGTCTCCCAGGTGAACCATGGGCCAGGCCCCTCCCAGGAGAGGGGTGACCCGGGGGGGTCCACGTCACTCGACATGTGTGCCCCAACACTCCTCCAGCCTCCTGCGGGCTGAAGCTCAGACTCCAGGTAGGCACCTGGAGTGGGCAGGTTGCTGAAGGCCCCTCCACTGTGGCCAGGGCTGGGCTGAGAGGGGCCCCCTCCCGGCTGTTCCATGGCGCCATCCCAAGCTGGGCTCCCCAGGCGCCGTGCCAGAGCCACCTCAGCCCAGAACCCGGGACCAGCCCGGGGCCTGGCAGCTGTCCCCCCCAAGAGCCTGGGAACACCTGTGAAGGGTGGGCGCCTCTCGAGCTGGACACTGCTGGACTGAGGCCACAGGCGGAGGGGGAGCCCGTGCCCTTCTCCCGGGACAGGGCCCTGCACCCCAGCAGGACGCACCTGGGGACCTGGGCGCCCCACGCTCCCCCGCCCTCTCCTTAGCCCCACTCGGTCTTTCTGTCCAGAAGTCAGGGCTCCTTGAGGCTCACTCCAGCCCCTCCTGCAGAAGCATCAGCCCACCTTCTCCCTGGGAGGAAGGAGCTGGCCCTGGTGGCGCGAACCCTCCCCACCCCCAGCCCAGGTGGCCCCCTCCAGCTGCCAGCTGCCCAGGACAGAGGGCGGGGGCCAAATGCCCTGAACTTGCCCCACGGTGCCGGCCCCCTGGGGAACTGCACTGGCTGACCATCCACCCGCCCTGGCCCCCAGGCGGGAACGCTTGGCCACCTGAGTCCGGTTCCCACAGGCCACGAGCCTCCACCGCGCTGGGGACCCCAGACTCACGTGGATCCACAGCCGCTCCAGCGGCGGCCAGGTGGATGGGGCGCGGGACCACGTGGAGCCTGGGCAGGAAGCCAGGGTCCCTGCTGGGCAGCCCTGCCCGCAATGCCCAGCGCTGCCTCACCGCCCAGACCCACCCAGCACTGTCAGCCTGATGCTTAAATAGGCCCCAGGGCGAGGGCACCTCCCCGTCCCCGCCCACCCCCGCTGCACGCACACACAGACACAGACACTCTCTCCATAAAAATTCAGAGATGGGGCTCGAGCGCGCGCACACACACACACACGCACACTCTCTGTAAACACTCAGAGATGGGGCATGCGCGCGTGCAAACACACACACACGCACACTCTCTGTAAACACTCAGAGATGGATCTTGAGCATGTGCACACACACACACGCACACACATGCACACTCTCTGTAACCACTCAGAGATGGGGCATGGGCGCATGCACACACACACACACATGCACACTTTCTGTGAACACTCGGATCACGTGCGCGCGCACACACACACACTCTGTAAACAGAGATGGATCACGTGTGCGTGCACACACACACACGCACACTCTCTGTAAACACTCAGAGATGGATCTTGAGCATGTGCACACACACACACGCACACACATGCACACTCTCTGTAACCACTCAGAGATGGGGCATGGGCGCATGCACACACACACACACATGCACACTTTCTGTGAACACTCGGATCACGTGCGCACGCACACACACTCTGTAAACACTCAGAGATGGATCACGTGTGCGTGCACACACACACACGCACACTCTCTGTAAACACTCAGAGATGGATCTTGTGCATGTGCGCACACACACACACACACACATGCACACTCTCTGTAAACACTCAGAGATGGGGCATGGGCGCGTGCACATGCACACACACTTTCTGTAAACACTCAGAGATGGATCGCGTGCACACACACACACACACATGCACACTTTCTGTAAACACTCAGAGATGGGGCATGTGCGTGTGCACAGACACACATGCACACTCTCTGTAAACAGAGATGGATCACGTGTGCACAGACACACATGCACACTCTCTGTAAACAGAGATGGATCACGTGCATGTGCACACACACACGCACACTCTCTGTAAACAGATGGATCGCGTGCGCACACACACACACGCACACCTTCTGTAAACACTCAAGAGATGGATCGTGGGCATGTGTGCAGACACACACACACACACACACTTTCTGTAAACACTCAGAGATGGGGCATGTGCATGCACACACACACACACGCACACTTTCTGTAAACACTCAGAGATGGGGCATGGGCGCGTGCACACACACACACACACACGCACACTTTCTGTAAACACTCAGAGATGGATCCCGTGCACACACACACACACACGCACAGTTTCTGTAAACACTCAGAGATGGATTGCGTGCACACACACACACACGTACAGTTTCTGTAAACACTCAGCGATGGGGCATGGGCGCGTGCACACACACACACGCACACGCACACTTTCTGTAAACACTCAGAGATGGATCCCGTGCACACACACACACACGTACAGTTTCTGTAAACACTCAGCGATGGGGCATGGGCACGTGCACACACACACACACACACGCACACTTTCTGTAAACACTCAGAGATGGATCCCGTGCACACACACACACACACACACGCACACTTTCTGTAAACACTCAGAGATGGATTGCGTGCACACACACACACACGCACACTTTCTGTAAACAGAGATGGATCATGTGGACACACACACACACACACGCACACTTTCTGTAAACACTCAGAGATGGATCCCGTGCACACACACACACATGCACACTCTCTGTAAACAGAGATGAATCACGTGCGCGCGCACACACACACACACACTTTCTGTAAACACTCAAAGATGGGTCACGTGCATGTGCACACACACACACACACACATGCACACTTTCTATAAACACTCAGATGGGGCATGCGCGTGTGCACAAACACACACACACGCACACTCTCTGTAAACACTCAGAGATGGATCACGTGCGTGCACACACACACACGCACACTTTCTGTAAACACTCAGAGATGGATCGTGTGCATGTGCGCACACACACACACGCACACTCTGTAAACACTCAGAGATGGATCATGTGCGTGCACACACACACATGCACACTTTCTGTAAACACTCAGAGATGGATCGTGTGCATGTGTGCACACATACACACACACACTCTCTGTAAACACTCAGATGGATCGCGTGTGCACACACACACACGCACACTTTCTGTAAACACTCAGAGATGGATTGTGAGCACACACACACACACACTCTCTGTAAACACTCAGAGATGGAGCGCGTGCATGTGCGCACACACACACACGTGCACACTGTAAACACTCAGAGATGGGGCATGCACGCACACACACACACACTCTGTAAACACTCAGAAATGGACCACACGCACGTGCACACACACGCACACACACACTGTCAACAGAGTTGGATCGCGCGCACACACACACACATGCACTCTCTGTAAACACTCAGAGATGGATTGCGAGCATGCATACACACACACACATACTCTCTGTAAACACTCAGAGTTGGATCGCGCGCGCGCACACACACACACACACACACACTCTCTGTAAACACTCAGAGATGGATCTCCCTGAGTTTGGAGCCTCGGGCGGTCACTGCAGCGGGGTAGGGGTGGGACCTGTCTGGGGAGCACCTTCCCGCGGACAGCAGCCCCTGCTTCCTGCCTGAGCTGGCCCAGCGTGGGGAGGAGACAGAGGGTGGGGTCCTTCCCTGTCCTGGGCTTTGGGGGCCCCCTGCACAGTCGCCTCCCAATGCAGCAGACCCCTCGACCTCTGCCTGGCCTCAGACTAAGACCCCTCAGCCAGAGCAGACTCCTGGGCCTCCAGCTGCCCCAGGAAGCGTCCCTTTCTGCTTTTGGAGGACTCTGGGGTCAGTGTCCGCCTGGCCTGGGGTTGACCACCCAAGGTCTCTTGGGGAGGCAGCTGCGAGCCCCGCAGGAGAGGCGAGGATGGGATGGGCACACCAGAGCGCCTTCCTGGGCCCCTCTGTCCAGCCCCCTCCACCGAGGGCTCAGAGCTGCTGCGGGGACTGGCCCTCCGAGGCTGCCTCTTTTCAGGTGCCTGCTGGACATGAGGCTCAGCCTATCGGGGTCCAGGCCTCCAGCCCAAGAAGCCAGGCTCTGAACTCCGAGTCGTGGGATCTTTCTTCAGGGGCACCGACTCGGCCTGCAGCCCCACCTTCTCCTCTACAGGGCCCCGCCTAGGGGTGTCAGGGGCCGATCCTGAGAAACCCCAGCCCACCATTCCCCGCTGGAAGCCCTCAAGCCATCTCCTTCCCTCCCAGGGGCTCAGGTCCCCTCCAGGGCTGCGGTGAACGGGCACCCGTGACACCCTGCCCCTCGGCGACCACCTGTCTGGCAGAAGGGATCCCCGGACTGCAGGCGTGCGGAGCGGCTGGACCAGTGGACAGGCAGGTCGGCTGGGCTGTGTCTGGGCGGCCTGTGCCCACCTCCTCAGATCCTGCCTTCGGGGCCCGAGGCTCAGGGGCCCCACAAGGGAGGGTCGGGTTTACGGCTTTGGCTCAGGTGCCTCCTGGGGACGCCTTCCAAAACTGCCCTTGTGCAGGGAGGCAGGTGTGGCTGAGGGTTCGCGAGAGTCAGACTAGTCTCTGCACTTCCTGCTGCAGGGGCGGGGGTGCTGCTAAGCAGCTGGGGTGCAGGCTCTGCCCCCCACTCAGCCCCCGTCTCACAGCACGGACAACCATCAGCTGGCACGTACAGTCCTGGGTGAAGCCAGGCAGTGGGGCAATGAGCAGAGGCCAGGCCTTCCTGCTCCTGAGCCCACTGTGGCTCCCCGGCACCCTGGCCAAGTCCTGCCCTGCCCAGCTCTCTCTGGCTGGGCCACTCCAAGATGCCCCCAACCTTCAGGGCTGACATGGCCCTGCTCCCAAACCCCTGTCCCAGGACAAATACTCAGTCCTCTCAGACCACCTAGTCAGACCCTGAAGTCGCTGCTGCGCTGGGGACAACATCCTTGCACAGCCTGGGCCCCAGGGGCCGAGGGGAGGGCCAGGGCCGGCCCCTTTCCCATGGGCAGCATCAGCAGCAAGCAGGCCCTCTCATCTGGGGCCCAATGGAGCCCCAAGCAGGAGTCCCAGCACCTTCCCCAGCCCCACACCCTTCCCTCATCCCACTCCACGGACACAAACTCTGGCCATCCGCCAGCCGTCCAGTGGGGCTGGGGTGAGGTAGGGTCAGCGGAGGCCACCCCAGGCTCGTGGGAAGATGGGTGCAAAGCATCTAAGAATACCCAACACAGCACCCACGGCCTGTGGAGGCTGGGAGGTGCTGACTAAGCCCCTGAAAGAACTATTTTTAGACTAATTCTCAGAGATTTGGACCCAGAGGTTCTGCAAGGGGGGAGGGCTCCAGGCTGACCTCTGAACCCGCACGCATCGGGGCATGTGCCCCTCTGTGCCCCCTGCACCTTGACCAGACCCTGAGGCCCTGGAGAGGCCAGCTAGGCGCCTGGGCACAGTGGAACGCCTGCTCAGCAGCAAGAAGCCCGCCCCACCCCCTGCGCCCCCGTCTGCCTGCCTCCCCCATCACCCGGCCCGTCCATTCATCTCTGCACACTGTGTCCCCAGGACGGGGCTGCTGACTAGGCCTGAGGACCTGAGCGGCACCCTGAGCTGTCCTGCAGACCCCTCCTGGGCTGCCTGCAGTCCCTGCAGTGAGGCCTCCTTCCGGCCAGTGAGTCAACACTGCACTGAATGCCCTGGCCTTTCAGCAGGACCTGTGTCCACCAGGAACCAGGGGTCAGCAAAGACCCACGACCTCAGCCCCTGGAGAGACCCCGGCCTGGCCTCCAGGCGGGCGGGGCAGGGTGGGCGGTGGAGCCCCCCACCAGCGCCCGGGGAGGGGTCACCTACCGTGCGAGGCAGCTGCACCCGGACGTCTGCGCTGTCCAGCGGGGAATGGCTGCCCTCCCGCGGCCTCCTCTCAGCCGCGTCAGGCCCTTCTTGGTACTTCCTGCTCCTCACGGGGAGAGGGAGCAAGTCCCTGCTGGGCCCCCGCCAGTCCCCCGCGTGGTGGCTGTCTCCATTTTGCTCCTGAGGGGGGAAGGCTGGGCATGGCCAGTGGTTCGAAGCAGCACTCCCCAGCACGGGATGCAGAGGGTCGCCGACCCAGGCGGAGACACTCAGGTGCCCGAGGGAAGATAACATGAGGGGCCTGGGTGGCCAGCAGGCAGGGAGAGGCAGGGCGGTGCTGCAGGAGCTCAGATTCCCCCCTCAAATGTCCACCTTCCCAGGCTGAATGCTGGGTGACCGTGGGCGGCCCTGAGCCTTGTCTGCAATGGAGACCAGCGTCCAGTACACTGTGGGAACCAGAGGCTCCGAGACAGCAGGCCATGGCTCCAGGGCCACACAGCACCCTCCCCTGGGGGGGTCCAGAGCGCCAGGGCCCACTGTTCCACCCGAGCAGACAGGGATGGGGGCTGGCCAGGCCGCGGGGGTTCTGCCACATTTAAGGACCGTGGCTTGACCCTGGGGGGTGTCGAGCCTTGCTGGCCGGACCAAGGGGAGGGTGAAGGGAGCCCATGGAAGCCATGGGGCCTCCGGGGGCCTCTCTGGGCAGGGGGGGCCCGTGCAGGGTCCTGAGCCGCAGAGGGCACATCGGTCTCCCTTGGCGAGGACCAGATGCGGGCATGAGTCCCAGCGAGTGTTTATAAGCTCAACACACACCCCCAGGCTGGTCACGCCCTGTCCCTCAGCGGCCACAGGTCCCTACTCACCCGCTCCAGGGGTAGTCTCAGCAGGTCCCAGGTCTCCGCACTCAGCCTCTGCGTCCTCTTGGGTCTGGCCCCTGCAAGAGAGCAGGCCCGGTCAGCTGGCAGCAGGTCCAGGCTTCGAGATCAGCCAGTCTGGGGGCCAGGGACCACCAGCTCCCACCTCCTAACCCACGTGGGGGCCAGCGCAATGTCCACACAACCTCCGTGCCCCGCCTGGACAAGTACCCGGGTGTCCAGAGGGCGCTGACCGCACAGGGGCCAGGCGGAGTCTGGCTCGCCGGCCCATCCCACGCTCCAGTTTCCCACCGAGTTCTGGGCCTGGCTCTTCCCCACCGGCCTTTGCGTCCGCTGTTCCCTCCCCAGGATGCCCTTCCTGCGTCTGCACAGCCGTGGGCCTCAGCCTCCGCTCTGTGGCTCCCGCATCCTGCACCCTGCCCACACGGCAGAAAGCCCAGGTCCTCCCGGGGGGGCCGAGCAAGCACGCCTCTGAGGGCCCGGCTGGACAAGCCCAGGAAGTGCAGGGCGAGGGGCAAGCAAGGCCTCGGGTGGTGGTGGACACTCTGGGGGTCCCGTCTCTGGCCTTGGACCTGTTAACACCCTGTGGAGCTGGGCGCCCTCCTCCCCCTCCACGGTCAGACGGGCGGGCCAGCATGTTGCCCACCCCCCGTGCAGGGGAGCTGTCTCAGATGCCCACTGAGCTGCAGTCATGAATGTGGTGGGCTGCCCTCCGAGCCCCACAGCACCCGGCTCCCTGTGAGGCTGAGCTGCCCTGCGGACACCTGTGGCGAGGCGAGGGGAGCTAGACTCAGAGGCCGCGCCGTCCAGCCCCTCGTTGCGGCCAGGCGTGCACGCCACGGCTCATGGCCACGGAGGGCAGGGCGGGAGCCCCCAGCCTGGCACCCCCGCCCCCAAGCCTGGGCCTGGCTCCCGCAATCGCACCCACCGTGGGGGACACGGTACGCAGAGGGGAGCCGATTCTGGCGGCCAGTCATCCAGACCAGTCCAGACTGAACAAACGGAACGTCCGGAGCCTCACAAGGATGGGGCAGGCGTCCCAAAGCAGCTGGAGGCGGCGGCTGGACTGCCGTGCCCTCCTCCCCGCCCAGGCCCCCAGGGCTGGAAGAAGCTACCCCCATGCCCCACCCTCCGCTCCCCAAAGGCCGAGTAACATGCCGGCCAGGCTGGGGACACCAGGGGTCCTTGGAGGAGCATCTGTGGCCACCGTCCCAGAGCTGGGGAGGGAGTGGCTGCCGCAGCCCAACCAGCCGTGCCAAGGTGTCCGCAGGCCTAGGACCAGGCCGGCTGCCAGCCCCCAGCCCTGCTGCCCAGCCCCCACGGTCAGGCCAGGCCTGCTGCTGCCCCCATGGAAAACGGCAGCCGGCCGGTGGGCCTCTGCCAGGCCCCGAGCCAGAGGGGCATAGCCTCGGCCCACGGCTGAAGGAGAGGAGCAGAAAGAGGGGACCCCGGCTGCCCATCACGCCCACACAGGGAGTGAACAGAGCCAGAGGGACCCCTGTCCCATGGCGCCTACTCACCCCAGCCGGCAGAGCCTCCTCTCAGCTGCCCTCACCCGACCCCCTCGAGGCCCCACGAGGCTTCCCCAACCTGGACGCCGGGCCCCAGCCCCGCACGGCTGCTCCTGTCCCGCCCTGGCCCCCACCACCAACGGCCCCTCTGAGCCGCGCCCGGCTCCGGGGCGGGCCCCTCCATGGCCCATGTGGACGACAGGCGGAGGGCCCTCCGGCTGGGCCGGGCTAAATGCACCCTCTGTCTGCACAGTGCATTCTGAACCCGGCACTTCCAACGGTCCTAGGGCTGAGCCGGCCCTGACTGGGGACATTCAGGCGCCGCTGGCTGCCTTCCTGCCCTGCCCACCCAGGGGTCGGGCCTGGAAACTTCCCGAGGACCGCCCACCACCACCCAGTCTGAGCCCCTCACCCTCGTTTCTGTCCCTACTGGGCATCTCGACACACCTTGTTCCCACTCGCGGGTCTTTTAGCTGCCCAGCCCAGGGATCCTGCTCCGTCCTTGCGTCCACTCCCCGCTCCTGGCGGCTCCACCTTCGGAATCCGCCCGGAACCGCCCTCCCAGCCCTGCCCCATGGTCCCTCCTCCATGCCAGGGCCCGAGAGGTGCCCGAGTTCTGGGCTGGGTCTTCCTGCTTGTGGGACCCTGCGGGACACCCCAGCTATGGGGGTGGGACTCATACACGGTCCACAAGGCCCCCGCCCCCTCCCCTGCCGCGGGGCCTTTGCACGGCTGTTCCCTCACCCAGGCTGTGGTTCCTCCCTGAGCTCCAGGCACCCTCCCTGCCCTCCTTCACGTCTTCACTTAAATGTTGTGTACAGATTGAAAGTCTGGGTCCCCCAGATTTCATATGCTGAAACCCCAGACTCCTAGCCAATGGTCCAGGGGGTGGGGCCTGGGAGGTGATGAGGGTGACTGAGGCTCACAGAAGACAGAGAGGCCCTCGGGGGGCACACCCCCTCCACACTCTCAGCCCCACCCCTACCCGTCTGCAATGCAGGACAAGGCCCCCCACAGGACCCCACCACATGGACGCCCTGCTGCTGGACGCCCAACCCCCAGAACCCTGAGAAGTAAGTGTCCGCCAGCAGGCCACCCTGTCTGTAGGCTTTCTTACGAGGCTCGAGCTGGCCGTGACAGCGGCCTCTGCGTGGCTCACCTACTGCTGTGTTTACGGCTACCCCCGCCCCACCCCAGATCCCTAGCCAGCCCCAAAGCACCTGTAACATGACTGGCTTTCTGCACGCGTCACTTTTTATCGCCGCTGCGGCCCTCAGACTCGGAGAGAACCCGGCACATAGTAGGTACTTTAAGAATGGAACAGGTAGCAAGCATTCACTGAGTGCCTACTGTGTGGGGCCGTGGGCAGCTTCACGCGCTATCCCCTCTGGGCCGTCCCCAGCAAAGAAGGTCCCGGCCATGGACCAGGACGTGGACACGTGGGCTCAAAACAAGGCAACAGCCTGGAGAAGGCCACAGAGCCCCAGGGCGGGGAGCCAGAGCCAGGATGGGCCGTCAGGCCACAGGCGGGCCTGCATGGGGCAGTTGATAGGGCAGGAGGGCCAGGCTGAGAGGAGCCGGAGAGGAGACAGACATGGGGACAGGTGGGCACCCGTGGCCCCACGGCCCTGGTCTGTCCATCACGGGAGCCTGGGTGGGCTGCAGGCCACTAGCTGAACGCACAGACGGACAGAGAGCTGGTCTTCAGCCTCCCAGGACGTGAGTCATGCCCTTGTCCCCACCCAGCCACCTTCCCGGGATGACCAGCCGGCCTGCTTCTCAGACGTGGACACGGTGGCTCAGCGAGGTTACCTGGTCAGCCGGGGCCAGAGCCCGCAGCCTAAGCACTCACTCAGACATGACACCAACATACACCCCCACCTCCAGAAATGGCTAGGCGTGGTGTCCAGGGACTCCAGGGGTTCTGGGGCCAGGGCACCCCGAGCAGGGCCCAGAGGGTGAAGGGACTGTGGTGGGCACAAGCTGGGGCAGCGGGGCGGATGGGCATCCCGCAGAGGGGGCAGGCGGGCAGCCCCCCAGGGCTCGGGACTGACTCCCTCATCCTGTGCACCAACCATGCCGCCAGGGGTGCAGGAAACTGTCTGGCACGCCCCGCCCCCCGGGCGCCCTACTGGAATGGGCAGGGGTGGGCACACCAGGCACCTGGGGAGGACAGACCCTGACCAGGGGCACCGGCGGCAAGGAGGTGGCCCCGCCCACCCAGACTGGCTCTGGGACCTCTTTGCTGGGGTGGGGGCAGCGAGGGCCGTGAGGGTCACGTGCACTGAACCCAGCTGACCCTGGGTCCTGCAGCTGCACAGTGCCCCAGTCTTCATCAAGGCAGGGAGGAAAGGCCCTGAGGCCTGGCCCCCAGCCGGCCAGTGACCACCAGGCCCGGCACCACCACGGGCCTCGCCGGTGTCACGAGGCCATGCCCACCACAAGGGCTGTGGCCGGTCCCCCCGACCCTCCTCCTGGGAGGACGCCCCTCCACCAGGGCTGGTTACACCTCCCCTCACTACCAAGCTCTGGGTTTGCAGCTGTACCCCCCCAACACTCCCCATGCCCAAGACAGTTCCCAGAAGACAGTCTCCCAGCTTTCCGGAAACTGGGCCAGACCACCGCCGGTGCTCAGCATGCCCCGGAATGAACCGGTGAATGAATAAATGAACAAACGATGCCACTCCTGCAGACAGCGCTGCCACGGCCCCCGCACCCCCGCCAGGCTCACCGGACCCGGGGTATCCTCCGGGGCTGCCTAGACTCAGGGTGCTGGCCTGCCTCCAGCAGCGGCATCCCCGGGCCCCCAGATCTGCCTCTGCAGGCCTGGGCCCTGCTGCCGTCCTCCCGAGAGGACAGCCTCATCCAGCGTCTGCTGGCAGCCGGGCGCTGGCGGCCTTGGGGGAGGAGGCTTCCGGGGGCCCTGGCGGGGAAGGATCTGGCCCTGGGCTATGCAGAAGAGCAGGCGCGGGGAGGACAGAGGCCGCCTTGTTCCCGCCCCACCCCGCGGCCCCCTCTTCTCTGCCCGCCTGGAGGAGAAGGAAAACACCAGGAGAGCAGACGGCCGCTGGGCCGTGCCTCCGGGGGAGTCCTTCCAGATGCTGGGCCTGGCCCTGCCCCCACCCGCTGCTGGGGTTCCCAGAGGGCGGTCCCATAGAGCAGGCATGCCAGGGGGCTCTGGACAGAGCTGCCACTCTCCGGAGACCTCGCCTGCGGAGAAGATGTCAGCGTGCACAGGTTGGGATGGGGTGGGGAGCGAGAGGAAGGGGGGGCCATACTGCATCCCACCCTCAGGGGCCACAGTGCCCCCAGAATGAGGGCGGCGGAGGGTCCCAGAGCCTCTGCTGCCTCCCTTCCATCGCAGAGGGTGACGCGTGCCCCCGGCTTCCAGACTGACCACTGTCACAAACCCGCCAGTGTTACAGCCCAGAGCCCCAGAGACCCGACACGGCAGCCAGACGGGCCAGGGGGCTTTGGAGGCCGGGGTAGGCGGGCCCCCAGGGAGCCCAGCCATGAGGGACTCGGGGCTGGACTCCCCGGAAAGTTGAGAGCCACGGGTGGGGGACTCCGTGAGCTGGACGGGAGAGGACGGCTAACTGCCTGTCCAGCTCCCGCCCCACACCCCCTGCAGTGTGAGAGGAGCATGGGGCCACCCCTCCCCCTGCCTCTCCCCTCGCCCCTCCCCTTCCTGACCCCCCGTCCTCTGCCCCCCAACACACACTTTCTAATCTATCTACCTGGAGAAGTGTCACTGACCCACACGGGGCGAGCCCACCAGTGAGATTACAGGCTCTACGGCGATCAGCCAGCCTCAGCTGATTGGCACCCCTGCCTCTGGCCGGTTGAGCCCCCCTTCCTCCTTCCAGCAGCCCCGACCCCGCTGTCCCTACAAGAAGCCCTCCCCCAGGCCCAGCCCCCCTCCCTGTCCTCATACCTGCCCTGGTGATAAACCTGGGGGGCTCACTCAGGGTGACCCCAGGCCCTCGCTGCCCCAGAGGCAGAAAGGACCAGCCCCGGGCCCCCTTGCCCCGCAGGGACCCTGTCTGTCTGTCACCACTTTCCATCTCTGGATCCACCTTGCCCCCAGCACCCCATCATTTCACCCACCCCCAACTGTGAGCTCCAGAACAGGCAGGTTCCGTCAAAGGCTGACGCCCCCTGGGCACAGGGGCTCAACACCTTCTGAGGGACCCCGTCCCTAACCTGGCAGCTCCGTTAAACGTTCTGCAGTCTGGGGGTAGACCCCACCGAGCCCCCCAGCATGAGCCAGTGCCTACCGACTGCTGGTGGCCAGCCCGCCAATCCCTGCCCTCCCAGGCCCCCACACCTGAGCTGAGGTCAGAGCCTGGGGCAGGAGGCATGGGACCTCCCACTCTGGCCCGTAACTCACCTTGGGCCTCATAGCCGGCCAGGTCTGGCTTCTCCGCGGCCGCCGGGCTGGCCAGCCGGCCCAGAGCCAGCTGCAGCTGCGCCACGTTCATGCGGGCCGTGAGCTCCCCGCTGCGGTCCCCGATCTGCAACCAGGGGGGCCGGGTCAGTGGGCCCCCATGGGACCGCCACCACCCCAGGGCTCCAAGGGCACCGGGCCCCCCGCACCCAGAGGCTTGGTCTCCCGGGGTACGTACAGGAGCCTTCTCGTGAGCTGGTGGCCTTTCTCAGCCCCGCATCCCCGAGAGCCCTGGCGAGCACCCTCGTGGCAGGGAGGCCTCGTGCTTACCCGGAAGCAGGACACAGGAAGGGCGGGCGGGGGGCCCGAGTGCAGCTCCAGGGCCCCCCCAGCAAGGCCCTCCCCTGACCTGAGCTCCCCTGCCCGCCCCCCACCTCCTGGGCACCTGAGGGCCTTGCTCACCCCTGGACACAGGGCGGTGGTGGGTTTGGGCAGCACTGGGGAGGGAGGGGACCTGGCTCTGCGCCTGGGGCTGCTTCCCAGAGGAGGGGTGGGGGCCGAGGAGCGGGAGGGGTGAGGCGAGGAGGGGCCGGCCGGGAGCCAGGGCCCACCCGTGCCCACCGACCCAGGGGCGACCCTGGTCACAGTGGGAGGGCCTGGGTGGACAGGCTCACTTCCCTAGGAAGGTGCCTGGTTGAGCGGTCCCAGGGAAAGACCCTCCCCACAGGGTGGCCGTGCCTTCATGCCCGGGACTGCCCCTGGCAGGTGACTTCCACTCGGCTGTTGGGCGCAGGAATGCCGCGGCCCAGCCTGGCGCAGCTCCATCAGGGACAGGAGCAGCGGAGAGTGGCTTTCCAAAGGCAACACTAACACTCGGAGGGGCGAGAACGGGCCCCCGCTGCCCCCTCCTGACCGTCTGGCTGCAGGAAAGGAGGGGCCACCAGGCCCCTCACGGGGTGCTGGGGCCCCTTCACAGGAGATGGCGACCGCCAGGAAAAAGTTCAGGGCACACAGAGGCAATGTCAGGAGCGGCTGGGGGAGGGCTTCAACGCTGGCAAAGGGCAGACTCAGGGCTGAGGGCAGGGCAGGCCCGGCTCACCTCCTGGGAGATCTCCAGGTGCTTCTTGGCAAAGGTCAGGGCCTGGGCCGGGCTCCCCATGGATACGTAGGCGTTCCCCAGGCTCCAGCATGCCCGGCCCTCGCCCACTCTGCCAGGGAGGGAAACTGAGTCCATGTCTGCCCACCAGGCCCGCCAGCCTGCCCACTCAGTCCCACCGTCCTGAGCCCCCAGCCTCCAGGTGGTCAGGGTCCCCACCTTGGGAGGTGGTGAAGGATGGGGAGGGTCGGTGGTCCAGGTGTGGCCTTGACCACCCCCTGGTGGCCGGTGAGGCTCTCACCCTGGTGGCAGCAGTGACTTCATTCCCTTGGCTCAATCGTGTCCGATTCTCGACCCCATGGACTGTAACCTAACATGCTCCTCCATCCATGTGATTTTCCAGGCAAGAATACTGGAGTAGATTGCCATTTCCTTCTCCAGAGATCTTCCCAACCCAGGGATTGAACCCGGGTCTCCCTCATTGTAGGCAGACGCTTTACCATCTGAGCCACCAGGAAAGTCCTTGTTAATTTTTAAATTGAGGTAAAAGTAATATAACCTCAACGCCCGTAAAGTGCACGATTCAGTGGCTCCACGTACATTCACAACCTACGGCCCTTGCCTCAGACTACCTCCAAGACATCGTCACCCAAAAGTAAAACCACAGCCCCTTGTGAAGTCTCCTAGCAGGGCAGCTTTTCGGAAGACCCTTCCTCTCCTCCAGCCACGAGGGGCTCTGGCCTGTGGACTCTGAGCTTTCTTGCTGTAGCCACTACCCCCCAGACCTGCACGCACGGCTGTGAGCTTAGGGGTCTTGTCAGTTGGTCTGTGTCTCCGCAAAGACTGACGCGCACACAGATGTGGAAAGAGGGAGGCTGGAGGGGGGCGGGTATTGTTCAAGGGGGCAGCGGGCTGCGGACTGGGGCCCAGCCAGCCCAGCACCCAGGGGTCTCCCCACTCCCTCCCGGTGGGCAGTGCGGCTGACCTATGGAAGAAGACTGAGCCCCGGGGGGGGGTCTCCTGGTGGTCAGAGGCAGAGCGGGGCTCAGACCCAGACCAGCGAGCCGACAGGCTGCTGTGGTCAGCCTGGGGCCCGAGGGGGCAGTCGGAGCCCTCCGTGGGCCTGCGCCGCCTGCGTCCCCGCTGCACACCTGTCAGCCAGCTCCTGGGCGATGAGCAGGTGCCGGAGGTGGTACTCGGCTGCACGCTCGTAGTCCTGCAGCAGCGTGTACGTGTTGCCCAGGCTGTAGCAGGCCTGCGCCTCCACCGCCTGGTCCTTGAGCTGCCGGGACAGCTGCAGCGTCTTCCTGGGGGGGTGGGGCAGCAGGGGTCACCCAGGAACGGAGCGGGGTTCAGGATTCCCCTCCGTCGGGGGCCGGGGCATTGCTTGCGCTCCCCAAGCCCCCTTCCAAGGGGTAGACAGAGGTGGGGGATGCGGATCCAGCCCCAGGACCCCACGAGGGCATCTCTCTGCCCCGCTGTCGGGTAACACAGAGCACTGCCCCCTCAACCCACGGCCCCGGGGAGGCCGGGCGGGCAGGCCTTGTGGGGGGCGCCTCCCTGGCCTGGTGTCCACGCGCCCTCGCCCGTGCCCTCCCCGGCCCACCCGCTCCCCAGCCGGGCGGTGGCGGCTGCCTACTTGTAGTACTCAGCGGCCACGTCAAAGCGCCCCAGAAAGATGTGCGCGTTGCCCAGGTTGCTGTAGGCTCTCCTCTCTGCCGCTTTGTCTCCAAATTCCTTAGCGATGGCCAGGCGCTGAGGACGCAGATGCAAGGCCTGGGGTGGTCACAGGGCAGCCCGGCACCCGCCGCCGGTGGCAGGGCTGCACACCCGCCCGGCACAGCCAGCCCGACGTCCACGTGCCCAGGGGGCAGCCCAGGAGCCCCGGCACCCAGCCCAGGCAGAGCAAGGAGCTGGGGGCAGCCCCGCCACCCTGCCCAGGAGCCCTGGTACCCAGCCCAGGTGGAGCCAGGGGCTGGGGGCAGCCTGCCGCCCCGCTCACCTCCTTGGGCAAGGCCATGGCCTCTGGGAAGCTGCCCAGCAAAGGGCTGGGGGCAGCCCGCCGCCCCGCTCACCTTGTGGAAGGCCATGGCCTCTGGGAAGCTGCCCAGTGAGGGGCTGGAGGCAGCCCGCCACCCCGCTCACCTCCTTGTGGAAGGCCGTGGCTTCTGCGAAGCTGCCCAGCAGGTAGTGGGTGTTCCCCAGGTTGCCATAGGCCCTGCCCTGGGCCGCCCGGTCACCCAGCTCCTTCACCAGGGACAGGTTCCTCCTGGAGGCCCAGTGCGTGTGAGCCGTATCCCTGCCAGCAACGCCCCGCCGCCCGCCCAGGCCAAAGGATGCTGAGCCCGTGGCCCCCAGGGGTGATGCCCCCTAATGGGGGCAGCTCAGTGCTGAGCTCGAGGACTCTGGTTTTCGGGCGCCGAGGCCCGTCAGGCCAAAGCCAGGGGTGGGTGCTGTGGGGAGGGGGGCTGCCCGGGGCCCCGCCCGCTCTGCTCACTCATAGAACTCGGAAGCCCGGCGCAGTGTCTCGCGGACAGCAGGCGGCAGGTGCCCCGGGTCCTGTGCGGCAGTCCAGGACAGCTGCTTGCCCTTGGCATGGTACACATTGCCAATGTTGTACAGAGCCCTCGCCTCCCCGACCTGGGGGTGACACCGAGACCGGGGCTGCCTCCAAAGCTGCAGTCCCAAGGAGCCGGGCACCCAGACCCTGCACGCACACAGCTAGTGTTCCCACGGCCTGATTTGTGGTCCCCCCTGCCCCTGGGGCTACGAGTGCAAGGGCATCACCTTGTCCAGACACTAAGGTAGGGGTCACGAGGAGGGGTCTGTCCCTCCCGGGTCACCCCTCTGATACTCCAGCTAAGGGCTCCGGCTCTGCCACCTCCAAGGGGGCCCAGGCCGAGTCGGTGACCTCTCTGCGGTGGAGCCCTCCCACAGCAGTGATGTCATCCATACAGAGGAAGGGACGCTGACCCCACAAGGTCACCGGAGGACACTGAGCAGCCGTCAGGGGCCCAGCACAGCCTCTCTGCCCAGGCTTCCTCCCAGAGCCACTTCCACCCCCGCCGCCCCCTGGCCCAGCAGTAACAAGCACTGTCGGTGGACTCAGCGGAGAGGTCAGTGAGAGGGGAGCGGACGTGGAAGACGGGGGCCCGGGACTCAGCCCCACGGCCTCTGCGTGAGCCAGAAGCACCCTTGTTTCTGAACAGGGACCGTCCCCCGTCTTCCTCCCAGCTAGGGCGCCTGGGACCCTGGGTGGTGTCCTCTGGGGCCCAGTCCCAGCCGGGGCGCCTGGCCAGTGCTGCCTGCCCACCTTGTCCCCCTGCTCCTGGGCGATGTCCAGGTGCCGCTGGCAGCAGACGACAGCCTCGTCAAAGCGGCCCAGCACCTTGAGCGTGTTGCCCAGGTTCCCACTGGCCTTGGCTTCCCCCATGCGGTCACCAATGGTCCTGGGGGGCAGAATGGAGTGAGGGGCTGAACCGAGGACTGAGCCCAGCGTAGACCTGCATGAGGGCCTCGGAGGACGGGGGTGACCCCTGCAGTCCCTGGGATGGTGCTGGGCAGGGGTTCCGTGGCGGGCGGGCCAAGCCCAGGATGGACCCTCCACCAGGCCAGGTCTCGGTGAGGCCCTGGTAAAACCCGGTTTCAAGGCCGGGAACACCGGGAGCCTCGCGATGGGAATTCACCCTGTGGCAGCTCTGTTGGCGCACACGACCTCGGCTGGCTGGTCCCGAGAGCAGGGCTCAGGGCTGGAGGCGGAGGCCTGTGGCCAAGGTGCTCGGAACCGAGAAGCCCAGCCCCCGCCTAGGAGGTCTGGGGGCTGGGGTGGGGGGTGGACAGGGAGGGTCAGCAGGCGGCGGGGCGGGGCGGGGGGTGCGGGGGGAAGCTCTAGAAGCCAGAGGAGAATGGAGCCCCTGGGAAAGGGGGGCGTGTGGGAGGGCGGGGGTGGGGCCGGGGCCTGAAATGGGCGGGGCCGACAAGGGGGCGGGCCCCTCGAACAGGGCGGGTGGGGGGTGGGGCCGGAGCCTGAATGGGCGGGGCCGGCAAGGGGGCGGGCCCCTAAGGGCAGGCCACTCGCACGGGGAGGGCGGGGCCTGAATGGGCGGGGCCGAAAAGGGGGCGGGCCCCCAGGGGCAGGCCACTCGAACAGGCGGGTGGGGCGGGCGGGGGTGTGGCCGGGGCCTGAATGGGCGGGCCCCCACGCGGGAGGGAATGGGGGTGGGGCCGGGGGCTGAAATGGGCGGGGCCGACAAGGGGGCGGGCCCCCAGGGGCAGGCCACTCGAAGAGGGCGGGTGGGGGTGGGGCTGGGGCCTGAATGGGCGGGCCCCCACGCGGGAGGGAATGGGGGCGGGGCTGGGGGCTGAATGGGCGGGGCCGGAAAGGGGGCGGGCCCCGAGGGCCGAGCCACTCGCGCGGCGGGTGGGGACGCCGGCTCACCGGGCCAGCAGTAGGTCGTGCTTGTGGTACTCCAGCGCTCGCGCGTACTCTTTCAGGTAGAAGTAGGCGTTGCCCAGCTGGCTGTAGATGGCACTCAGCGTCTTCAGGTCTTCGGTGCCCACCTGCACGGCGGCCTCAAAGAAGGCCACGCCCGCCTTGAAGTCGCCCGCCTTGCACAGCCGCTCACCCTCCAGGGCCAGCTCTAGGCACGAGGCCTCCATCCTGGTCAGAGAGGACGGGTCAGGGGTCCCAGCGGGCCCCTTAACGCCATCAGGCCTGGGGCCCTGGCTCCTCCTCGCCACGACGGGGCCCCCCGGACGGCTGGGGCCCGGCTCCCTTTGGATGAACGCGCAGAGGCAGCTCTGGGTGGGGAGGCGAGCCCACCCCCAGGCCAGCACGCTGTGTGGCTCGCGGTGCCAGAGCCTCACTGCCCTTCCCCACCCGCCCCATCCCCAAGCCCGGGCCCCAGACTGCCGGGAGAAGGCATGAGTGCAGCTGCAGCCGCCCCTGCAACCGGAGGACACGGCCTCCATCCCGACTCCTGGCCGCTGGGCGGAGGGGCTGCCCCTGGGCCGGGTGCCACCCGCCACCCTCCAGAGGGGCACAGCGGCTTGGGGCGGGCCCTGATACCCGCTGAGGACGGGAGGCTCACGGGGTCATGAGATGGTCGGGGCCACATCAGTGGGAGCTGATCCCAGCCCCTTCCCTGTCCTGCGTCCTAGAGTGGGGCCCAATCTCCAAGCTCTCGGAGGGAACTAGGCTGTCCCTGTGCCAGCCTCCTAACCTCTGGGGGCAAGGCTGCATCTGAGCCGATGTCCTGTCCTGGGGCCAGAGGGGGATGGGGGGGGTGGCAGGCACAGAAGGAGTCTTGGTGGGGGGCCTGAACAGAGGGTGGGGACTCCTGCCACCCCACCCCGCTGAGACAGCCCGCAAAAGTGCGCCCCGGAAAGGTGGGAGACAGCTCAAGAACCTGTCCCCGTCCCCTTACTCCCACCGCCTTTGCGTGTCGCCAGAGCTTGTGGAAGAGTAATTTAAAGTGTGCTCGCCAAACAGCCGGCTGCACCCCCGAGCTCATCCCTGCCTCATTAGGACTGAGCAACGACCAGGAGTTACCGGGGGAGCCAACGTTATTTCCCTAAGAAACAGGCAACATTTTCTAGGCCAGTGCTTCTCAACCGCCCTATCCAAACGCCTCTCTGAGACAGATCACAGCGCCCATTCGCGCTGCCCCTGGGTCGTCGAGAAAACCAGGTGACGCCTTGAGAACAGGCTGGGACACAGCTGCGAACCCCCCGAGAAGCCGAGCCCTGTGCCCTGCACCCCACAGGCTCAAGGCGTTCCCCGGGCGGCCCCCCACATCGGGGTCACTGATCCTCCCCTCCCGGAGGGTGCAGGGCCCACGCCTGGGGACCCCAGCCTCTCCGAGACTCAAGCAGAGCCCTGCAGCCTCTGAGAGCTGGAGGTCAGGGACCCGGCCTTGAGACCCGGCTGTCAGACTCGTCAGCGTGTCCCGCTGACAACACGCCCGCCTCACCGAGCGCCCTGCCCTCCAGACGCCACATCACTGCCCACGGGCAGCGGCACCCCCACAGCCAGGGCCATGCATGGGGCTCCTTAATTAAGGCCTGCTCATCCCTGCCCAGCTGCTCGCCACACAGCCAACTGCCCTCTCCTCCCCGGGGACTCAGGGTCTAAAACGTGGGCGTTTCCAGAGCCCCGCGGGCACTAGCCCCAATCTGATCACAGGAGCAGCCCCCTCCCTGCCCAGACATGTGGCAGCAGTGGCTCAGAGCAGAGGTTTCTGGTGCGGGCAGGACCCTGGGCCTAGGCGTCAAGGGCGCAGGGGTGCAATGCCAGGGTGTGTGGCCGTCTCTGGGAGCGCCAATGGGGGGAGGCCTCCCCCTGGGGAGGCGCCAGGCAGGGGGTCCTGGGAGCCCCGCCCCCGCCCCTGCAGGTGCCCGCCTGCCGCACCTCTTCCCCCGAAGGTCTCGCATCTTCTGCACGTACAGCCACAGCTCCAGGCCCACGGGCAGCAGCAGCGGGCGCGGGCGTGGGGCACCGTACACCACCTTGCACACAGCCTTCTCGGCCAAGCTCAGGGCAGCGGGCGGGCCCTCCGGGGCAGCAGCCGGCATGCTGGGAGCTCTGGGCCTCCTCCCCGGCCGGCTGCAGGGTCCCCTGCCCGCCCCCCACCCTGGCCCCAGGGCAGCCAGCTCCCACGGACCCCCCAGGTCTCTGGCAGGTTCTCCGCGGCCTCCCAGGGCCTGTGGCGGATCAGAGGATCAAGGGCAGCTCAGAGCTGGGATCAGCACCGTCAGCAGGGCGGGAGGGCGGGAGCCCCGAGGGAGCTTGTCCACACGCTCCCCTCAGGGGCTGGCACACAGCCGGGGGGGGTGCACAGCACCAGCGCCCCCCACCCCCAGACTCTTACTGCCCCCCAGCCCTGTGGCCGGTTCGGGGCCAGAATCCGGCCACACAGCACAAAGGAGCCTGGAGCACCTGGTTGGTTTGTGGGAGCACCGAGGACCCAGTGCGGGTGGCCCCCACCCCTGCCCCCAGAGCTGGGATGGGCAGGGTCTTCACTTGGCCTCGCTTCGTCCTCCTGGACCCCTGCCATGTCCGGCCCCGCGCCCAGCCTGGCCTGCGGCAGGGTCAACGGGGGCACAGGGTCCAGGTCACCCTGTTAGTCCCCCGAGCCTCCGGGACGCTGCTGGGTGACCAGCACCTGACCGTCGAGTGAGCTCCAGGCCTCGAGTGTCCCCGGGTGCAGGGCCGGGAGGAGCCCGGGGCTGGGACTTGAGATGAGCAGACACCCTCCAGCCACCCCAGAACCTTTCCTGAAAGCTGCCGGCCCCTGGGCCGCCTTGGCAGCGCGCTCCCAGTTCCTCCAGCGCCGTGGCTGATAAGGAGGCTGGAGAGACCCTCTCTGGGCAAAGGGCAGAGCCTCTGGAGGAGCAGCGGTGGTGGGGGGCGCTCAGTGCCGAGGCCCAGCCCCAGGGCTCGGTTGGGCAGAGCAGCGGGGAGAAGCCCGAGGCCCCTCGGGGCACCGCAGTGGCCTACCCCTGCTGGGCGCTCTGTCCCCCCCACCATGGGCAGCCCCTCCTGCCAGGTCGCTCGCCCATCTCAATCATGGGCCTCGGCCGGGGAGGAGGCCTAGCGAGGCTGCAGCAGGGAACCCGGGACAGGGAGGGAGAGGCTGGGTTCAGGGGCAGTGAGACCCAGGCTGGGCCCTGACCCCCAAGACCACCTGTGTCTGAGCAGAGACAGGATGCGGGGGTGGCGGTGGGAGGCCTGGGGCAAAGCCGCCCGGGATACTGACCCAGGCCAGCATCAGCTCACCAGGGTCGGCAGATGCTGCTGCTCTGGCCGGGGCAGGGGGTGTCTGGGAGGGCGCTGGGCGGGTAGATCAAGGGTGCGAGGATGAGGACCGAGGCCAGCCACAACCCGGTCTGCACCGGACCCTGCTTCTCAGGGGGTCCAGGACAGGGCACCCTCCTCCTGGCCCTGAGGCCTCTGTCCACCCCCGGGACGGCTCAGCTGAGGGGCAGGACAGGGCCTGGACCATGTCTTCCTTGCCCAGCTCCTGCCGATAAGCTGAACCCCCAAACTCTGCACCCTCATGTCAACCCCAGGCCCTTCCTCCGCCTCCTGGGGTAGCAGCCCCCAACACCCGCATCGCAGGCCATCCTCTCCCCTCCCCCACGAGACCGCCCACCCTGGCCAGGCCCACTTCCTGGCTCAGTGAAGAAGGCTCTGGAAGTCTGTCTCCCCACACCACCTCCGCAGGCCTGGAGGTATCTGTGGGAGCCATGTCTGCTGCGGAGGCACGGGAGCTGTGGCGCCCCGAGGCCACCGTTCAGTATCAGCCTGCCGAGCCGGCCTGCCTGTCCCTGTCCACTGCCCAGGACGCCTAACTGCAAGACGGCAGGGCCTCCAGCAGGCCTGTCCACCCAGAGGCTGCTGGGGCACGAGACGGGGGCTCCCTGGGGCCCTGGGCCAGACTGGCCAGGGCTTTCAGGGCCCGGAACTGCGGTCTTAGTTCCCCCTTCGCGAGCCTCACCCCTCAAACCCAGAGAGGGGCAGCCCATACACCTGGGATTTGCCATGTGGGCTAAACAGGTCCCTAACTGCTAACCGACAGTCCTCCACAGCCTGGGGAGAGACCGGGCCCCCAGCCTCAGAGGCCTCAGGGACCACGCTGCCTGCCCCAGCCGGGCCACATCCACCTGTGAGATCCGCTCTCCAGCACCAGTGTGGCCCAGAACATCTCTCCTTCAAAGTGGCTGACCAGGGTCAGCCTTCCCAGCAGCCAGACCACAGTGGCCAGGAGGCAGGGAACCGTCTGCCAAGCTCCCGCCACCTGCCCACTGGCTTACCAGTTAATGAAGTGCTTATTGACCGCCCAGCGGCCAACCTTGCTGTTCCGGCCACCACGTCACCCCCGATACCTCTCCCACCCGTCCTCGGCGTCCGAGAGTAGCCGTCAGCCCTGGCCCCTACTGCCCTGCCCTCTGCCCACACAGGCCCCCATCCACCTGTCTCCCCAGACGGCCCAGTGTCCCCTGGGGGCCATCGCAGAGGCTCATCAGGCGGGGGCTGGGTCCCCATCGACCCCTCTCTGATAAAGGCAATCATTCCTGTCCAAGGCCGTCACCCACATTCTGGGTGCCTGGGCAGCCGCCCCAGGGCCCCCGCTCACCCCATCCTGCCATCCCCAGAGCGAAGCCACACTGACTCCCCTTCAGTCTTGGGGGTGATCTCAGAACAGCAGGGACAGGCGGCCTGGTGGGGGCAGGAATCACTGAAGGGGGGAGGCGTGTCTGTCACGAGCTTCAGAAAGCAAGCGCCTGAGGATCGCACGTCCAGGGAGCCCAGTGGCATGGCATCCCCTTCCGGGAGCCTACTGATGGGGGCACCTCTAATGAGCCCCCTACCCCACTCTCCCCTCCCAGCCCCCACCAGGAGCACTCAGCTGCTGGCCTCACAGAAGGCAGGAGTTCAGAAGAGGACAGCCCACGGCTCCCCACTTTGGGGGCTTCTTGGCTACCCGCCCATTCTCCCCGGGCCCTCCGCCCCACACCTCTGCCCTGGGGAAACAGGCCCAGGGGCAGTGCACCAGGGTTCTCAGTATTAATCGCTCCTGTGAGACCCCACCCACTTCTGCCTACCTGACCTGGTCCCCTCTCCAGGGCCCCCTCGGGACATGGTGGGCTTGTGGACACATTCACGCTCAGGCTCCTCTCAGTGCCAGTTCAAAGCCCAAATCCAGGACCCACTTTGTAAGAACCGAACTCATCTCCCCAGGTAGGAACATTGGTGTGGGAAGGGGAGCCACCAGGCTGCGGGGGCAGTGGGGGGGAACAAGGCAGAGGAGACCCGACCTGGCCCCAGGGAGCCCCCCACACGCTGGGGTTTCTGGGACAGCCACCCGTGGAGTGCTCAGACACAATGGCTCCTGTCCGTGGGGCATCCACGTGCCCAGCTGCAGGCAGCTCTGTGCTCCCACACCACAGCGGGGCTCCCTGGACATTCAGGCTCCGAAGGGACAGCTTTCTGGCGGCCTATGGAAGCCAGTTCCGAGCAGAAAGAACCCTGCGCACACCCAGCCACGCTCAGGTCCGACCCCCATCCCCATGGGCCTCCTCACAGGCCCTGAAAGCAGGCTCCTGGCCATGAGCTCGGACTCTCTGCCAGGTCTGCCCCCCCAACCTCCACCCAGGGCTCAGCCTGCAAGGAGTCCAGGCGGGACCCGGGGGCCTCTCGCGTGTTCGCTTTGCGCTCTGCTGCCCTGTCCACAGACGGCTCCCCCAGGCCACTGGTCCTTGTAACTGTACCCACCCACACCCCAGGCTCCCGGGTCAAGCCTAGGGGGAGGCTAGCACAATGTGGACCGCATGCTCCGCCCGCAGGATCTCCCAAGGCTAAAGCGCCCAGGGGCCCCCTCCACCCACAGCTCCCCCGCACACACATGCACAGCCAGATCACCGCCTGTCATTCTTCCAGAACGTGGCCTCCACCGTGGGCAGACGTGGCCCGTAGAGCCCCCCATTCCCATGGGGGCAGGGGGTAGGGGGGTTTGCCATGCAAGAGTCCTCAAGGACAGGCCTCCGGGGTCAGCTGTCAGTAAACCCACTGGCAAGCTCCTCCCCCTGCGTGGGGCCCAGGAGTCAGGCCGGGGGCTCAGCGCTCCATTCCGAGACCACACAATGGGGGCTGTGTCTCCAGCCAGCAGCACAGACCAGACAGAGGTGGGAGGGGCCGCCAGGGCCTCATTCCACAGGTCGGGGTGGGGAGGGATGATGGAGGGGCAGGGGGGGCACCCAGCGGAGGTTTGCAGCTGGGCTGGAGAATCCGTGTAGGCCACACTAGGCCCCTTGAAGAATCAGAAGCCCCCCAGGTCTTAAGGATGGCTGGGGGAACTGGATGAGGTCACTCCAAGGCAGGGGCCTGTCCAGACCATGAGGAGCCAGGCCTGCCTCTGGGATCCACAGCCAGGAAGCGGGCCCTGCCCAGCACTCGTGCCGGCCCCGCTCTGCCGGACACCTGCACATGAAGGCAAGCCCTGAGAGACCTGTGCCCTCCCCACCCCAGGTCAGGCCCAGGGCGTCAACTTGTAGCACACCCTTGACCAGCAGGGAGTCACCAAGCAGGCACGCGGCCCAGGGGCAGAGCCACCCCGTCATCCCTGATGGGCGCAGGGCGCAGGGCCCGGGCCGCTGGCATCACCTGGGAACCCGCCCCAGGCAGGCACCTTTTCAGGCAGGCACACACCCACCCAGCTGCCTGGCTCTGTAACCCCAGCCCAGCTGCAATCTGTTGAAGCAGGGGCACCTGGTGGGTGGGGGGTGACCGGCCCCACCCGTGACACACCCGTGGTCCCCTCCCCACAAGTCCTGTGGCAGTGGGAAGGAGGAGCCAGGCTGGGGAGAGAAGTCCTGGCAGCCCCCCACCACACACCTGCTGTGCTAGAGGCCAGATGCTGGCCGGGCAGGGCTGGAGTAGGGGCCCCTTTCCCAGCCCTGGACACTGTGGTGAGAGGGGCCCATCTTGCCCACCCCCTAGCCGCCCCTCCCTCGCCGGTTTCCAGGGGGTGGGCTGTGGCAGGCCCAGCGCCCCCAGCCTCGGACTCCCCTTCCTCCGCCCTGGGGCACCCTGAGCCCCCGACACCCTCCTTCGGCACCCCGCGTCCCCCCACCCCCGCCGGCCCACTGGGAGGGGCGTCCCCGCCACGTTGCGCGCCAGCCGCCGCCGCCGCCTTTGTTCCGGGCCGGCCGCTCCCGCCTCCTGCGTCGGCGGCCCCCGCCGCCCGGTCCCCGCGCGTCCCCGCCGCTCGCCCAGCCCACCTGGAGTAGAGGCGCCGGGCCGGGCCGGGCAGCTCGTCGGCGGCGGGAGGCGCCGGGCCCGCCATGGGGTCGGGGGAGCCGAGGGCCGCGGGCCGCGCACCCCACGCTCGCGCCGGCCCCCCGCGCCCGTCCGCGGGCCGCGGGCCGCTGTCCACCGCCCGCCCGTAGTCCGTCTGTCCGTCCGCGCGGGCGGGAGGCGCCGAGGAAGTGATGCGCGCGACGCCGCCCCTCCCGCCGTGGCCGTGATGTCACCGCCGCCCGCGGGGGAGGGGGCGCGGGCCGAGCCGCCGGTCCCTCCTCTGTTCGCGCGGGTGGGGGAGGGGAGACAGCGCCGGGGGTGGGGGCCCCCCGCGGGGGGGGGCGGGGCAGAGCCTTGGGGGTTCCTCTGGCACCGGCCTGGAGGGTGCGCCCCCAACGACCCCCTCCACGGTGAGTGCGGGGGAGGGGCTGGCCGTCAGCCTGGCTGCGGGGGCTTCTGGGGCCTGGGAGGCCCCTTCTTCCACCCGGTAGGAGGCCCTCCTGCCTTTGTTTGGCGGGTGACCCCTCCTCCCTTCGGTGGTCCTCTGTCTTTCCTCTGGACCAGCCCCAAGGTGCCTCGGCCACTTCTCCAAATGGGCAGTGGGTGCAGGGCACCCCGGGGGTGCCCTCCGCACACTTTGGCGAGGCCATCCCCCACGTGAATTGGGGCACGTGGGAGGGTGGAGCAGCCTCAGGCAGGGCCTGAGTGTGTGTGTGTGTGTGTGTGTGTGTGTGTGTGTGTGTGTGTGTGTTGGGGGTCAGCTGGCCTGGGAAGGCAAAGATTCTGCAAGCCTGTCCACCACTCTGCATTTCTCACTTCTGAGACCTTGGTTGGCAGCCTCCCCACACCCAGCCTTGGTCTTCTCCGCTGTCTGTGAAAACCGAGGAAGGCTGCAAGGAGAGTGGCTGGCTGCCCACCCACCTGAGCCCAGCGTCCCAGCACCAGGCCACCTCCTCTCCTGGGGATTCCTGGGGCCCCTTACGGGTGACGTGGCCTCGCCTCCACCCCCGGGTTCTGACTGCTCTGGGGTGGGGGTGGTCTCACAGGTTCTGTCCTAGACCCTTCTCAATCTCCGCCCTCCCAGTGCAGTCAGAGAACTCCAATCCTGGAAAAGTTGCCGTGACCCAACGGGACAGGGACGAGTCTGGGGACGGGAAATGGGCTGCTTTCCCCTGGGGGCACACTGGCCCCTTCCCGGAGCACTGCCCTAAGGTCAGGAAGATGCCAGCCAGCCAGGCCGCTCCAGCCAGACCTTCTGCTTCAGCCAGGACCCTCGGCAGAGTGCAGCCCACAGGACCCTGGCTTCAGGCAAAGGCAGCGTAAATAAACACGAGATTAAAAAAGGGCTCTTGGCCCCGAGCTGGTCTGTTTTTCCTGCGGAAGAGGCAGCGAAGATGAGAACCATCTGTGCCCAGAGCGCAGCGGCCGGCGGCTCAGCCCACGCACCCTCCCCTGGTGACCACAGGAGCTGGGCAGGGCCTTGTTCTCAGGCCTGGCTGCGGCCCCCAGCTGGCCCCTACGGAGTGCAGGGTGCTGAGGGCAGCTCCCCAGGCCTGCCTCCTTGGGGCACCCCTGGGCTGGCGTCAGAGGACGAGGGCCCCCTTCCTGTGCCAGGCCTGCGCTCAGTGTCCCCAGGAGGCCACCGCTCTGGCTCCCTACGGTCACCTGGGTGTGCAGCCAACTGCCGTGTGTCAGGAAGGCTGCCCTCATGGTGATGTGCTGTGGGGGCAGATGGGGGTGGTCCCTGCAGAAGGGTGGGGTGGGTATCTTCTCTCTTCCTTCCTGGGAAGGGGGAGACCCGTGGGAAGCTGGAGTCCCTGGGCTGGAAGGGTCTTCTATCAGAGCTTCCCCAGGGGAGCTAGGACCATCTTGGGGGTGCTGGGCAACGGGCCAGGCTCAAGCTGGCCTGAATCAGGCCCTGCCCACCCCAACCCTGCTGGGTGCCTGGCACAAGTTGCTTTCCCTGTCTTGAGTTTCCATTCTGCCCCTCAGGGTTCAGCGGCCCTATGCCGCTGGGGTCGGGAAGGATCGTGGGTCCAGACAGTGATGGTCACGGTGCTGGGCGGCAGTCAGAGCTCAGGGTGCCTACCGTTGGGACTGTGCTTCTTCCCCTCTGGGCCCCTGCAGGCAGTCCTTGGCACATGGCACGGAGGTGTGTCTTCTCCCGTCCAGGGACCCGACCGACTCTCGTGGAGAGGACCCAGGAGGAGGGTGGAGTGTGGACGGGTAGCACGTGGCCACCCAGGTGTGAAACTAAGTGTGCCTCAGCTCCACGGAGAGCAGGGGGCTGCCGGGAGGCAGGTCTGGGGGAGGAGGGGTCCTGGGGGCAGCAGACCTGGCTCACCACCCTCCCATCCGTTCCGCTCACCCTCGGGGCTGCTCCTCCTTCCCCCCGGCCTCCCAGGGGGTTGGGGGGGCAGAGACCTGCTACCTGCACACACCTGCGCTCTGCATGTCCTGTCGTGTAAATTCTCCCCTGTGACGCTCGGAGCGCCCGCCCTGGCAGAGTGTTCCGACAGGAGGCCGTGAGCACACCCCCTCCATCCATTCCCGAAGGAGTGTAGGGAAGAAAAACAGTTTCCCACCTGGATCCTCCTTCCAGCCCCAGTTAACAGGTGGCAGCAAGACGATGCCGTGGGTGGCACAGGCAGCGATGCTGGATCTTGTCCCCAGACGCACCACCGCTCTCGAGCCGCGCCCCCCTCCCACCGCACTCAGAGTACCAACCCTGCTGCTGGCGGCTGTCAGCAGCGCCGCCTCCGCCAGGGGGCAACTGCCGTGTGCCTGTCCGCCAACACTCACCCCTCCCTGGCATCCGCTTCATCAGCACGCCGTTCCCCTTGGTGAGCAGACCGGACACTGATGCCCTAGGTCACCAGGCTGGGTCTCAGGGGAACTGAGGTCAAGCCCGGTTTCCTAACTGACCCCTTCCTGGGCCTGTCCCCAAGACAGGCCAGCAGGGAAGTGATGCTGGACAGTTGCAGGGGTCTGGCTGAGCCTTTGGGGGTGGAGAGGCCTTGGGCCTCTGGAGAGAGGAGGGCACTCAAGGCCGACATGGGCCTCAGGTGAAGACCAGGCTGGGAGAAGGTGGTCAGGCTGCCCGGGGCCATCCCTGCACAAAGAACCAGCTCCGAGGCTCAGGCAGGACATGCGAGCTCTGAGACAGCCCCCACCCCCAGGTGTTTGCTGGGGCGGGGGGCAAGCTGAGGATGACCTGGTGGCCGGCAGGACAGCTCCCAGTCTCTGCCTCCTCCCACCCCGCCATGCCCCCCTTCCCCACTAGACTGCTCCTGCAGGGCCCAGGGGGGCCTGGGTCACCCCCAGGTACCACCAGCAGAGATGCCCAATCTGGGACCCGAGGCAAAAGGTAAACGGGGAGAGGGGAGAGACCCAAACACACAAATGCACGCACACACATGCGTGCACATATGTGCTTAGATAAAAAGAACACAAATTTTTACCATCATTTCCAATAATCTCATAACCCTGAGAAAGAACTCGCTACTGCACAGCTCTGGGGTACTTGCCATCCATTGCCCCGAGGCCCCCAAGACACCACCCGCCGCCACTTCCTCTCCTTGAGGCCTCAATGTCCCTGGAGTGGGAGCTCTGGGTGGGCAGTGGGTTTTTGCAAGAAGCCCGGAAGGAAACGGTCTGCCCACCCCAAGGTCCTGAGGGCCTCACGCGGAGAGGACACGCCCAGGAAATAGCTGGAGGTGTGCTCGGAGCCGCACGCCACCGCGTCATCCAGTGACACCCGGCCACACGGCATTCCTGGGCCACCGGCTGGCAGCTTTGTCACCGGGTTTGTGGCCCCGAGCCCTGTGGGGAGGAGCCAGGTGCCCATGGGGCAGGCCCGTGCTCACCTGTCCAGAGCGGGCTCACCCCTGGCTGATGGGACCGAAGCTCCCGCCCCCTGCCAGTCTGTGCCCCCAGGCCTGGCAGACACTGTGAGTGCTGGAGAGAGATGGAGGGAGAGAAAGAGAGGGAGAAACAGAGACAGAGGGAGACAGAGGGAGAGACGGAGAGACAGAGAGTCAGGGAAAGAGATGGAGACGGAGAGAGGGGAGTGTATTTGGGCTCCAGGTTCTTCAAGTGGCTCCAAGCCCCCCAGGCCTTGGGTGTGGGGTGGGAGGGGATATCTTTTATCATCAGCCTAAGTGTGTTAGTTGGTCAGTCATATCTGACCCTTTGCAACCCCATGGACTGTAGCCTCTGTCCCTGGAATTCTCGAGGCAAGAATACTGGAGTGGGTTGCCATTTCCTTCTCCTGAGAATCTTCCAAACACAGGGATCGAACCTGGGTCTCCCACATTGCAGGCAGATTCTTTACCATCTGAGCCACCAGGGAAGCCCACCCACATCCTCGTAAACCAAACAGAATTAGGAAGTCAAATCCACTGCTTCAAATAAATGCTCGGAAGCCTCCAGGGGAACAGAAAGTGCGGTGGGTTTCTTCTGTTGGTGGGGTTCTACGCCCACCGGCATCTCTCCATTCCAGCAGCGTGACGGTGGGTGGTGGCCCTAGACCCTCTGGGGAGGGGAAGCCAGGCCAGGCTGGGTTTAACAGCCCAGATGCCTGGGTTCACTTTGGACCCGGGCCCACCTCTCTAACCCTTACCTCCCACACTGGGACAGTGACGGAGGCCCAGTCAGCGCTGGGTAAACACAACCTTATGGGCCGTGGCCTCTGTGTAGTCTCCTAGGGCTGCGATGACAAATGACCACAGCTGGGTGGCTTCAAGTGGCAGAAATTGTTCTCTCAGCTCTGGAAGCCGGAAGAATTTGGGTGCTGGTGGGGTCCCGCTCTGTGTGAAGGGTCCAGCAGGGGTCCTCCCTGCCGCTTCCAGCTCCTGGAGCTCCAGGTGGCCCTTGGCTTGTGGCCGAGTCCCTCCCCTCGCTGCCTCCATCCTCCCGTGTCACCCCGCTTCCCCCTGTGTCTGTGCTCTCTGTCTTTCCTCCTGAAAGGACTTGCATGGGATTTAGGATCTTAATTTCACCTGCAAGGGCCCTTTCTCCCAAACGAGGTCACGCTTACCACTGTAGGTGGGTGTCTCTTTGGGGACCACCCTTTACCCCACTGCACTCACATCTCAGAATTGCACTTACAAGGCTTGCCCACGACGTGGGTCATGTAACACATGTAGTTCTGTAGTTTTCTGCTCTCAGTTAACATTATGTTGTGAGCATCATGGGGACATCATAGATACGGTCAGAGGTGGAGGCTGAGTGACATTCACCCTGCGGCTGTGTCACTGTCGCGTAACCAGGTCCTTACCCGTGGACACAGGCCGGGCAGGGCGCCTGTGTGCGCCAGGTGGGCAGGGACCCGCCGCGATTGCTGCAGCTCCTGGTGCGGGGCTGACGCTCAGGTGGTCACTGATGGAGAAGAGGCTTCTCTGTGCTGGGACCCCTCCCAGCTACAGCGCAGGGCGAGCGTGGGGCTTGGGACGCAGCAGGGCTGCTCATGAGCTGGGCCCCAGCCCTCCTCTGGGCCTCTCTCTTCTCCCTCAGATGGGAGCCCGGTGAATGAGGTCTTGCTGGGAAGCCCGTGGCACAGCCCTGGAGCACGGCAACAAGAGTCTCTCGTATATGGGGCCCATGGGCCGAGAGTTTGCCGGCCCCTCTGAGACAGCAAATCCTTAAAAAGACAAAAAATGTCTTCAAGAGATGGGAATACCAAACCACCTTACCTGCTTCCTGAGAAACCTGTATGCAGGTCAGGGAGCAACAGCTAAAGCCGGACATGGAACGACGGACTGGCTCCAAATTGGGAGCACAACAAGGCTGTGTATTGTCACCCTGCTTATTTAACTTCTATGCAGAGTACATCATGCGAAATGCCGGGCTAGATGAAGCACAAGCTGAAATCAAGATTGCTGGGAGAAATATCAGTAACATCAGATATGCAAATGATACCACTCTAATGGAAAAAGCGAAGAGGAACTAAAGAGCCTCTTGATGAAAATGAAAGAGGAGAGTGAAAATGTTGGCTTAAAATTCAACATTCAAAAAACTAAGATCATGGCATCTGGTCCCATCACTTTATGGCAAATAGATGGGGCAAAAATGGAAACAGTGACAGACTTTATTTTCTTAGGTTCTAAAATCACTGTGGACGGTGACTGCCGCCATGAAATTAAAAGATGTTTTCTCCTTGGACGGAAAGCTATGACAAATCTAGACAGTGTATTAAAAAACAGAGACATCACTTTGCTGACACAGGTCCATATAGTCAAAACTATGGCTTTTCTAGTAGTGTATGGATGTGAGACATTAAAAAAGGCTGAGCACTGAAGAATTAATGCTTTTCAACTGTGGTGCTGGAGAAGACTCTTGAGAGTCTCTTGGACAGCACGGAGGTCAAACCAGTCCATCCTAAAGGAAATCAATCCTGAATATTCATTGAAAGGACTGATGTTGAAGCTCCAACACTCTGGCCACCTGATGTGAGGAGCCGACTCATTGGAAAAGACCCTGAAGCTGGGGAAGATTGAAGGCAGGAGGAAGCGGAGAAGTAGGCGACAGAGGATGAGATGGTTGGATGGCATCCTCGACTCAGTGGACATGAGTTTGAGCAATCTCCGGGAGCTGGTGATGGACAGGGAGGCCTGGCGGGCTGCGGTCCTGGGGTCACAGAGTCGGACAGGACTGAGCAACTGAACAACGACTGGGGCAGATGCTCCGTTTGGCAGCAAGGCCAGGTGCCCCTGGGGCCACGAGGCTGCGGTCAGGAGCTGGCCTGCTGGCCGGGAACATGGAAAAGCAGCTGGAGCTAGAGGAAGGTCTCTGAGCCCTGGGCCCTGCAGCAGGGGCCCTCACCCTTCAATACCCCTGCCCACATTCTCATTTCCCTTGACCTTCACCCCTGAGCACTGGTGCTCATCACCTATGTGTCACATGCCACGCCAAGAGTGTGGTCACAGAGGCTGGAGGACGCCTGGTTCCCATGATACCCGCTCACCCCTCGAGAGCCCCCTCATCCACCTGCCTGAAGGCCCTGCCCACCGCCAGGTATGGAGGAGGAGAGGCCCAGCCCCCACCCTTCCCCACCCTCAGACACCATCACTCTCGGGCAGGTCTGGGCTGCCAGGCCAGCTGGAGGGGGAGCGTGCCACCCCAGATCTGGGCCAGAGCCACATCAAGGGAGAACTGGGGCGCTCAGGGGATGTGTGGCGGCTTCCCGGGAGGAGGGGAGGGCGGGGTGGGCAGCAGGCAGGGCTCTGTGCTCACACGCACCCAGCCCTGGGGGCGCAGAACTCTGGGCAGAGCAGGGCAGCGGCCAGCTGCTCAGGGCACCCCGCGCTCTGGGAGCTCTTCACAGGTGTTCTCAAGAGGTGCTGATCACCCCCCGCCCATCCCCGGCCACCCGGGAGGCGGGTGAGGCCTGAGGCAGGCGTGCAGTGGCTGGAGGAGCTGCTCCCCTCAATGGAGTCCTCGGGCAACGTCTGTCTGTCCCAGCCCTGATGAAACAGACGGAAAGGAGAGTGGAACCACACCCTTGCCGTGCCCCACCCCCCACAGGGCTCCAGCCCAGGCAGCTCATGGTTGCCATGGAAACCCCCGCACCCCCCCCGGGCGCCCTCTCCTGGCTTTCTGCTCCTCTCCTAACCCTGTGCGCCCTCAGCCCAGGGTTAAGCAGTAAGCAGGGGGGGCGCTAGGGACCCTTCTCATGTGTTGATTCATCATGGGGACCCTGGGACAAGGACAGCGGGTCCTTTTCCTGATATCCGAGTCATCTGGTCAGGACCCCGGAGTGGGGGTGGAGAGGGAAGGACCCTGGGGACACCAAGCCCGATGGCCGTGCATGGTTTTCAGGTTGCCCTGGGGGTGGGGCTTCCGTATCTGTGGCCCTAAGGAATCCAGGGCTGACAGCTCACGTGTACAGGGGCAGCCGTCTGTGGAGCAAACCCGGTGGCCGCCGTGTGAGGCCCTAGGAGCCCCTGGTAGGAACAGCACATGGTCCTGCCACCCACCCCACTCCCCGCGGTCGGCACGGCCCTCCTTCCTTCAGACCGCAAACCTCTCAGGACGAGAGCATGGACCTTTCCCCAGAGAACCGCATCAGGCCCGGGCAGCTAGGTGGGCAAGCTGCAGGAAGGAAGGAGAGGTGGGGGCGGGGCCTCTCTCCCCAGGGCCCAGCATCCCTCCCTCTCTCTGCAGGGCTGGTCAGAGCTCAGGATTAGGGCAAGGAGCTGCTGCGAACCATCAGAAAGCCCCCTTGTGGGCTTACCTGGTGGTCCAGTGGTTGGGAGTCCACTTTGCAATGCAGGGGACATGGGTTCGATCCCTGGTCTGGGAGGATCCTACATCCGGCAGATCAACTAAGCCCATGTGCCACCACAACTGGGCCTGCGCCCCAGAGCCTGGGCACTGCAGCTACTGAAGCCCACGGGCCTCGAGCCTGCACTCGGCAACAAGAGAACCCACTGCACTGAGAAGCCTGTTGTTGCTGTTCAGTCGCTCAGTCATGTTCGACTGTGCGACCCCATGGACTGCAGCATGCAGTCCTTCACCATCTCCCGGAGCTTGCTCAAACTCATTGAGTCCATCGAGTCGGTGATGCCATCCCACTATCTCATCCTCTGTCGTCCCCTTCTCCCGCCCTCAAACTTTCCCAGCATCAGGGTCTTTTCGAGTGAGTGGGCTCTTGCATCAGGTGGCCAAAGGATTGGGCCAAGAGTAGCCCCTGCTCTCTGCTACTAGAGAAAGCCTGTGCAGAATGAAGACTAAGCGCAGCCAAACAAAATAAATGTTAAAAGAAAAAAGCCCTCTTGGGCCTGGCTGGGTGGGCTCACCGGGCCCAGCGCCTGAGGGCTTGGAGCCTGGCCCGGTGTCTGTGTCAGGGCCCAGTAAGCGTGTCTCTTAGTCAGCCTGAGCTGTGTAACGAAACATCACCGAGTCTAAGATCGAGGCCCAGGCAGACTTGGCTCACGGTGAGGACCCTCGCTGTGTCCTCACGCGACCTTTCCTCTGGGCGTGCGCATGGGGGCAAGGAGAGAGTGGGAGCCCCGGGGTCTCCTCTTGTAAGGATGCTGGATGCTGTAGGACTAGCCGCTGCTTCCCCATGACCTCACTTAACCTCCATTCCTTCCTTATCCAGACACAGCACCCAGGGCCCCGGGGAGGACGCAGAGCTTCAGGGCCAGGTGGGTGGAGCCCCTCCTCCGATGGCATGCCAGGGTGCGGAGCCCCGGGCTGGGCCACAGCTCTCCTCCTGGCTGCGTCCCCACCCCGCAAGCCTTGCCCTTCGTGGACTTGGGCAACACCAGCCCACCAGCTGGGGCCCCTTTCCCGTTCCGGACCGCCCTCCAGGCCAGCGGCCTTCCGCGCCACCTGGGAAAGGGCCAGAGTGCATCCCTGGAGGTGCGCCCTGCTTTCTCCAGAAGCCAAGAGGCTGGCAGCAGGAGGTGTGAGATGTAACCACTGGGCCTGGGTTTGGAGGGCACGCCCGGGAATGCCACCCTTCCCTGGACCTCTGGGACGTTCATGGTGCAGCAGTCTTGTGGTCTTCCCAAGTCCTGGCTGTCGTATCCGCTTCTGCCCGAGGCCCACCTCTAGGGTGTGCGTGTCACCCTGGGTCTGATCCGCCAGCCCGGCAGCATCGTGCCCCCGAGAGGACGGGTGGACGTGACGTGTGTGGCTCAGGGCAGCGGAGTCAGACAGCCCTGGGCAGGTCTGCAGCGGGCGCTGTGTGCCTCCCACATAGGCAACGCCATCCACCTCTGATGGGGCCGGAGACCGCCCCGCACTGTGGGGCCCTGTGTCCCTGGGGCCGCGTCCCCCTGCCCCGGAGACTGTGGTCGGCGTCCTGGGTCCACTGCATTTCAGCAGGGCCTGGCCTAGCCAATGAAACGGAGGTGCGGGGACCGGCCTGCGTCCTTCAAACCCTCCAGGAGGGCGCCGGGAGGCGACGCTCGTTTTGTTTCACTCTCTGGACCTCAGAGGGGAGACTTTTCATACCCTTGACCTTCCCACCACGATCACAACAGTAGCTCCTAGCCCACAGAACATGGATCCAATGTGAGGGTGTCCAGCTCTACATCCACAGACTAGGGAGGGGGCCGATCACGGGAATCTGTGACCCCGCAAACCCGCTGTCAGGTGGGCCCCGGGCAGCACCCTGGTAACGGCCTGACAGGGGTCCGAGGGCATCAGTGTCTACCCGGCCCTGTGTCCCGACATCCTGATGGTGGCTGCCATCCCCCTGCCCACCGCACTCACTGCAGGTGCCTCTGGGGAAGGCGCTCACAGGTCACAGCCAATGAAGACAGATGACTGAGGCGCCCAGGGTGGCTGCCCTGATCAAAAAAAAAAAGCCATGGTCACTGGCAGGGGTTTTGGCCCTGAGCCGGTTTTCAGGCCTGGAATCCACGCACTGAGGAGGTGGCCTGGTGGCTGGGAGACTTGTCTCAGTGTAGGAGCTGGAGCGTTTCCTTTCAATAAGGGAAAAAAAGTGGTTTGTTTTCAGCGGTGGTGATCTGAGGTCTGCATCTCAGAACCCCAGAGGGAGGTGCTCTGCGCAGGCTGGTGCGGCTGCTCAGGGCAGCGACTGGACTGGGCAGCCCCAGGCGGTGCCAGAGGCCCGGGGGCAGAGTCCGGACAGCAGGTGTGCTGCTGTCTGCCCCCCGCCACCCCCCACCCCGGGTAGTGTCAGGGTCTTGTTTGCTTAACTTGGGATCGGGGGGAATGTTCCAGAAACTCCGAAGGAGGAACTTTGGCTCCTCACAGGCTCCAGCCCCCTTGCCCAGCCCTCGGGCCAGGTGGCTTCCCCCTGTCTCTCTGACACTGATGGGCAGAGCCCACCTGTGTGGACATGCCTGAGCCCATCCGTCTTCCGGGGCTGGGCTCCTGGGGCCCGAGGAGGCCCAGGCACGGCCGCAGGGCTCGCGCTCCACACCCACCGGCCACAGGGTCGGCCCCTCTGGACCCTGCGTCCCAGGGACACGGCCACCTCCAGGGCGGTCTTTCCTGGAGGGTCCAGCTCCAGTCCGAGCTGGTGTCCGTCGGTGTCCAGCTCTCCCCGGGGGCCGAGCGGCTGCGGCTCCCGCGTACCACCCCCAGAGGCGGCAAGGGGCACACATGCCCCTGAGTATGTAAGAGGCCAGACTGCTGCAAGTTCCTGTCCCCTAAATCCCAATTTCCTGAACACCAAGAGGCTTTCTTGGCAAAAGACTATTTTCTAGAGTTTTCTGGGTGGGGAGAAACATAACTGTGGGGGTGGGGTGTGGCAGGAACATCAAAGCCCTGTGGGACACCGCCTCCCACCGCCCCCCGCCGCACCCCCACTATGATGGGGAGAGGGCGCCACCTGCTGGCACTGCCCCGTAGCCAGCCAAGTTGTTGGCAGGGGAGATTTGGACATTTACCGGGCAGCCCCCAGGACACTTGGGCAGCATCCTGCCCCCACAGGCCTTCAATTGGAGCTGGACAGGGTAGGGATGGGGGGCTGGACACACCTCCCCCTCCACTCACCAGCGCCCCTAGTTGGAAAACCAGCATAAGGGCCACAGGAAAGCGTCAGATCCCAGCCCAGCCACCCACACCCCAAGACCCATCCGCACGCGGATCCATCTTGTACAGGTGCCCAACACCCCCCACCACCTCCGGCCATTCCGGTGGGGCTGCCATGGTGACCCCAAGACCGTGAGGGGCTTTGTGGGCAGTGAGTGTGGTGTGTTGGGACCTCCCCTCCCCACTACCCCCCTGCCCCCGCCCACCTGGTCTCCAGGCCTGGAGGGCTGCTCTGGAGGCGTGAGCTGCCCGGGGACCCAAACCTGCTGTCCTGTGTCGGAAGGGATGCCACCCGTCCACCTCCAGGGCTCCTGCTCCCAGAGCCCCGCGTTGGGGGTGGGGGCTCTGGGGAGGAGGGAGACCGCGGGCTGGATGGGCCCGCGGCCACAGAGGCGGGGCTAGGGCAGTTCTGGGCCGTGGGGAGGCTGTCCTGAAGGCCCGCCTGCCTCTGCCCAGGCGGGGCGCTGGCCCAGGTGAGGCCCCTGGCGCCTGGCACAGGTCCCCAGGCTTCACGCCTGGAGGAGGAGTCCCAGTATCAGACGGATGCCAGGGTTTCTCTGGCAACATCAGGGCGGCTTCCCTCCCAGCCTGGCACCCGGCCTCCTGAGGGCCCAGAGGCCTGGGTGCCCTGGTCCCCACGCTCCGCTTGCTGCCTGCCTCTGGGCCACGGCCGCTGCCCGGTGCCCTCCCAGCTTCCAGCGGGTGAGTCCTTGGGGGCTCCGCCTGAGCCCCGCCTGGCCTCCCCAGGCCCTTCTCCCTGGGCTGGGCCCAGTGCAGACCAGCCTCCCTCCCCCGCCCTGCCCCCAGGAGGGGTCTGCGTGCCTACGGCCCTTGCCCAGGGCCGAGCCAGGCTGGGCGTGTCGCATCCACAGCCTCCTGTCTGGCCTCGCTGGTGCTCCTAGTCTGGGAGGGAGGTGGCGCCCAGGGCAGGCCTCCGGGCTGTGTGGCCGTGGGCAAGGTGATAGTGCCAGCTCACCTGGGGGCACACCAGGCCTGTGTGGGTCGTGTGTGTGCCGTGTAGGGTGTAACGTGTGTCTGTGTGTGGTTGTGCGGTGTGTCTATGTGTGTATAGTGTGTTGTCTGTGTGTGTGTTATGTTGCTTGTGTGTGTCTGTGTCCCTTGTGTGTCTGTGTTTGGTGTGTGTGTGTGGTGTGTCCACATGTGGTGTGTGCTGTGTCTGTGTGTGGGGTGTGTGCTGTGTATCTGTGTGTGAGGTATATGTATTGTGTCTGTATGTGAGGTGTGTATATTGTGTGTCTATGTGTGCTGTGTATTGTATTTCTGTGTGTGAGATGTGTGTATTGTGTGGGGGGTGTGTGTTGTGTGTCCATGTGTGTGGTGTGTGCTGTGTGTCTGTGTGAAGTGTGTGTATTGTGTTTCTGTGTGTGAGGTGTATGGTGTGTATGGTGTGTGCTGTGTCCGTATGTGAGGTGTGTGTATTGTGTGTCTGTGTGTGTGCTGTGCACTGTGTTTCTTTGTGTGAGGTGTGTGATGTGTGTGGTGAGTGCTGGTGTATGTGTGTATGAGGTGTATGTATTATGTGTCTGTATGTGAGGTGTGTATATTGTGTGTCCAGGTGTGTGGTGTGTGCTGTGTGTCTGTGTGTGAGGTGTGTGGTGTGTGTGTTGTGTGCTGTGTGTCTGTGTGTGAGGTGTGTGGTGTGTGTGTTGTGTGCTGGGTGTCTGTGTGTGAGGTGTGTGGTGTGTGTGGTGTGTGCTGGGTGTCTGTATGCGAGGTGTGTGTATTGTGTGTCTGTGTGTGGGGTGTGGGGTGTGTGTCCATGTGTAAGGTGTGTGTATTGTGTGTCTGTGTGTGTGCTGTGTATTGTGTTTCTGTGTGTGAGGCGTATGTGTTGTGTGTCCATGTATGTGGTGTATGGTGTATGTCTGTGTGTGGTGTGTGCTGTGTGTCTTGTGAGGTGTGTGTATTGTGTGTCTGTGTGTGGTGTGTGTCTGTATGTGAGGTGTGTGTGCTTGTGTCTGTGTGTGTCTGTGTGTGAAATGTGTGTATTGTGTGTCCATGTGTGTGGTGCGTGGTGTGTGTCTGTGTGTTGTCTGTATGTGAGGTGCGTGTGTTGTGTGTCTGTATGTGACGTGTCTGTTGTGTGTCTGTATGTGATGTGTGTGTGTTTTGTGTCTGTGTGTGTTGTGTGTCTGTATGGTGTGTGGCTGTGGTGTGTGTGTGTCTGTGTGTGAGGTGTGTGTGTGTTATGTGTCTGTATGTGTATTGTGTCTATGTGTGGTATGTATTGTGTGTCTGTGTGTGTGTGTGTCTGTATGTGAGGTGTGTGTGTTGTGTGTCTGTGGTGTATGTGTATCTGTGTGTGTTGTCTGTGTGTGAGGTGTGTGTGTTGTGTGTCTGTGTGGTGTGTGTGTGTGAGGTGTGTCTGTTGTGTGTCTGTGGTGTATGTGTATCTGTGTGTGTGTCTATGTGTGAGGTGTATGTGTTGTGTGTCTGTGTGGTGTGTGTGTCTGTGTGTGAGGTGTGTGTATTGTGTGTCTGTGTGTGGTGTGTGGTGTGTGTCTGTGTGGTGTGTGTGTCTGTGTGTGAGGTGTGTCTGTATATGAGGTGTGTGTGTTGTGTGTCTGGGGTGTATGTGTGTCTGTGTGTGCTGTCTGTATGTGAGGTGCGTGTGTTGTGTGTCTGTATGTGACATGTGTGTGTTTTGTGTCTGTGTGTGTTGTGTGTCTGTATGGTGTGTGGCTGTGGTGTATGTGTGTCTGTGTGTGAGGTGTGTGTGTTGTGTGTCTGTGGTGTATGTGTGTCTGTGTGTGTTGTCTGTGTGTGGGGTGTGTGTGTTGTGTGTCTGTGTGGTGTGTGTGTCTGTGTGTGAGGTGTGTGTGTTGTGTGTCTGTGTGTGTGCTGTATGTCCGTGTGTGTGGCGGTTGTCCGAGGGGACACGTGTGTCTCTGAGCCTCAGGGCAGGCTGTCTGCAGGTCACTTCCCGAAGGGCCCAGGGCCTGGCTCAGCCTCGGGCTGGCCTCCTGCAGCCTCTTGGCCCCTGGCCCTCAGCCCCCCAGCCTGCTCCTGTGGAGACGCTCGGGCCCTGCGTCCCCAGGCTGGGCTGGCAGGCGGCCGGCAGGTGCCGTGGCGACGCGCAGGGCCGTGCCCACTGTTGCTGCTGTGCCTCCTCTGTGGTCTCTGCCGGGGGCCCCGGGGTCTGTGGGCGTGGTGGGCCGAGGGCCGCAGCCTGCTCGGGCTTGCTCGGGCCGGCGTTCCTGGGGACGCGGCGGGGACAGTAAACAGCACAGCTGTTCAGAGCAGAGCCAGGCCGGCTTCCAGGAGACAGCGCCGTCCCGCCCTCTGCCAGCCGGCGGGGCCACCTCTCACGCTACAGCGGGCTGCGGGGGCGGTGGCCCCGGCCAGGGACGGCCCCGGGTGGCAGCGAGGGACAGAACCAGCTGCTCGGGCGGGGCACCGCTTTCCGGCCTGGCTGTGGGGGTCAGGCACGGCAGGAGGCCTGGGCTGGCCCGAGTGTGGACAGAGGCGTCTGCTCTCGTTTCTCACCAGGTGCCCGGCCTGGGGCGGGCACTGAGTACCAGGTGTCTTCTGACACTCATGAGAGCCCCACCGAAGGAAGTTGCTGTTGTGCCCACTTTCCTGATGAGGAAACTGAACGCCCTCCCCGAGGTCACCAGGGGGTACCTGGCAAGCCTGGAGTCGGGACCCCACCACGGCACCCACCAGGAGCCGGGCAGAGGGACCCGGGGACGATGGGCTTGCTCTTTGCACCAGCCCCTCCCAGCCGAGAACTCTGTCCTTCATGAGCCTACGCTGCTCTGATCAGAACCAGCCTGGCCCTGGAGACCCATGGGTGCTGTCTCTCCCAGCTCCGGGGGAGTGGCTGGCCGTAGAGACTCCTGCCCGGCTTCCGGTCCTGCCGGGGCCAGGACACGAGACTGTGGCTGAGCCTGTCTGAGCCATCAGAGTGGGGCTCCTCCCAAGGGACCCTCAGTGGGACAGCTGAGATGAGACCCCCCACTCCTCCACACGGGGCCCAGCTGGGCTGGGGGCTATGGCTGCTGCTAAGTCGCTTCAGTCGTGTCCAACTCTGTGAGACCCCATAGATGGCAGCCCACCAGGCTTCCCCGTCCCTGGGATTCTCCAGGCAAGAACACTGGAGTGGGTTGCCACTTCCTTCTCTACTACATGAAAGTGAAGGGAAAGTGAAGGCACTCAGACCCCATGGACTGCAGCCCACCAGGCTCCTCCGTCCATGGGATTTTCCAGGCAAGAGTACTGGAGTGGGGTGCCATTGCCTTCTCCGGGGGCTCCTGCAGCCATCTGCATCTGCATTCAGGCCACTGCCACCCCGTAGTCATCCCTGACCTGGGGGAGGGGAAGCAGACAAACAGGGCCCCGCTCCCAGGGAGGGGAGGGGATCTTCCTTGGAGAGTGCATCACGCTGGCAGGAGCCGGGGAGGGGTCAGGAGGGCGGGCTGCAGGCCCCACACCCGCTGGAGGGGTTCAGCTGAGATGCTGCGGGCACACCTGCAGGGGGGAGGGCGGCTGTCCGCCCCCCATTATCACCTCTGCCCAGCGGCCTTCTTGGAGCCGCGCAGAACGTGACCCCAGAGGGGACCCAACTCTGCCACTCGTGGCCATCCAGCTGCAGCCCGGCTCAGAGCCAGGTGGCCGCCCCCGTGGAAACTAACAGTGTGGCGTGCAGGGGTGGCAGGAACGGGGGGCCCTGGGCCGGGAGCGGCCTGACTCCGGGGTGAGCGGCTGAGTCTGGAAGGGGCTCCGCAGCTAGGTGGGCAGGAGGAGAGGGAACCCGCTTGGGGCTTGTCAGAGCTCACAGGGCGACAGAGGCCATTGGGTCTGATTCCAAGTTCGCCCCGCATTCATGTCCAGGATTGTGCTTTTATCGCCAGTAGCCCCAGTGGCTCGACAGGTAAAGACTCTGCCTTCGAAGCAGGAGATGCAGGAGGTTCGATCCCTGGGTGGAGAAGATTCCCCCGGGGAAGGAAATGGCAATCCACTCCAGTGTTCCTGCCTGGAGAATCCGAGGGACGGAGGAGCCTGGCGGGCTACACTCCGTGGGGTGGCACAGTTGGACGCGACTGAGCACGCACACGCATGCAGCATGCACACGGAGGGTTTGAAGTGACTGCCCCGCCGTGTTTGTGGCCCAGCTTCTTCCTGGATAAGTCGGTCTCTGCTGACTGCTGGGGGCAGCTTAGTCCCTGCTAGGAACAAAGGGTTACCAGGCTCATCTGTTAGGAGAACCTTCTCGTGTTGGGGCTCCTGCCACTTGCCCTCAGAGTGACCCTTTCTCTCTGCCCTCCAGAGGGGGCTGGGAGTCCAGAAGATGCTGGGAGGATGCCCCCCGCCCCAGGGACCCCAATTGATGGGGAAGCCTGAAGGCCTAGCAGAGGGAAGTCGTTCAGAGGCCTGGGGTCAGGCCTCTGCTCGGGTGTGTGATCCTGCGGCCAGAGCGAAGGAGGGGCGGGAAGGACTTTCATTCTCACCAAGGTCGCAGGGGGATTTGCCGGGGGGAGTGAAGGAGATGGAGCTGTCTGGGGGTCCTCTCAGCTGTCCAGACTCTAAGGGCTGTGTGGGGGACACCATGGTCATTCCTGACGATGTCCCCCCGCCACCCAAACTTGCAGCCACGTCCTAAGACCTGCTGCCCCCCCTGCATGTCAGGCACCGTGCCATGACACGCCGCGTCCTGCAGCCCTCCTGGAAGGGCCTGCTGCCCTGTGCAGACCGGGGTCAGTGTCCCAGGGCCCGAGCCACTCCCAAACACCCTGAATGTATTTCAGCTTCACCAGGCGACGTCCCCAGTGGAGCGGGCCAGCCTGGGCAGGGCGGGACTCCGGGCCAGGGGCAAGGGGCAGAGCTGACCCCACGGGGCTGCCGACTGGGGAACCTGACCACAGAGGGGCGCCGTCTTTCTGGGTCACCAGTGTGTTTGAGGGCCCCAGGGCCGGAGGCTGGATCTGGGGTCCGGGCGGCTCTGTACCTGCCCCAACCCGGTGCCAACGGCGGGGAGGTTGAGTCGGGGCAGAGTGGGGCACCAGGCAGGGTCCGTCCCGGGCCGCTCCCGCTCTGACTGGCAGCGAAAGCTGGGGCTGTGTCCCAGTGACCAGAGCCCTGCTCTGCGTCCTGCCCAGACGGCAGCACCTACAGGCATCCCTGGCTCCCCAGGGGGAGTCCCTTAGAGGGAACCTCTAGGACAGCTCTCCATTCTCCATGCCCGCCTGGAATTACAGGGTCTGGGGTCTTTTGATGCAGACTCCCCCCCCCACTTTCTTAGGGGCCATTCCGGAAGGAGTGCCTTCAGGGCTATTACTAGCATTGATAAATATCACAGCCCCTGAGCTATTCCCAGACGGACCGCTGGTGAGTGCTGGCCGCTCTGCAGGGCCCTGCTGCAGGGGTGAACTCACCAGAGCTCACAATACCCAGGGGAGGGGGTGGGGTCCCTGGTTGCCCAAGGTTACCCTGCCGGCTAGGGCGGAGCTGGATTTGAACCAGCTCTCCTCCTGGGGGACCATGCCGAGCCCAGGGCCAGCAGACCGCAGAGCCCATGTCCTCCCCACCACACTGCCCTGCCGGGCTTGTCGAGCAGGTGATGGGAAGCCCGCTGGAGGTGGCCAGGTGGGGACGCTCAGGCCTTCACAGCGACCATTTCTGTGGTCAAAGGGGTGTGCTGAGCCTGTGCCAGGGAGCGGGATACCAGGCACGCTTCCCCGGACCAGTTCCCAGAAGCCGAAGTATCAGGGCCGAACCTCTCAGCCCCTCGTCCAGCTGCTGGTGACTTGCCCTGGGCTGGCTCCTCTCCTGTGCCCGGACCCTCAGGCTGACCCCAACACGGAGCTGAGCCTTGAGCCCGACACCAGTGTGCGGCTGAGCCCATGCCTGCCCCTGCCCACCCCCGGCCCTAGCCCCTCACATAATCCCCACTCTGGCCCAGGCCGAGCCTGACCCCAGCCCAGGCCAGCTCACCACGTACGGCAGCCACTGGCCCCGGTGCCCTAGGAGGACCGGGGTGGGCGTGCTGCCTGGGGGCCCAGCAAGAGCTGCAGGCCCGGCTCTCTGCTGCTGCATGACATGGGGTTATTATGCTGTCATGAGGTCACCCGGAATTCTCACCCTCCACTGAGGGTCAGTGCATTGGGAAGCCCCACCGTCCCAGGCTTTTGCCAGTCCAGGGCCTGGCAGCCCACTGCGCCCACCCCGTTTCCGTGACTGTCCTGAGAGTTTCCAGCATGGGCCAGGGGACCGGGACAGGCCAGCACCGGGAGCCAGGCAGCGGCCAGCTCACCTTGAGCTGGGGAGGACGCCAGGCGGCCGAGCATGAGGCTGTGGGCCCAGGGCTGCCCCGTGAAAGCACCATCTGGGCCAAGGGCAGGCGGTGACGGAGGCTCACTGGCTCCGCCTTCGCTCCCAGCCCTGCTGCCATGGCCGCCTTGGCCATGGTGATGCTGCCCGCCTACCGGGGGGACGTGATCCAGCCCCCCCCAAAGAGAGCCAGAGGCAGTGCCCCGTCTCCCTCAGGGCCGCAGGGGGACGGGCGTTCCGGAGGGCCAGCGCCAAGTCCAGGCCGTGTTTATGCCGACTCAGGTGCACGTGTCAGCTCGCGGATGTTGAGGTGCCGTCAGGGAGGTGGCCACGCCTTCCCTGGGGGGAGCCAAGGTGGTGTGGTGAGCGGGGTCACGGGCCAGGGTGCTTCTGTGTGCCATCTCCCTGAGTCTGTAAATTGGGCTGACAGTGGTGCCCACCCGAAAGGGGTGTGGTTGGGATCCGAGAGAGAGCGTCGCTGCACTGCCACCCATGGAGGGGGCTGCATTTTATTGGCCCCTCATCCCTTTCTCCAGGGATCGAACCCCTGGTGGCTTAGACAGTAAAGCGTCTGCCCACAATGCGGGAGACCTGGGTTCAATCCAAGGGTTGGGAAGATCTCCTGGAGAAGGCAATGGAAACCCACTCCAGTACTGTTGCCTGGAAAATCCCATAGACGGAGGAGCCTGCTGGGCCACAGTCCATGGGGTCGCAGAGAGTCGGACACGACTGAGCAACTTCACGTTCACTTTTCATCCCTGTCTCACTCTGAGACAGGAAAACGGAGCGGGAGCGTCCTGGAGACAGTGTGTGGGGACGGGGTACTGGAGACGTGTTGCTCAGCACCTCCACGTCTCTGCGCCTGACAGGTTGTGTCTGCCTCTCTCCCCCAAGGGAAGACAGGCTCTGCCCACTGGCAGCTGAAGATGACGCCATGGCGGCTGTGAAGTGGCCTGAGCCCCGCCGGCAGGCCGGCGCCCTGTGGGGATCTCCCGCTGCGGCCTGGTCTGACCACACTGAGGAGCCTGGCCGCCGGGGGCAAGTCTGCAGCGTCCCCATGTGGTTGACCGACGAGGAGGCCAAGGATGGGGACAGCTCCGTGTCGTCGGGCCGCCTCTCCGGCTCCTCGGGGGGCCACGAGTCGTGTACCCCTCCCCACAGGACTTGGACCGAGAGGGCCCCCCAGGTGCCGAGGCCACCGCGGCAGCCGAGAGAGAGCAACCCCCGGCTGGAGCAGCTGAGGGACAAGATCCGGGCCCAGGCCCAGCGGCAGGCCAGCTGCGCCTCGCTGGGCACCTCGACACCCTCCAGCGCCTCATACCTCTACAAAGCCCCCGCACCAGCGCCCCGGAGGAAGGCCCGAAAGCCGTCAAACCCCCCGCCAGCCCCGGCCTACCCAGGTCAGTGGGGCAGCTCTCTCCAGGGACAGGCAGGAAGAGGGGAGAAAGTGATGAGATTGGGCCAATGCAGGCCGGGCCCCGCCTGGGCTGGTGGCCCCCTGGGAGGCTGGGGCGGTGCGCCCCGCAGCCCTGGAGGGTCTCGGAGCCTGGGAAGCTGAGTGGAGACAGAGCCCTCCCGGGGCTGCGTGTGAGCTGGGTTTAAGCACGAGGAAGCATTGACTCATCCGGGACATGGAGACCGCCTGGTGGAAACAAGAAGGAGGGTGGGTGCAAGGGCAGGCACCTGGAGGCTGGAGGGTTTGCGAGGGGCATGGACAGGAGGAGGCCAGCAGGAGGCCCCCGAGGGGAGACTGCACTCAAACCAGGAGCTTTTGAGCGGCGGCCAAAGGAGGACCTTTCCTTGGACACTTCTGCACGGCCTCACCGTCCTCACGATGCCCCTTCTCCTGCTGCACCAGGCTCAGGCAGACTGTCTGCGCTGTGCTCAGTCGCTCAGTCGTGTCCGACTCTTTTTGACCCCATAGACTGCAGCCCTCCAGGCTCCTCTGTCCATAGGAATTCTCCAGGCAACAATACTGGAGTGGGTTGCCATGCCCTCCTCCAGGGGATCTTTCCAACACAGGGATTGAACCCAGGTCTTTCGCATTGCAGGTGGATTCTTTACCAGCTAAGCCACCAGGGAAGCCAAGGCCTTGGACATGGACTCCGTAGTCCACGGGGTGGCAAAGAGTCAGATGCAAATGAGTGACTCACTTTTACTTTCACTTCAGGCATCCTGAGTGGAACTGAAAGTGGAGTTGAAGAGAAGGCAACCCCTGGCCAGGGGCGTGAGGCCTCCAGGGTCTCCCTGAACCAGATCTCAGGTGAGTGGCCCTGTGGCCAGCCATCCCAGCACCCCCCACCCCCCTGGACACACAGACCAGGGGTGGGCAGCATGGTTATGGAGCCAGCAGTCTCCAGGCAGCCTCTCTCTCACTCTGTGGGATTGGCTCTGTTACCTCCCCTCACCGAGGAGGATACTGAGGGTCAGAGAGGACCCCAGCTGTGAAGGGCCCAAGCAGGGATTTGCTCTCAGCCCACCATTCTCTAGAGCTCACTTTCCAGTCACCAGGGAAGGAATCCAGATGGGCTCTGCAGGGCAGGCTGGGGCTCAAAGCACAGGGGCCCTGGGCAAGAACATCTGCTGGCTGAGCTGCTCTGCACAGCATGGTCACAGGCCGGCCACAGTCTGGGCTTGAGGCCGTTCAGCTCCCGTCAGCTCCTGGGCTTGCCGGTCTGTTCTGCAGGCAGAAGGCATTGCTAACCTGTCCCACAGATGACCTTGCCCAGCCTGGGAGAAGCTGAAGGGTCGACACTAGGCTGGCAGACTTCCAGATGGGGGAGGAAGGGTCCAAGGTCCCAGAGAACCAGTAGACTCTGGCTCACTCAGCAGGTAGGAGGGGTGAGTCTGAGTTGGGGTGAGTCTGAGTTAGGGTGTGGGGGGCGGACTGGAGCTGCTCCCAGGGCTAAGGAACCTTGGCATCACCGCCGTAGGATAGTTGGAAGGTTCTGGGCAGGGAGACCTCGGCAGGTCTGGGCATTGACTGCTTCCTCAGTTTGTGGGGTGGGCACCGGGTGGAGGGGCCGTCTCTATAGTCCAGCAGGATTCTGGAGACCCCAGAAAGGGGCGGGGAGAGGGCTCAGGAGCTGAGGTCAGGCTGCCCTGGAGGCCCGAGGCTTCGGGGGTCTCTGGCCAGGGTTTTTAAGAGTCAGGCCCTCAGGGTTCCGTCACCTATCCTAGCAGTGCTGTGGTGGGTAGGGTGGGATGAGGGTTGGTCGACATTTGAGTCTACATCCTCTGGCTGGCAGCCACAGACCCGCTTCCGGTCTGCCCAGCCAGAGGTGCAAGCCAAGTGCAGCCCCAGGTAGAGTGAGGGGTGCCAGCCGTGTGAAGCCAAGAAGCAGAGCCTCTCTCTGACCCAGCTCTGGCCTGATCATGGACCCTGGCGGCTCCCCGGAAGTGGCGGTGGCCCGCGTGAACTCCCTGGTCTCTCCCCTTGGGGATAAAGGACCTCGATGGCCTTGGCTCATCCCACAGGTCATTGTCCCCGTCCCCCCACACGGAGGCTGCTGGGGCCTCTCGGCTAAAATCACGACCCGGCCATGGTCTCTCAGGGAGCTCAGTGCCCAGTGGCATCAGTCACCAGCCCCTCCTCATTTTAGAATCCTCTGGAAGCAGGGCATGGGTCAGGGCCTGGTCTTTTTTTTTTTTCAATTGTGGCAAAATACACATAAAGTTTAGAGATGAAGATTTGATCACTAGATTGGGAAGATCCCCCTGGAGTAGGAAATGGCAACCCACTCCAGTACTCTTGCCTGGGAAATCCCATGGACAGAGGAGCCTGGCGGGCTACAGTCCGTGGAGTCTTAGAGTCGGACACAACTACACACACACTGAGTTTACCATTTTTACTATGTTTATGTACAAAGTTACTTTGTTTCCAGGGGTTTGACCCCTCTAGGGACTTCATATGAGTGAAATCCAACGGGGTTTGTCCTTTCGTGAGAACCTAGGGCTCAAGGCTGCTCCTGTCGAGGCCGGAGGGACGGGCCAAGGCCAGGACCCAGCTGCTCTGCAGAGGCCTGGGAATCCCTGGGGCCTGACTCCTCTCTTGGCATGCTCCCCAGGCCTCCTGGGGACACGCTGGGCTGGGCTGGGCCGGGCCGGCTCTCACGGCTCACCAGCTGGGTGGCCGTTTGGTGTTTCCCAGATGCCGGCCCCACCCAGCAGGGTACAGAGACGAATGAGGCCAAACAGAGCGGGGCCAGGCCGAACACTGGCCTTTGGGCAGCCGGCCCCTGTGCCTGCTGCGGGACTTGGTTCTCCTGTCCCTGCCCATCCAGGTGGGGCAGCCCCGCCGTGCCAAGGCCCCTCTGGGTCTGGTGCACACTGCTTTCCCTGAACGTTCAGGAAACTAAGATCATGGCTTCCGATCCCATCACTTCATGGCAAATAGATGGGGAAACAGTGGAAACAGTGGCTGACTTTATTTTTCTGGGCTCTAAAATCACTGCAGATGGTGACTGCGGTCATGAAATTAAAAGACGCTTGCTCCTTGGAAGGCTTGTCTATGACAAACCTAGACAGCATGTTAAAGAGCAGAGACATCACTTTTCCAACAAAGGTCCGTATAGTCAAAGCTAAGGTTTTTCCAGTAGTCATGTACAGATGTGAGAGTTGGAGCTTAAAGAAGGCTGAGTGCCGAAGAATTGATGCTTTCGGATTATGTTGCTGGAAAAGACTCTCAAGAGTCTCTTGGACTGTGAGGAGATCAAACCAATCAATCCTAAAGGAAATCAACCTTGAATATTCACTGGAAGGACTGATGCTGAAGCTGAAGCTCCAATATTTTGGCCACCTGATGCAAAGAGTTGACTCACTGGAAAAAACCCTGATGCTGAGGGAAGGAGAAGGAGGCAGCAGAGACTGAGATGGTTAGATAGCATCACTGACTCAATGGACATGAATTTGAGCACACTCCAGGGGATAGTGGAGGACAGGGAGGCCTGGCGTGCTGCAGTCCACGGGGTCGCAAAGAGTTGGACACGACTGAGCGACTGAACAACCACCTCTCCCCGACGAGCCGATGTCCCATCTGGCTAGCTGCCTGCCACAGCTTTGCTTGTGGGCCTATCCAGTCATTTATTCACTCAACAAACACAAGTGCTGTGGGCCAGCTCGCATGCCAGGGGCTGTGCTCAGGGGCTCTGGGGGCTGGTGCACGGTCAGGGCTGTGAGGGAGGGTGAGGCGAGCCCAGCCCTGCAGGGGATTTCCCCGGGGGGCAGGGGGCGGCATGCTGGGACAGTCAGGGGCTGGAGAGCAGGCTGATCGTGTGCTGTGTCGATACTCAACCTTCTCTCCCTTGCCTCCTTCTCCTCCTCTCGGTGAAGCTGCACAGGAGAAAACCAAAAGGATGAAAAGTAATTCTTGCAAAACAGAGAAGGCACCCAAGCCGCCTGCCCCTAGGAGAGCTGCCAAAGACACAGGTAGGGTTGGCCCCCGCAGGGCCCGGCAGGGGTTGGGGACAGAACGTTAGGGTCCAGGCTCAGGAGGCGGGCGTGTGGCTCGTTTCCAGAGCCCAGACAGTGGGTGCTGCACTGGCTGCTGATGGACGTGCTTGCTTTCTCGTGACTCGGCATCGCCGGACAAGCCGTGGCCATTTTGCTGCCATCAACGGCGGGAAGCGTGACTGAGGGATGAGTCTCCCTGTCGCCTGGTTTGGAATGTAGACACTAGGCAGTGAGCCCGGGAGGCCGGCTTCCCCCTGGGGTGCCTGGTGGGAGGAAAGGCCAGGCAGTGCCCACCTCCCACAACCCCTTGGGGAGGATGCGTCAGCTGCCTGGGGGTTCTGTGCAGGGGTCGTGGTGGTGCTGGGCCGCTCAGTCGCAGAGAAATTCCTAACTCAGAAGTCTCCCCTGAGGGTGGGTCTTGAGGTTGTGTCCAGCGAAGACCCAGCTGCCCAGCTGGCCGGTTCGTGGGGTGAATGAGCTGGATGTGGGCTATGGGGAGCGGAGCGGGCAGCCTTCTTCTGGGCCTGCCTTCAGAACAGCCTGGGTGGGATGGGGTGACACGCTCAGGGCTGGGCTCCCTCTTCCCGTGTGTGCCAAGCACGCAGGCAACACCGGCTCATGTAAGTCCTCACAGCTCTCCTCGGAGGCAGACAGGCTTGCTCCCATTTTGTAGATGAGGAAACCGAGGCTCAGTTTCCTGCCTGCCTGGGGTCACACGGGCCAACCAGGCTTGGCTGTGGCCCTGTGCTCCCTGCCTGAGAGAGCCCAGCTGTGCACACTTGGACCTGCGCCTGGAAACCTGCAGGCCCACCCTCAGGGCCTGGGCTCTGGGACCACCGCACCACAGACTTTGGGGACACCAGTTGAGAGCCCCCCCAGGTGGGGAGAGCCCTGGGGGGCTGAGGTCTGCTCTGTGGGGACCCCGATCTTGCTCAGAGTCAGCAACACTGGTGTTGGCACTGTTTTTCAGCATCTCTGTGCCTCAGTTTCCCCCGGGCACGATATCGCAGTCCTGGAGGGGAGTGCCAGTGTGAGGTCTGCCCATGTCTTCAGATACCTGCCTCTTCTGCCCTTGGGCAGACCCACAGTTCCAGCGGGCTGAGTGACTGTCCTCTGTGCCTCAATGGAGGTGGGCCCAGAGCAATGTGGGGGCACGTTGGCGAAACCTCCACTGGATAGAGTGAGGGGTGCCAGGAGACAGGCCACCGAGCAAGCACAAAAATAACAATTTTCCGCATCATGTTCCCCCTGCTCCTGGACCGTGGGGTTTGTTTTATTTTAATGGCTCCTTTGAAAAATGACCTGCCTTCTCCCTGACACTGGGTCAGAAGGGCGTGCCACGGGCTGCATTCATCACCGTGACCGCCGCGCCGCCCTGCCGGAGCTGACCATTAGTCTCTGTCAGTGACGAAGTCACAGCTGGGCTAAGAAGAGATGAGTCTGGGTTCAGAGGTCAGAGCCACAGGACTTGGGAATTGGATGAATTAGAAATTTGCTGTAGTTAACAAAAAATTAAATCACAATAGTTATAAAATATTCATCCATCCGGGCTGAGGGAAAATGAAGCCCGATATTTAATTTCAGATTATAGCACCTTACTTTGCATTTTTTATCATAGATTAGGTTGGCCCTGGAACTTTGACAGGGCACTTGGGGACTTCATCCATTTCCACAGATTAAAAATCCTCTCGTAAAAAAATTAATTGCCATTAAACGGCTCTGCGGAAGGAAAAACGTGCCCACCAGGGCCCATTTATTGACCTGGACCCCTCTGGCCGGCTAATGGGGAAGCCAGTGATGTCGGGGCCTGCGGGTGGGGGTGCTCAGAGGGGCCTGCGGCCCCCTCCTCACCCAGCGTGGTCCCTGCTCAGGGCCCCACCCAGTGAGTGTGGCCTTTTTCGTGCAGAGCAACAGCTTTGGGATTCAGGATGCAGGACCCTCGCTGGGGAGCCCACCCCCCAGGTCCCCCTCATAGGTCAAACGCGGCAGGCAGGTGGGCAGTCCCGGGCTCAGCCCTGGTCAGCAGAAGCCTGACCTTTCTGGGAAACTTCTGCAGTGGGGGTGACTGCTTCTCTTTTTCATCCTTGTGGAGAGATGCGTACAGATGGGGAAATTGAGGCACAGGCAAGTGGTCACTTGCTCAAGGCCTGTGGCTGGAGAATGGAGGAGCGGGGATTTAAATCCATGTCTTATGGCTCAGCTGGTAAAGAATCTGCCTGCAATGCAGGAGACCTGGGTTCGATCCCTGGATCGGGAAGATCCCCTGGAGAAGAGATAGGCTACCCACTCCAGTATTCTGGCCTGGAGAATTCCATGGACTGTCTAGTCCATGGGGTCACAAAGAGTTGGACACAACTGAGTGACTCTCACGTTTTCACTGGTTGGACAGGGGCTTCTCAGGTGGTGATGTTGGTAAAGAACCCACCTGCCAATGCAGGTGGGCCCGATCCCTGGTCGGGAAGATCCCCTGGAGAAGGGAATGACTTCTCATTCCAGTATTCTGGCCTGGAGAATCCCAGGGACAGAGGAGCCTGGCGGGTTATAGTCCATGGGGTCGCTGAGAGTCAGACAGGGCTGAGAGACTAACACTTTCCCTTTCCTGGGACTCAGGACACCAGCGCTCTCCGCCTCCGCTACCCCAGGAGCCTGGGGCGGAGGGCGTGGTCGCAGAGGGGGGCGTGTCTTGGAGGACTCTTCCAAGGGCGTGGCTTTGCAGAGGGCGTGGTCACGGCCTCGCTCCTTCCTGGGGCTTGGCCTCTAGGAGGCGTGGCCTCTGGGGGCGTGGTCTGCGTCGCCCTTCCCTTTCAGGGAGCTCAGTGCTCAGGCCTGTGTCCCAAATCTCAGTCTGGGCTGGGGAGGGCGCCGAGTCTAGGGAGCAGGGTGTGCTAGGTGGGTGATCTCTGCGGTGAGGCGCCCTCTTCGAGCAGAAATGCCCCCAGGACAAGTCTTGGTCTGGGTAGTTTTGTTTTCCTGGGGCGCTGCCTGGGCTGGCTCCCTGCCGTGTGTGTGTGTGTGTGTGTGTGTGTGTGTGTGTGTGTGTGTGAGCGTGTGTGAGCGTGTGCGTGAGTGCTCAAGGTCAGCCACTGCTTCTGCCTCTGCCTCTGCCAGGGCCCTTATGGTTGGGTTTGTGATGATGGTGGGGCTGCTAATGGCATTTGGTGAGGGTGATTTGGGATTACGAAGTAAAACCTTGATAAATGATGTTTATGACGTGATGGCATTTATTAAAGAAAGTGTTTATGTTTGGGATGTGGCAGCTGTCTGTTTCCACACACTGTCCGGGCCCCTCATCCTGCCGCCCTGGGTGGCTTTGCTGCCACCAAGATCTTAGCTTTCTCTGCCCAACAAAGCCTGGGCTGGGGAGGGCGAATAAAAAAGCCAAATAGAAACAGATGGAGCCAGTTTGTTTGGAGGAAATGGAAGGGTGGCTTTAATCCTCCGTGGGAGGAGGCGGGGAACACAGTAGGTCTGCGCCTCGAGAACTGTGCCCCACTTCCATGAGGAATCTGGGGATCGCATAGAGGAGGGCTCACAGTCAGGGGTCAGTGCTACGGAACAGAGACGTGAGGATCCTGTATTCTTCTTCCTGTTCCTCTTGCACTGTTTCAAGACCCGTCACAGGCTGGTGTCAGTAGCCCAGTGGCTGGGCCCTTTGTCCTTCGTGTGTCGTACTGTGACCTCCTTCCTGTAATGCAAAAAGAGACCTCCGAGAGGTGGTCTGCAAAAGAGTGCTGTAAAGGGGAGCACCAGGAACAGGAGGTGATCAGCACAGCGTTAAAGGATAGTAGGGCTTCCCTGGTGGCTCAGACAGGAAAGAATCTGCCTTCTGCGCAAGGGACCTGGGTTCCATCCCTGGGTCAGGAAGATCCCCTGGAGAAGGGAATGGCAACTCCCTCCAGTATTTTTGCCTGGGGAATCCTGTGGACAGAGGAGCCCCGTGGGCTACAGTCCATGGGGTCACAGAGTCAGACACGACTGAGCGACTCACACTGTAGGATAGTAGGTTCAGAACGAGCTCCTGCGGAGTCAGAGGGCAGAAAAGCAACCTCGGTTACAGACTACAGGCTAGGGACAGCTGAGAACGCGGAGTGATCACGCCTGCTCACTGTTCTCTTCATCTTCTTTGTTCTCAGGAAAGGAAAGAGAAGTTCAGCCTTCTATTTCCCCTTTTCTCGGCAACAGCTTCCTTGATTCCCACCCTGATCCCCGCTCTCACCAGATTAAAAACAAATTAGTTTCCTCTGGTTCAGGGCAAGTGATTACCGACAGTGCCGCCCCTGCCCTGCGAGCTCTGGGTGTGCGAGCGATTGTCTTTGCTTCTGACCAGCCTTTACAGAGCGCGTGCGGTGCTCGAGGGCCTGCGTTCTGTGTTTTACAGAGAAATCCATAGGGAGTACGTTTTATTACCCCTGAGGGCCAGAGAAATCGGGTCACACGTCCAGGTCATCCTGAGACTCAACTTTGCCCAGGATGCTGGCTAATGGCTGGGGTGTGGCCCCGCGCCAGAGTGGCCTGGACCCAAGTGTTTTCACCCTGTCCCCTCCAGGAGCGTGTGACCTGGTCTCCTGGCTCTGTGAGGAGCTGCCAGCCTTCCCCTCTGGGCCGGCACGCGGAGGGCCCCGGGCACTTGGCTGTATATGTGTTTTCTCTTTAAGATTCTGAGTTGGTGGGTGTTCATGCCTGGAGGAAAGGACAAGCCCTGGTGAGGGTGTGCTGGGGCCCCCGCCCGCCCTCCCCAGGCTCCAGAGCAAGATCCCCTCGAGAGACCAGGCCCCCGTCGCAGAATTAGGTACCTCGTGCCTCCGCCTGGACTCTGCTCCGCTCCGTGTGGCATCTTGGGGGTGGGCGCCGGGGTAGAGACGCCCAGGCGGCAATGGCATTGGGGTGCAGGTGTGGCACCCATTCCCCCGGAGACCTGTCAGACTCCCACCAAACCCACCAGCATACAGGGGCTTCCGGGACTCGCTGCATTTAAAACAAAACAAAAAGAGGGTTTCTGTCCCTGAGAAGCAAATTTCTGCTCCTGGAAGGCAGGGCATGACCACCAGGCTGTCCTGACTTAGAGAATGCAGGCCTACAGCCACAGTGGCTCCCAGCAGACGTCTGTCACCCGCACCCCCCGACACACATACTCAGTTTTCGACATGTTCAGAGAGGGTGGCTCTGTGCCAGACGCCTGGGCACAGCTGTGAGTCACCCAGACGTGGCATCTGCCCCCAGAGGGCTCCTGCGAGTGGATGTTGAGAGCAGAGCCAAGATGGGGGGTCTCTAGGGGGGCTCTGCGCCTCCTGGCAACCCCGCGACTGCCTGTCTTTGCAGATCACGGGAAGAAGGTTGGAGCCACTGAGAGCTCCCCTGTCCACCCCCAGACGCCAAGTCCAGCCTCTGTCCACAGTGACCTGCAGATGCCCTCGGACAACGTGCCCACCCTGGCTTCCCGCGATCCACCCGTGAACGTCCAGGCTGCTATGGCCGTCCTTCGAGACCTCCGCCAGCAAATCCAGGCCGGGCTGGAGCTGGCCCGGACTCGCCACACGAGCCGAGGACTGGAGCTGCATGGCCTGGCAGGGAGGAGGCGGCCAGGCCCCTGGAAACCCCCAGACGTCAGGGGTGCCTTCTGGAAGAGCCCTGGGGCCCCGACGGACAGGCTGCCCACCTCTGAGAGGGCTGGGAGCCTCCCTGCTGCACAGCGCTGGAGCCCTGTGGCCGGGTGGGAGTCCTATCCACACAGGACCTGGGTGGCCCCAGGACGGGACACCTCCTTCCAGAGATGCGTGAGCCCCACCGAAGGGCCGAACTCCTTCCCGCAGCGGCCCTGGAGCGCCTCGGCCAGGCAGGCCTCCTGCCCACCAAAGACCTGGGCTTTCCAAGGACGAGACCCCTCCTTGCAGAGGCCTGGGAGCCCCCCCGAAAGGTGGGTCCCCTTCCTGCAGCGGTCCTGGAGCGCCTCGGCCGGGCAGGCCTGGGGTCCACAGAGGGCCTGGACTGCTTGTGAAGACCCGGCAGACCCCGCCCCGAGGCCATGGAGCCCTCTGGAAAGGCCGAGCCAACCCACCTGGCGGCCCTGGAGCACCTCCTTCACACAGGGGCCCAGCCCCCTGTATCAGGGCAGGGGTCCCCTGCGGACCCCCTCAGGGGCCAAGCTCGCCTGGCCGAGGCCCAGCCAGGGTGCCCTTCGGAACGCGCCTGAGAAGGAGAATGAGGTGCGGCCACCTCGGCCTTGCCCCAAGCCCCGGGGGGCCCTGGGCCCCCTCCACGGCTCCGAGTCCCTGCGTGAGTTCATGCGCCAGAAGACTGCAGCCTGGCGGCGGCAGGCCCTGGAAGAAAAGGCCTCGGCCATGCGCTCGCTGGAGCTCAGAAACCAGAGGCTGCAGGGCGCCCACAGGAAGCAGAGGGAGGCCGTGCTGGGCAGAGCCGTCCCCGTGGTCTCCCAGACGACCCCCGGCATCGTGACCTTCGTCCCGCACGCGGCACAGTCCAGGGTATGTGGCAGCTCAGACACCCGGCTCCCCTGGCCTCCATGGGGCTTTGCGGGGACCCCATTGCCTCTGTCTCTGCCCGCCCTCCCCCTAGAAGGGACCAGCCTGTGATTCCCGCGGAGGCCGGGGCCAGCTCCGAGGCTGAGACAGGGTCTGGGGTCTTGTGGCTGGGCTGGGGCTGACAGCATCCCTCTTTGCTTTAGGATCTGGAAGCCGCCGCCGGGCCGGGGGCGCCGGTGCTGCAGTGGAGCAAGGTGACTTCCGGTATGGTACTGGGGGACCAGGAGGCCCCGGGCAGGTGGGTGTGAGGGGCCGGGGCTGGGCTTCCTGGGGGGCTCTCCTGGGCAGGGGTTGGCTTGCTCTGTCCAGAGCTGCACAGAGCCTGTGATCAGGGCTGCGTTGGTTTCCACTGAGGTGAGATTGCTGTTATGTAAAGTTAACGTTTATAAGCTGAGCTATTCAGGGGCCCTTAGCACATTCACAATATTGTGAAACCAACCACCACCTCTGTCTAGTCCCAAAACATTTCATCACCCAAAAGGAAACTCAGTTCCCATTCTCAGGCACCCCTCCACTCCTCCCCTGAGCCCCGAGGCCCCTCCATTCCTCCCCTGAGCCCCAATCTGCTGTTCATCCTTATGGATTCACCTGTTCTTTCTTTTTTTCCCCCATGTACCGTACAGGAGGTCCTTGTTGGTTATCCATTTTAAATACAGCAGCATGTACATGTCCATCCCGAGCTCCCTAACTATCCCTTCCCCTCATCTTTCCTCCGGGCAACTGTAAGTTCATTTTCTGAGTCTGTGCGTCTCTTTCTGTTTTGTAAGTAAGTTCCTTTGTGTCATTTCTTTTTAGATTCCTCATATGAGGGATGTCACACGATATTTCTCCTTCTCTGTCTGACTGACTTCACTCAGTGTGACAATCTCTACGTCTATCCCTGTTGCTGCAGGCGGCATTATCTTATTGTTTCATGGCCGAGTAACATTCCATCGCATATACCTACCACATCTTCTTTATCCATTCCTCTGTCGATGGACACCTAGGTTGCTTCCGTGTCTCAGCTGCAATGAACACTGGGTTGCATGTATCCTTTTGGATCACGTTTTTTTTTTCCAGATAAATGTCCAGGACTAGGGTTGCCCAGGACTATGCTATGCCCAGGACATAGGGTCATATGGTAGCTCTGTTTTTAGGTTTTTGAGGAACCTCCATACTGGACTCTGTAGTGGTTGTACCGATTTACATTCCCACCAACAGTGGAGGAGGGTTCCCTTCTCTCCACACCCTCTCCAGCATTTGTTGTCGGTGGATTTTTTTATGATGGCCATTCTGGCTGGCTGGATTCACCTCCTCTGGTGTCTCACATCAGTTGAGACAGCACAGGGCCTCTGTGCCTGACTCCCTCCTCTGAGCGTGTTTTCCAGGTTCATCCATGTTGCAGCCTGCGTCAGGACTTCCTTCCTTTTTATGGCTGAGTAATATTCCACTGGGGCATCCCCCACATTTTGCACACCCGTAGTCAGCTCATGGACTTGTGGGCTGTTTCCCTCTTTCGGCCGCTCTGATTGAAACATCTAAGCACCTGTTTTCAGCTCTCTTGTGCATGCACCCAGGAGGAGAGTTGTCCGGTCACGTGGTACCTCTGTGTCTCACTCACGGAGGCACTGCTGGGCTGTATTGGCTGTGACCACACCATTGTGCATCCCCCCGAGCAGCGCAGGAGAAACCGTGTCTCCCGTCCCCGCCACACCTTCCTATGCTGCCCCCTCGCTGACACTTTCTCTTGGCTTTCGCTGCAATGTGCTTTCCTTTCTTGGCGGCAGCTGTGCAGGCGGCGCTTCCCCCGGCAGCATTGAAGTGCAGGGTGGGAGCCCTCCCGCCACCTTTCTGGGGGACTGAGCGTCCAGGCTCCCCGGAGGCTGCCCTTCCCAGTGCTCGTCCCCACGGCGAAGGGCTGTGGGCAGTGCCCTGGGGGCTTCCGGCCAGGGCCAGCCACTTACTGGCCACCTGCCTGGTGACAAGGGTAGGGCAATATGACGAGGAGCTCACAGCCGGGTTCCAGGAGTGTCATCCACTTGTGGCCGGGGGGGAGGAGCGGACCCAGACGGGCTGAGGACAGGGGTCCCCGCAAGGCACTGCCCCACCAGGAGCTGCCTGCCCTGGGCTCACTCTGAACCTGTGTCCTGGGTGTGCCTTTGGCAGCCAGCGTTCTGGGAGGGGGCTTTGGGCTGAACCCCTTGGAGCTCAGCACCCACCCCTCTTTGCAGCCGCTCACCTCAGTGGATTGGACACCCTCCCCTGACCCCTGGCTCCTGGAAGTTTCTCTCTCTGGCTCCCTTTTGCTTCATTTGTTTTAAAAGTGCACGTCCCTGAGCCACATCCCCAGATTCAGGGTCCACAGGGCAGCCCGGGGTCTGCATCTCTTTTTAACTTCTCAGGGTTGGTGTCTGGTCACACCCAGACGAGGACACAGGTGCAAAGTGAACATGCACACTGAGCGTGCGTGTCGCCTGCTGCCCCTCGGGCAGCCCCCACCGGACAGGCTGCAGGGGTCCTCGCTGCGCGGCTCCTTCAGCTGGACACGATGCTGAGGGATGTCCATCTCCGTGGGTGGGGCGGCTCTAGGTCCTTCATCTTGCTTTGCTGTGTCCTTTTTTTTCATTTACAAACATTTCACTTAAAATACACATAACATCCCCTTCATGGACCACAGCCTTGTCACGGTGAAGAGGCTTGCAAAACTCAGTGAAGCTATGAGCCACGCTGTGCAGAGCCACCTGGATGGACAGGTCATACTGAAGAGTTCTGACAAAACGTGGTTCACTGGAGAAGGGAATGGCAAGCCAGTCCAGTGTTCTTGCCTCGAGAACACCATGGACAGAATGAAAAGGCAAAAAGATAGGACACCAGAGGACGAGCTCCCTTGGGTCAGAAGGTATCCAATGTGCTACTGGGAAAAGGCAGAGGGCAATTACTAACAGCTCCAGGAAGAATGAAGTGGCTGGGCCAAAGCAGAAACAACGCTCTGCTGTGGATGTGTCTGGTTGGTGAAGGTAAAAAGTCAGATGCTGTAAAGAACCATATTGCATAGGAATCTGGAATGTTAGGTCCACAGATCAAGGTAAATTGGACGTGGTCAAGCAGGAGATGGCAAGAGCGAATATCAAAATCCTAGGCATTAGTGAACTAAAATGGACAGGAATGGGAGAATTTAATTCAGATGACCATTACATCTACCACTGTGGGCAAGAATCTCCTAGGAGAAATGGAGTAGCCCTCATAGTCAATTAGAGTCTGAAATGCAGCACTTGGAGGCAACCTCAGCAACAACAGAAAGATCTTGGTTCGTTTCCAAGGCAAACCATTCGATGTCACAGTCATCCAAGTCTATGCCCCAACCGCTGATGTCGAAGAAGCTGAAGTTGACTGGTTCTATGAAGACCTACAAGACCTTCTAGAACTAACACTATAAAACGATGTCCTTTTCATCAGAGATTGGAATGCAAAAGTAGGAAGTCGAGAAGGCTGTGTTTTCATTCTGTTGATTGGGTCTTTTGACACATACATGTTTTTAATTCTGAAGTAGCCCGAGTTGCCTATCTGTTGTCTTGTTACCAGTGCTTCTGGGGTCATATCCAAGAAATCACTGCCAGCCGGGCTCCTTCCTTCTAATAGGTGTGCGCGGTCCGTCGTGATCACCACGGTCACAAATGGATGAAGTGAATAGACACTGAGCCTGGCCCGGAAGCTGCTTCCACATGCATCCCTGCACACGTGTGTCTCCCACGCACATGGAAATGATCACCCCCCCCCCAGGCTGACCCCTGTCCCTTCTCTCCCTGCAGCTTCTGCCTGTGTTTGAACAGAGCCTTGAACCCCACCAAGACTCTGGAGGTGGGAGGCCCCCAGGATGGCTGGGAGGGCACACCCTTGCTGATGCCAGCCAGCTCCTCCCTGGGGCCCCTGAAGTTCCAGGACCTGAGTACGAACTGCCAGAGCCCGGGTCTCTGCATTTACCTGGACCCTGAGGAGTCGGAGCGCCTGGGCATGCCGGGCCCCCTGCACTTCCGGTACAAGCAGGCCCGGCTGCAGGCCCTGGAGACCATGGCCAACATCCTGAAGCAGCGGATCGATGTCCTGACGGACAAGCTGCGCCGCTCCGAGGCAATGGACGCACTGGTGGGGCCTGGCCCAGGCCTGCTGCCCTCCAGCTCCAGCACGCCGGCCTGCCCCGGAGCCCTCGTGCCCAATGTGGGCCAAGGGGTGCCTGGGGACTGGGCAGGGCTGCAGGCCAGGCCGCTTCTCTGCACCCCTGGCTTCCTGGACACGGAAACGGTGCGCTGGAGCCCTGGCTGGGAGCGGCTGCAGAGTGCGAGCCCCAGGGCCCGCCACGTCAGCGAGCCCATAGGTAGGGCTACCCCCAGGCCCTGCCGGCAGCCAGGGGACCCCCACTTTCTCCTTGCCCCGGGTCTCTTCCCCTCCCCAGCAATTGTCCCTCTGTGCCTGCTGTTGCCCCCTTGCCTCTGGAGGGGGAGGGGTGGGCCCCAGTCCTGAGGTTGATGTCCTGCCCCCTCCCCACCCCGGCTCTGCAGAGGGGCGAGAACGCAGGACCCCTGTGCCTCCTGCCGTGGGGATGTGGGGGGACCATCTCACTCCCTGCAAAGCGGCAGCCCCTCCCCACCCTGCCAGCCTGTAGGAAGTGAAGTCCCGGTGCTTCTCTCTCGAAAGGTTTCATGGACGATGGACGCTCCGAGCTGGACGGGAGGCTGGCAAGAAACGTGGCTTCTTTCCAGGCCCTCAGCCCCTTCGCAGGGAGGTAAGGCTGGGCGCTGCCCTCAAACGCCCTTGTGCCCCTGGGGTGGACGCAGCCGGGCGGGCAGGGTGACACAGCTCCTGGCCTGTCCCGGGGGAGACGCGGGCCTCGGACGCCTCTGGCTGGGCTGTGCGCAGTGGGCCACGTGGGCCCCCAGTCGCCCAGGCGTTCCCGGGTGGTTGGCAGGCCGGTCGTGTGCGGGGCGTGTGGAGGCAGGGGGCCCTCCATCTAGGTCTCTTGCCAGTGTCAGATCCTCAGGATCACCTGCCTACAAGCCCTTGAACAGGCCTGTCTCCAGCCCTGACCTTCTCTGGGGCCACTTCACGTGGGTCCCTTTTCATCAGTGGTTACGGACGGATGACCGGCCGGGGGCAGGGGCACCGGGGGCCCTCAGCAGCCCCGCTGTCCACCCGGCCAGCCCAGCCCAGGCCCATGAGGCCACCTTAGCAGTCACCGTCCCGGGGACGCTCTGCTGGGCCCAGCCTCACAACCAGGCCCCCCGGCCGTGTGGCTGTGGCCACCCCTGGCCTCTCTGTCCCCCAGCTCATCGCTCCCCCCAGCAGCCAGTGTCGCTGCCCAGTGCCTTCAGCCCTGGGGCCCTTGTCGGCCCCTGGACTTCACTGAGCAGCTGTGCCCCTCTCCTCCTGGAAGGACTGCCCACTCCCACCCCAAGAACCATTCCTTCAGCCCCACTGCCTGGCAGTTCCCGCAGGCGTGGGTCCCTGATCAGCCCTCCTCCCCGGCCAGCAGTGCCCTCCTGACCCCCAGCCCCACTGGCCGCCTTCCCAGTGCTGCCCCAGGAGGGTCTCAGACACCCTGGCCCCGCCCCTCTGTCCTGGGGCAGCCATCCCCCTCCCGCCCCACCGGGCAGCCCCTCGCAGGATGCCTCCTCACCTCGTGCGGCCACAGGTCCTCTGTGACTTCAGGCTCCACGGCTCAGAGCCAAGGGGGAGAGGGGGTTCCAGAGGGGGTCAGGCCAGTGGTGGGGGGGTTCCCAGAGGGCTGGCCAGAGACACGGGGAGGGATCCTCACCACCCGCTTCGCCAGGCATGTCCTGGGCTCGGTGCCCGGTTTGGGGCTTCAGGGGGCAGCCTGGGAGTGCAGTGCTCGTGAACAGAGAGGACAGTGGAGGGTGGAGACTGTGGCCATGGTCAGAGAGCCAGGAATCCAAGTGGGGCGGGGGAGGCCCTCGCACGGGGCGGGGGGTGGTCAGCGCAGATCCCAGGCCTGTGCTGAAAGCACACGCCACCCCCAGCCTGCGTCCTCCCTAGGAGGTGGAGGCTGCCCGTAGCACCCGATTCCCCCAGTGCTGCCTCTCCCCTCCCCTCCCCGGCCCAGCCTCAGTCAGGTTGTGACTTTGTGCGTGTGCTCAGTCGTGTCCAACTCTTTGCGACCCCGTGGGCTGTAGCCCGCCGGGCTCCTCTGTCCGTGGGATTCTCCAGGCAAGAGCACTGGAGTTGGGCTGCCGTGCCCTCCTCCAGAGGGTCTTCCCGACCCAGGATCAAACCCAGGTCTCCTATGTCTCCTGCGTTGGCAGGCGGGTTCCTTGCCACTAGCGCCCCCTGGGAAGCTGGAATGGAATTGTGGCCACCAGTAGGGGTCAGCATTGGGCCAGACTTGGCCGCCTTCAGCCCCTGCCCTTCCCTCCTGCTCCTGTCTAGACCTTGAGAAGGGGAGGGGGGATGGGAGGCTCCAAGGTGGACAGCCTACATCTGTACGTCCCCGCTGCTAGATGGCCAGCAAGGTCCTGTGGGCTCATCAAAGGTCTCAGAGCCGGGGAGCCTGGGCACGTGGCACCCCCCAAGTCATAGAGCCTTCCCACCAGGCGCACGGTGCCCCCTCCCCACCACCTCCTGCAGCCTGCCCAGGCAGGGAGAGACCACAGAGGTGGAAGTCGTTCAGAGCCATGCCCTGGACGGCCCAGCGCCCTTGGAGCCCAGGATCGGGGCCTCCTCAAAGGCCCCTGGCCCAGCCCTGCCTTCTAAACTAGCCACTCACCGCTCCCCGGGGGCTGCTTTGCAGCCGTGCCTCTGCACACCTCCGTCGGTGCCCTGTGAGTCCTAGGCTGTAGGGCACAGCTCCGCTCCCCAGGGCCTGGCCCATCCTGCCGCCTCTCAGGCCTGTTCCTGAGTCGGGGTGGATCTCCTCCACCAAGTCCTTTCCCTGCTGGGACCGCAGTGCTCAGTGGCTGGGTGGGGACAGAGCTTGCTACCAGCATCAGGTGGTGGGGACACTAGGGCTTCCCGTCCTGCCCCTCAACCCCCAACGGAGCGGGGGCCCCTGATGCCCACCGGTCCACCCCCAGCCCGTCTGGAAGGAAGGATGGGAGAGAGTGTGGCCCAGCTGTGTGCCCGCCGTCACCCCACAGGCCTCCCTGAACCTCAGGCACTTCTTTCAGCACCCTGAGGGGTGTGTGCTCATCCCTATTTTACAGATGGGGAAGCTGAGGCTGGCGGAGGAGCAGTGACCTGCTTAGGGGGAGGACAAACCGAGGTTCAGACCCAGGGCTTGGACTCCAGAGCCCGTGGTTTTTCCGCTACACCTCCTCCCTGGCCAGTGGTTCTCAAATTGTTCCTCGGGAGCTCGTTAGAAAATGCAGCGTCTTCCCTCCCATCCCGGCCCTCCTGAGTCTGATATGCTGGGGGTGGGCCCCATGATCAGGTGATTCTGGTGAGAACCACTGCCCTAGAAAAAAAGCTAGACCTGTGGTCAGCAAGCCACAGCCCCCAGGACCCACCAACAGTCTTTGTAAATAAAGTTTTATTGACGCGCAGCCACACTCATCATATTTACACAGCGAGCGTGGCTACTTTCCTGCCACAAAGGCAGAGCTGAGTGGTTTCCGTGGAGACAGAGACCCGGGGGCCCACAGAGCCTGAACACTGATGGTCTGTCTCTCCGCGGGAAATTCTGCAACACGTGATGTAGATAATGGAGGGCGACTGGCTTGGGGACTGATGGCCTTGGAGGACACGGCTCCGTCCTGCCCTTTGCTGATCCCAGGTGGGGGTTACTGCACCCCCCAGGTACTGGGTTGGGAAGGAGGGAGCAAGAGAGTCTGGAAAAGACCCTGCAGCCACCTTGCCCCCCATGCCTCCATGCCCACACATTCCTGGAGCAGCCCCTGTCGCCACTCCCTCTAGGAATCCTCCTCCCCTGACCGTCGGAGCCCGCGGTCAGTACTCCCGCCCCAGCACCGCTGGGGCCGTCCCGGGATCAGCCCCTGGGCCAGCCCCTCGCCTTCGCAGCGTCTCTCGTCTCAGTCCCAGGCCTGCCGCCTCTTGTGGAACAGTCTTCTTATGCCACGTCCCCTGCGGGGTCAGGGGCTAAGCATGGCAGATGCTCCACAAACACCTGTGACTGTGGACCCGGCGGGGCTGGAGGAGGCCGCGTCTCCATGGCCCACAGGCGTGGCCGTGTCTTTAGTCACTCGAGCGGGTCGTGGGTTGGGTTGCAGGAGAGAGAGGCACATACACTGATGAGACGTGAAGTGAGGCGGGCTGTCAGCACCACATGTCCGAGCCCAGCACACGCGTCTGAGCCGCAGGCCCCTAACCCGGGGAAGCTGCCGCCCACCTGTGCTCAGCGGCTCACCCGCCCCACCTGGGCTGCTACCCTCTCAGGAGGGGCCCAGGCCACGCCTTCCTCCTCTTCCCGTGGGCAGACGTGCCAGGCAGCTCGCCCTGATGGAGGGCAGGTCTCTGACTCCAACCAGACCAGTTTGACTCCAGCCTTCTTGGTCGCCCGGCCGGCTGAGGTCCCTCTCCGACCAGGGCGGCAGTGCAGGGCGCAAGAAGACGGTGGTGGAGTTAGAGCTCAGCTGTGGGCCCTGCTCCCCGTGGGCCTGGCGGACAGTGCCCCCTAGCTGATGGCCAGTGGGGCGAAGATGAAGGACATGCCCGTCATGAAGCAGATGAAGGACTGTGCCTGTCACCCCAGAGCAGGCACTTTGAGCGAGCAGACCGAAGACAGGCGAGGGCTTTTGGGCAAAGGACATTCAGACACGGGCCCCAGCCCTGGACAGTAACCGTGGATGCCAGGCGCTCCTGCCAGGAGCTGATCCCCCCGCAGGAGCGAGCACTGAGCCCCAAGTCACTGCTCACAGATCAGGCCCTGCTGAGCCAGGGGATCCTGCGGGGGCAGCCACCCCCTGGGCCTCCGGTCCCAGCCCCAGCCCCTCTTTGGGCCTTAGGTCTCCCTGGACGCTGGGCCTGCAGGAGCCCAGCCTCCTGGCCCTCCCCCAGCCCCCAGCTGTCTCCTGCCTCGAGGGTGTTCACTGCTCACACGGGTGTTTGTGTATCTCCAGCTCACTCGGGGTGCCGGCCACGCCGGACCCCCGCGGCGGCTCCCTGCGGCTGGAAGAGACGCACTCGGCCAGAGGGGCAGGCTTGGTCGCGCCCTGGACCCTCCGGAGCTGTGGTAAGGGTGAGCCTGTGGATAGGCCCTGGGCTGGCTGGTCAGGTGGCCAGGGAGGTCCTCTGGGGACCCCCTCCACTGCCTGATGCTCGGCGAGGCTCTGGGTGTAGAGGTCCTTCCTTATGTGGAGCATACCCACGCGTCGGTATTAAAGCTTTCTGGAGGCTTTCGGGGCGGCCGCTTGCTCTGTGCTCCTGCCACACCTCTGTCCTGACTTGACCCTTGCCCTCATGAGGGTTGAAGGCTTGCTTCATCCACAGCTCTGCTCCTGGGGCCCAGCCTTCTGCCTTCTCTTCTGCCACCAGAGGGTTTTTGTTTCTGGTTACAGCTGAGAGTTGCCCAGAACCCTGCAGCTGGTGCACAGCTGGGGCTGTGGGGGTGGGGCGCCCGCCAGGTACCCTCCTGGGTTCAGGCCTTCGTCCTGGCAGCGTGCAGAGTAGGGCATGAGCCGGCCTGTGGGATGCTCTGCCCAGTGGGGCTCAGAGAGGGGGACAGATGGAGGGCTCTGGCCTGGCGCTGGGGACCAAGCGCTGTTTGGAGAGGTCTGGGATGTGCATCCGTTTTATCCTTTTTCAGTTGGTTTTCTCCAAAATAAGAATAAGACGTGCTCACATCTGTAGGAGAACTGGGCTCCTGCAGGTGCATTCAGAGTGAACCCCGACCCCTGCCCTGCTCAGGAGCAGCCCCAAATAAAACCTCCTTACGGGCCCAGCAGAGTTGCCCGTCTCACAAGGAGGGCGGTGAGGCCTGTGGGGTCCAGTGGCCTGTGAAAGGCCTGGGGGGCAGTTAGCAGTCCCCCAGACCTCCCAGTGCCCGGGGGAGAGGCGGGCAGGAGGAATTTCAGCCTTGCGCTTTGGCGTCCCACCGTCCTGGGCTCAGAGCTGCCACTAGGCAATGGGGGTGTGGAGGACCCCTCATGGATGAGCAGCTTCCCAAGGCGTTACCCGCAGCGGTGCCTCCAAGAAACACCTGCCCCTCCCTGGAAGACAGAGGGCCCCTGAGGCCAGGCTGGGCAAGAGGTGGGGAACAAAGCCCTCTGCGGACCAGGGGTGGGCACGTGTGAGCGCGTAGATACGTGTGTGTGTGTTGGGGGTCCCGGGCCCTCTGAGAAGGAGGGCTCTGTGTCACTCCATCCGGCAGTCAACCTCCCCCCACCGGCCCAAGGTCTGGGAGACCCTCCCAGCCTGGGGAGGGGGCTGCCCAGGAGCTCGCTAGTCTCTTGGCTCACCCTCCCTCTGCTCACTCAGCACCAGCTCGCTGAGGACCTGCCAAGCCTGGCATGGACCGGGCACCAGGCCCTGCCCTCAAGCAGCCTGCCTTTTAGGAGGTGGTGGGCAATCAAAAGATGCCCCAATGACCACTGCAGCTGTCAGATCCTGGGCAACCAATGCCCAAGGGGAGAGTCTGCCCAGAAGTGGGTGGACGCTTCCAGCACCAGTTTCCAGGAAGTGTGGCCCAGTGAGGGGCATGAGCTGTCTGGGTGCCCAGGACGGGCTGGGACCAGGACTTGGGCTCAGATGCCAGCTCTCTGTCCACCCCTCTCCGTCGTCTTGGCCGAGCAGGAACTGGGAGCTGGGGTGCCTCTGACTCGGGCAGCCCTGGCCCCTTGGGACCATCAGCTGTGCCTGGTCTGTCAAACGGGGTCACACTGGGACTCAGGGCCCGAGACAGAAAGCAGTGGGCTGGGCAACAGCAGTGCCCTTGGCCTCCACTCCTGCTGGTCTGCAATGCCAGCTGATTCTGTCCTCTCGGGCTGCACAGCCCATGTGTGCCCTGTACTTGTGTCTGCCCATGCAGGGTGGGCCATGCCCGGGGTGGTGGCAGGGAGGTGGTACAGTGTCTCTGGGGAGAGGCAGACCCACCCAGATCCCATGGGGAGGGCAGACAAGGGCATCCTCCTCTCAACATCCCAAAGGGAAGGGCCGTCCGCTGCTAGTGGAGAGGACGACACGCCTGGACCGTGGAGCACATGTCAACGGTGGGAACGGTGCGAGCTTTCCCATGAGTCACCACTCGAGTGGGTAGCCTGGGTGGGGAGCCAGGGGAGGGCAAAGGAAAACAGATCAGCAGCTCCTTTGTGCCGAGCTACCTCTTCCCCAGGGGTGCCTCTCAGCGGGCAAGGGGCTGGGCCACAGACCTCCCGAGGAAGGAGGGGCCTGGCGCGAGGGTGCCTGGCTGCAGCCCGCCAGGGGGCCCCCGCTCCCCCGCTGTGCCCCCCAAGTAGCAGAGCCGAGGCAGGTGCTCCTCCCCAGCCTGCCCCCTCCCACAAAGACAGCCTCCTGGAGCCTCTGAGGTCTGTGTGGGCAGAGCTGTGGGCCAGGCCCCCATCCCCCACTTGGCTGAACCCCAGCAGGCCAGGTGCCAGGCCAAGTGCCGGGTCTTCCAGAAAAACCCGCTCCTCTCCCAGCTCTGCCTGCAGGCCGCCTTGCTGGGAGGCCAAGAGCCAAGCAGGATCTCGGCAGCCCACCACCAAGCAGCGAGCACAACCCAGAGTACAGGCGCTGTGCACTCCCACCAGACGCCTCCTCCAGGAAGTCTCCCGGATGACACGGGCTGGGTCGGGTGCTCTGCTCGCCCGTCTCAGCGTGCTTGGTGGGAGTGAAACTCACGTGTGTGCCTCTGTCTCTGTGGGCCACGAGAACCTGAGGGTCCGTCTCTCCTTGCAGCCCCGGCTCCTGCCTGGCCAGGTGCTTGGGGAATATTTGCTGAATGCGTGAATGACTTCCTAAAGGCCCCGAGGCCCCCTGGGCCTGTCTGTGTCACACATGGCAGCTCACTGGTGTCACACTGCCTCCAGGCAGGTCCCAAGCTCATGCCCCTGTTCACGGAAGAGGAAGCCAGTGCCCAGAGGGGCATAACCCCCACCACCTGACAGTGAATGGCAGAGCGGGGACTGGGGCCCAGCCTTTCCCACTGGCAGCAGCGCCAGCCCAACAGAACTTTCTGCAGTGACAGAGATGTTCTAAGTTCTGGGCCGTATGATCTGGCGCCCAGCAGCCATGTGTGGCTGTGGGGGCCTCTGGGACACAGCCAGAGCTACTGAAGAGTGAAGTTTTACATGTTTGTTTCCTCTAAGTTTAAACGTGAGCAGCAAGGGAGGCTTGCCAGCGGACAGCAAGGTTCCGGCCCCCAGGCACGGCAGCCTCTCGCCCAGGCAGGGCCCCGTCGGCTTTGTTTTGGTTTGAGGCCGCGGGCCCCCAGCCGCAGTGCGGTAGGGAGAGCTCACCTGGTCCTCATCGTCCCCGTCGCCGTTGGCAACAGTAACAGTTGCCACGTATGTGTTTAATCGTCCTGTTGGAGCCACAAGGCTGCCAGGCGCTCTGGGGTGGCAGGTCGTGCTGGATTCTTGGGGCCACTCCCCAGTGGTCATCAGGAGTTGGGAAGTGAGGCCAGAACCGTCCTCTGCTCAGCAGGGCCAGCTGCTCGGCGGCCCGGGCCGCATCCGTCTCGGGGAACACTTGCTTTCTCCCGGATCGCAGCTCAGAGCTCGGGGACCCACAGCCCGGGGTCTCCCTGGTGACCTGTCGGGGTGCTGGCCTGGCCAGGAATAATCAGGAAAGGTCTGCACCTCTTGGAGCAGCAGCTCTGGGGGCTTTGGCTCTCTGAAGCTTCCAGGCCCCTGGCAGAGGATCTGCAGGAACTCAGTGGAGGACGGGGCACCTTCTTTCCAGCCACAAACAAAAGCAAAGGAGTGGCCCCTTCTCCAGGGAACTGCCAGGCAGCTGGGAGCGTGGGGGAACATGCCAGGCAGCCCCCAAGTGCCGCGCATGTCAGCTGGCCGGAGCCCCCGCCCCTCCCCTGGGCTCCGTGCTGCAGAGAGTCCTCAGCGGCCGTGGAAGCGCCCGGGAGCCGGCTGGCTGCTGTTTACAGCTCTTTGGCCGCTCTAATGTGGGATGCTGAGCTGCTCTGTTCTGGGAAGCAGGGCGCCATCCTCCTCTCTGCACAGTCACTAGGGATGAAGCAGGAGCTCGTCCAAGAGCCACCAGGAGGGCTTGCCGTCCACAGACACGAGGCCTCTCCCCGGTGGGGAGCCCCCATCCTCCGTGCTGCCGGCTCTCACAGGGGTCCTGCCAAGAAGATGGAGGGCAGGGCCAGAGGAAGCGACGCTCGCTGCCCCCGCCTCTGACTACAGTCACCCCCCGCCACCCCAGGCAACCTCCGAAGGGCCAGGCTGGGTCCCTGGGGCCCCCACCGGGAACCAGAAGCCCTCGGCCACCTGGGGAGCCTGAGGTTTCTGAGCCTGCACTCTGGACAGTCTCAGGGAGGCCGCAGGGCTGTGCCCTGTGGCCTAGGTCACCGCACACCCATGGGGCTGCGACCCTTATTAGGGCAGCCACTGGGTATCAGAGCATCTTACCACGGGGTGTCCCCGCAGAGGCGTTCATGGACTAGCGCTTTTTCCAGGGCACCCAGCGAGTGAGTGATGAGCCAAGGCCTGTCTGGCAGCAAGGCCTGTGTTCTTGGCCCCGGCCATGTGTCTGCAGCCTGGGGTCCCTGCTCCCAGGGGAGGGTGGCCGAGGGCAGGCAGGAAGAGCCCCCCAACCCCCGCGGGAGAGGGCAGGGTACGGTAAGGCAGCAACCTGTCTCCTTGCCCCACAGGCTGGGGGCCCTGCCCACCCTCCCTGGACGCGCAGGGAAGGGGTCCTCTCCCAGCGCGTGTCCTGCAGGCCCAGGCCAGGCCAGGCCAGGCCGCCCAGCCACCGCTTCTTGTGGTTTCTGCAGGTCCGCTATCTGATGTCCAGCAGAAGTCGCTGAGCTTCCTGGAGTCCCTGAAGGTGTGTAATCTTTAGGCCGCTTCTGTTTGGGGGTCCACCGGGAGCAGCTTTCACCCCCTGAGGCTGAGTGGCAGGGGCCCCAGAGTTGAGAGGGAGGGAGGGGAGCCTGGAGCAGGAAGGAAGGCCAAGGCCCCGGCCAGGCCGAGGCGGGGAGGCTGCGGGCTGGGGAGCAGGGTGGTGGGCTGCACGGAGTGGTCCTCCCGGGGGGACGCTCTGTAAGGGTCCAGTCCTTGGAGGTGACACTGCCTGCCCTCTGAGGCGGGGGCCTTGCCAGGGAGCGGGGGCAGCAGGCGGGGGCCCCGGGGAGTCCTGAGGCTGCTCCTCTCCTCCCTGCAGCCGGACTGGCGGGAGCAGGGGCAGGCGCTGGCCCTCCTTAGGCGACAGGCGGAGCTGGAGGTCTGGGAGACGCAGAAGGCCCTGGGGGAGCTGCTGTCCAGACCCAGGCTGGAGGTCAGCAGGCCAGCCTGCCCCCTGCGGCCCGGCCCAGCCTAGGAAAGGCTGGTGGGAAGCGTGGGTCGGGTCAGCTTGGGGAAGGGGGCTGTGGGTCCCGCCCGGCCGAGGGCCTCCGAGTGCAGCTGCCCTCAGGGTAGGCCCTTTGCTCTTCCTGGGACCCCGCCTGGTCCACCCTCCACAACACCCGCCTCCTTCCTGTCCTCACAGCAGCTGAGGGAGGAGCACTCGACCCAGGCCAGGCCAGGGGCGGCCTTGGAGCTGGAGCGACCGCAGGTGCGTGTGGATCTGGAGGCGAGGACGTCTCAGAGTGCCGCGGCAGCCAGACCCAGGTGTGGCCTCCTCCCAGCGTACGATGGGGCCGGGTGGGGGTCTTGGGCCACGTGGCTCACAGTCTGCAGCGCTCTCTCACCTGGCAGCTCACAGCCACTCCCAGGCCAAGATGCGGCCGCGCCCTCCCTGGGTCCCCAGGACGGAAAGAAGAGTTGGGCGGATGCGTCAGCTCACGCGGGTGAGTGGTCTCAGAACCGACCCTCCAGCCACCCGGACAGCACAGCTAGTGCCCCGCGTGGGCCCCGAGGGGGCGGCTGGGTCAGGTGCCCAACAGAGGGGCCAGGGAGGGGGTGACCCGCCCATGGCCTCATGGGGCCGGTGGAACTGGGGTTTGAAAGTATTCCAGTGGTCATGCATGGATGTGAGAGCTGGACTCTAAAGACAGCTGAGCGCCAAAGAATGGATGCTTTTGAACAGTGGCGTTGGAGAAGACTCTTGAGAGTCCCTTGGACTGCAAGGAGGTCCAACCAGTCCATCCTAAAGGAAATCAGTCCTGAATATTCACTGGAAAGACTGATGCTGAAGCTCCAATCCTTTGGCCATCTGATGCGAAGAACTGACTCATTGGAAAAGACCCTGATGCTGGGAAAGATTGAAGGCAGGAGGAAAAGGGGATGACAGAGGATGAGATGGTTGGATGCCATCACCAACTCGATGGACATGAGTTTGAGTAAACTCCGAGAGCTGGTGATGGACAGGGAGGCCTGGTGTGCTGCAGTCCATGGGGTCGCAAAAGGTCGGACACGACTGAGGACTCAGCTGAACTGACTGATGCCACAACACACCATCAAGTATCACTGCCTCCTGCTCGTTAGGGCAAGCAGGGAGCCAGGGAGCCAGTTAGCAGACACACCACCCCCACCCACCCAAACTGGGGGGCAGTGAGCCCGGACTACAACAAGAAAGCTTTTGCTTAGATGCCGAGTGAAACAACCCAACAGCGAGGGGCGTGGCCAAGTAAGGAGGTGTGGTGGGCGGGTCGTCCAGCCCTGTCTGTCCTGCTCTGGTCACCTTCAGGGTGACTGTCACCCTCCCGCTGAAATCCTGAATACAGCCCATCTCTGTCCCTTGGGGAACAGGAAAGCCCACACCCTTCCCAGGTCTGCCAGTATGCCCACCTCTGTCCCTCTGAGTGGTCACTCCTTGAGGCCTCTCAGGTGCTGGCCCCGTGCATATCCAGTTGGATACTGGATCCTGTGTTGGCAAACAGAGTTCCCTGTGTACAGGCTGCAGGGACAGCCCAGCACAACCTCTGGGAGTTTGAGCCGTGGCTGAGCTGGTGGCGGCAGACTAACCACGCTCCCTGGTGGCATATGATGGACTTGTTTGCTCCTATGATGGACTTGCGGTTTAATTTCCTCATGGTCAGTTCAGTTCAGTCACTCAGTCGTGTCTGACCCTTTGCAACCCCATGGACTGCAGCATGCCAGACCTCCCTGTCCATCACCAACTCCTGGAGTTTACTCAAACTCACGTCCATCAAGTCAGTGATGCCATCCAACCATCTCATCCTCTATCATCCCCTTCTCCTCCTGCCCCCAATCCCTCCCAGCATCAGAGTCTTTTCCAATGAGTCAACTCTTCGCATGAGGTGGCCAAAGTACTGGAGTTTCAACTTTAGCATCATTCCTTCCAAAGAACACCCAGGACTGATCTCCTTCAGAATGGACTGGTTGGATCTCCTTGCAGTCCAAGGGACTCTCAAGAGTCTTCTCCACTACAGTTCAAAATAATCAATTCTTCAGTGCTCAGCTTTCTTTATAGTCCAACTCTCACATCCATACATGACCGCTGGAAAAACCATAGCCTTGACTAGACGGACCTGAGCCCAAATATGTAGAGATGTGGATCTATCTTGGTGGATGTCCTGTGAGCTCTTGAAAAGAAACCCTGGTGTTGAGAACATCATCATTTGGGATTACCCTGGCCCTTGGTGGACCCACCCCTTTAAAACTCTGCCCTCACGGGACAGCCCTCTGTCCCCAGCGACCCGCGCTGCTCCGCGGCCTGCTGTGTCTGATCCAGCCACTCCTGCGTCCCCACAGCTAGCATCAGACAGTCCAGCCGGTCTGTCCTCTCCATCCTCCCACTTGTAACGAATGTGTGTTTTCCTATTTCAAGTGTGTTTCTTGGAGGCAGCCCGTAGGTGGATCTTGCTCTTTTGTCTTATTATACAATCCAGCAATCTCTGCCTTTCACCTGGAGTGCTTAGCTATTTCCATTGAACAGAATTATCATTACTGTTAGAGTTTTTAAAGATATTTTTTAATGTGGGCCATTTTTTAAAGTCTTTATTGAATTTGTTGCAATATTGTTTTTCCTTTGTTTCTGGAGTTTTGGTCACAAAGGCCTGTGGGAGGGATTGAAACTGCATCCCCTGCATCGGAAGGAAAAGGTTTTTTTGTTGTTTTGTTCCTTTCTCTTTTTTGTTTAGATTTTTTTTTTTTGGAAGGCAAAATCTTAACCACTGGACGGCCAGGGAAGTCTCAATGTTGTTAGCTTTTGAGTCTATCACCGGGCTATTTTCTTTTGTCTCAACTGGCCTTTTCTCCTTTCTTTTTCTGCGTTCTTTTGGGTCAAACAAGTATTTTTCTATCATTCGATTTTCTCTGTTGTTGGCTTCTGAGCTGTAATTGGCTTCAGTGGTTGATCTGGGATTTACAACAGCGCCTCTGGTGTATCTGCACGTGACATTCCACCGGCTCACCCAGAACAGGAGGACCTTACAGCCCTCCATTGCTTCTCTTCTGGACTTTAGGCCACGGTAGTCATGCATTTTACTTTATAACTCCACAATACATTGTTATGTTTGTAAACACTCAAGAAACTTTTAAATTTTATGTATCTATGTATCTACACAGACATACACACGTATGTATACCCGTATGTGTATATATGTGTGTATGTATACATCAGTTCAGTTCAGTCGCTCAGTCGTGTCCAACTCTTTGCGACCCCATGGACTGCAGCACGCCAGGCTTCCCTGTCCATCACCAACTCCTGGAGCTTGGTGAAACTCATGTCCATTGAGTTGGTGATGCCATCCAACCATCTCATCCTCTGTCGTCCCCTTCTCCTCCCGCCTTCACTCTTTCCCAGCATCAGGGTCTTTTCCAATGAGCTGGTTCTTCGCATCAGGTGGCCATAGGATTGGAGTTTCAGCTTCAGTATCAGTCCTTCCAATGAACATTCAGGACTAATTTCTGTATTTTCTTCTCTGATTACATTTATTCTTTGATTAAAGTCTTTTTTAGATAAAGGCAGGTCAGGGACATGACTGGGATTGGGGTGTTTGTGGAGGGAAGAACCATACAGTCCTGCTCCGTTTCATGGCCTCTTGAAGATTCGGCTGAAGCTTTGTGTCTGGGTGGGGAGGGTTGTGCTGTGGTGGTGGTGGTGGTAGATTAAGTTGCCCAGACACCCTAGATTGGTGAAGACTTCCTGTAAAAAAGGTCCCTGGAACCTTATATGACCAGCCATGCCTGTTTTTTGTCCTCAGAGCCTATGCAGGAAGGGAGACCAGCCCAGCGCCCCTCCCAGCTGCCTCCAGCCAGGCTCTGGGAGGAACTCAGGTTCCAGGTACAGAACCCCAGGGAAGGGACTCACAAGTGGGCCCCAGGGGAGGCACTGGCAGGAGGTAGGGGATGCAGTTCTCCGTGCCTGGGGACATCAGGCGTTGAGACCCACCCCTCCTACAGCCTGCACCCAGGGGGACTCTGCTGCAGGTCCTGTGTGAAGGGAGGCTCTCCCTGCCACGGGTACCACCCACCCTTCCAGCCAACATCTGCTCAAGCCCCTTCCTCAGGGCTGGGGTGACAGGTGACATGGTTTGGGGCAGGGCTGGCCCAGGCAGTGCTGACTGCACATGTCAGGGAGGGGCCCAGTCTTTCCTAACCCATCCAGAGCACAAGCACGTGGCCGGCTTGAGTGCAGGGCCAACAGGGCAAGGATCCCACCCTGCCTTCTTCGGGAGCCCCCAGTTGGGAGGAGGACAGTAACGTGTCCCGGGGAAGAGGGGCACGACATGGAGAACACTGGGGCGGCCAGTCCGGGAACGCTCCCTGGAGGCCGCAGCCTCCTCCGGGGGGAGTTGGGTGCTGCTCCCACTCGGAGACACTCAGCGTTGGTGGTGACACGCCCCGGTCGGCCCGCCCCATCGCAGGGGAGCCGGACGAGGCCCCGGAGCGCGGCGCCGGTACCCTTCAGCCGCTTCACGATCCAGATGCTGGAGCAGAGCCTGCGGGAAGAGGACCTGCGCGCGCGGCACCAGGCCGCGCTGCTGCGCCTGCGCGAGAAGGCGCTGGAGGAGAAGACGCGCGCCGAGCTGGCCTGGCTGGAGCATCAGCGAGGGTGAGCGCGTGCGCGCCGCGCAGGGCCCCCGCCCCGCTCCCACTCGGTACCCCAAGGGTAAAGCGCTGCTACCTAGGGTCATGGGCGTTTGGAGAAAGTTTGATGCGACCAAAAGTACCAAAAGGTGAATACAGTGGCTTTGAAACCTCCCCTAGCCCCACATCTGCGAGATCATCTCTGCCCATTTTCCAGGCTGTCTTGGCAGATCTTGTTAAGGGAGATACACAGATAGGTATTTAAACAGCATTTGGAATAGACTGCTACTGCTGCTGCTAAGTCGCTTCAGTCGCGTCGGACTCTGTGCGACCCCACAGACGGCAACCCACAGGCTTCCCTGTCCCTGGGATTCTCCAGGCAAGAACACTGGAGCGGGTTGCCATTTCCTTCTCCAATGCACGAAAGTAAAAAGTGAAAGTGAAGTCGCTCAGTCATGTCCAACTCTTAGCGACCCCATGGACTGAAGCCTACCAGGCTCCTCCATCCATGGATTTTGCAGGCAAGAGTACTGTAGTGGGGTGCCATTGCCTTGGCAATCAGTCCCGAATATTCATTGGGAGGACTGATGCTGAAGCTGAAACTCCAATCCTTTGGCCACCTGATGCGAAGAACCGATTCATTGGAAAATACCCTAATGCTGGGAATGATTGAAGGCGGGAGGAGAAGGGGACAACAGAGGGTGAGATGGTTGGATGGCATCACCGAATCGTTATGGACATGAGTTTGAGCGAACTCCGGGAGTTGGTGATGGACAGGGAGGCCTGGTGTGCTGCACTCCGTGGGGTCGCAAAGAGTCAGACACAACTGAGCGATTGAACTGAACTGAACTGACACGCCGTTGTAACTTGAGTTTTCGTTTAAAAGTCAAGAAGCCCTCTCCCTGTCCCTGCACGAGCGTTACAACACTCAGCGCACCCAGCGCAGAGACAGCAGCCCCCTTAGCCGCCCTCTAACTGGACCTCTGGGGCGTCTCCAGCTCCGTGCCCTGAGTCCTGAACATCCCAGAGAAGAATTCCTTAAGGTGGATTTGTGGAAGTGGAATTCATGTCAATGAGGACGCGTTTTTTACAGCTACTTGTTATTCCCATGTTGGTCTCCGAATAGCTCATTCCAGTTAAGATTACTGGTGGTTTACAGTTGTGCCAGGCTGGGGGTCTTCTATTCCATGATGACTCCCACCTTCCCAAAAGGGCCCTCTGGCTGGGCTGGGGTGCCAGCATGGGA